>NC_137846.1:15456147-16085834 GCF_948465745.1 Chenopodium album
TTTTTTTTTTTTTTTTTTTTTTTTTTTTTTTTTTTTTTTGGAATGGCCAAAAAAAAAAATATATTAAAAGATTAAAATTTTACTAGAAAATGGCAGATATCATTTGTAGACTTGTAGTATGTATGAAGTATATGCTAATATGGTTCAGATAGATATTGGTCGATATATCATTAATGATAATATAAAATTTAATTATTAGAAAATAAGGGAAAGAAATATTTAAAAAAAAATATTAAAAAAACATATTGGAAACAAAAATTTGGCAAGTCGAATCACAAATGAAGTAACACTTGCTTAATAATCAAAAAATAATATTGTTAATTAATATGATGTAACTATCTTTTAATAAGATACATTAACTTGCTTCATAAGCTATAACAATATCCTAACCAATTTTATTTTTACAGAAGTAGATATTGTACAGAGTATATTTTAGCTAACAAAATCATTAGTTAAAATGTAAGGATTTTATAATAAGTAAGATATTAATCCGTACATGAAAAATACAATTTAGAAGATGATACGTGTGATTGTTGGTGCATCTTTTAGTTTATAGTTATATTGATATGGACAAAAATATATTAAATTATTGGAAATTTTGTAGTAAAAAAAAATGTCTTAGTCAATAAACCACTCTACCTATGAACTGCTGCTAAAAACATGCCATGTTGGCATCACTATTTGTCCACATGACAGTTTCATAAAAAAAAATAAAAAAAAATATAAATCCTATTCTAAAGCTAACGCTATCAAATTATGCTTTTTATTTTATTTTTCGGGTAAATTGTGCTTTTTTTATTTAATGAGATGCAATTTGAATTGTGTTGGGAAAAATAATCAGATTTTACTATCTTCTGTTCCTCAAAAGATCACAAAATCGTTTTGACTATTGATATGTCTATTTTATATAGTGATTTACCCCCATCCTTTGGTCATAATTAGGAGTATTTTTGGCTCTTTAGAGCCACTTTTATTACTAATTTGTGCTTTCTAGTGTTTTCGTAGTCTTGGTTATGTTTTATAGGAAATTGCACCTTTGGAGCATTTTCCTAGGATTATTTGGAGCAACTACGAGTCTACGAGCATTGGAGGAGCACGACCATCTTTTGTAGCCTAGGGCCGGTTGGAGTCATCGAACCGATGATTAAGGGCTCAACTTTGAAGAAACCGAGGCATTTGGACCGAGTATTCAAGTCCCGAAGAGGAAATCCGAATTGGGCTTAAGATCAAAGCCCAATCGAAGTGCCAAAGCTTGCCCAAGTGGCATTTCCCGGTCAGGCACCTCGCCCTGATGCGCGCCCGACGGGCGGGGCGGAAGAGTTAAAGCAGCAGCCCCTCACCCTGTCTCACGCCTGGACGGGCGCGAGAGATGCACACTTGATGAAAAAGGCGGGCCTGGACGGGCGAGTTGGCGCCTGACCGGGCGCGTGTCTTGGAGCGTATTTCCTGCGATTTATACTCAGATTTTATTTAGGATTTTTATGTTTTGTATAAATAGGTTTTAGTTGCATTTGATACAATTATATCTCTCTCTCATTAGTTTAATCTTTTTTTAAGCTTAAACTTCTTTCTTGTTTCTCTCTCTACAACTCTTGATTTAATTCAATTCGTTATTTCTATTAACTTTGGTAACAGTTTCTTCCCTTTTTTATTTCAGTAATTTATTTGTTTTTGTTCATCATGTTTTGCTTAATTGCTTTGATTAGTTTAGATTTAATTATTTGTGAGTAGATTATTTTCTAGGGTTGTGGGAATCCATAAATAATATGAAGGGGTAATTTATTATTGTTGATTGTCAATGTTTGATTAATTTTCTATTGATTGATTTAATGCTATGCAATTAGATTAGGCCTGGTTTAATTGTATGAGTTTTGCAATATTGATTCGAGATTCGATAGATGAGAATTGATGTTTAGGCTTAGTTTCAATAGGCATGTTAATTTATAAATGATTAAGTCAAGATTCGAAAGATGCGATTTAATACCGGTAGATTAATTCTGTGACTGTAATGCGTAGCGAAAGCCCTTTATGATCTGATTAATTAATGCATTGATGATTGATTATTGTGTTTTACCCTGGAATATTATTTATTGGTGAACCTATACCCTAGGATTTTATTATTTGATTTTCTCCTAAAACTTTAATCTTCGTAGTTTAGTTCTTTACATACCAATAAATTAGTAACTTAATAATTTAGATTATTTAATTTAATTAAGAATAAATTGATTCGTTTCCCTGCGGTTCGACCCTTCTTCCCTATTTGCATAGTTAGAGGACTTAGGAATTATTTTTGACTAGGTGATACAACTTTATCCTGTCAAAATTTGGTGCCGTTGCCGGGGAAACGGTTTTATTTTTATTTCTGATTGTTTTTGTAGTCTAGATTATTCCCTCTAGTCTCAGAGAACGCAAGTTCTTTGAGACAAATTTCTCATATTTGTTTGTTTAGTTCTGTGTTTATGCCCAGGGGTTCTAGATCAGGTTACATTCCATTCAATTCTGAAATAGAACGATCTTTTCATAGACAGAAGAACCTTTACAGACAGGTACAAGACACTTCTGAAGGTAATCCACCTTTGGAACCCCCATCTGATTCTAGTGATTCGGAAGTTTCTTCAAAACCTGAATCAGAGATGACGGTACCACCACCTCTTCCAGCTTGCAAGCTTAGTGATTATTCGCAGCCGTCCTTGACGGATTTTCCACATCTTACTCCTACACCGGCTCTTGATGGAGTGCAATTCGAGATCAAGCCCCAATTCATCACGATGATCGAGAGAAAGCAATTCGCTGGAGCTAAGGGTGAAGACCCTAATCTTCACATTGTAGATTTCTGCCAGTATTGCAATACTATCAGGCAAGCTGGGGTCACGCAAGACCA
The DNA here is from genome assembly GCF_948465745.1 of Chenopodium album. Classification (NCBI taxonomy): domain Eukaryota; kingdom Viridiplantae; phylum Streptophyta; class Magnoliopsida; order Caryophyllales; family Amaranthaceae; genus Chenopodium; species Chenopodium album. The sequence goes on from NC_137846.1 coordinate 15,459,029, forward strand.
AATCAGGGAGATTATTTTTCCCTTTTCTTTTTGTGGAAAAGCTAAATTGTGGTTTGATGGTTTGAATAGAACTGCACTCGGTATTACTGACTGGGAAACTCTTGCTTTGAATTTTTATAATAAATATTACCCTGCAGAAAGAACAGCTTTACTGAGGAGTGCAATTCAAAACTTTGCCTAAGAGCCAGATGAAACTTTATGAGGCTTGGGAAAGATTCAAGGATCTGCAGAGAGAGTGCCCCCACCATCATTTAGCACAGTGGCAGTTGATTCAAGCCTTTTACAATGGGCTTGGAAATACATCTAGAACAATTCTAGATTCTGTAGCCAGTGGGAGGTTTATGAATCTTAATGTTGACAATGCAGGTCAAGTTATCGAAGATATGACAATTCATAATTCTCAATATGGGAATCCTAGAGGGTTTGCTAAGAAAGGGAAACATAATGTTGATTCCATATCCTTTTTGCAGCTTAATTAACATCTATTTGCCAGAAAGTAGATAATCTTAGTAATGCTATTCCTAATTCTATAGCTAATGTTTCTGCTGTCGTAGACACCTAAAAATGTCTCTCCAAAACCAAATCCGATGATGAACAACCTTTCACCGCCATTATTGGTCAGGTTGAGTTTTAACCTTTGGAGTGCTTAATCCATATTTCCATTCAATACATTTCATAAACCAACTCAATTCTTAGCCCATTTTGCTAAACCATAACATATTTTCCACTTTTTGTGTCCACATCACAAAACCGAGATAAACTGATTTTGTGGTCCTAAAATTTTGATCCAATTATTATTTGGTTGGATAGGCCTTTCAATAATCTTTCCAACAATATATCATAAGCCCAATTCCGATTTAAATTGAAGAAGATATGAGCGAAATACTAAACTCGGCCCAAAACCGACACCCTTTCACTAAAACGGCCATATCTTAAAATCTAAAAATGATTTTGATCTGATTCTAATTGGGTTGGAAAGTAGACTTGATAAGATTTCCAATGATATATTATATGCCTTATTCCAAGTTACGAATCAAAAGTTATCATAGTTTTAAAAACGCGTAAAAAAATTGGAATTACCGCGCAGCAGCTAAAATGCCGTGTCACAGCAAAAGCTGACGTGGAACGGTGCATATTGCCGTGACACGGTATTTTTCAGCGTGTCACGATGCTTTTTTCATATATTTTCCGAGTTTCTCACGCGTTTATGAATTTGGACGCAAAAATGGAAAAAATGTACACCGTGTCACGGTGCCACGTGCCGCGCCACGGTGGAAATTGCCGCGTCGCTGCATTTTCTGCCGTGTCACGGTACATGTGCCATGTCACGGGGAGTTCTTCGTGTTTTCTCCACGTACACCTGCACGTGCTTTATCCATCTGAACATGTTTTAGGGTAAATAGTGTCCCGCATCACGATACATTATACCGTGTCGCGGCAACCACTGCCCTGTCACGGTGCCCAAAAAGTAGGGTTTTATCTTTTTAGGGTTCTGTGTTTTCCCTTTACTCATTTCCTCTATAAATACGAGCCTCCTTTCTGCAATACGAGGCACCAAAAAATCATTCTCTCTCTCCTTACACCAAAAAATCATTCTCTCTCTCCTTACACCAAAAATCATTCTCTTCTCCCTCTTTAGCCTAAACACTAGCCTCCTTATTCTTCCATAATACATCCCTTAAGCACTACAAGGAGTCCATACTTGACCCGAGGTTCCGTCCTTAAACCAAGGCGTGAAAGATACAAATAACCGAGGGTTTGGACCAAATCAACTCTACATTAATTTAATTCAATTTCAATTTGATTTGTATTTTTATTGAAGTTACTAACAATTTATTCATGATGTAGCAATTTAAAGGAGCGCGCGAAATGTGAGTAATTAATTAATTTGATTACTTATTTTATTTTTATATTGCTAGTATTATGATTAGGTTTATAATTATTTGATTTGACTAATGAATTTATTGTTAAATTGCTTCCAATATTAATATTAATTCTATTATATATTTATTGATCACCATATTGCATGTTTAAAGGGAATATGTAATTGAAAATCACGCCTAATAAGATAATTTGGACGACCGGTTTAGGTTCCTTTTTAATCTTGTTGTTTAATCAAGAGATCACTAATAATTTAGAATTATGTATTGCATTAAAATTCAACCAATTTAGCATAATAATAGTTTAGAGCAAATTGAATTTTTGTTTGCATGCCTTTGAGATTGCAGGAATCACTTTTCACTATAAGAATCGAGTAGAGGCCAATACGGGTGAATGTGACTCCATGACTCACTTCGTACCATCATCCCCGATCCTCCTTTCATGGTTCCGAAACCATATGGAGTTAGTAATCTCATGGATTATGAATGGGGTGTAACCTTCACGGGTCAATCGTTGTTGCCTATCGTTGTCCCTTTATCGTGTTGCCTTTTATGATCTGTGAACGGTTTACAAGTTCCTTAAAAACTTGTTGGCGGCTCCCTACTTTACTTTGTCCCTAATCGTGTATGTCAATTCCCACTTCCTATGATACCAAGGATATTCACACATGCTTAACGTAGGCGTACTTCGAACGACGCCTACAACTGTCAATAATACTAATGAAGCTTTTTGTGAAAATTGTGGAATTGTAGGACATTGGGAGCAAGATTGTAGGAGTTCCATGGAGCAAGTTAATGCCTTCCAAACCTATAGGCAAAATGACCCATACTCCAACACTTATAATCCTGGCCTCCAGAACCATTCATATCTTTCCTATAGGAATACCAATGTACAAAATCCTCCACCTACACAGCAACCACAACAACAACCATCACCACAGCAAATATATTACCATCCTAACTCTTGCCAGGAAACCCAATCACAACCCTCCTCATCTTCTGACCCAGCTTTGTTGGAAATTAGAGCGATGCTATCAAATATGCAAAAGCACATGGAGAGTAGGGATGCACAAATTGATTCGATTCTAGCTCATAATAAAATTGTGCAGATTTCATCTACCCTACAAACCCGTTAGCAGGGAGCCCTACCATCGCAACCAATCCACCATATGGATCATGCTAATGCAATTACTCTAAGGAGTGGTTCACACTATGATGGGGTTGTGAAAAATTTGGTAAGCAATTTGGTAAGTTCTTAGGGGTTGTGAAAAATTTGCAGGTAATAGTTCCTTTCACTAATTTAATCATTCAGGTTCCTGCATATGCTAAATTTATGAAAGATATTTTGACTAGGAAAAGGGCCTTTGATGAGGTATAAACTGTAGCTTTTACAGAGGAATGTAGTGCTTTATTGCAAAATAAATCCCCTCCTAAATTAAAGGATCCCGGTAGTTTTTCTATCCCTTGTCATATAGGTAATGTCTTCATAGATAAAAGCATTATGTGATTTGGGTGCTAGTGTTAGTGTTATGCCATCGTCTGTGTGTTCTAAACTCAATATGGGTGATTTAAAAGTTACTAACATTACTTTATAGATGGCAGACCGTTCTGTTAAATACCCCTTAGGTATTCTAGAGGATGTTCCTGTCAGAGTTGGTAAATTTTTTATCCCTGTAGATTATGTTGTTTTAGACATGGTTGAGGATACACAAATTCCCATTATATTAGGTAGGCCTTTCCTCCACACTGTAAGAGCCATAATTGATGTGAAAAATGGAAAACTAACCCTTTCTGTTGGAGATAATAATATCACTTTTAATTTAGGGAAGGTTTTAAAAGGACCTATGCTAGAGGAAAACTGTTGTTTTATTGATGTGATTGATATAATGGATGATATTTGTGAGGAAAGCTTACCACAAGTACTTGCAAGAGATCCCTTGGAGGAAATTCTTTGTGGCGAATTAACTACAGGTAATGCGAGTATTTGGAGTACAGAGGTGGACACCATAGAAAAAGTTCTCGCAACTTAAGAACTTGATCCTGTAGAGAGTAAGAAGGTAGTAAAATTAGTTCAGGAATCAAACCTGTAGAGGTCAAGAAACCTGAACTAAAACTTCTCCCTTCTCATTTAAAATATGTTTTTCTTGATGAGTAGAAACTATACCCTGTGATCATTAGTACTGCACTTGATGACCCACAAACTTCCTAACTTCTAGAGGTTTTTCGAACCCATAAAAGGGCAATAGTGTACAGTATTGATGATCTCAAAGGTATTAGCCCTGATTTTTGTATGCACAAGATACATCTAGAGGACAACTATAAGCCATGCATTCAACCCCAGAGGAGGTTGAACCCCAATATGCAAGAAGTAGTCAAGAAAGAGGTTATGAAATTACTTGATGCAAGTATTATCTATCCTATTTCTGACTCAAAGTGGGTAAGTCCTGTTCAGGTGGTTCCTAAAAAGGGTGGGATGACTGTTATAAAAAATGATAAAAATGAATTAATTCCCACTAGAACTGTGACAGGGTGGCGTATGTGCATAGATTATCGTAGATTAAATATCGCCACTAAAAAGGATCACTTCCTTCTCCCCTTTATTGATCAAATGCTTGAGAGGTTAGCTAATCATAAGTTCTTTTGCTATTTGGATGGGTATTCGGGATTTTTCCAAATTCCAATTCACCCTGAAGATCAGGAAAAGACTACATTTACATGCCCTTATGGTACTTTTGCTTATCGTAGAATGCCCTTTGGTTTGTGTAACGCCCCTGCCACCTTTCAACGTTGCATGATGAGTATCTTTTCTGATTTCATAGAGTCTATCATGGAAGTCTTTATAGATGATTTTAGTGTGTATGGTTCTTCATTTGATGCATGTCTTATTAATCTCACTAAAATTTTGAAAAGATATGAAGAATGTAATTTGGTCTTAAATTGGGAAAAGTGTCACTTTATGGTGACTGAGGGAGTAGTTCTTGGTCATATTGTATTTGATAAGGGTATACAAGTAGATAAAGCTAAAGTTTATGTGATTGAGCAATTACCTCCTCCAATTAATGTTAAGGGGGTTAGAAGTTTCTTAGGTCATGCGGGGTTTTATCGTCGCTTTATCAAAGATTTTTCTAAAATTGCTAAACCACTAACTCAGCTTTTACTCAAGGATGCCCCATTTATTTTTACTGATGAGTGTCTTGAGGCTTTTAATAAGATTAAGCAGGCTTTGATATCGGTACCTATCATAAGTGCTCCCGATTGGGATCTCCCTTTCGAGATCATGTGTGATGCCAGACTTTGCATTAGGAGCCGTCTTAGGACAGAGAAAGAACAAGGTTTTGCATGCTATTTACTATGCAAGCGAAACTTTGTATGAATCCCAAGTTAAATATGCCACTATGGAGAAGGAGTTTCTTGCTGTGATTTATGCTTTAGAAAAATTTAGATCATATCTAGTTGGTTTTAAAGTTATTGTTTTTACTGACCATGTAGCTTTGAAATATTTGATAGCCAAGGAAGAATCAAAACCTAGGCTCCTCCGTTGGGTTCTCTTGCTCCAATACTTTGATGTGGAGATTAAGGATAAGAAAGGTGCAGAGAACGTTGTGGCAGACCACTTGTCACGAATCAGGTACGATGAGGGTAAGGATTATCTTCCTATAGATGATTCTTTCCCTGATGACCACTTGTATGCAGTCGTAGAGCAACATCCTTGGTATGCCGATTTTGCAAATTATTTGGTGGGCGGTACTCTACCTCCTGACTTCTCCTACCAACAGAAAAAGAAATTCCTTTCTGATGTTAAACATTATTTTTGAGATGATCCTTTTTTGTTTCGTGAGTGTGCAGATGGATTATTTCCCAGGTGTGTTCCCGAATGGGAAGTTCACGGTGTTCTTACTAGATGCCACAACTCACCTTATGGAGGACATCATGGTCCCACCAAAACGGTGGCTAAGATCAATAGGTCAGGATTCTACTGGCCTACCATGTTCAAGGATGCTAACTCTTTTATGCAGGCTTGTGACTCTTGCCAGAGGACTGGCAACATCTTGCAGCGGCATGAGATGCCTCAAACAAGTATATTGGAATTTGAAATTTTCGATGTTTTGGGGTGTTGATTACATGGGACCTTTTCCTTCTTCACGAGGGAATCGATATATACTTGTTGCCGTTGATTATGTATCTAAGTGGGTTGAAACCATTGTCACACCTACCAATGATGCCAAGGTGGTCCATAGGCTTTTCAAGAAAACCATCTTTCTTAGATTTGGAGTACTTAGAGCGATAATTAGTGATGGAAGATATCACTTTCATGAGCAGAAGTTAGACACCCTTCTCAAGAAGTATGGTGTATACCATAGGACAGGTTTAGCTTACCATCCCCAAACTAGTGGTCAAGTTGAAATTTCTAACCGTGAGATCAAGGCCATTCTAGAGAAGGTGGTAGCAAAATCTAGGAAATATTGGAGTGATAAGTTGGATGACACCCTTTGGGAGTATAGAACCGCATTTAAGACCCCAATTGGTACTATTCCCTTTAGACTTGTGTATGGTAAAGCATATCACCTCCCGGTGGAATTAGAGTACAAGGCATATTGGGATATTAAAGAGCTCAATTTGTATGCTAAGCTAGCGGGAGAAAAGAGGGTCCTACAACTTAATCAGTTAGATGAGTTTAGGTTGATGGCCTATGATAGTGCACGTGTCTACAAGGAGAAGACTAGGAGATGGCACGACAAGATGATCCTCCCGAGAGAGTTCAAAGAGGGTGACAAGGTTTTGTTGTTCAACTCTAGACTTAAACTTTTCCCAAGAAAGTTGAGGTCAAGGTGGTCGGGCCCTTTTACAGTAAAAAGGGCAAATAAGTTCTGTTCTGTGGAATTATACGATGATCATGGTAGTGAATTCAAGGTAAATGGTCAAAGACTCAAGCTATACCATGAGGGGGTTACGATTGGTGCAGTTGAATTACTTCACGTAATCGATTCTGTCCCATCTTGATAAACATATGGTAAGAAGGTCGTGCGGGACGTAAATAAACCAGCGCTTTGCGAGAGGCCTGTATTTTCTCGCTTTTTAGTTTAGTTTTATTTCTTTATTTTTCGTGTGAGAGGAGAGTGGAGGGAATTTAATGAGTTTTAGAGTTTTTGTACATGTTTGGAGAAAAAGAGTAAGCTAAATTTCGAGTAAAGAAGAAAAAAATCTGACCCTCTTTGCTGTAGCGCGCCCGGCCGTGCGAAGCTCTGCCCGACCGGGCGCAAGAGGAAGCCAAGAAAAGATGAATTTTTTCCTGACCAGGCGAATCACCGCCCGACCGGGCGCGAGAAGAAGGAAAAAAATTCAAGTTATTTCGCCCGACCGGGCGCGAGAGTTGACGAGTACGGACCTTTTTATTGCCCGATTGGGCGAGCTGGCGCCCGACCGGGCGCGAGAGAAGAAGAATTTTAAAGGATTAGATTCGCCCAATCGGGTGAGCTGGCGCGAGAGTGGAAAAAAAATTGAACTTAGATCGCCCGACCGAGCGAGCAGCCGCCCGGCGACGCGACACCACCGACCCCCTTTTCTCCTTCTTCTTTCTTCTTTCTTTCCTTCATTTTTTTCTCAACCTTCATACTTTCTCACTCTAAAACTCAAATTTTCTCTACCTTCTCTCTAACATTTCCTCTCCATTTCTCCCCCAAATTCAAATTTTTTTACATATTCCTTCTCCTCTCTTCACCCTCTACACCTCTATACCAATTTTGCTAAGATTGTAGGGGTTGTCACTTCATTTAAGAAGATGGCACGAGATGGGCGATCTTCAACGACGTTCGCTATGATTGTGGAAGTTGTCACCCAGACTTGAGAGAAGAACGGTTCGTGATGAGGCGGTCTTCGACGACATTTGCTATGATTGTGAAGGTTGTCACCTTGATTCAAGAAAATAGCTCGTGATGTAGCAGATTTCGACGATCTTCCCTAGGGTGAGGAAGATTGTCACAACAAAACTAAAGATGGCTACAAGCAGCGGTCTTCAACGATGTCTTAAGGTATAGAGGAGATTGTTTATAGCGGCGAGGTACTGCCGTGGAGAGGTACTGCCACAACCCTGAAGATAGCGACAAGCAACAGTCTTCGACAATGTTCTCGAGGCACTGTGATGGATTGTCACAAACAAATGAAGATAGCGAGGCACTGTTACCTTCAGATGGCGTTCACGAGGCACTGTGGAAGTCGTCACCAATAAATACAACAACAAAATGCGGTTACTCTAGATATGTGTACTCGACGGTGCAAGATACGCGTTTCTTAACTCTTTTATCTGTTTAACTAACGCTAGTTTGCAGGTATCGGCGTTACAAGGGTGATTTAGAATCGCAGAACGTTCTGAATCTTTCTCCGTCCCTATCGCTACTTTGACTTTTGTTTTTGAAACTTACGTTTCTCCAAACTCAGTCAAAGTGGGGGCTTCTGTAGACACCTGATTGTGTCTTCCCAAAAACCAAACCCAGTGATGAATATCTTTCACGTCATTGATTATCGAACGAGGTGAAAAGTGAAAAGTTTTGTGATGCGGTCATTTTTTAAAAATACTTCTTTCTATTTTCGAAAATATTTCTTTTCTTTATTTATGGAAAATGTCCAGTCCAGTTTAGTTTGGTCCATGATAAGGGTCCAATAATAGTGTAGTTGGATTGGGGTCGAAAAGAGCTTTCCAATGATATATTATAAGCCCAATTCCGATGAATAATGAGGAAGTTATGGCCAAAATACTAGATTGGGCCTGAAATGGTTTTATATGGCCCAATGATCAAGTGGAGGGCCCATTAATTAACATTCCTAAAGTCGTTAGGATTGATTTTAATATTCGAGAATAATCTAGAAGGTTATTTTGAATTCTAGTGGGATTAGGATTGGTAATTATATCTTTTAGAAAATAAAGAATTTTATTTGGAATAAAACAAGTGTTTTTAAAAGAATTAAATCCAATTTTAAAAGATAAGTACGGACGTTAATTAGTCTAATTTAATTAGATTAAGGACTCTGTACGACTTTGAGTTAACGCGTGAACCATCGCGAAACGACAGAGCCATCGCGTTGCAATGGAGCTGTCGCGCCGCGATGGCACCATCGCGTCACGATGAACCCTGTCGCGCCGCGATGTAGGCTGTTTTACTCCGAATTGAATTTGATCTTTTTTCTGATCGTTTCGGGATTATTTTCTTTATAAATAGGGTCGTATTTCCCCGTTTTCAATTATCAACAATCATCCAATTCTAATTCTCTTCTTTCTCTTAAGTAATAGTCTCCCTCTTTTTAAGCCCTTTTACAAACACAATATTCACGAGTTCTAGACACACCTAGCCAAGTTCGAAGTTGCCTTCGCCCTAGACGTGAAAGGTTAATAATTTCTGAGGGTTTGGTCCCAAATCTTATTTCAATTCTTTGATTAGATTTACTGTTTAATATTTTCCTTGAAGTTACTAACGTGTGTTTTGTTTGATAGAAAGAGATACGAGGCAACAAAGTAAGTTGTTTTAATTGCTCTATATCTTTAGAAAGCATGTTTATATTATATTTATTCCTAGTATCATGTTATGATGCTTTTATTGCTTTCTAGTATCATGTTTAGGTTGCTTCCTCTTTTCTTCTATCATGTTAGTATCATGTTAGGGCTAAAGCTTTGATCTTTATTGTTTAGTGACATGCTAGGCTTTGTTATTAATCTTGTTAGTATTATGCCTAGGATCTTGCTAATATTATTATGCTTTATTGAGGATATTTTGATGATGATGATTGTTGTGTCAAATTATATATAATTTAACGTTATTTTTTAATTAGCGAATTGTTTTCACGTTTATTAATTTACGAATATTTTCATGTTATTTGTTAATTAACGAGTAGTTTATATATGATTTGTTAATATTCAATATGTTGCTTGATATTATTGTTATTACTTGATCACGCCCTCTCTTGTAGGTTTAAAGGGAATTTGTACTTGTAATCACGCTTAATAAGATAATTAATAATTTTATTTAGGCTAATGTGATTTTAATTCAAGTGATCGCCAATAATAGATTTGTTTGTGCATTAATATTCAACCAACATAGATAAACAGGTTTAGGATTAATATATTGATTGTATGTTAGTCAGAAAGTGCACATGAATATGAGAAGAATAAAGTAGAGGCCTATTTTTAGGGAAGGTTCAATCTCTTTTAGGTTAGATTTGTACCCTCATCCCCGAATATCCAGTCATGGTTCCAGATCACTATGGAGTAAGCGATCTCATGGATCGTGAAGGGATGTAACCTTCACCCTGTGAACGGTTTACAAGTTCTCAAAACTTGTTGACGACTGTTTTGCTCTAGCTTTCTTCCCTTTGGACACCACCATACTTAAGTGTATGATAACAGCGGGGCTCAAGTGTGGGATGCTTGAAATATTCCCTACAGTTTTTGGCTACTCCACTAGGGAGGATTTCTATTTTAATTCCTAAAATTTATTTTGGCAATAATTTAAAATGAGTGGATGGGACTCGAAACGTTCTAAGTATTCAGGTGCGTAATTTTGTTTGACATTATCGGCATAAGCATAAAAAAGGTCCGCATTGGATAGACCATCCATAATGCGTCAAAAAAATAGGATTTGTACACGTAGGAAATTTGGGAAATATCTTTCACAACTAGAATCGAAATAACGGTACGAAAAACTGGAAAATTCTAAGAGCAAAGATAGCTGCCGAGGCATGTAGGAACCGGTGCTAAGAAAATAGTGCCCATCACAGTGCGATGGCTCTGTCGCGGCGCGATAGTAATATCGCGGCGCGACAGGGCTATCGTCTCGCGATGGTCCCTGTTGTCTCGCGCCAAGTTCTTCCAATATCGAGCCAGAAATCTACGTTCTTGTTTAGACTAGTTCTAGTAATGTTTGCTCGGTTTTACTTCCCGATTGAGTTTTTCCCACTTTTCTGAACCCATATGTGTTCTACATATGGCCATAACCCTCTTGGAATTCACGCTCCATCTACCCAATTGAACGCTCATTGCAACGAAGGGTACATCCGAGTTTGTGAATTCACCAAACCATGGAAGCAAGTTTAACTTGTGGGGTCCCATCCATACGCGCCAACTCTTCCAAAGGTAAGGCTTCCATGCGATGCATCTGGACTTATAACCCTGGACCCTCTTTGACTAACCCTTATCCTTGAACTTTAGAGAACTAGAGCCATGGTTAGGTTGCAAACTCATTGCATCATATCGTGCTTACTTGACTACTTGTGCATCTTTGCTTGTGCATATTTACGCTAATCGTTTGTTTAACTTGTGTATGAGTTACTAATGACTATATAGGACTTTGCTTAATTAACTAATTAATTAATATGGATAATTAAAATCTAATAAATTGATTAATCTGACCTAGTACGACTTTAGGCTTTTCCCTTTAAAGGTAAAACACTGGAAACAGGCCCAGACCGACGCATCAGTAATGACGCGAAGGTTTGGCCTGTGGCACGACACGAAAGTGTCTGTCGCGACGCGATGGTCATTGGCATTTAGCGACAGTTCCTTTGCTTCGGTGACGGTCTAGCTTTCTGCCTGAGTCTTCACGCTGAGTCTAATTAACCAATTTATTGACGACTAAACCTGTACTTAGTCTTTGTTTGAGTCTAGTCACATAGTCTAGTCCTGTGGTCATGACACGAGTCTTGAACATATTACTTACACTCACAAGTATTCACACACTTTGTATATACTCTTTTCACACCATGACCATGTCTTAGGTTCATGCATGAGTCGTTCTTTCCGTCATTTGAGTTGGGGGTCCACTCTATTCCTAATTTTTCCATATCTCTCCATCTACATCGTCTTTCTACGCTCCACATGCTTTCTCCATACATGTCATTCCCCCCATTCTTCCATGATCTCTTCCCATCTATGCATGTTGAATTGAGTTTGAGTCAAATAATTAATAATAAACATCCATAAATTCCTTTTCCACAGCACTTGGTCAAGGAGGGAGGGGCGTTTAATCAAGGACAACACTTTCATTCAAATACTACTATTTGATAAACCGATTCGACAAAAGAGAAAACCTAAGAAGAAAATGGCAACTCAAGAAGAAGTCAATGAACTTAGGCTAAACCTTGCTAGTTTAACTAAGATGATGAAGACTATTACTCTTCAAGTCAATGACCCTGTGAAACAACAACAGATGGAGCGAATGGAGGAAAGCTTGAGCAAGCTCTCCAATGACTACAAGTTCTAGGGGATTAGCTCACAAGGGGTCTCAGTTGACAAAGAACTTCTTCCACAGAAATTCAATGCCAATGACATCCCTAGATTCAAGCCAACTGATAATCCTTACTTCCACTTAAGAGCTTTTGAAAAAATAATGAATATTAAAGGGATTGATAGAAAGGTTTTCCATTCACTTTCTTCATCATCTTTAGAAACCATTTGTCAACAATGGTTCTTTTCCCTTGAAAAAGAGAAGACTTCTTCTTGGGATGCCATAATAAACGCTTTCATAGATAGATACAAGTGCAACGTTCAGGTTGAAACTGACCATAGAGAACTTGAAATGTTGAAGCAAAAGGAGAACGAAGGATTTACTTCTTTCTTCAACAAGTGGAGGGAGACTTCCGCTAAGATGGTTGAAGTCCTTACTGAAAAAGAGTATGCAAGGATGTTCATCAAGAACCTCCAAGAGAAATATTTGAAGCATTTGAAATACCAACACAACTTGAATACTTTCAAGGCTGTCTATGACATAGGTATTGAAATTGAGGACGACTTTGCAAAACAAAAAGCTACTAACAATAGTAACAACAGTGGCTGGAAAGGAAAGAAGAACGACAATCCTTCTTCTTCCGAAAACACCTACTCTAGTAATAATGTTAGTACCTTTGACCTCAATGAAGTCTTAGACATGGATAATCAAGGACCCAAAAAGCAACTAAGGAAAGAGTTCACCCCTATTGGGATGAGATATGATACCGCTTTCGATCTACTCCATGCCAAGGGACTCATTACTCCCATTGGACCTATTCAAGATCCCGCACCTGAAAAGAGGTTGCCTAATTGGAACCCAGACGCACACTGCAAGTACCATCAAGGTAGGGGTCATACTATTGAGAGATGTTGGAAGCTAAAAGAGGCCATCCAATATTTGATTGATAATAATAAGCTTCCCATACCTCCAGCTGGTAAGAAGATCGAGTGATGATAAAGCACAAGACACAAGGCGGGCTTCAACGACAAGATGTCATGACCTCTTTTTTCTTTTTTATTCCTCCTTTCCCCAATAAGTCTAGCATATGCACCTTTTGTTTTCCTTAGATTTATTTTGTAGATTTTTTCTTTTTCCCTCTTAATAAAATGAGCATTTCTTTCCTTGCATGATCACTGCATTAAAAAAAAAATGGTAGACTAAGCACAAGGTATACTAATGATTTGAGGCACCCCTTGTAGCCATATTGTGTCATCTTCACCCTTTACATATAAATCCTTTCTTGATAAAAGAATTTGAGTCTCGTCTCACGATAAACCTTTCTTTCTTCAACCCACATCTACCTAACCTTGGGATGGGATGGTGTGCAACTTATAAAGCCGAAAAGATTGAGTGATTTTACAAAAAAAAAAAAAAGCAAAAAATAGCAATAAAAGTGTACAAAAGGGCAAGTGTTCCAATGTCATTGATATGAATGTCTCTTTGATATGAACACGTCTTAGATTGCGTCTCTTATCGAGTGCTCGGTACCGTGCATGAGAAACATGAATGCCAAGTGAGTGATAGACCACATGATCGGGATTGCCCACACTTACCAACATAAAAAAATAATAATAAAAAAAATGCAAAAGCAAAAAAGAGAGAGCGAAAATATAAACAAAAGAGAGTTCAAAAGTGAGAAATCTCAAGCATACAAATACAAAGATTCAAATGCAAGGTTGCACACCTTGGGGGCTTATCTAGGGTCTTGAGCCTTTATCCCCAGGGCCGGCTATTAACATGAGCTGGTTGAGCGACAGCTCAGGACCCCCTTTTTGTGGGGCCCCCATCTTTTTAAAAAAATCTGTTTTATTAAAAAAAATAAAAATAAAGAATGCATAAAGCTGTTTGTCGGTCAGTAGACTAAATTAAGCCCATCCATCTTCTCTTCTAAGGAAAGCAAGATTATCTTCATTCTCCAAGAAGAAACTCTTACTTATTTTTTCCTATTAATCCTCTCCCTTCATTTATTTCTTAAAATTGCAACTCTTAGAATTCTTCACTCAACGTTCATAATTTTTTTTTCCCAATTAAACCCATATTCATGGCCTTTAGCAGTGGTATATATACAATGTACAGAAAAAATTATTTGCAATTCAAGCTTGCAATTGAAATTAAACACCAATTTTCAATAATATCAAGAGCATATTTCCGCAATCTAGGGTTCAATTGGTCGAATTGGAGAACAATAAATCAGGTTTTATTGCTACTACTCATCTTTTATATAATTGAATTCATACTTTGTATGTTTTATAATTGTTTTTTAAATTTGTTTGATTGAATTTTAATTATTTATATTTTGTTATTCTGTATTATTATTTCATTTATTTGTTATTTTTTTTAATTACGAAGCATAAGAGAAAATAATATGAATCGGGTTGTTAAAAGCGTAAAAAGAAAAAAATAGAAAGAAGAGTTAGTTCGATCTCAAAGAGGAGCAATTGATAAATTCTTTTCTAAAAAAATCAGATTTTTATACTACTAATAATGAAAATGTTGTTGATGAAAATGCTAATGTGCCTACTGATGTCGACATATCTGATCATATTGCTACTAGTAATGATGATAATGTCCACTTAGATGATGAAATTAGAAATGATGATGTGGATATGAATGTTAAAAATGCTTGCTGTGATAATGATGAGAATGGTGATTGTGCTACTAATAATATTTCAATTGATGCTCAAAATGATGATGATGTTTGTGATGATGTCGGCAATCAAATGCCATCAAATATTTCTCATATGCCTGATATTGATCCTAGAACATGGGATGGCTTAGATCGTCACATGGTTGATATTTTGGCAGTAAAAGGGCCTAAAAGAGACTTATCTTTTGAGAAAGGTTGTCTTGACAAAACAGGGAGACATTTTTCTACTTCATTCTACACTAGAGTTTTACCAAATGGGGAGAAATGTGATAGAGATTGGCTTGTATATTCAAAAGAACTTGATAAAGTTTTTTGTTTTTGTTGTAAACTATTTAAGAAAGGGGTTGGTAGAGGTCGAATAGAAAATGAGGGTTTTAACGATTGGACACATCTTTGTGTTAGAATTAGAGAGCATGAAACTAGCATGGAACATATCCAAAATATGACCACTTGGTATGAATTACGACTAAGGCTTCAAAAGGTAGAAGGTATTAACAAAATAGCTCAAAAGCAGCTAGAGAAAGAGAAAGTGCATTGGAAAAATGTCTTGTTGAGAATTATTTCAATTGTAAAGTTTCTTGAAAAACATAGGTTAGCATTTCGTGGTACTAATGAGAAATTGTATCAAAGTAGTAATGGGAATTTTTTGGGATTGATTGAAATGCTAGCTGAATTTGATCCTCTTATGCAAGAGCATGTTAGATGCATTACTAATGATGAGATTCATATTCATTACCTTGGCCACAACATTCAAAATGAGCTGATTCTTTTGCTTGCAAATGTTATTAAGTTTAAAATTGTTATGAAAATAAAAGAGGCTAAATATTTTTCTATTATACTTGATTGTACTCCTGACATTAGCCACCAAGAGAAAATGTCTATAATTTTAAGATATGTGGATGTTTCTTCTAATTGTGTTAGCATAGAGGAGTCCTTTTTAGGATTTTTGAATGCAAATGACACCACTGGACAGGGACTTTTTGATGTTTTATTAAATGAGCTGAAGGTTCTTGATCTTAATGTAGATGATGTGCGTGGTCAAAGTTATGATAATGGATCAAATATGAAAGGAAAAAAAAGCAAGGAGTGCAAAGAAAACTCTTAGATATCAATCCTAGAGCGTTTTACACTCCTTGTGGTGCCCATAGCCTTAATTTGATGTTGTGTGATATGACCACTAATTCTAGAAAAGCTAGGGACTTTTTTGGTATAATACAACGAATTTACACCATATTTGCTAAATCAACAAAGAGATGGGAGATTTTACAAAAGAATGTGAAAGAGTATACTCCTAAATCAATGTCTTCTACTCGTTGGAAGAGTCGTGTTGAGAGTGTGAAAGCAATAAGATTGCAAATTTCGGATTTTAGAGAAGCTTTGCTTGAAGTTTCCGAAAATTACAATGATTTATCTATTCAAAGTGAAGCTAAATCTTTAGCTAATAATGAGCTTGGTGATTTTGAGTTTATAGTTGCTATTGTTATTTGGTATGAATTGTTATGCACTGTAAATTCATTTAGCAAAAAGTTGCAATCAAAAGCCATGCTTGTTGGTGTTGCCATTGAAAATGTGAAGAAGTTGATAGCATTTTTTAAAGAGTATAGAGAAAATGGTTTTTCTAATGCTCTTGAATTTTCTAAGGAAATTGCAATTGATATGGATGTTGATCCAACATTTCCTCAAAAGCGTCAAATTAAAAGAAAAAAACAATTTGATGAGAGTTTAGAAGATGATGTTGTACAATCTGCAGAGGAGTCTTTTAGAATTAATTTTTTTTAATTGCATCATTGATCAAGCTATTGTATCTCTTGATAGGAGGTTTGAACAATACGAACAATATGAAACTTTGTTTGGTTTTCTGTTTTGTTCTGACAAGTTGAATTCATTAGAAGATTTGAGCTTAAAATCTTCTTGTTATTGTTTGGCATAAGCACTTAAGAATAGTGATAAATGTGATATAAATGAGAGTGACTTATATGTGGAGTTGAAGTTGCTTAAACAATTTTTTCCTAATGAAAAGTTATGGGCACTTGATATATTAAAACTTATAAAACGTGTTGATTGTTTTCCCAATGCTATAATTGCTTACAGGATATTATTGACCATCCTCATGACTGTAGCAAGGGCTGAAAGAAGCTTTTCAAAGTTGAAGTTGATCAAAACTTATTTGCGTAATTCTATGTCTCAAGATAGGCTCAATGGACTAGCTATGGTGGCAATTGAGAATGAGTTATTAGATAATATAGAATGTGAGGATTTGATTGATGAATTTGCTTCCAAAAATGCTCGAAGAACAAGATTTTTTAAATGATTCTCGTGTAATTCATAATTTTGGTGAACTTTTTTAATATGAAATTTATATAATATTGGCGATATATTATTTATGAATTAAATCTACATTGTTTAGGGCCCCCAATTTTATATTTCGCACCGGGCCCCAAAAAAGTCCGAGACGGTGTTGTTTATCCCCTTCTTCAACCTTTAGCCTAACCGCGTTACAACCCTTAAAAGACCTCCTTGAGCTATACACACACTTATGCGAGGTTCGGATAGAGCTACGTTCGGCCTGATTCCTAACGGATACGTAGGTAACCTCACATCGGGGTGCGGCCGTAATAAATATGCATTCATATTCATCATGATTATATCAAGGGATCTCCAATGCTTATCCCTATCCTTGTAGAGCTAGACTTGGAGGCTTGATCCTTACATCATTAGCCTACCCAGCCTAAGAGTCACCATTATTTGACTCTTTTCAATATATTTTCCACACCCTTAGCCTTTGCAGCTTAGACACAGTGTCACTTTCACACACATCATAGATACATGACCAAATAAACCTTCCTTTAGGAACCCTTTGTCATGAAATCTTAACACGATGTTGAAGCATGCCTTGTCATATCAAGATCACTCATGAAGAGCTTAGCCTCTGTGCCTAAGTAACGAAAATACTTTCATCATCAAGTCATCAACTAGGATAGTTTATGATGTTATAATCCTTGCACCATGAGATACAACATTTATGCATACATTTTACTAAACTCATTCAACATGCACCACAAACACGGAAACACTTCACTTTTTCCTTTTCGCTTCTTTCTTTTTTCGGGAGAAAGTTAGTACCCTCCACAAAAATGACGGAAAAATTTTGCTTTTCTGCATTTTGAGTCAAGCACAACACAATACAATGCACACACAAGTCACGTACATTAAGTCATGTCGTGTTGAGTAGAGTCTTGCACTTTGACTCATGTTGAGTCGTATGTGTCAAAATACATTAAGTCGAGTTCACACAATGGGTTGAATAACGCCAAGCCTTGGGTCAACCCTAAGGTAATTATAAACATGAGCAAAGTCTTATAGCCCAAAATATGGCTGCAGGTACACTAAGAGGCAATTTGATTAAGCTCAAATGAACGAGCATAAAAAAAACTCTAACTTGGATTCAAGCACAACGCAGCACGATGCACCCTGACGCAATATGATACACTATGATGTATCGCGACAGACCTTCCGCAGCGTGATAGACCTGTCGCTACGCGATGGCTCTGATTCGCCCGCGTCAGTCTTTGATGGTCACACGACTTGGATTGGTTGGTCCGTGACTAATCCATTTGAGCCTTTTGATAAGCATTTGAGCAATTGATAGATATTTGATTAGTAATCAGCTCGATTACATTTGATTGATGATCGACCTGATGACGATCAAATTATCGATTGAAAAAATTGATTGAACAAGATTTAGAACATTTGAGTAGTGATTGATTATAATCACAAAGAATTCCTAGGATGGAAGATTTCTACAAATCAATTCGAAGAC
This sequence comes from Chenopodium album, assembly GCF_948465745.1. Taxonomy (NCBI): domain Eukaryota; kingdom Viridiplantae; phylum Streptophyta; class Magnoliopsida; order Caryophyllales; family Amaranthaceae; genus Chenopodium; species Chenopodium album. The sequence continues at coordinate 15,477,629 of NC_137846.1, forward strand.
TTTAAGAGTCTTAGATATGGTTCTTAAAATGAATTTTCCAAAGATGAAAAGGTCAATTACTTCTAGGAGAAAAGACAAGAAAATTTAAAGACTCAAGATAAAGAAGTTTTCGGCAGGAGGCTCTAAAATTAAAAGGGTTTCTCGCTTTGATTGGAGAAGATAGCACTAGATGGGTAGTCTTCGACGGCTTTCGCTAAGATTGTGGGAGTTGTCACTTGATTCGAGAAGATGGCACGAGATGGGTGATCTTCGACGGCTTTTGCTAAGATTGTAGGGGTTGTCACTTGATTTGAGAGGATAGCACGAGATAGGCAATCTTCGACGACGTTCGCTATGATTGTGGAAGTTGTCACTCAGACTTGAGAAGAACGGTTCGTGATGAGGCGGTCTTCGACGACATTTGCTATGATTGTGAAGGTTGTCACCTTGATTCAAGAAAATAGCTCGTGATGTAGCAGATTTCGACGATCTTCCCTAGGGCGAGGAAGATTGTCACAACAAAACTAAAGATGGCTACAAGCAGCGGTTTTCGACGATGTCTTAAGGTATAGAGGAGATTGTTTATAGCGGCGAGGTACTGCCATGGAGAGGTACGGCCATAACCCTGAAGATAACGACAAGCAGCGGTCTTTGACGATGTTCCCGAGGCACTGTGAAGGATTGTCACAAACAAATGAAGATAGCGAGGCACTGTTACCTTCAGATGGCGTTCACGAGGCACTGTGGAAGTCGTCACCAACAAATACAACAACAAAATGCGGTTACTTTAGATATGTGTACTCGACAGTGCAAGATACGTGTTTCTTAACTCTTTTATCTGTTTAACTAACGCTAGTTTCCAGGTATCGGCGTTACAAGGATGATTTAGAATCGCAGAACGTTCTGAATCTTTCTCCGTCCCTATCGCTACTTTGACTTTTGTTTTCGAAACTTACGTTTCTCTAAACTCAGTCTATTTTATTCTTCTTATATTCAATATGTTGCTTGATATTATTGTTATTTCTTGATCACGCTTTCTCTTGCAGGTTTAAAGGAAATTTTTACTTGTAATCACGCTTAATAAGATAATTAATAATTTTATTTAGGCTAATGAGATTTTAATTCAAGTGATCGCCAATAATAGATTTGTTTGTGCATTAATATTTAACCGATATAGATTACACTGGTTTAGGATTAATATATTGATTGTATGTTAGTTAGAAATCGCACATGAATATGAGAAGAATAAAGTAGAGGCCTATTTTTAGGGCAGGTTCAATCTCTTTTTGGTTGGATTTGTATCCTCATCCCCGAATATCCAGTCATGGTTCCAAACTACTATGGAGTTAGCGATCTCATGGATCGTGAAGGGGTGTAACCTTTACCCTGTGAACGGTTTACAAGTTCCTAAAAATTGTTGGCGACTCTTTTGCTCTAGCTTCCTTCCCTTTGGACGCCACCATACTTAAGTGTATGATCACAGTGGGGCTCAAGTGTGGGATGCTTGAAATATTCCCTTTATATAGGAATGAGAAAATTTGTTGATATGCATTATCCTACATATCGTGAACTAACATGTGAATTTTTGTCATCTTTGAATGTTGTTAATACTAAAAATGGTCCTAATTTGCAATTTAGGTTGAACAATAGAAATAATAGTTTAACTTTTATTGAATTTTGCAAATTGTTTGAATTGGAATTGGAACTCCCCGCCACTTGGCATGAAGAGTATAAAATGGAAGATATTTATCGTGTTCTAACCGGTTTACCACTCCTAAATGCCCAACATGCTAGTGCCTGACCTATTCACGATCCCTTCCCTAAAATCTGGCAAAGATTTGAGGGCGCTTGTTTTTTAGGTAGGTTTGAACCGCATAACGCTCAAACCAATGAACTAGCTATAATAGGACACTATGTGTTTGGGTTTGGTAAATTGAACATAGGTAGGTATATCATCCACCATTTGAGTGGATGCCACCGCTAGTACCACCACTAGGACCCCTATCCAATTAGGAGGCCTTATTAATAGGATAGCGTTTAAAAAAGCCGGGTTTAGTGAAATTAGGGCTGAGGGTTTCACTAACTGTTGGGGGGGGGTACTTTCATGACCACTAGGTATTTGCAGAGTATGGATTGGATAGAGCTAGATTGTCAGCAAATCCCCCATTGGTGTGTTAGGGTAGGAAATGACCCATTACGTGTTTTTGCCCTACCTAGCCCCTAGTTGACCACTTTTCCCCCTGGGCAAGAGACGTACACCTATGAACTTTTAGTTTCCCATGCCCAGGGGCGAGCACCACCACCACCACCACCACCCCATGTGCCACAGCCCGAGCATATGGCACCACCATCACCGATTCACATGCCATATCATGCACCTCCACTACCCCCTAGGCACGATCCCGAGACCGTTTGGGACTTGCAGAGTATAGGACAGGCCATTGGCCGTATTGAGGGGTCTTATGGGAGCTTAGGCAGATGGTTGGTTCCATAGACCAACAGTTAAAGTACCTTGAGAGGAACCAGGGTAAAGCTCTATACCCTATGTTTGATGACTATTCTCGTCGGGGTGCTATTCCCGACGATGCTCTTTACCCTAATTGGTTTCAGGCACCACCTCAGGGATATGTCGATCCCACCTCCCATGGCATCTACACAGACTATTCGGCCTTTCATGGATATGGCCAGGACATTCCTTTTGGGGGGCCTCCGGGGGGGACTTTTAACCCTAACTATTTTGGTGGTAGCTCTTTTGGTGGTGTAGGTGGCAGCGGCAGAGGATTTGACCCGGTGGATGAGGATGAGGATTAGCCATGCTAGGCTAATTCCCGAGCCAATGAGGACATTGTCTGATCTTGGCTTGGGGAGATTTTTGGAGTTAGGTATCTTTTTCTTCTTTCTCTTTTATTTTTGGTGTGTTTAGTATAGTTTTATTGCTTTCTAGTATAGATTTTATTGCTTTGAAAAAATTAAAAAATACTGAAAAAATACAAAAATAAAAAAAATACAAAAATACGATCCAATGTATGATAAATCATGCTTCCCTGTGCCCCATACATAATAAAATTGTTTTGATTCTTGGTATATGATGATGAGTATTGTGGATAGGCTAGCTATGATTTGATGTTTGATTGCTTGGATGCCTTAACAAGAGTCAATTTTGCCCAACTACTTGTGAATATAGTGCTTGACTAGTTGATTTGGTAAGGAGTGTGTGTTAGTTCCTGGTATGTCAATGAATTTGAGTATTGGTTTGCAACTTTGAGTAGTGTTTATATGACTCATTACTATGCACATTGAGGAGGACGAAGGCATTTGTTCTTTTAGGTAGCCTTCAGATGAATTTAGATACATTTGTTCCCTTCTTGCTACCCATGTTGTTGCCCTGACCATTTGTTGTTTATTAGCCACATTACAAGCCGATTTTTGCCCCATTGGTTACTAGTCCCAAGCTTGGCTTGGGGGAGCTATTAGTGAGTGAGGTGAGGAAGTTTGTAGTGTGCTTATTATTTGCACAATTTAGGTGGTTATGAGAAGTTGATTTGTTCTTGATTGTGTTTATTTTTTATGGTTTTGAAAGTTGAAATTCTTGAAAAAAAATAAAGCATGATAGTAAAAAAAAAGAGAAGTTCAAGGAAAAAAAAAAGCAAATAAAAGAAAAAAATGAACTTCAAAGAAAAAAAAGAAAAAAAAGAGCAAAAGAAAAATAAATTGTTTCAATGTTCAAGTGTTCTAATTGGAGGTTGCACAAGAGAAAGAAAAAAATTCAAGAAAAAATTTGAGTTCAAGTTTGAAAAAAAAGGAGTTCAAAGTTTGTTTATTCACTTAAGTTCTATAATATTATATTTTTATGAGTGAAATTGTAAGTGTTGGGAATGTTTGATATGATTGGATTATTGTTTGGTAAATTTTTGGAGGAGTTGAGTTATGCTGGGATTGGTTGGTCATTATTGTTTTTGGCCTTGGTTTTATTAGGATTATGGCTCCCTTAAGCATGGCTTTACTCTCACATTTTCCCAAATTTATCCTACCCTCTACCCTAGCCTTACATTACAAGCTTTAAAGACCTTACGACCTTTGTGCATAGAGTTGTGTGAATGTGAAATTAGTTTCTTATCAATGCAAAGAATGATTTGATGTATTTCGAGTCAACTATTTAGATTGAGTGTATGTCTTTCAAACACACGAGTGTTGTGAGTTGAGTGGGCATTGTTCACATAAAGGGGTTGGGATGGAGAGCGATCGGATACATTTTATATCCGCCACATAAATGAGAGTTGAGTGCGTGAGTACTAGTCTTGAATTCTATATGCTCTCGTAGTTTGCTCTATTTGATAATTGTTAGGGAGGATGAGTGATTGGATGGATTTGATTGGTTGGTTTTGATGCATACTTGTTGGATTTGCCTTGAATTGGTTATGTTTGTTTTTGATCGATTTGGAGTGAAGTATTTTTTATTTGTTCATCGATGAGCTCTTTGCTTTGGGATAAGCAAAGGTTTGGCTTGGGGAAGTTTGATAAGTCTATTTTAAATAGTGATTTACCCATATCCCTTGGTCAAAATCAGGAGTATTTTTGGCTCTTTAGAGCCCTTTTTACTACTAATTTGTGCTTTCTAGTGTTTTCGTAGTCTTGGTTATGTTTTATAGGAAATTGCACCTTTGGAGCATTTTCCCGGGATTATTTGGAGCAACTACGAGCATTGGAGGAGCACGACCATCTTTTGTATCCCAGGGCCGGTTGGAGTCATCAAACCAGAGATTAAGGGCCGACTTTGAAGAAACCGAGGCATTTGGACCGAGTATTCAAGTCCCGAAGAGGAAATCTGGATTGGGCTTAGGATCAAAGCCCAATCGAAGTGCCAAAGCTTGCCCAAGTGGGCTTGCCCGGTCAGGCACCTCGCCCTGAGGCGCGCCCAAACGGGCGGGGCGAAAGAGTTAAGCAGCAGCCCCTCGCCTTATCTCGCGCTCGGCCGGGCGCGAGAGATTCACACTTGATGAAAAAGGCAGGCCCGGCCGGGCGAGCTGGCTCCCGACCGGGTGCGTGTCTTGGAGCGTATTTCCGACGATTTATACTTAGATTTTATTTAGGATTTTTATGTTTTGTATAAATACGTTTTAGTTGCTTTTGATACAATTATCTCTCTCTCATTAGTTTAATCTTCTCTTAAGCTTAAACTTCTCTCTTGTTTCTCTCTCTACAACTCTTGGTTTAATTTAATTCGTTATTTCCGTTAACTTTGGTAACAATTTCTTCCTTTTTTTTATTAAAGTAATTTATTTGCTTTTGTTCATCATATTTTGCTTAATTGCTTTGATTAGTTTAGATTTAATTATGTGTGAGTAGATTATTTTCTAGGGTTGTGGGGATCCATATATAATATAAAGGGGTAATTTGTCATTGTTGATTGTCAATGCTTGATTAATTTCCTATTGATTGATTTAATGCTATGCAATTAGATTAGGCCTAGTTTAATTGTATGAGTTTTCAATATTGATTCGAGATTCGATAGATGAGAATTGATGTTTAGGCTTAGTTTCAATAGGCAGGTTAATTTATAAATGGTTAAGTCAAGATTCGAAAGATGCGATTTAATACCGGTAGATTAATTCTGTGATTGTAATATGAAGCGAAAACCCTTTATGATCTGATTAATTAATGCATTAATGATTGATTATTGTGTTTTACCCTGAAATATTATTTATTGGTGAACCTATACCCTAGGCTTTTATTATTTGATTTTCTCCTAAAACTTTAATCTTCGTAGTTTAGTTCTTTACATACCAATAAATTAGTTACTTAATAATTTAAATTATTTAATTTAATTAGGAATAAATTGATTTGTTTTCCTATGGTTCGACCCTTTTTCCTTATCTGCGTAGTTAGAGGACTTTATCCTGTCAACTATCAAGCTAAACTTTCTCTTCTATTTCATTTCATCTTATCTCATCCTATATCATTTCCTATTTTATTTGTTTTTCCTATCCACTTTCTACGTACATTGAATTAAAGATTGGAGTGATAAACATTTTTATTATATTAAGTTATGTATTGATTTTAAAACTATCTTAATACTCCATAAATACAACTTTACGCAAAATTTATTGTGACATTTTCATTTAGGAAAGCGTTGTAAGTATTAAAAAACGAAGTAAACATATAAAAAGTACACTAAATTTTATAAAAAGTACATACTTTTAAGCTTATATTAAAACAACGATAATAATAATAATAATAATAATAATAATAATAATAATAATAATAATAATATAGTACTTCCTTCGTTTTTATTCAGTTGACACCTTTCTCTTTTCACGCTTGCCAACACACTATTTTGATGATTAATATCTCTAATTCTCGACATTGTAAAATTATAAAAAGTGGATATTAATAAAATATACATTGAGACGATTTAAACAAGATCCTACTTGACTATGTTTTGTCGTAGCTATAAATCACAAATGGTAGTCAAAGTGTAGTTTGTGAATAGTGTAAAAGTCAAATGGTGTCAGCTAAAAAAAAACGGAGGTAGTATATATTTTTAAAATGTTTTGGGGTTCCATGTTTTTGATATATTTTTCATAAATATTTTAATTATATAGTATATTTTTCATAAATATTTTAATATGTATATTTGTATACACACATATATAATAATAAATAATCAAAGATCATGAATCCGTAGTTAAAAATCACTAATCAATAAGTTAAGTTAAGTTCAGTTAAGTTAAGCTCAATTCTGTTCAGTTCAGCTCATTTCAATCAATGAGAACAAGCCCTTAGTTAATGATATAAGGGTTACGTTGTTATTTAAAAGTTCATCGCATCAATAAGTATAATAAAGGGTTATTTCATCAGTATGATGGGATTACTCTGTCAATGTTATAAGAATTACTCCTTTTTTAACAAGCGGCCGCACGGTGTGACCAGCCGTACTAGAAAACGCATTCTAAAAGCATATGTTGCTATGTAATTTTTTTATTAGTCTTTAGGTGTATTTTTATTATTTTAACCTTTTATCCTTCTTAGTTTTGCATGTGTGTCATTGAAACTCTTGTGATATTATGAAATGGAAGAAGTACCTTTTTTTTTCTTTTTTTTTTTTTTTTTTTTTTTTTTTGTAAATAAAGAGGAAAAAAGCGTCGAAAAAAGTAGAGGTGTTAAAAACTGACTCGACTAAGCCAATTCAAGTCGTCTCGAAAATCTAATACAAATTTTAACTTATATGGACTCAATGATTAGCATGACTTAAATTTGAAAAAGTCCTAGCCCAAGCTAATTGAACCTAACTCATTTACCCGAATTGACATGTCTAATATTAAGAATTGGAAATAACAAAAAAAAAAAAAAAAAAAAAAAAAAAAGAAAAAAAGAAAAAAAGAATTGGAAATAAACTTTTTTTTTTAAATACCTTTATTAAAAAACCCAATTTACACAAACTTTATTACTTCTTTTGTTCTTTTATTATTGCACCATTAGATTGGGAACACTTTTTTGAAAGTGGAAAAAAAGAAGAGAGAGAGAAAGGGTTAAAAGTACAAAATTATCCATGTGAAGTACTCCCTCCATTTCGCATTAGTCGCAACACTTTCTATTTTCGGCCGTTTCATATTAGTTGCAACACTACTATATTTTGAAAAGATCCACCATTATTTTATAATTTTCTCTCTCCAACTAACCTCACTTTCACAAATATTTTATTATTTCCCTTTCCTACCAACCCTATCCATACTACTTTATTTATTTATTTTTTATATCTCTTACTAAGAATACTTTATATTATAAGCCCATAAGTCTAGTCTATAATTTTCTTAAACTATGAGTCAAGCCTACTGTTACAAGGGTATATTGGGTATTTTAAGTGTGAACACTTATATTTTGTTTCCTAAAATGAATATGGTGCAATATTTGTGAAACTTACTTAAAATGCAAGTGGTGTAATAATTAAAAAAAACAGCGGAAGTATATTATATGGCGGGTTTTGAGCTGTTATTCTCGCATATGAATTTCAAAATTATTTTCTTCTCTTTTATACTCTCTGCTTTTTCAAGTGCATCGCTTTGACTATTACTAAGTATTAGGGGAGAGAATTTAATGGAACTACATTTAGTGTAAATGGTGGTTTTGGGAATAAAAAAGGAAAAAAAATAGTACCATAATGATATTTACTTTTGTTTTTTACTCGTATCATTTGGACTTCTCACTATTCACACATCCCTCTTCGGCCATCTTTTATGTTTTATACGTAAGAGAAATATATGGTCGTGTGGCAAATTAACTAGAACCAAATTAAAGATATTAATGTTGAAAGTTGCATTGGCAAGTGTGAGGTAACATATATATGGTGCAATTAACAATATTGAGGAAATATAAATAAAGGGATGTGAGAGAAGATAAATAATTGGGAAAAAAAAAATTAAAACTAAAGGAAATGAGGACCACATGAGGAGAAAATATCAATAAAAAAAAAAAAACTTTTTTTTTATTTGCAATAGATGAGTTTGCAAAAACTCCAAAGCAAAATTGTTTGAGATGTAGAGTGAAGAGGGAAAAGTAAGGATGCGCTTGATGAAGAAAGCAGACAGATAAAGACAAATGAAATCTTAAAAAAGAAAAGTAATATTTGTCGCATCTACTGTAGCAATGTCTAATTTGCTATTATAATAATTGAAAATAAAAATAAATAAAGGAAGTATAAGATGTCCAAAAAAAGAAAATGATACACTTAAAAAAATGGAAAGTGTTAAAAGATAAGGTGAATGCCAATTATTGATTTGATTTTACAATGCTCATATAGGTCAAAACACTTGTGAACTCATATGGCTATATATGAGTATGTAATTATTGTACTCTTAGTATATTACTCATGGCTATATATATAAAATGTCATGTAAGTGTAAATGGCACAAGTAAAAAATAACCGGAGCAATACTAGTTGTAGGGAATAATTTCAAGCATCCCACACTTGAGCCCCACTGTAATCATACACTTAAGTATGGTGGCGTCCAAAGGGAAGAAAGCTAGAGCAAAAGAGTCGCCAACAAGTTTTAGGAACTTGTAAACCGTTCACAGGGTAAAGGTTACACCCCTTCACGATCCATGAGATCGCTAACTCCATAATAGTCTGGAACCATGACTAGATATTCGGGGATGAGGGTACAAATCCAACCTAAAAGAGATTGAACCTGCCCTAAAAATAGGCCTCTACTTTATTCTTCTCATATTCATGTGCGATTTCTAACTAACATACAATCAATATATTAATCCTAAACCAATTTAATCTATGTTGGTTGAATATTAATGCACAAACAAATCTATTATTGGCGATCACTTGAATTAAAATCACATTAGCCTAAATAAAATTATTAATTATCTTATTAAGCGTGATTACAAGTACAAATTCCCTTTAAACCTGCAAGAGATGGCGTGATCAAACAATAACAATAATCTAATATCAAGCGATAATATATATTAATACAACAAATCAACATCATAACAATCTCAATCTCATCGAAGCATAATAATATTAGCAAGATCCTAGGCATGATACCAACAAGATTAATAACAAATTCTAGCATGTTACTAAGCATTAAAGATCAAAGCTTTATCCCTAACATGATAGAAGAAAATAGGAAGCAACCTAAACGTGATACTAGAAAGTAATAAAAGCATCCTAACATGATAATAGGAATAATATAAACATGCTTTTCTAAAGAAATATAGCAATTAAAACAACTTACTTTGTTGCCTTGTATCTCTTTATAATAACAAAATACACACGTTAGTAACTTCAAGGAAAGTATTAAATCAAACAATTAATTTAAATAATTGAAATAGGGATTGGGACCAAACCCTCAGAAATTATCAACCTTTCACGTCTAGGGCGAAGGCAACTTCGAGCTTGGCTAGGTGTGTCCAAGACTCGTGAATGCGGTATTGTTATTTGAAAAGGGGAAGGCTTGAAAGAGGGAGAAAGAATAAGCTATTGCTTGAGAGAGAGAAGAGAATAAAATTGGATAATTGTTGATGATTGAAAACGGGGAATAAAGGCCCTATTTATAAGAAAAATAGTAGAAACGATCAGAAAAAGACCGAATTCAATTCGGAGTAAAACTGCTTCTGTCGCCGTGCGACAGGATCTTGTCGTTTCGCGATGGAGAACGCGTTTAAATTTGATTAATTATAGTCCGTACTTATCTTTTAAAATCAGATTTAATCTTTTTAAAACACTTGTTTTATTCCAAATTAAATTGTTTATTTTCTAAAAATATAATTACTAATCCTAATTCCACTAGAATTTAAAAGAACCTTTTAGATTATTCTAGAAGATTAAAGTCAATCCTAATGACTTTAGGAATAATAATTAATGGGCCCTCCACTAGATCATTGGGCCGTATATAAAACGCATTTCGGGCCCAACTTAATACTTTGGCCATTAACTTCCTCATTATTCATCAGAATTGCGCTTATAATATATCGTTGGAAAGCTCTTTTCGAGCCCAATCCAACAACACCATTATTGGACCCTTATCATGGACCAAACTAAATTGGATTGGACATTTTCATAAATAGAGTACATTTTTGTAAACAGAAAGGAAGTATTTTTATTAAAACAACCGCATCACAAGACTTTTCACACTTTCACTTCGTTCGATAATTAGTGACGTGAAAGGTACTCATCACTGGGTTTGGTTTTTGGGGAGACACAATTAGGTGTCTACAGAAACCCCCACTTTGACCGAGTTTGGAGAAACGCATGTTTCGAAAACAAAAGTTAAAGTAGCGATAGGGACGGAGAATGATTCAGAACGTTCTGCGATCTTAAATCATTCTTGTAACGCCGATACCTGCAAACTAGCATTTGTTAAACAGATAAAAGAGTTAAGAAATGCGTATCTTGCACCGTCAAGTACACGTCTCTAGGTAACCATTTTGTTTGACAACCTCCACAAGCCAGGGGACATCGCCTGAAGACTGCTCCGCTTGTAGCTGCCTTCAATTTTCGCTGTGACAGTCTTCCACATCTTAGGGAAAACCATCGAAGATTGCTCCGCTTGTCGTAACCTTCTGCTGTTTTGTGACCATCTTCCACATCCCAGGGAATATGATCGAAGATAACTCCGCTTGTAGTCATCTCCCGTTTTCTGACAATCTTCCGCATCCTAGGGAACATCGTCGAAGATAACTCTGCTTGTAGCCATCTTTAGTTGTTTGTGACAACTCTCCACATCCTAGGGAATGTCGTCAAAGACCATTCTGCTTGTAACGATCCTCAGTTTTGTTGTGACAATCTTCCACATCCTAGGGAACATCGTCTATCATTGCTTCTACATCACGAGCTATTTTCTTGAATCATGGTGACAACCTTCACAATCATAGCGAATGTCGTCGAAGACCGCCTCATCACGAACCGTTCTTCTTAAATATTGGTGACAACTTCCACAACCTTAGCAAAAGCTATTAAAGATCGCCCATCTCGTGCTATCTTCTTAAACCAATTGACAACCTCCACAATCTTAGCGAAAGCTATCGAAGATCGCCCATCTCATGCCATCTTCTCAAATCAAATGACAACCTCCACAATCTTAGCGAAAGCCATCGAAGATCGCCCATCTTGTGCCATCTTCTCAAATCAAATGACAACCTCCACAATCTTAGCGAAAGCCATCGAAGATCGCCCATCTCGTGCTATCTTCTCAAATCAAATGATAACCTCCTAAATCATAGCGAAAGCTATCGAAGACCACTTCATCTTGAAACGTCTTTCTCAAATCCAAGCGAGAGACCCTTTAATCTTAGAGCCCCCCTGTCGAAGACTTCTTCATCTTGAGTCTTCAAATTTTCTTGTGCTTATTCTTAGGAGTAATTGACCTTTCTAGCTTTGGGAAGAACCTTATCTTAAAATTCTTCAATCTTCAAGTTCATTTCTTTAGAAATCTTCCATCCTAGGAATTCTTTGTGATTATGATCAATCACTACTCAAATGTTCTTAATCAATTTTCAAATCTGCTTCTTTTGAACGTCACCAGGCCGATCATCAATCAAGTTGTAATCAGGCTGATTATTAATCAAAGGTGTTCATCAAAATATGATCGTTATCAGGCCGATCATCAATCAAGTCTATAATCGGCCTGATTACCGACCAAAGGGTCGAATGTTCATCAAGAGATTCAAAGGGTTAGTCGTGGACCAACCAATCAAAATTGTGAAACCATCAAAGGCTGAAGCGAGCGAATCAAAGCCATCGCGCAGCTACAGGTCTATCCCACAACGACAGGTCTGTCGCGCCGCGTTAGAGTGCCTCGTGTTGCATCAGGGAACATCGCGCTGCGCCAGGGTGTATCGTTCTGCATTGGGGTGCATCGTGCTGCGTCGTGCTTGAATCCAAGTCAGAGCTTTTTTTTTTGCTCGTTCATTTGCGCTCAATCAAATTGCCTCTTAGTGTACCTGCATCTATATTCTTGGACTATAGGACTTTGCTCGTGTTTTTCTTAGGGTTGACTTACCTAAGGCTTGGTGTTATTTGACTCATTGTGACTCGATGTGTTTTAGCACATGTGTTAGACTCGACTCAAGGTGAAAACTCAACTCGATGATGACTCGATATGTATGACATGAGTCAATGTACATGACTCGTGTGTGCATTGTATTGTGATTGTGCTTGACTCAAGATGTAGGAAAGCAAAAATTTTCTGTCATTTTTGTGGAGGGTACCGACTTTCTCCCGAAAAAGAAAGACGCGAAAAGGAAGAAGTGAAGTGTTTGTGTGTTTGTGGTGCATGTTGAATGAGTTTAGTAATAAAATGTATGCATTAATGTTGTATCTCATGGTGCAAGGATTATAATATCCTAGACTATCCTAGTTGATGACTTGATGATGAAAGTATTTTCGTAACTTAGGCACGGAGGCTAAGCTCTTCACACTTTGTAATGCAGTGAGTGATCTTGATATGACAAGGCGTGCTTCAACATCGTGTTAAGATTTCATGAAAAAGGGTTCCTAAAGGAAGGTTTATTTGGTCATGTATCCATGATGTGTGTGAAAGTGACACTGCGTCTAACCTGCAAAGGCTAAGGGTGTGGAAATATATTGAAAGAGTCAAATAATGGTGACTCTTAGGCTGGGTAGGCTAATTGTTTCGGGTGTTTTTTGGATTTCCTCGGATATTGGTCACGTTCTTCAGGCAACGAGACTCGGACACCTGCAAAATGAACGAATATTCCTTTATCGGAATATTCGCCTCCGACGATCAAGTTAGAGATCTAAATGGAAAGGCTAGAGAGAGAAAGTAAAGAGAAGTTGGAGCTGTTTTATGCTTTTTTTTTTTTTTTTTTTTTTTTTATGTAACGTCGTAATCCCTCCTCCCATCATAAATGATGGGGGTATTTATAGGGGTGGGAGCTTGTGCCCCTTTGGGGTTTGTGCCCTAAACTTCCGTGACATGATTGGCTACGCAATCACGCAATGCCACGTGTAATATGGGGGCGCCGTTTTGCGGCTTTCATGAAGATCTCTCGGGATTTGGGCATGGTGTAATAAGGCCTTTTTAATGCTGATTTCAGGGGCTTTTTATCACTTGGACACGCATCATCTTCCCATAGTGACACGTGTCGCCTTTTGATTGGGCCACGTGTCTCTACGGGATTAGTTCACGTACATGGGGTATTTTTACCCTAAACATTTGCCCCTCAGAGGGGGTGGCCCGGACGATAACGGCCGCCTCCTCTGATTTTTCACTTGTCTTGAAGCGTACGGGTATACAGAGATTAGGCGGATGGCAGTGATACATAGGTCTGTCCGCCCCATTCGAAGTTGGCCATCTCAGGCTGGCACGCTGCTTTCGTCCGCCTAAGGCTCTAGAGGACGCCTGGCTCTGAGAAGGAAGCGGACAAGGTACGCCGCCTAAATTTTCGGGGGAAAGCGGATGTCTATCTATTGAGATGGAAGCTTTAGTTCCATCTATTTTGTCCGTCATTTCGGACGCGCCGTTATTTGGCCGTCTCTTTTTCTGCTCATTTACTACTATGCCCCCATAAATTTTGCCTATATATACATGGGTCTTGACCTCATTTTCACACTTTAGAACTTTGTGATTTTTAGAGAGAGATTAGAGCTTTTAGAGAGAGAAAGTGTTTTTCTTTGAATCCTCAACAGCTCCGCCGTGCCTTTGAGTTTTCCGGGTGTGTTTTTGAGTTTTCCGGTCAACCCTCAAGACTTTTCAAGTTTTCTACACGTACAGAGGTAGGCCGCCTGTTTTCTTTCACTTTTTACTTGTATTATTTTCTTGCTTTTCATTTTTTTTAAATCTGGCTCAACACTCGGTTTCGTTCATTTCTCTTCATGAGGTCGGCCGTTCGCCTAGGACTGAGGATTCTGGAGTGGACGGAGACGAGTTGTCTCCTTCAGGGAGTGGGTCCATTTCTAGTGCATACCTACTTACCTCCACCTATTCTTCTCTGTCCCTGCAGTCGAACGTGGCAAGGACAAGGCAAATATATGATCTTCATGCGGCCAGAAATCCAGACGGTAGTTAAGTGAACCCTAGAACTCCATATGACCCAAACATTGACTTAGAAACTCCTTCCACTACTCCTACGACAGCTTCCACGGGTACTCATTGCTCGGCCGTGGAAGTGACTTCATCTTTTGAGGAGCGACAACATGCTCAAGGCGTCTCTTCTGCTGCTGAGGTGTCCGGGCCAACCCTTGAACCTAGGTCCTCACAACAAGCCAGCTCGGCCAGACAATCGACCGAGTTGCGATCTCGTGAGAGGCTTCCTTCTTCTTCTAGGGTGGCCATTTCTGGTCCGTCCTCTTCAATTCCCTTACCATCCCATCTCCAACATAGCAGGTCGGACAGGCCAAGAGTTGGGATCTCTATCAACGAACCGTCCGACTTGCCCCTTCGCAGTGGCCCTTCTTCGGAAACCAGGGCGGCCGCTGCTAAAGACAAGGGTAAAAGTTCCTTAGTTTCTGAAGAGCCTCCTTCAGTTGGGGGCGGCCATGTCTCTAGAAGCCGTAGCTTGGCCGAAGCAGCTGACTTGGACAGAGTGCTATCCTCCGAATTTGGCACTGCCCCTCACCAAGAGGGTGAGAAGGTAGAAAATGAGGCGAGGCCGAAGGTGAGACGGCCGAAGGGGAGGAGGCGGCCGAAGATGCGGTCGCCAATGTAGACAACTTCAAAGATCCGTACGCCTGTACAATGGGTAGCACAGCATTGGGCTACCTCAATGATGGATTCGAGAAGTACAAGGTGTTTCTTCAGCTGGGAGAAGGATTCGAAATTAAGGCCCCAAGAAGGTCTCTTTCGGTGGCCGACTGGGAGGATGAGCGGCCGTGCCGCAGATCATGCAGCGTCTACCGAGCTGCTTTGGACGTTGGACTTCGTTTCCCCCTTCACCCCTTCATTCGTAAAGTACTGGACGAGTACGATATTGCCCTCTTTCAGCTGGTGGCAAACAGCTAGTTGAACATATTTGGGTACTTGGTGACGTGTATCCGTAAGGGCTTTAAGCCGGATTTCCCGGTTTTCTACGAGATGCACGCAATGATCCGCCTCGAGAAGCACATAGACGGATGGTTCATACTTAGCACCACAAAAGGATTATATGGTGGTGATGGACCGTGTGTCGAAGTGGCGTGATTGGAAGAATCGGTTCTACCGCATCAAAACCAAGGATACAGAGTTCAATTTACGGATGAATCGGTTTAATGTCAAGCCGATCCAACTCGGCCGAGGGGACCATAGACCATACAAACCACCTGTCCACCTAGACCAGGCTTACCAACTTGAATATTTTAAAGTCAAGAAGGTTAGACGGGATGGAAAGTTGGTGGCCGTGCCCCAAAACTGGATCCCTGAGCCTGGATCCCCTTGGCCGGATGGCTCAGGGACCCAATTTTTATGTCCGCATGCGGCCTGTACACAAACATTCCCCAAGGTTGGACTTTAGCTCTCTCTGGCGTCCGAACGCATTTCATGTTGGAAATTATTCTAACTGTTGGTTAAATTTTGTTTTTGCTGAGGAAGCGTACGCCATGCTGGACAAGGAGCAGAAGGGGGAGATTGACATGGCCGAGATTAACTTGGTCAGATACAAGGCTCGTCAGAAGATGTACGAGCAAACCAAGGAGGTATAAAACCTTTCAAGGTCTAGCGTTCGTGTTGCTAGGTTGGAAGAAAGCTTCTTCTCGAGCCTGCACGAACGTTAACAAAGTTTTATTCAGTTGAACTTTTGCTTGCTCTTTGTAGCTGTCAACTCCGACCCTAAGGGCTAAACGAAAACAACCGTCCTTGACTACTAAAAATGACCAGTACGAGAGGGCGTCTAAGCAAAGGAAGACGGTCACAACTAAGACCACTTCCACCACCGCGGCAAAGACTACGTCGCGGACTGCCTTAAAGAAGTCCAAAGGAGAGCAACCCCTGGCTGGGTGATAGCGGGGTCTCCAAGTCTGTAGGTCCGGCCGCCAAGCCGGTCCATGATGAGTCCGTGAAAACGGATGATAGGGGTAAGTCGACCCCGGTAAAACTGACCGGGCCAAACGTGACTCCGCCCGTCCAAAGAGTCCAAGAATATGATTGGCTTGAAGCCTCTCAGTCAGCCGGTGACCAACCTGGCCGCTCAGGTAAGGAGGGCGACGAGCCTGCACCCCCTCCTCCATTCACTTTCTACCCTATTTCTCCTCCGAGCTTCTTAGACGGTTAGATTTAACAACTTTGCACACTTTCCTTTTAAGTCTACTTGCTTAAGCTAATCTCTATTACGCCCGTGTGCAGATATTATAGAGGAGTTGAACATGAAGGTGCCCGGCCAGTCCCTTACTGGGGCAGACAGAAAGGCCATGAGGGAAGCCATGGCCAGGGCCGTCCCAGCTGAGCAGCGAGACAAGCTACGGGGGATTCATGAGGGCTTCCTCGGCCCTATGATTAACTGTAGTGCTGAGGTACGTTTTCCCAACTCCCATACTTAGAATTTTTTTCCATCTTTCTTTTGCTAACTTGTCTTGTCTTATACGCAGCTCTTCCTGCAGCTGACCGCCTTCCTTGAGTGGAAGGACAAAGAAAATGAAAAGCTGAAAAGAGCCTGGGAGAAGGTCCAAAAGGCCCAGGACGCCGTTACTGGGACGACCGCCATCCAAAGGGTTCACTTGGAGACCTAGATCAATGCGCTGTCCGACAAGGCGGCGCGGCAAGCTGAAGATTTGGTCAAGTTGGGGAAGGCTCTCGAACAAGAGACCTTGGCCAGGGAGACCATGAGACAAGAAAGGGATCAGGCTGTCCTGGACGGCCAGCGCTGGAAAGAAGGGTTCGAGGCCTTTGAGAAACTGAAAAACGACGTGGCCCTCGCCCAAAAGAATTTGAAAGAGGCTTTGGACGAGGCGGACGCTCTTCGTGCCGAGGTGGAGACTTTAAAGAAGTCCGTTGAGGACTTGACCCAACAGTTGAAAACACCTCGGCCCCCTAGTGCAGACGAGGTTATCCGCATCGAGCAGAATGCTGAGGATAGGTTGAAGAGCCACTTCATCGAAGCATTTGAACTCATGGTGGATGATGGTGAGGCCGCCTACTTTCAGGAGCGCTTCACCAAACGCCTTAACTTCGTCTGCCTCAGGGAAGAGGCTAAGAGGGCCGACCAGCCTTCTCCTGAGCTGGACGTTACACCAACTACCTCAGAAGATGAGGAGGATGAGGAGGAGGCGGACGGAGCTGAGGGAGAAGAGCCCGCTGATGATGCATCCCTCCTTGCCTCCGAGGAGCCTGTCCAAAGCCAAGATCCAGCTAAATAGAGCCCAGGCCGTCCCTTGCTTTTAGCTTTTCATTTATCTGCTTTCATTGTACAATTTTTCTTTTTCTTTTTACTACGTGCCGCTTTTTTTGAGCGGTTTTTTTGTAAGATATTTTGCCGCCTCTTGAGCGGTTTTAATTAATGCAAGCTTTGCCGCCTTCTGAGCGGTTTTCCATTTCATCTATTTCGTACTTAGCAAATTTTTCGTATTTTTACATTTTTGCGCTTTCGTACGATGGGGGGGGGTATGCCCCTTTATTCGGCGTTCGTCTAGTCCATATTTTGAATGGTTTGATTGACTTGGTAGTTTTTATACCTCAAAGGGTATGACTTCTAACAAGTTAATCAAATCATAGTAATGATTGCCCTTGGACTAGGTGCAACGCCGAATCAACTACTATTGCGGCCGTATTACGGGCCTCATGTGAGCCGTCCATTGATTCTATCGCTCGGACATACTCAGGAAATTTCAAGTAATATCTCAACTTAAAAATTTCTAAGTTTGGCTGGGCTATTTTGCCTAGGTATGCCCTTGCCTCCATTTAAGGAGGTAAATATCCTTGACGTATTTAGGGTACCTTGCGCCTTTCTCTGTCCGTCCCCGTGGGAGACGAACGTTTGTCTGTACTACCAAAGTATATATTTTTTTGCAATCCTTTGTGACCGTTTTCTATATATTAAATAATTTCGTTTAGCTTTAATAAGCCGTGTTGCTATGTTGCAAGCAGCATTGTTATGGCTTTTACTCGGCCTTTAGTTTATTTAACAGGGACGTACGCATGCAAAAACAAATAACTCAATAAGATAACAATGCCTGACTTTCATTAATTTTGTCAAGATTACATTGTTGGGCCGTACGGCTTTAATTACAAGGCTCGGTCATCAAGACCTAGCTGTATATACAGCTTTTTGGCTGAGTACAAAAACTTCTAAACATGATATTTTTTGAGATTGTCCGTGTTCCATGTACGCGGAATTGGGCGGCCGTTTAAGGCTTCAAGACGGTATGTACCGTCTCGAACTTCTTCACTGATTCGATACGACCCCTCCCAGTTTGGGGTCAGCTTCCCATCTTCATTTGCTCGGCCTACTGCCTCCATTTTTCTCAGTACCAGGTCTCCCATTTTTAGTGGACGCTTTGACACTTGGCGATTATATGCCCTTGTCATCCTCAAGCGATAAATTTCGCGCCTAAGCACCGCATTGCCCCTGGCCTCTGGAAGAAAGTCCAGGGCGGTCTTCATGGCCTCCCAATTGGTCGTTTCGTCATATAACATCACCCTGAGAGTAGGCTCATACATCTCAATTGGGAGAACCGCTTCAGCACCATAGACCAAAAAGAATGGGGTTTCTCCTGTGGAGCTCTTTGCTGTTGTTCGTATGGACCATAATACATTGACTAGCTCCTCAGCCCATAGGCCACCTGCTTTTTCAAGCTTGCGCTTGATACCATTGGAGATCAACTTGTTATATGCTTCTACCTGACCATTGGCTTGCGGTCGACCGACTGAGGCAAAGCAATGAGCTATGCCCTGGTCTCCCAACCATTCCTCGAGCTGAGGTGTTTTGAACTAGGGTCCATTGTCGAACACCATTGACTGAGGTACGCTAAAGCGGGTAATTATGCTTTTCCATATGAAAGCTGACACATCCGTCCACTTAATGCTCCGGACGGCCTCGGCCTCTACCCATTTTTTAAAGTAGTCTACTGCTACAAACACATATCGCCTTTGCCCGGACGCTGGCGTATACGCACCCAAGATGTCCATCCCCCATTTGGCAAAAAGGAGCGGACTACTTATGGCCGACAAACTATTAGCTGGGCGATGGATTAGAGTTGCAAATCTCTGGCACTTGTCACATTTCTTCACCATTTTCATGGTGTCCGACTTCAAGCTCGGCCAGTAGTACCCCAGATGGGTGGCCTTTTCAGCCAGGGCTCGTCCTCCAATGTGGGAGCCGCACTGCCCCTGGTGAAGGTCGTCCAGCACATCATGCCCCTTTTCAAGGGTAATACACTTCAGGTACGGCTTCACAAAAGCTTTCTTAAACAACTCCCCTTGCTTCATTTCAAACCAGGCTGCCTTCTTTTTCACCAGCCAGCTCTCTTTAGGATCGGCCGGGAGCAATCCATCCCTTAGGTAGGAAATGATTCTGTCCATCCAAGTAGAGCTTCTATCAATGATTTGTACAGGCTCGACATCAATACTCCTCCTTTCCTTCACTTCCCAAAACATTGATCTGGGTGTATCACATGATGCCGAGGATGCTAACTTGGAGAGGGCGTCCGCCTGATGATTAGACGAACGAGGAACTTGTTGTAGAGAAAAATGCTCCAGGCCCTAGGCCTCTTCTTTGACGATCTTCAAGTATTTCATCATGGCAGGCTCCCTTACCTCAAAGTCACCATTGACCTGGCCGACTACCAGCAGAGAGTCCGAGCTCACGTCCACTTTTGTTGCTCCTTTCACCTTACACATTCGAAGGCCGGCCAGGAGAGCTTCCTACTCGGCCTCGTTGTTAGAGGCTTGAAACTGAAATCTTAATGCGTACTCAAACTTATCCCCTTCGGGAGATTGATAAATAATTCCAGTGCCACATCCGGTCGCTGTTGCACTACCATCTACAGACACCTTCCAGATCTGGTCTCCGGCCGGCTGTAAATTCGACCGCGTCATCTCGGCCAAGAAATCAGCAAAGGCTTGGCCCTTTATGGCCTTTCTGGGCTCAAACATGATGTCGAAACCTCTTAGCTCTAAGGCCCACTTAAGCATGCAGCCACTAGCTTCTAAAGTTGCAAACGGCTTCTTGAGTGGTTGATCAGTATACACCACTATTGAATGTGTCAGGAAATACGGTCGTAACTTTTTAGATGCCATGTACAATGCTAGCCCAAATTTTTCAACAGGGGGGTACCTAAGCTCGGCATTGTGTAGCACATGGCTGATAAAGTAGACTGGGATCTGGTGGCCGTCCCGTTCAACTAGAAGAACGGCACTTAAGGAATGCTCTGAGATAGCGAGATAGATGTACAACTTCTCATCCTTGAGCGTACTGACAAGTCGAGGCAATGTATGTAGATGACTTTTTAACTGTACGAGTGGTTCCTCTGCTTCCTCCGTCCACTCAAACATAACTTTCTTTTTGATGGTCTGAAAAAAGTATCGGCATTTGTCCCCTGATCTTGACAGAAACTGACCGAGTGCTGCCAAACAGCCGGTCAATCTTTGCACTTCTTTGATTGTTCTTGGAGACTTCATGTCAAAGACAGCTTGAATTTTTTCAGGGTTAGCCTCAATTCCACGTTGATCAATTAAAAATCCGAGAAATTTACCGGACTCAACACCAAAGACACATTTCTTCGGGTTTAACATCATCTTATGCCGCCTGAGTTCGGTAAATGTTTCTCGTAGATCCTTCAGATGGTCGGCCGACTCTTTTGACAATCATGTCATCAATGTACGCCTCCATATTCCGGCCGAGCTGATCTCTAAAGACCGTGTTGACAAGCCGCTGAAATGTTGCAGGGGCATTCTTGAGGCCGAACGACATTACCTTGTAGCAATACAGCCCTTGCTCAGTCACAAATGCGGTCTTTTCTTGATCTTCTTCCCATAGAGGAATTTGATGGAAACCGGAGTATGCGTCCATAAAGCTCATTAGGGCATGCCCGGCCGTAGAGTCAACTAAACGGTCAATCTTTGGCAAGGGAAAGCTATCCTTAGGACATGCCTTGTTCAAATCCGTATAGTCTACGCACATTCTCCAAGTTCCATTCGGCTTCTTCACAAGTACCACGTTAGCCACCCAATCAGGGTAATAGCATTGCCGGATGAAACCGGCGTCCAGCAGCTTTCTCACCTCAGCTGCGGCCGCCTGATTCCTCTCTTCTCCATAATTTCTTTTCTTCTGGCGAACAGGTTTAACGGCTGGGTTCACAGCCAGCCTATGCACGGCCATGTTAGGTCTTATGCCTGGCATTTCACTAACTTCGAACGCAAAAACATCCTTGAATTCTCTCAACAGCTGAACTAACTCGTCTCCAAGCAAACCCATAGCCTTAGTGCTGACACTGACTGTCCGACCTGGCTGATCGGGGTCAAGCACTACAACTTGATGATTGCTGGCCGGCAAGGGTCTCAGCTCTTCAGGCCGGCCGACACTCATTAGTTGCTATGCTTGGTCGGTCGTGACTTGCTTTCGCTTCTGGCCGACCTGGTATGCTTGGAGTGGGGGGTCTTCCCCCTTCAACTCGGATGGCTTTCCATGTCCGCGAGTCTTTGGCTTAACAGCTAACTGGTTGCACTCTTTTGCCATTTTCTGGCTCCCCTGAATCGAACCAATCTTTCCGTCCGAACGCTCAAACTTCATCAACATTAAATGGGGGACGATCATAGCCTTTGCAGCATTTAGGGTGGGACGGCCGAGTATGACATTGTAGCCAGTCAATTCTTTCACTACCAAGAATCGAACGACTATATCCCTCCCTTCTCCTTTTTGCCCGAATCGGACTGGAAAATCTATCTGCCCGACTGGGTGAATGATATTTCCCCCAAATCCTACCAAGGGGTGAGTGATGTCCTTCAAAGCATCTTCTGGGAACTTCAAATTCTTCAGGGCAGCCAGACTGATGATATCAGATGAGCTGCCTGTATCTATCAGTATTCGGCCCACTTTCAAATTGGCTATCTTCATAATAAACACCATAGGATCATTGTGCAGGGCTTTGACCTCCCCCGGTCAGCTTCAGACACGGTTACTTCGGGGAAAGGTTCAGCCTTCTCAGCGTCCGCCTGTATCACCTTTCCCAAGTTCCAGGCGTTTTACTTAATTCCCTTCATGGTGGGGCCGCCTGATGCAAATCCCCCCGATATCACGGCCACAAAGCCCGAATCGGTACTGTTCTTATCATCTTCTTTATCATTTTTCTTCTTCTTCTCGGACGTGTTGTCTGTCCGTGCATATGTGAACTTGGACTTCGTTACATAAGAATTCAGCATGCCCTTCTCGGCTAGCTTGTCCAACAATCTCTTCAAATTGATGCAATCGTTTGTGTCATGCCCCACGTCCTTGTGGTAATGACAATACTTGTTTTTGTTCCTGTACTGAGCCGAGCCTCTTAACGGTTGGGGCTTTTCAAATTCAAACTTATCTTTAATCTCCATCAGGATGGAGTAACAGTCTTTGTTGAACTCATACTGGGGCTCGTACGCCTTGACCTTCTTGGATTTCTGCTGCGGGCCGTCGACCACCCATACTTCTTTCCTTTTGTTTCCATCTTTCCTTTTTCCAGCCAAGTCTTGCTGAGTGGATTATTTCTTCTCAGCTCCCTTGGCCGGTGCCTTTGCTTTTGTAAGAGAACAAAAGTCGGATGCCTCAATATAAGCTTCGGCTTCCCGCAAAACACCTGCGTATGTCCGAATCTTTTTTCTTACCAAGTCAAACTTAAAACCATTATGCCTTAATCCCCAGAGAAATTCAGAGTAGGCCATTTCATCCGGCAGATTATGAATTTGGGCTTTTTCTTGGTTAAATCTCTAGACGTACAACCGTAGGCCCTCATTTTTTCCTTGGACAATTGTTGCCAAATCAATACTTGTCTTTCGAGGTGGTATGTTGTAAGAGAAATTTCCCACAAACAGCAAACTAAGAGTAGTAAAGCAATTGATACAGCCGGCCGGAAGGCTATTGAACCAATCCTGCGCCACACCCTTCAAAGTGGCCGGGAAGCATTTGCACCAAGTAGCATCATCTACACTTTGTAAGAACATGAAGTTTCTGTACGAAGTGATATGTTCCTCTGGGTTGCCCGTACCATCATAGGCTCCCACGAGTACACTTTCACCTTCGGCGGCTAAGGAGAAGTTAAAATTTCTTGCGAAAACGGAGGCGGCTTATCTCCAAGAGTCAGTAAGCACATCTGCCAATCAATTGGCTGAGGTTGCACGGGATGTCTGGCCAAATAGGGAGTCTAGCCGAGCGTCTGACCAAACGGCCCATATTGTCCGAAGACTTGAG
The DNA here is from genome assembly GCF_948465745.1 of Chenopodium album. NCBI lineage: Eukaryota > Viridiplantae > Streptophyta > Magnoliopsida > Caryophyllales > Amaranthaceae > Chenopodium > Chenopodium album. The sequence goes on from NC_137846.1 coordinate 15,501,416, forward strand.
GGCTCGGCTGCAAAATGCCATCGAAACCCTGGGGGGGCTAAAGCAGTTGCACTGGAATAGGGGTTTGAGTACGCACAGCTTGACTCCTGCCGGAGATGGTCGTGTTGCTATGTTGGGAAAGAGAGTGGTTGGAGAATTCATCCGGCATTGTGGAAGTGGAGGCCGTGTCTGAGTAAGCGGCACGTTCCCGTTGTTTATGCCGAAGGTAGTCTCTTGCGTCCTTCCAGTGTCGAGACGGCTCTGTCTCCTCTCTTCGAGGCTGTCTGCCCCTCCCCCCAGCCGACTGGGTTTTCGCCAACAAACTAGACAAATTCGTTCTTGGCACCCTAGGAGACCTTCCATTCGTCCTGCGAAATGGGGTGTTCCCAACATCTGTTGCATGGGTTACTCCTTCTGAAGTTTGTTGAGTGCGGTCTGCAAGGAAGCAGCAGTAACCAGAGGATCATCAGCCTCTTGAAATGAGGCGGTCAAAGGGTCACTAGAATGAATTGTAGGGACTATATCCTCTACATGACCGTCCTCGCCTGGACGAGGCCCGGTATTAGGTGTCTGACCATCTATTGTCATAACGGACGAGTATCCCCACAGACAGCGCCAAATGTTTCAGGTGTTTTTTGGATTTCCTCGGATACTGGTCACGTTCTTCAGGCAACGAGACTCGGACACCTGCAAAATGAACGAATATTCCTTTATCGGAATATTCGCCTCCGACGATCAAGTTAGAGATCTAAACGAAAAGGCTAGAGAGAGAAAGTAGAGAGAAGTTGTTGCTGTTTTATGCTCTTTTTTTATGTAACGTTGTAATCCCCCCTCCCATCATAAATGATGGGGGTATTTATAGGGGTAGGAGCTTGTGCCCCTTTGGGGTTTGTGCCCTAAACTTCCGTGACGTGATTGGCTGCGCAATCACGCAATGCCGCGTGTAATATGGGGGCGCCGTTTTGCGGCTTTATGAAGATCTCTCGGGATTTGGGCCATGGTGTAATAAGGCCTTTTTAATGCTGATTTCAGGGGCTTTTTATCAATTGGACACGCGTCATCTTCCCATAGTGACACGTGTCGCCTTTTGATTGGGCCACGTGTCGCTACGGGATTGGTCCACGTACATGGGGTATTTTTACCCTAAACACTAATGATGTAAGGATCAAGCCCCCAAGTCTAGCTCTAAGTGGATAGGGATGAACATTGGAGATCCCTTGATATAATCATGTATGAATGTGAATGTGAATGCATTTTTATTACGGCAGCACCTCGATGTGAGGTTGCCTACGTATCCGTTAGGAATCAGGCCGAACGTAGCTCTAGAAGAACCTCGCACAAGTGTGTGTATACCTCAAAGAAGTCTTTTAAGGGTTGTAACGTGGTTAGGCTAAAGGTTGAAGAAGAAGGGGATAAAGGCTCAAGACCCTAGATAAGCCCCCAAGGTGTGCAACCTTGCTTTTGAATCTTTATATTTGTATGCTTGAGGTTTCTCACTTTTGAACTCTCTTTTGTTTATATTTTTGCTCTTTCTTTTTTGCTTTTGCATTTTTTTTATTTTGATAAGTGTGGGCAATCCCGATCATGCGGTCTATCACTCACTTGGCATTCATGTTTCTCAGGCATGATATCGAGCACTCGATAAGACGCAATCTGAGACGTGTTCTTATCAAAGACATGTTCATATCAAAGACATTGGAACACTTACCCTTTTGCACAATTTATATTGTTATTGCTTTTTGCTATTTTAATCTTTTGAAATCACTCAAGCTTTTGAAATTGCATAAGTTGCACACCATCCCATCCTAAGGTTAGGTAGATGTGGGTTGAAGAATGAAAGGTCTACCATTAGACGAGGCTCAAAGTGGTTTCTCAAGAAAGGATTGTATATTTGAAAGGTGAAGATGATGGCTATAAGGGGTGCCTCAAATCACTAGTATACCTTGTGCTTAGTCCGGCATGAATATTTTTTTTAATGAATGCAATGCAATGATCATATGCAAGAAAAAGGAATGCTCATTTTATTAGAAGGAAAGAAAAAACCTACAAATTAAATTAAAATCTAATGAAATTAAAAAGTGCCTATACTAGACTTATTGGGAAAAGGAGGAATCAAAGAAAATAGAAAAAAGAGGTCACGAAATCTTGTCGTTGAAGCTCGCCTTGTGTCTTGTGCTTTATCATCATTCGGTCTTCTTGCCAGCTGGAGGTATGGGAAGCTTGTTGTTATCAATCAAATATTGGATGGCCTCTTTTAGCTTCCAACAACTCTCAGTAGTATGACCCCTACCTTGATGGTACTTGCAGTGAGCGTCTGGGTTCCAATTAGGCAACCTCTTTTCAGGTGCGGGATCTTGAATAGGTCTAATGGGAGTAATGAGTCCCTTGGCATGGAGTCGATCAAAAGCAGTATCATAGCTCATCCTAATAGGAGTGAACTCTTTCCTTAGTTGCTTTTTAGGTCCTTGATTATCCATGGATAAGACTTCATTGAGGTCAAATGTACTAACATTGCTACTAGAGTGAGTGTTTTCGGAAGAAGAAGGATTGGCGTTCTTCTTTCCTTTCCAGCCACTGTTATTACTATTGCTAGTAGCTTTTTGCTTTGCAAGGTCATCTTCGATTTCAATACCTATGTCATAGACGGCCTCAAAAGTATTCAAGCCGTGTTGATATTTCAAGTGCTTTGAATACTTCTCTTGGAGGTTCTTGATGAACATCCTTACAGATTCTTTCTCAGTGGGCACCTCAACCATTTTAGCGGAAGTCACTACAACAAAATAAAGCAAAGGTAACAGTGCAAAACCATTGCCTAATATAAAAAAAAGTGTTGCCTTGTAGCTAAGGCAACACATATGAGGCGTAGTATATGCCCCCGTTGTCTATTCATAAGGCAACACATTTTTATTTAAAGGAAACAATTTTGAAAGCTAAGGTAAAATGATACATAAGGCAACAATTTTATAAAGACAACAAATGAAAAATGTTGCCATCTAAGGAGACAATTCAAAAATGTTTCTAAATGTTTCCACTCCCAAGCATTTAGTAGTTGGTAAGGCTCAAACTTGTGACCTCAAAGTCAAAGGTAAGTTCCCCACCAACTCCACCAAACTTATATACATATATATATATATATATATATATATATATATATATATATATATATATATATATATATATATATATATATATATATATATATATATATATATATATATATATATATATATGTATACATATAACACTCGCCATAAAAGCAACATCTTAAATTATGTTGTCTTTTTAATATAAATGTTGCCATAGATGGCAACATAGATATTAATGTTACATTTTCAAACAATAGTTTTGTTATTGTTATCTTTTCATGCAACAATTATTATGTTTGTTGTCTTAGATAAGAAAAAGGTAACACTTTAAGCGACTGTTGCCTTATATAGTCTAGAGCAACACTTTTTTTTTCTGTTACTTTAGTTCAAGGTAACAAATAAATATTGTTGTGTTTGTAAGGAGGGTGATCCCATCGTAAGGGGATCCTTCCTTAGATTCCCATGGCCATTTAAAAGCGTAGGACTTTACACTTGTTAAGGTATAGTAGGATTTGAATTCCTGACTGTTTGGGGGACCTTGAATTAGAATTGATTATATCATTACGCTTTTTTAAAAGTAACAAGTAGAAGTCGCAAATGAGTTTTGGGAAAACTCATAAACCTCGTTCATGCCTTTCTTCCATGTGGAGTTCATGGAATATATAGCAAGAATCGTAAGTTTACCCATGCCCAAATTGGTCTACATAAACCAGAAATGAGTTCGGGAGCGAGGGTACTAAAATAATGTTCCCTTTAGAGGGGAATCGCTATTCTAGCCCTAGTACGGCCTCTACTAGCTCTTCCTTTTTTACAATTTCATCACCAAACAATATATGCAACGCGATACCTAAAACTAAGTTAGTTGATTTTATTTACACATATTAATTCACGTAGGAATTACATTACAATGTCGTTATTCTTTATTTAATCAAATTCGTGAATATGACAAGAAATAAACAATGTTCGCCTTGGCTTAAGTGATTAACCAACAATTAATTATTCAATTCTAATCTTATTTAACGCAAGATAATATATGGAATTGATTAATTAAACCTTTTAAGTGATCAAGCAACACTAATTAATTAGTTAAAGTTCTTTTAAACAAAAAAATAAAAATGATTTACCATTTCTCTTTGCTAGATCTCCGTTTAGAACACTTATGGACTCCTTCTTGTTGAGGAACCTCCACCGTAGTAACAAAATATCAAAGGGGTGAGTGTTAGGGACAAGAGGGGTTAGGTAGCACAAGTTCACAAGTTTTTCGCCAGAGTTTAGGGTTAATTTCTATCTTGTTTAAGCCTCGGATTAAGCCTCTATTTATAGGGAATGAGTAGGTTTAGGGTTTTGAACATTCTGCCGCAGCAGGTATTGCGCGCAACTGGATTAGTTGCGCGCGGCCACCCAGCACAAGTGATTGAGTTGCGCTGCTATAGGCAGCGCAACTAATTGTCTTGCGCACGGCTTTATGGCAAAATTCGATTTTCCAATTTTCTGAAATTCTGAATCTTTCACGAGCGCAACTCTGGAAGTTGCGCTGAGTGTCACGCGCAACTAAATTAGTTGCGCGCGCCAACCCATCGCGACACCTTGAGATGCGCGCGTTATTTCTGCGGCAGCGCTTATTTTGACCTAGGCGCTCCAAAATCCGTCATTATTGGGTTTTAAGTACGGGCTTAAGCCTAATTATGATCGGATTTAATTAATTGGACTTTATTTGGCTTTGTTTCTTGGTTTGGGCTAGTCTTTTGTGTTTTGTGGTTTAACCAGTTATCCATAAGCATTCTTCACTTCGATCCAACACGAAGATGGTTTTATTTATCGTCATTGCACTTCCTGTCAGGACAGGAGGCCAAAAGTAGGTGTCTATAGCGTCAGATTATTAAGAGTAACATTTTTGTAAGTGTTGCAATCTTAAGTGTTGCCTATTCTCAATTTTTTTTTGTAGTGAGTTTCCCTCCACTTATTAAAGAAAGAAGTAAATCCTTCATTCTCTTTTTGTTTCAACATCTCAAGTTCTCTATTGTCAGTTTCAACTTGAACGTTGCATTTATATCTATCTATGAAAGCGTTTATTATGCCATCCCAAGAAGTGGTCTTCTCTTTTTCAAGGGAAAAGAACCATTGTTGGCAAACGGTTTCTAAAGATAGTGAGAACAAAGAATGAAAAACTTTCCTATCAATCCCCTTAATGTTCATTATTGATTCGAAAGCTCGTAAATGAAAGTAAGGGTTGTCAGTTGGTTTAAACTTAGGGATGTCGTTGGCATTGAACTTCTGCGGAAGGAGTTCCTTGTCCACCGAGACCCCTTGTGAGCTGATTCCTTGATACTTATAGTCGTTGGAAACTTGCTTAAGGCTTTCTTCCATGCGCTCAAGCCGTCATTGCTTGCTAGGATCGTTAACTTGAAGAACGAGAGTCTTCACCATCTCAGTCAGATTGTTCATGTTTTGCCTCAACTCATCAACTTCTTGTTGGAAAGCCATTAGTACGAATTTTTCCTGTGTCTGATGGGCTTATCGAAGAGTTGAACTTGAACGAAGGTGTTGTCCTTGATTAAGCGCCCTTATCTTCTTGACCAAGTATTGCGGAAAAGGAAGTTATGGATATTTATTGTTAATTGTTTGACTCAAACTCAATTCAACATGCATAGATGGGAAGATAATGGAGTATGAGGGGAATGATATATATGGAGAAAGCATGTAAGATGAAAGTAGAAGAAAGGTGTGAGGTATGTAATGTACAGAAAGTGATGTGAAAGAACGTGAAAAGCTATAAAAATTTCCGGAATAGGACGGACCCACAACTCGAATGACGAAAAGGACGACTCATGCATGGACCTAAGACATGGTCATGGTGTGGAAAGAGTATGTAAAAAGTGTGTGAATACTTGTGAGTGTATGTGATATGCTCAAGACTCGTATCATGACCATGTGACTAGACTCAAACAAAGACTAAGTTAAGACCTCACGTATGTGCACTAAATTGGACAGGCTGTAGTATTTTAGTCATAACTTTTTATCTATGACTTCTAATAGGACGAAACCAACTCCTAATGAAAGATAAAACTCAGGGCTACAGATCCAAAAGTTGTAAGACTCGTAACTCTTCCTAGAACTCTGGATATGACAAAAACAAGTTGACTCTTGTGCAGTATACGGGAATAAAAATCCGGGTTGATTCAAAGGAGGTATGACTCGATTTTAGGCATATTTATTAGCTCAAATTAATTAATCAATTAATTAAGAAAATTCCTTTAGTCATTGGTTATTTTATTTAAGCATATTTATAATCACAAGTCAAACCAAACGGTTAGTTTAATCACATATAGGCTATGCACAAGCAAATAATGCACAAGTAGTCAAATAGTCACAATATGATGCAATGAGTTTGAAACCTAACCATGGCTCTAGTTCTCTAAAGTTCAAGGATAAGGGTTAGTCAAAGAGGGTCTATGGTTATGAGTCCTGATGCATCGCGCGGAAGCCTTACTTTTGGCATGGTTGGCGCGTATGGATGGGACCCCACAAGTCACTAGTGGAAAAAGGTTTATATGTAACAGGCTATTTATAACGGGCATATGATTTTCCATTACAATTACATCATTGTAACGGGCAAAATCAATGTCCGTTACAAAAAAAAGCGGCGTCTTAAGCAGGAAAAGACATATTTGTAACGGGCAGATTAGTGCCCGTTACGAATAAGGTGTTATTTGTAACGAGCGTTATACTGCCCATTACAAATAACTAACTAGTCGTAACCAACAACTTTTGCCCGTTACAAATAGGAAAGTCAATTGCATTTTGACCCAATTATTTGTAACTAACAGGAAGTGTCCGTTATGATTAAGATGTCAAAGTAAACCCTAACTTTTTTATTTCCCCCCTTCTCACTCTCTCTCTCTCAAAATAATTCCCCTTTCTCTCTCCAATATTGAAGCTCAGTTCGCGCGTTCCTTAGCTCCGATCCTCAGATCAGCTCTGTCCTCAGCTCTGGTGGTCCTCAGCTCCGGTGGTCCGTAGCTCTGTCCTTCTGTACGCAGCTCCCTCTTTCACGCTGCTCCCTCCCCTTCACAAATTCCTTCTCCATTGAAGCTCCCTCCCCCTCGCAAATTCCTTCTGTCTGCAGCTCCCTCTTTCACGCCGCTCGCAAATTCTCCATTAAAACGCTGCTCCTCTCTCCATTGAAGCGCAGCTCCCTTATCTCTCCATTGAAGCACAGCTCCCTTCTCTCTCCAAAGTCGGTTGTTCGAAAATCGAGGGCAGTCCGATTATTGCTAGGGTTCGTAACTCCAGTGGTGGTCAAGTATGCAAATTCATACATTTCACAAATTTTGCCATTTTGATTTTTAGTTAATTTAGGGTTTCAAATTTACTACATTATCAATTAATTTGGTATGAGTAATTGATTTGTAGCTTATTTTTTTTGTTTTAATTAGTATATTGCATTGAGAGGTTCTTTCTTTTGATTTTAATGGCTCTAATAAAGAATGTGCAACAATTCATTACGAAACTTAGACGAAGAACATATGGCTAGTATAATTAGGCATAAGGAGTCATTATACACAATTCCAATTATTGTTGTACTTTTTATTAGTAGATTTGTGTACCAAATGCACCATATTTTGGAATATATATACCATGTTTATGTATCAGTGCGTTTGATTTGTTATATTCAATTTTAAAAATTGTGTTGGATGAATATATTCTAAATGCCAGGTATGGGAGGTTGCTTTAAAAGTTGTGCAGGATGAGGAATTAGTTAAGCAGAAGCTATGTGAGGACCTGAACCAATTGGTATATCTGTATATCTTGTGTTTTATGTGCTTGAATACTTGTATATATGTGCTGTTTCCTGACGCCGCTATCTATACTAGGTCTAAAAAAGAAGCAACTCCCAGTATGCAAGACTTGAGCTGTTGAAAAGGCGGCTAGTAGCTTTAAATCCAGGAAGAGCATCAACATCTATTACGCCTGTAAGTTGTTTTTGATATGCATGTTGTTTGGAGTTGTTTTCTTTGTTGGTTAAAGGTTATCAAAATGGCACCTGTTCATGGTCTATGTTTTGCAGCACTCTATTCTATGTTTTTGAGGATGTTGCGAGAATTTAGATAAATTTGTGTTTCCTTTCACACAATCAAAATCAACAGGATTGTTGTTTCATTTAGCTTGCTGGTTGGTGGGTGGTAGAGATTGGGAGAGTGGTTAGAAGATGGAAATCAGGCTTTTGCTTCTATAATGACTCCTTATGTCTAATTATACTGGTCATATGTTCTTCGTCTTAGTTTCGTAATGAATTGTTGCACATTCTTTATTAAGAGCCATTAAACTACTTCTCTAATTTTGAATTGTTTCGTAATAAGTTTAGTAATTTGATGTGAGTAAATGGTCACTTTTCATTGATTTCAATTCATAAAAACCAAAATATAAGTTAATTATGGATGTTATGTGTTTTATTTCTATAATTTGGAGTAATACATGAAAGATGGGAAAAATAGAAGTCCCTTAGGCAATTTTGAAGCATTTTTGGCTCTAAATGCTCTCAAAAGTGAGTAAATGGTAACTTTTCATTGATTTCAGTTCATAGAAACCAAAAAATAACTTAATTATGGATGTTATGTGTTTTATTTCTATAATTTCGACCAACACATAAAAGATGGGAAAGATAGAAGTCCCTTAGGCAATTTTAAAGCATTTTTGGCTCTAAATGCTCTCAAAAGTAAGTAAATGGTCATATTTCATTGATTTCAATTCATAGAAACCAAAAAATAACTTAATTATGGATTATATGAGTTTTATTTTTATAATTTGGACCAACACATGAAAGATGGGAACGATAGAAGTCCCTTAGGCAATTTTGAAGCATTTTTGGCTCTAAATGCTCTCAAAAGTGAGTAAATGGTCATATTTCATTGATTTCAATTCATAGAAACCAAAATATAAGTTAATTATGGATGTTATGTGTTTTATTTCTATAATTTGGACCAATAATCATGAAAGATGGGAAAAATAGAAGTCCCTTAAGCAATTTTAAAGCTTTTTTGGCTCTATATGCTCCCAAAAGTAAGTAAATGGTCATATTTCATTGATTTCAATTCATAGAAACCAAAATATAAATTAATTATGGATGTTATGTGTTTTATTTCTATAATTTGGACCAATAAAGGAAAGATGGGAAAGATAGAAGTCCCTTAGGCAATTTAAAAGCCTTTTTGGCTCTGTATGCTCCCAAAAGTGAGTAAATGGTCATATTTCATTGATTTCAATTCATAGAAACCAAAATATAAGTTAATTATGGATGTTATGTGTTTTATTTCTATATTTTGAGTTAATTTGGACCATCACATTTATTCTAATGATTGTTTTTATTTTGTAACCTGATTCATATGTTTTTTTTAAAGGATTTTTGTCCAAGGAAAGCCCCTTATGATGTTGACGAGTTGAATGTGGTTCGAGAACAGTGGGCGCAATACTTTATAACTAACTATTTATAGAATGCATAACTATTAGCTTAGGTAGAATAGGTAGAACAAAGTAATATTATTAGTGTTGTATGTGTTGGATAAACTGATACAAATTTTTATTAGTAATGTTTAACTTATATTTTTATATTATGTCTTATTAATTTCTACGAATGTTTGTTCGGTATAATTGTTTATATACAGGAACAGGTTTATTATAACAGGTTTTAATTAATATATATTAATTATATATAAATAAATGCTGTCAAAATTTAATAAAAAAAAAATTAAGTACTTATTCGCAACGGGCATTTTTGTTGCCCATTACAAAAAAGTACTTATTATATACAATAAATCCTTATTTGTAACAGGCATTTTAGGTGCCCGTTACGAATAATGAGTTATTCGTAACATTATTCGTAACGGGCATTTCAGGTGCCCGTTAGGAATGAGTTGTTATTCGTAACGGACGGTGCCCGTTACAAATAACAATGGCCATCTGTAACGGCCGCATACGTAACGAACGCTGCCTGTTAGGAATGGCCTTTTTTCCACTAGTGAGTTAAACTTGCTTCCATGATTTGGTGAATTCACAAACTCGGATGTACCTGTCATTGCAATGAGCGTTCGATTGGGTAGATGGAGCATGAATTCCCAGAGGGTTATAGACATATGTAGAACACATATGGGTTCAGAAAAGTGAGAAAAACTCAATCATGAAGTAAAATCGAGCAAACAATATTAGAACTGGTTAAAGCAAGAAGGTAGATTTCTGGCTCGGTATTGGAAGAACTTAGCGCGAGACAACAGGGACCGTCGCGAGACGATGACCCTGTCGCCACGCGACATTGCTGTCGCACAGTGACAGTGCCATCGCACTGCGACGGACACTGTTTTCTCAGCGCCAGTTCCTATATGCCTCAGCAGATTTTTTGTTCTAAGAATTTTCCAGTTTTTCGTAGCGTTATTTCGATTCTAGTTGTGAAAGATATTTCCCAAATTTCCTACGTGTAAAAATCCTATGTTTTTGACGCATTACGAATGGTCTATCCAATGCGGACCTTTTTATGCTTATGCCAATAAGGTCAATAAAAAAAACGCACATGAATACTTAGAACGTTTCGAGTCTCATCCACTCATTCTAAATTATTGCCAAAATAATTTTTAGGAATTAAAATAGAAGTTCTCCCTAGTGGAGTCGCCAAAAACTATAGGGAATAATTTCAAGCATCCCACACTTGAGCCCCACTGTGATCATACACTTAAGTATGGTGGCGTCCAAAGGGAAGGAAGCTAGAGTAAAAGAGTCGCCACCAAGTTTTAGGAACTTGTAAACCGTTCACAAGGTGAAGGTTACACCCCTTCACGATCCATGAGATCGCTAACTGCATAGTGGTCTGGAACCATGACTGGATATTCGGGGATGAAGGTACAAATTCAACCTAAAAGAGATTGAACCTGCCCTAAAAATAGGCCTCTACTTTATTCTTCTCATACTCATGTGTGCGTTCTGACTAACATACAATCAATATATTAATCCTAAACCTGTTTAATCTATGTTGGTTGAATATTAATGCACAAACAAATCTATTATTGGCGATCACTTGAATTAAAATCATATTAGCCTAAACAACATTATTAATTATCTTATTAAGCGTGATTACAAGTACAAATTCCCTTTAAACCTGCAAGAGATGGCGTGATCAAACAATAACAATAATATAATATCAAGCAACAATATATATTGATACAACAAGTCAACATCATAACAATCTCAATCTCATCAAAGCATAATAATATTAGCAAGATCCTAGGCATGATACTAACAAGATTAATAACAAATCCTAGCATGTCACTAAGCATTAAAGATCAATGCTTTATCCCTAACATGATACTAACATGATAGAAGAAAATAGGAAGTAACCTAAACATGATACTAGAAAGCAATAAAAACATCCTAACATGATACTAGGAATAATATAAACATGCTTTTCTAAAGAAATATTGCAATTAAAACAACTTACTTTGTTGCCTCGTATCTCTTTCTAGTAACAAAATACACACGTTAGTAACTTCAAGGAAAGTATTAAATAAAACAATTAATTTAAATAATTTAAATAGGGATTTGGGACCAAACCCTCAGAAATTATCAACCTTTCACGTCTAGGGAGAAGGCAACTTCGAGCTTGTCTAGGTGTGTCTAAGACTTGTGAATGCGGCATTGTTATTTGAAAAGGGAAGGCTTGAAAGAGGGAGAACGAATAAGCTATTGCTTGAGAGAAAGAAAAGAATAGAATTAGATGATTGTTGATGATTGAAAATGGGGAATAAAGGCCCTATTTATAAGAAAAATAGTCCGGAAACGATCAGAGAAAGACCGAATTCGATTCGAAATAAAACTGCTTCTGTCGCCACGCGACAGGGTCCGTCGCCGCGCAATAAGTTCCTGTCATTTCGCGATGGAGAATGCGTTTTCTAAAATCTGTACGAAATCCTTAATCTAATTAAATTTGATAATTAAAGTCCGTACTTATCTTTTAAAATCAGATTTAATCTTTTAAAACACTTGTTTTATTCCAAATTAAATTCTTTATTTTCTAAAAATATAATTACTAATCCTAATTCCACTAGAACTTAAAAGAACCTTCTAGATTATTCTAGAAGATTAAAGTCAATCCTAATGACTTTAGGAATAATAATTAATGGGCCCTCCACTAGATCATTGGGCCGTATATAAAACTCATTTCGGGCCCAACTTAGTACTTTGGCCATAACTTCCTCATTATTCATCGGAATTGGGCTTATAATATATCGTTGGAAAACTCTTTTCGAGCCCAATCCAACTACACAATTATTGGACCTTTATCATGGACCAAACTAAATTAGACCGGACATTTTCATAAACAGAGTACATTTTCAAAAACAGAAAGGAAGTATTTTTATTAAATCAACCGTATCACAAGACTTTTCACACTTTCACTTCGTTCGATAGTCAATGACGTGAAAGGTATTCATCACTGTGTTTGGTTTTATGGGAGACAATATTATGTGTCTACACTACTTTCACTTCATTACTCCAACATCCTTTCTATTGGTAAAATATTTAACACGTTATCAGCATCAGTTTCTAACTAGGTATATTTATATCTACTTCCCAAAATTATAACAAATAAATACTATCTACTTCTAAATGTTTTGAGGAGTATGCTCTGTAGTTTCCCATATTTGGGATCCTCTATACCAGAAACTCAAACATTTATTGTATCATATATCTCAAAAACAACGGTGAAAAAAAAATTCTCTTACTAATTCAACACTACTACAAAAAACCCCTATCGAGTCGCCTCTAAACCATCTTACACATCGCTTCAAGTTCGACACTACAGGCATCGACACAATAGGTACCCCCTTAAATGTCGCCTATGAGGTGACGCATTAGGTTGGTTTATGAGTCGCATTTTTCAGTATAGGTGGTGCGTTAGGTTGGTTTATGAGTCGCCTTTTTCATTACAGGCGATGCGTTAGGTATATTTTATGAGTCCCCTGCTTTTTATAAGGCGACGCGTAAAGTAATTTTATGAAAAGTGTAATTCTTCAATAGCAATGCGCAAAATACTATTTTTTTTATTTCATCATTAAATTCAGACTTGCTACTATATATAATTACAACCTCTGTAGGACTTGAACCTACATCTATGTGCAATAGTACATTGCTCTACCATTTGAGCTAATAGGCTTTCAAAAACTTCGATGACAAAACTTCTGGAAACAAAATTAGTCTTATATATACTAGCATGCACAACATTCAGTAGCACATATTTTTTAAAATCTTAATTAATATTGCCATAGAAGAATTTAAATGAGTCATGTCCAAAATTAAAACACTCACATATGTTATGTAGAACAATTAAATGAGAAATAAACTATAGCAATAAACTTCAGCACAAACAAGGACAAGAAAACACAACAAACAATCTTGGTTACAAGAATTCAGACATTCGATCACATATCAAAGTTCGATTGTCGTAACAGGACATGTACAATAAACATTAAATCAAATGTTCAAGCTTATAAAAGAGCTAAAAATACTCATTATGCACCCAAAAAGCAAGATTAATTTCTAATGTGGCACAACCACAATTAAATTTAGCCACCACCTTATCACTCACATCCTCAAGTGATATCTTCACCTACGAAATTTAATAAACAAAAGTAGTTTTTAAGACAAAACTTATGGGCATATGCAAAGGAAGAACAAACTTATTGTAATTAATCCACATCCTTTGAAGGGTAAGGTGCACAACAAATAAAATGACAGGAAAACTAAAAAACCCCATAGATTGGATGGGAAAGAGGGCATATATAATACAAATTATAAGCAAAGGTAAGGAAATTAGACACAATAAACTGACAAAAGAACTCAAATATGAGACTATAATGCTAAAAATACAATGAATCAGATTGATTACCATGAGTGTATAGCCAAAATTCAAGGTAAAACAAAACCTGCAAGGTACTATGAATAGAGGCCAAAACTTGTAAAGTAAAAATTCAAATGAGGCTTTGAAATTTCCATGAGAGGTTCAGAGAGCACATTCCATTAAAATAGAGGCAAGACTAGAACCAAAGCATAAATAAAAAGATATTAATACTATTGTAAAAACTTGATCACTAAAAAAACGGGTAAGGGGCAAGTTCCAAAGTGGAACTAAGGTGAGATATATAAATACAATAGAAGGACCTAAAAAGTGAAGATAAACAAACCACAGATTGGAAGTATAATCACCACAAGTAGTATGAAAAATCTCCAAAGGAGAGGTGAGTAGCAACAGTAGCATACAACCAGTAAGAAGGACAAGGCAATAGATGGAATCAATAGTAGTAATCAAATACATAAAAGGCAAAAGTAAGTAAGACAAACAAATGAAAATTGACAATCCATTTTTTTGTTAGCCCTTTTGAGCTTCGCAATTGAGTCTTACTTATTCAACCTTCATTATTACAAACCTTGGGATGAGAATGGTGTAAAGAGATACGAATGAAAAATTGGGGAAACGAAACATAGGATGGGGACACAAAGTTAGTCTAAAGCCGAAAAGGAAATATCCAATGCAAAAGAAAAAAAATAGTTCTAAACCCAAAACCAAACTTGTCAAAAAAAAAAAAAAAAAAAAAAAAAAAAAAAAAAAAAGAGAGAGAAGGAAAAAAAAGGAGGGAGAGAAGACAAGGAAAAAGGCACCCGATGTAGGAGTTGTTGTATAAAGTAGGAAAGTTTAAGCACCAAAAGTAAGGGATTAGGGGAGTATACTTGAGCTTTTTCATTTTTCATAACCTTGAGCCTAGCCACGTGACAACCCTGGAAGAGCCCTCCTTGAGGTAGACCATAATCATGTACCACAAAAATCATCATTCTACAAAAATATGGCCCGCCTTAGGCCTTTGCACATATGGACCTACTATTGAGTAGTTATGCCCATACATAAAATGCATGAAGTGTTGAGCAATGATTAAGAAAAAAAAAAAGAGAATTGGATAATTTGATAGCCATTGGTTTGATTACATCATTTTAATAAAGCAATCAAATCAAATTAAATTCGATGTTCTCCATATATCTTTTGCCAAGAAAAATAAGGTGACTATCACTTTAAAAAATAATCATCTTATTTTCTTTTAAGAATAGGGCTATTTATTACAAAGGTGATTCAAGTTCTATATACATTGCCTAGAAAGAAAACGAGTTAATACAGTAAATTGATTTGATATATCGACAGCCTCGACGTTAACCTTAGATGTCTTTTTCAACTCTTGAGCATTAGCCAATTCACCATGAGCAATTAATTTGGATGTTGCATGGGACATCTTCATCCTCTCTAAGCAAGGAACATTTCTTGAACATGATCGCTACATGAAAAAATGATCGTGATCGCTATTACACGTATACCTCACTGCCAAGTCATTACGATGATTCAATTATGAAGTCAATAATCCTTGCTTTTAGATAACATGTCTCGTTCCTTTTCTTTATTCTTCTATGGGAAAGTTAGATTCCCCTTTCCTTTTTATGCAAATCCGTCTTTTTTGTTCATTTCTTTTTTTGGGGGGGGGGGGTAAGTCGAGATGATCCCTCCCATTGACAAACTAAAACTCCAAAATGGTAACAAATTTTAGCTCTTTGGGGGCTCAAAAAGCCAGGACATCCCTACTTCCCTCTATTTACATAATTGAACACGTTAATTATGTTATAAAATCAATGCCATGCAAAGCTTATTACGAACCATCATAATAATTTTAAATGACAAACGGAAGAACAGTACTTCCTACTTGATCAAACAATTCATGATAACAATACAAAATCCAACAAATTGAAAACACAAATCTTGGGACTTCAAATAAACATGAAAAACATCCCCTAGCATATGTATACATGAATTCCTAAAGCCACCTAAGTCTGCACTTGGGGGCTACAAAAATATAGATCTCATCTAACTTTCATTTTGAAATGAGACCATATATATTTTGAAAAGTAATTCGAATTATGTTATTCTAAGTTTCCATCAAACCTAAGTTTGATATATATATTCATTTTCAAACCATGGTGCATGTTTAATTGAAAGAGATTCACTTTCAATTAAGAAAATATGACAATAATGACAAACACTAAAACGAAGAGATAACAAGATTAGATATACAAAAGTTTGCTTACATTTTCATATTTTTTTTTAAATAAGTTGAAAATTATAACTTACCTTCAACAATTTTGGACAAAAAAGTCACACTCAATTACGAGCGAGGATTTTCTTTCCACGCACTTTGGGTCCAGTTTCAAAAATAACATGATTATTTATCTTGCTTTACTTTATTTTCAAAACAAAATATAGTCTTCAAAATTTCCTTTCTGAAATTTTGTTTCATTTTCTCAAAATAAATAAATTTTCAGATTTTTTTTGGATAATACATGCATATACATAAATATTTCCAAAAAAATAAAAAATAAACTAAGATTCGAGTTCTTCTTAACTCGAACTTGTTCTCATTGGCTTAGGGACGGTAAACAACCACTTACAAGACCAAAATCAAAGATTGATAAGAACAAAGAGAATATTTGATGTTCTAAATCAACTTTGAAGAATAATATTGCCGCAATGATCTCTACAAATGTTTTGACATTAGGTAAAGATTACTAAACCTTAACCACAATTGTTTATGGTTCTTAAACAAGAAAATAACTAACTTGCTTCCTGGAACATGACTTTAGCTAAAAACACATAATCCATGACATTATCCTAAATGTCTCTGTTGTTTCAATGAATACTACAAGAGGGGGGGTTGAATTGTAGTATGACATATTTGTCAAACATTTTGGGGAAATAAAAACAGGTAAGCTTAAGGAACTGAATGTGCAAGAGAGATTTTACGTGGAAAACTTCTTGGCCCTAAACAAGAAGCAAAACCACGACCATAAGGGATTTTAGGAAAAAAATCTTCACTAGAATAGGGCAATGGCCTATTACAAACTAAAGACTTTAACTTCGAGTTCCTCAACGAACCCAAAGCGTCAAGCAACAAGTTACCCAACTTGTTACTCTTCTCTTCTCTTTCTCTTTCCTTTCTCACTTCTCTTTCTCCTCTCCTAGCTTCACTCAAAGCTTTCTCTTTCTCTCAATACAAAGAACTCACTCAAGTTCTCACCTCAATACAAGAGTTCACTCAAACCCTTATAAATTCCCCATTACAAGAGTTCACTCAAACCATTGAACAATTCTCAAATACATATAAAAGATAAATATATGAAACTAATATGTTGGACACTTTGAGACTTGTAAGGAACTTGGAACCTAAAGGAACTGACTCACCAACGTGGAAAACATAATAATTTTCTTATGAAAAACTATTCCACTTAAGTGAGACACTATATGGAATGACTCTCTAAAGTCAGACAATTTAGAAAGAATTAAAACGTTCTATTTATAAAATATTTAGAAACCCACTAACTGCCCATGTTCCTTATGATCAGGAGTGGTCCGAATCTTTAAGCCCACGAATAGAAAACTAATCCTGGTAATAAGAAACAATAATGGGTCAATTAGTTGCTCCATGACTTACTCAATAATTTCCTCTTCTTAGGAAAGCAATCAGCACGTTTTACAAATTTCAGCCACAAGTTCCTTGACGACCAAGTCCTTGTGCTAAAAGATAGGAGTTTAAAACAGACTTATTTAAAAAGATAAGTTAAAATAACAAAATTGTTCATTAATTTAACTTCACATATAGACCAGATTCATCTTGTTCCTTAACAAACAAAATCTTAACTATACTCCTACTTTTAAGGTAACTACTTTGAAATTCTTTTTCCCACGATTTTAACTACAATAAAATCAGATTTTATTTTGAAAACTTTGGTTTATAAAATAAAATCATTTTAAAAATTAGTTTATGTAAAAACTAAATCCCTAGAAACTCGGAAAATAAGTTATTTTTTTGACTAAGGGAAAACCAGATTTTATTTTAAAAACTTATCTTTTATAAAATAAAATCTATTAAGAAATATTAATACCAAGTCAAAACTAACTTCCTATAAAGTAGACAAACATAATGCAATGACTATTTAACGTGGAAAACTGACTTCTAGTGCTGTGCAAACTCGTGTTCCTTCTATAAATAAATTCTAGACTGACTAGTAAGGAACTTACTGGTCATCAACACTAAGTTCCTTACTGACTGAAGTTCTAATATACTCCCTCCGTCCCTTTTTTACATTCCTATTTCTAAAATTACACGGGAATTAAGGAACTTGGAATAAAACAAAGAACAATAAAAACAAAGTACAATGGGAATTGCAAGAGATTAATTGATGTCTTTTAATAAAACAAAGATTGAATAATATTTAATGATGCACATGTCATCAATCCTTTGAAAAGAAAAAGGACCAATAACATTTTTTGGTGAAAAATAAAAGGACCAATCATATTCATTTAAAGTGATGCACATGGATTCTGAATTTTTAAAGAGTGAAAATGAGAAAATAAGAGTGAGAAAATAGAGAAAACATTAATTATAAAACAGAAAAATAGGGATAATTTGGGATATTTGGTAAAAGTTTACTTACTAAAAAATGAAAGTAGGAATGTAATTTTGAAATACCCAAAAAGGAAAGCAGGAATGTAAATAAGGGACGGCGGGAGTAGTTCCTTAGGCTTGTTCCAAACAATTTCTCTTGTCCAACATACTTACATGATTCCTAGAAAAATATACTCCTATTTTTCTGTCTTCATGTTTCTCTGATGAAGCTTCTACTCCGATGCTTCTGTTCCTGGTAAGAAACTTCTCTTCTCTGGTGGAGTATATACTCCGACACTTCTATTCCTGCAAAAGAACTTCTCTTCTCTGATGAAACTTCTACTCTGAAGCTTCTGCTCTCGTGAAGGAACTTCTCTTTTGTTTTTCCCCCTTAGGAACTGCTGCTCATTCCTTGTAAAGAACATCTTCTCATTCTTCTTAGGAACCGCATGTAAAGTCTAACAATACGTTTGTACGATTAGACTTCTTCTCTTTGTGTTCCCCTGAGGAACTCAAGCACGATCCATACATTGTATGTAGGGAACCATCTTCAATGATGATCTAACCAGTACTCAATCATCTTCATGCTTCATGACTTGTTCATACGCATCTCAATACACATATTAGTTAGATAATCATCATTTGTTCACAATCATCAAAACCTTACAACAGTCTCAAAACACAAAACATGGGATATAAACATAGGCCCATTTCAACATCATGATTATATGAATGGCCTAAACAATAGCAAGTCATTAGAATTACTCCAAATTGGGGACTCCAAGACTTGAGAAATAGCAAGAATGCGCATAACCTGACACATGGGGGCTCCAATATCCACAACAAATAAAATGAAATATCCATGTCGTTCAAGCTATTGTCGAGAATCACCTAAACTATAAATAGTTTGCGTAGATCTCGAGCCTTACAATTTTCAAATGCATCACAATGATTTAATAATCATTTTGTTCCTTTAAAAACTAAGTTTTCAATTGAACTTGGCCATAGAACAAGCAACATATTCAAGCCATTTTCAAGTTCAACTTCAAAAACTAATCTTAGTGCATAATTGTTGTTTTAACACTTTAATTTACTCTAA
The DNA here is from genome assembly GCF_948465745.1 of Chenopodium album. Classification (NCBI taxonomy): domain Eukaryota; kingdom Viridiplantae; phylum Streptophyta; class Magnoliopsida; order Caryophyllales; family Amaranthaceae; genus Chenopodium; species Chenopodium album. Next base: position 15,521,095 of record NC_137846.1, read on the forward strand.
AGATTAGAGAGTACGACTAGTATAGAGAAAAAGAAACAAAACCACGAGTATGAAAATAGAATTCAAACGCATACAACATACATGCTCATACGAAAGTTTAATTCTCAATCATTCATCATGAAAGTTGTATCAAGGCACTTCATTAACATAAGAAAAACAATTTCATGAGTTAAAACGTAAAAAAGACTCCTAAGTTATAAATTAAGGGGTCTTCATTTTTTAGATTCTCTATTGCTACATATTGGAATTTCACAAAGAGGATGATATCTACTTTCTCGAGCTTCAATCAATAACTCAAAAGAAAGAATTCGAAAGTAGCGAGAATAGAGGAAAAGGTTGAACAACATTTCATTTTCACTCTTACTTGTTCTAACAAATGACCAATATTACTAGACTTAGCAGATTTCATTTGTTAAAACTGTGAATGGTCGAAAACGATTTAAACACACTATTTTAATCGTTTCCAAGATCCTAGTTGTTATCATAATAAAACGAAACATGGGATTTTTTAGACCCATTTCAAGCAACATGAAAGGTTTCTAAATCTTAAAAACAAACAAGTCATCGAAGCCACCCAACACTGGGGGCTACAACATTCAAAAATATAAAATGGGGGCTTACAAGCCCGAAATATAGCCAAAATACACCAGTTCGATGATGTCTTCAAGAATTTCCTAAACTAACTAGTTTTGTGCAAATCTTGATCATAATTTTATAAGTGAATAATAATAACTTTCGGTTATTGTTATCATTATTAAAACCAATTTTGCAAACTAGGCATGACAAAAATAAACATGAGTCGCAAGAACACTTTCATGCCATTATCAAAGTTCACAATTTCAATCATAATTTTAATGTATAATTGTCATTCTAACACTTCAATTTACATTAAAATTTACAAGTATAGTCCATGTGAGCAAAAAAGTAAAATAAAATTTCTAGCACAAATTCGAAAATTAAATACGTATATGCTTGTATATGCTCATATAGGATCAATACTTTACCATTTCACATGAAATTAGTTGCAATATATTCCTTAAACGTATCCCAATAACATAGAACAAACAATATTCATGAGAACAAGTCGAATCGAAAACCCCTAACTTCTAAAGTTAGAGTTCTTCATTCGGTTTTCTCCATTTTATTGACCACGTTCTAAGTTTGGTTTAATAAAAGGAGCAAGATTTACTTTCCTTAGCTTTAAACGAAAACAGAAATGGAAAGAGATTGAAAATGGCGAAAGAGGAGAAGAAGAGGGTGAGCTGCAAATCGCGCTTCTCCACCTCTTTTTACTAATTCAAATGTCGCACGCAACTTCTCAAGTTGCACGTGACATCCCAGCGCAACTCAGACTCTTGCGCGCGCCTGGCTAGCGCGATCCACTGAGTTATGCTCGGATACTGGTCATTCAAAAGACCGGTACTCAAATTTCTATCTGTTTTGAATTTTTTCTGACTGGTTTTGTGCATTGTTAGACGTAATAACGCGCGAATTATTGAAATCTTTTAATTGCTTTGCATTTTGTAGTTTATTTTGTTCTTTGATAGTTTTTTGCATCATCCTGCATGCACACCGTGCTTTGTGCCTGCCTTAAGCACACGTTTTGAATGTTTTTCGTAAAAGTGTCTTAAAATATTTCGTTGTGGTGCTTTACATAAAAGCACCCATAGACAAGTTTGGCATTTTACTGTGCTGATTTTAGAAATATCATGTTTTTGTTTTTTTTTTTTGGCGTGTTGAACAAAAAATACGGCGTATCGTACAGCGTAAAATTGTATGGCGTATGTGTTGCGTAAAATTGCATTTAACAACGTGATATACCTCCCGTAACGAAAAAGGTAGAATTTATTTACAAACATTAGGCAATAGCTTAACGAGTCGAGAGGCGCATCGAACCATCGGGAACAAACATTTCCTGATTGGAAGAAAATACGGTTAGCTAGTAAGCATTCTTGCTTTACCGAACAGTTAGGGTGTCGTCCACCTTCTGTATAAAGAGTGGTACAACGAAAGCCACACCTATTTAGACACGTGCCCCAAGTTCTGAGACGCGTGTTTTCATCTTGTGGACAAAACTGCTGAGGGAATTGCCGATTTTCTTCTCTCTTACTGGATTTGGATATATGCCTCCAGTCTTGAGACATGTATTTCTATCTTGTGGACATCGAGTATTTGTTTTGGCAAGCGAGTGTTAATCTTTTATTCAAATTCTAGGCTACAAATGCCGAAACATACCCCATTTTATCATATTTTACTTTGTTAAAATCATGGAATAAAGTTTCAATGACATATTGAGGGACTTTAGATCACCGATGACATATTGAGAGGGTACCATCCTCCTTACTCCTTTTAAACCCGGTATCTTCTCATAACATGACATCACTCAAGACAGCCTTTACTTGTAAAAGCGAGCGTTCTATACTTGCAAAGGGTCAATCTAGATTCTTTAGCGCACTAAATCTAGAAAATACTTTTTCTGGATTTAGCAGCTACTTGTCTCAAACATTTAGCGATTCGAGGATAGTTTAGATATTCTCAACACTACTGAAAGATTCCTTATCTTTAAGGAACTTCGCAGAATGATCTCAGATTTATTTCCTTGACTACTTTGATCATTGTCTATTCTAGACTCGATCAAATTGGGGGCTAACTGTAGACACCTACTTTTGGCCTCCTATCTCGACAGGAAGTGCGATGATATTACAAAAATCCGTTCTTCATGCTAGATCAAAGTTAAAGTGTTTATGGACTACGAAATGCATTATGAAGTAATTTAAAACCCATACTTAAGACCACTTTATATTAGAGACTTTTCCAATTACTAATTAGGCCTAAAACGTGCTCATACATGTTTAATCTTAATTAATAACGGACCCAAATGCGTCAAACGCAATGATTGGATCCAATGGATCTTACATTGTTGAAAACCGAGCCAATCAGATAAACCAGTCATAAAATTTCCATGCAAGGCCTATACAGATGGAAATCCCTTTCAAATATCTCATATGCCTTAATCCAACTTTGCAATCAAAAGTTATGGAAGTTTTAAAAACGCAATTTCGTATAAGGAAAACCGCACCGCGCACAACTATCTTAGTTGCGCGCGCCTGGCATGCAAAAGTCCTTAAGACGCGCGACACTCAGCGTGACTCTGAGACTTGCGCACGCCACCTGACGCTGCAACTTCAAAACCCTAAACCTAGATTCCTACTATAGATACCTAAAAATGTCTCCACAAAACCAAACCTGATGTGAGCAACCTTTCACCGCCATTATTGGTTGGGTTAAGTATTTAATCTTGGAATGCTTCAACCAACCCAATTCCTAGACCATTTCCTCAAACCATAACTTACTTTCCTCTTTTGTGCCTTTAAACCCAAAATCATTCATTTCGTGTCCTATTATAAAAATGTTTAGACCAGTTTAATTTGGTCCATAATCTGGGTCCAATGATTGAATAGTTGGATAGTGCTTGAAACTAGCTTTCCAACAATATATTATAAGCCCAAATCCGAGTTACAACGAATAAGATATAGCCAAAATACTAATTGAGCCTAAACCGAACCTAAGCCCACCTTACCTACGACCCAATGATCATGTGGAGGTCCAAAGGATTTAATCCCATTCCTAAACCAATTAGGATTAATTAGAATCTTTTATAAGTTTCTAAAAGATCTTAATTATCCTTTTTGAAAAGATAAGATTAAAGAATTTGAAATTGAATAAAACTCCTCTTTTTGAAAGTCCTAATTCTATTCGAATTGTAAGATGTTCAAAGATAGTCAAATATGATTTTTGTGCCTCATATTTTTTATCCAAATATTAAATTGTTGGATAGATCTTGAAATTACATTTTCAATGCTATATTATAATATCAATTCCGAGCTATAACGAAAAAGATATAAAAAAATACGAAACTCTATCCAAAACTTATACTGTCCCACTATTTCGGCCATATCTTTTATTATAAAAACAATTTTAATTGGTTTAGAACTAGACTTCAAGAGATTTCTGACGACATATTATTTATCTTATTCCGATTTCTGGATCAAAAGATATGATAAAAACAAAAACCGCAAACTTGTTGTCTATCTCAAGAGTTTTATTCCGATTCGAATTCGGATCTTTTCTTGATTCTTCGACCCTTTTTTTTTAATAAATAGAGGTCATATCACCCCTTTTCCAATCATCAACAAGCTTGATCACCAAAATCATTCTCTTTCTCTCTTATACACCAAAATCATTCTCTTCTCTCTCTCTTACTTAAACCTAATTTCTAGCCTTCCCTATTCTTCCACGTACCATACATCCCCTAAGCACTCCAAGGAGTCCATACTTGACCCGAGGTTCCGTCCTTAAATCAAGGCGTGAAAGGTATAATTAACTGAGGGTTTGGACTAAATAACGTCTAATTTTTAATTTAATTTCAGTTTGATTTATATTTTTATTGAATTTACTAACAATTTATTCATGATGTAGCAATTCAAGGAAACACAAAAAGTGAGTAATTAGTCACTTAATTACTCTTATATTTATTCTTTATTGCTAGTATCATGATTAGGGTTGTTATTATGATTTGATCTGACTAACGATATTATGTTAAAATGCTTCCAATATTAATGTTGATTTTTTTTATATTTATTGATCACCATATTGCATGTTTAAAGGGAATATGTAATTAAAAATCACGCTTAATAATATAATTTGGACGACCGATTTAGGTTCCTTTTTATTCTTGTTATTAAATCGAAGTGATCACTTTTAGAATTGTATGTTGCATTAATATTCAACCAATTTAGCATAATAATATGTTTGGAGCAAATTAAATCTTTGTTTGCATGCCTTTAAGATCGCAGGAAATACTTTTCACTATAAGAATCGAGTAGAGGCCAATACGGGCGAATGCGACTCCATGACTCACTTCGTACCATCATCCCCGATCCTCTTTTCGTGGTTCCAAACCATATGGAGTTAGTAATCTCATGGATTATGAATGGGGTGTAACCTTCACGGGTCAATCGTTGTTGTCTATCGTTGTCCCTTTATTCGTGGTTGTCTTTTATGATACATGAACGGTTTACAATTTCCTTAAAAACTTGTTGGCGACTCCCTACTTTCCTTGTCCCTAATTGTATTATGTCAATTCCCACTTTCTATGAGTGCCAAGCATATTCACAACATGCTTATGTAGGCGCAATTCAAACGACACCTACACCTATGTCTTTAAATAGGGATCTTCGTTTAACCCTAAAGACCAAAAAAAAAAAAAAAAAAAAAAAAATCAGAATTTTAAACCTTAGCATTCTTAAATCCCTAAACTCTCAAGTCCTCTTACTATCATACTACATTTCTTCTCTCTTCCTAAATACTTTCCAACCCTAATTGAATCCATTGAAGTCTTGGGAGGTACGAAAAAGAAAGAAGGTGCATAAACATTTAAAACAGAGATTTATCATAAAAGAAGCTAAGAACGGTTAGTAACCTGAGCACTTAGATAAATCACTTTTCTTTTGTTGTTTAAATAACTTTAATTGATTAATTAGTGTTGTTTGATCACTTTAAACAACCTTTTGATTAATTAATTTCACATAGATTCTTGCGTTAATTAAAGACTAGAATTGAATAATTAATTGTTGTTTTATCACTTAAGTCAAGGCAAATATTGTTCATTTCTTGTTCTTTTCACGAATTTGAATAACAAAAGAATAACGACTTTCGTTGCCATGTAATCTTTATGTGATTAATGCTTGTAAATAAAATCAACTAACTTAGGATTTGTTTGGCATCACTGTGGTTTTCTGTTTTTTGGTTTTTCATTTTTAAAATTATATAATATGTCACAAAATGAATAAAAAATTAGTTAAATTTATTAAAATCAGGATAATTTTGAAAACTGACAACATAAAAGTAGAAACACCTTTTTCTTATTTCCTGTTTTTGGTTTTTTGTTTTCACAAAAACAGAAAACTGAAAACAAAAAATAATGCCAAACAACTCCTTAGTTTTAGGTATCACGTTGCGTATATTGTTTGGTGATGAAATTGTGAAAAATGAAGAGTTAGTAGAGGCTGCACTAGGGCTAGATAGCGATTCCTCCTTAAAAGGAACGTTATTTTAGTACCCTTGCTCCCGAACTCATTTCTGGTATAAGTAGACCAATTTGGACATGGGTAAACTTATGATTCATACTAAATATCCCTTGAACTCTACTTGAAAAAAAGGCATGAATGAGGTTTATGAGTTTTCCTAAAACTCATTGGGGATTCCTTATTAGTTTCTTACAAAAAACGTAATGATAGGACCAACTCTAATTCAAGGTCCCCCAAAAAAATCAATAATTCAAATCCTAACACATGCATTTGTAGGGAATATTTCAAGTCACCCAACTTTGACCCCTACTTTGATCATACACTTAAACATGGTGGCATCCAAAGGGAAGAAAACTAGAGTAAAAGAGTCGCCAATAAGTTTTAGGAACTTGTAAATCGTCCACGAGGTGAAAGTTACACCCTTTCACGATCACATAAATCGCTAACTCCATAGTGACTCTGAACCATGACTGGATATTCGAGGATGATGGTACAAATCCAGCCTAAAAGAGATTAAACCTGCCCTAAATAGGCCTTTACGTTGTTCTCCTCATATTCATGTGTGCTTTTCGATCAACATACAATCATTATATTAATCCTAAACTTGTTTAATATATGTTTGTTGATTAGTAATGCACAAACAAATCTATTATTGGCGATCACTTGAATTAAAATCATATTAACCTAAATAAAATTATTAATTATCTTATTAAGCGTGATTTTAAGTACAAATTTCTTTTAAACCTGTAAGAAATGGCGTGATCAAGCAATAACAATAATATCAAGCAATATAATAATTATTAACAAATTATATATAAACTATTCATAAATTAACAAATAACATGAAACAATTTGTTAATTAACAAATAATGTTAAATTATATATATAATTTGACACAACAATCATCGTCATAATATTCTCCAAGCATAGTAATATTAGCAAGATCCTAGGCATGATACTAACATGATTAATAACAAATTATAACATGTCACTAAGCAATAAAAATCAAAGCTTTATCCCTAACATGATACTAGAAAGCAATAAATACATTCTAACATGATACTAGGAATTAAAATAATATTCAAAGAATGAATTCAGTATCAAAAGAATAGGAAGAACTAATCTAATTACTTACTGTAAGGAGGGTGTGCCCATCGTAGGAAAACTCATAAACCTCGTTCATGTCTTTCTCCTAAGTAAAGTTCAAAGGATATTTAGCACGAATCGGAAGTTTACCCAATGCCCAAATTGTTTTACGTGTACCAGAAATGAGTTCGGGAGATAGGGTACCAAGATAACGTTCCCTTTAGGGGGGAATCGCTATCCTAGCCCTAGTGCGGCCTCTACTAGCTCTTCCTTTTTCACAATTTCATCACCAAACAATATATGCAATGTGATACCTAAAAACTAAGTTAGTTGATTTAATTTACAAGCATCAATCACATAGGAATTACATTTCAAAAGTCGTTATTCTTATTTAATCAATATTCGTGAAAAAGAACAAGAAATAAACAATATTCGCCTTGTCTTAAGTGATCAAACAACAATTAATTATTCAATTATATTCTTTATTTAACGCAAGATACTACGTGAAATTAATTAATTAAAAGTTTGTTTAAAGTGATCTAACAACACTAATTAATCAATTAAAGGTTTGTTTAAACAAAAAGAAAAGATGATTGATCTAAGTGCTCGGGAATTTACCACTTCTCCTTGCTAGATCTTCACATAGAACATTTATGGACTCCTTCTTGTTCGGGAACCTCCACCGTAATAACAAGTAATAAAGGGGTGAGTGTTTAGAACAAGAGGGTTAAGAGTACACAAGTTCACAAAAGTTTCTGCCAGAGTTTCGGGTTATTTTCTGTGTGTTTAAGCCTCGTATTAAGCCTCTATTTATAGGGAATGGGTGCGTATAGGGTTTCGAGTGTTCTGTTGCAGCAGGTGTTGCGCGCATCTGAATAGGTTGCGCGCGACTGCCCAGCGTAAGTGATTTAGATGCGCTGCTAAGGGCAGTGCAACTGGATGTCTTGCGCGCGGTATTATGGTAAGATTCGATTTTATATTTTTATGAAATTCTGAAACTTTCACGAGCGCATCATTAGAGGTTGCGCTAGGTGTCACGCGCAACCTTGTAAGTTGCGCGCGCCAGACCAGCGCGACTCATTAAGATGCGCGCGGATTTTTCTGTGACACCTTTAATTTTTAACCTAGGCGCCGCTAAATCAGTCAAAATTAGGTTTTAACCTCGGGCTTAAGCCTAATTATATTCGGGCTTAGTTAATTTGGACTTTAATTCATTTTGTTTTGGGTTAGGCTAGATGTTTTGCATTTTTGTGGCTTAATTAGTTGTCCATAAGCATTCTTCTCGTTAATCCAACACATAGATGGTTTTATTTATCGTCATAGCACTTCTTGTCGGAACGGGAGGCCAAAAGTAGATGTCTACAATTACTTTGATGCCTCGTACATCTTTCTATCAAAACAATCACACGTTAGTAACTTCAATGAAAATATCAAATCAAAAAATTAAAATAATATTAATTGAAATATGGATTAGGGGCGTCTAAGACTAGAGGAATGGTGTATTTTGTAACAAAGTGTAGAAAGGCTTAGAAAACTCAAGAGAGAAAGAGAGAATAAGCTTTAACTTAGAGAGAGAAAGAGATGATGAGTCTGGGTGATTGTTAGTGAATTGAAAACGGAGAAAATCGTCCCTATATATAGAAAAAAAATGACCGAAAATGATCAGAAAAGAGTCAGAATTTGACTCGGAATAAAACTGGTTCCATTGTCACGCGACAAGGTCATAGCGACACGATAGCGCCATCGCACAGCGATAAGGTCCATCGCGCCGCGTTAGATGTTGTATGATAAAATTCGTACGGAATCCGACTCCCAATCAAATTGGGTTAGACGAAGTCCGTACTTATATTTTATTAAATTAGATTTAATTCTTTTAAAACACTTGTTTTATTCCATGTAAAATTCTTTATCTTTTCAAAATCAATAATAATTATAACTATTAGCCCTAATCCCTTTAGAATTCAAAATAACCTTCTAGATAATTCTAGAAGATTAAGATAAATCCTAATGACTTAGGAATACAATTATAATTAATGGACCCTCCACATGATCATTGGGCCACACATAAAACCCGTTTTAGGCCCAGTTTAGTATTTTGGTCATAACTTCCTCGTTATAACTCGAAATTGGGCTTATAATATATCGTTGGAAATCTCTTTTCAGGCCCTATCCAACTACACAATTATTGGACCCATATTATGCATCGAACTAAAATAGGTTGGACGTTTTTCATAAATAGGATACAAAATGAATGACTTTTGAAACAAAAAATGAATATTTTTATTAAACATTTTAGAAAACAGAAGAATTCACGAGACTGTTCAACATTTCACCTTGCTCGACATTCAATGGCGTGAAACATACTCATCACTGGGTTTGGTTTTTGGGGAGACACAATCAGGTTTCTACAACACCCTAAAAAGTGTAAAGTCTTAGGCTTTTAAAGGGTTATGGGCATAGAGGAGAAGGATCTCCTACGACGGGCACATTCTCCTCACAGTGGCGACTCCACTAGTGACTTAGATGTTACAAGATTAGTTCTTATTTATGGTTGAGGGTTTCCAACTGAGGTTACCTATGAGTTATAACTAGGGCTAACCTGGATAATTTCTAGTTAGAGAGCGAGACTTGAACGCATAATATCTTCCTTTTTTACAAAAGTAAAAGCCAAACAAGCAACATTGCATCATGCATACTCATAACACACTGTAACCATTGGGGATTGGCTCATAGATTAGAGGTCGCCAACACTAGGCTTCTATCCCGAAATCAATAACAATCATCCCACCCATTCGCCAACAAAATGTTGGGAGAACTATTTCATGGGTCCACCAAAAATAAAACCACCTTTTAATAGTCCTCCAATAAAATGACATTTGCACATCATCTTTCAAAAATAGGATGAAAAACCGATAACTTGTTAATAGGTTAACAAAAAAGGACACGTGTCATATTACGATTGTTTAAAAAAAGTTAACTTTAATTATAACATATTTCTTTTAAAAAATGATATTAATTTATAAATAAAAAAATTAAAAAAAATAAAAAAAAACCTCCCCCCTCCCCATTTCAGCACCCCCACCAGCTCGGAACACTTCTTCGGCCACCCCACAGCCCCCTTCCATGTGTAGCCTCCCTTTCAACATGGTAGAGCCACCAGCCCCCATTCAGCCACCTCAACGCCACCAGCCCATCGCAACAACCCTTAGCCACCGCACATCATCTCCACCTTCCCTATTACTCACGCATAAAACCCACTACAGCCTCGCATCTCCCTCTTACGCACTCATTCACTCAGCTCCACTCACTGCACCTCACAACCCCACAAATCCACAATCAGCCCATGGCAACAACAATTGCTCCTAGCTACTGCGCGCGCAACAACTCGGACACCTCGCAACAACATACTACCGACAGTCTATCTCCACACCCAAACAACCTAGCAACCACCTTTTCTCTTTATGAAGCCACCTTAGCATGTAATACCCCGGAAATTCCCTTATTTTAAAATATCTTTTTACTCTAATTAAAACTATTTTAAGGAAACATCCAAAATATTGCCGCCACCATGATAACGGCTAAGGCTATTTTTCAAAGTCACACAGCGGAAGTCTAAAATAAAAACCAACTTTCATAATAAAACTTGAGTTCACAACCTCAAAACAAAATAAAAATAATTACATCACAAGTAGGAACCAATCCAAACATGACCCTTTTTAAAAATCCAACTTAAAATAAACACATCAAGGTTAGTCCATAATAAATAACTAAAATCATAAAACTAGGAAAGCATAACAAATAACTCTCGGCATTCATTTCCATCATGCTCTTCATGCTTCAAGTACTTGTCACTTCCTCTTTATTTCAACCCTCTACTCACCATATAAATGGGTCATAGTAAGGCCAACCAAAGGAAAGTCAAACACAAACACAAAAGTACAAATCAGCAAAAGTTGAGTGTGCACCACACTAACATGAATATCCTATCAATACGAATAATAATAAAACATGCTTTCCATACAATACAGTCAACTTACCTTTGACTCATAAATAGCAATATTAATTATTAAATAATAGCTTTGGATTACGCATTGAACGGGTTTCCTTTCTTAACAATAGCCCATTAAAAATGGAACTTCTAATCAGGGAGCCACCCCCAATTGGCACCTACTATGTCACACCTTGGTGATGGAATTCCAGCGCGTAAATAATAATTAAAGAAAGTACAGCGTCCTGTACCCCTGTAGAAGTTATGGTTAAATATTAAAGCCCATAACTCCCCCCATATGTTCATACTCCATGTATATACGTTCCAAGAGTTTTGGTGCGTATCCTCTTACACTTTACGCGATTTATCAATTTAACATGTGAAGACTCCAACCAATTAATTATTGAATTAATTAGTGAGCACATACTATTTATTTTAATTAAGGTTCCTTGCCTAGTTTTGTGCACAAAATTGCATGATTACTACCTTGGCGCATAGAATGCACTAATAAACTTTCTTGACTCAATCTCAACTTACTTGAGTGAGCAAATAAATAAACTAACTTCCTTAACTCAACACTAATAAAAAATGGGTGAGAATAAAATTCATGAATCATGTTCAATAATTCTAATTATAGCTCTTTTAAACATGTATAAGCCTTTCTTATTAATTTCATGCTTCCTTGATACTAAAAAATGAAACATACTTCCATGATTCACCTATATTCAACTTGTATCATGCTTCAAATATCATATTCACATGCTTGCATAACAATTCATATTCAACCAACATCAATTCTAAGCATATAATCAACCAAACATGCTACTAATTCATCACTTCAATCACAATTCACAATCCTAGCATGATACCACGCATACACAAATATTCTTGTGCACATACGTACCTTGAATAACGCCTTAACTCGGCCACACTTGCTAGAAATCTCCTAGCTCGAAACTTCCTACAATTAAAAATACATAACTATAATTAATCCACTATTCTCACAAATTTCCAGCTACTATAATACTATTTAAATCATACCAATCAACCCCTTTTAATGACAATAAAGCCATAAAACTTTCTAATACACCAAATACCACTCAATTACCGTACATTAACATAAAATGCCTTTTTGGCTAACTGTCGTTAGTGAGCCGTTTGGGGTAATTTACCAGTTCACCATATACCATTTTATGTAAAAAAATTTCACCATATACCATGTTTTAAAAGTTATTTCACCATTTACCCATTTTTTGGAAACGGTAATATTTTTAAAAAACTAGTCGTTGAACACTAATAACGGCTAGTTTGTTTGTTATATAAATGGAGTGTTTGAGGGATTCACGTATCACTTCACACTTCCAAAAGCATTTCTAAAAGATGTCCACACACTCGAGATCATCATCTTCCTCTTTATTGCCCAGCTGACTTTATCAACAAGGACTGCTGCATGAATCCTCCAATTGCAGTCATTGATCAGACACTTTGCAGTATATCTATAGTTCTCAGCATAGTCAACTGTCACAGCAAAGCCTTCTTGTATGCAAAAATCTCTGAACACCTCATGAAATTGTTGTTTGTTTTCAAATATTAACCAAGGTTCAAGTTGAATTGAACCAAATGGTAAGTTAGACCAAACCTTTCCATTTTTATAGAGCTTGTCTAACACATGAGACCCATCCAGGTAATCTTCAAATGTCTTCTCTAGAATATTATCAGCTAGGTCTTCCTCTTCCACAATATACTGATCATCAAGGTTCAACTCCATATCCAAATCATCTTCAGCTTCAGAAACTACATAGTCATCATCTTCAGTATCATCAGAAGGCCATGCATCAGACTCACCATCACTCTCCTTAATAGTCACAGGTCTTTTGCTCCTAGTACTCCCTTCCCTCCCTCCTCTTTTATTTTTGCCAACCTCAAGACCATACTTATTTGTTGTGCTTCTTGGCACCCTCCATTCTTTTGGTTTAAGTCTAGTGTGCTCTTTAGGCTTACCAGCAGAACTAGATGCTGCTGAGTTTGGTTGAGGTGGTGATGGTGGGGGTGGTGTAGGCTGCCTAGGTTGAGGTGGTGGTGGGGGGGTGGTGTTGGCTGCCTGGGTTGAGGAGGTGGTGGTGGTGGTGGTGTTGGCTGCCTGGGTTGGGGTGGTGATTTATGCATATGTGGGTTGCTTAGGGAAGCATGGTGTGTTGGTGTTGGTGGTGGAGAAGGGTGTTCTTGGGAAACATTTGGTGGTGCAGATGTAGGCTGACTTGGTTGAGTGGACTGTGAATGTTGGGTTTTTTTCTTCCTTGGAGTTACTTTTTTCCTTCTTAGGGATTTTTTGGGTGCTGATGGTTCATTTTGTGATGGTTGAGGTTGAGATGGTTCATTTTGTGAGGGTTCAGGTTGAGAATCTCCTGGAAATGACTCATCAGCTGCTGCACGGTTGAATACCCTAACATATTCAAGCTTATCCTCATCTGCATTCACAACAGGGACCTCTACAACCACTGTAAATTGTTCTTGGGCCTTAAGCTCCTCCTCAGCTTCTACTGCCTTTGCATTTCTCCTATTCTCTTCCTCCTTCTGCTTAATTTTATCAGCCCTCAACTTCAAAGTTCTTGCCCAACTAGCTTCTGCAGACTGAAACACTACAGATGGTTTTTCTGTCTCTTCTATGAACACTTCTATTTTATCCTTCCATTCATTCCACTCCCACATTTTCAACATTGCCCCATCATCAACTAACTCTAACTTACGATTAGTTCTGGGTTTACTCACAAACAAAGTTAAGTATTTAGGGAGGAAAACATTCTGCTTCACTGAATCCTCGAACATATACTCAAATAACTCAATCAAATTCGTCTTATCAATGTCATCCACCCTAACATCAAAAGTACCACTTGGCGAACGAACTAATAACCACAATGCACTCATCCTAAAAATGAATAATAAACAACAACAATTAACACCACACTCCAAACAATTTGCATGCAACAAATCATCTTAATCTAACCTAAATTAATCAACAATTCAGACTTATTAGCAACACATCCAAACTAACATAATCATTGTAGAATACACCCTAACCCTAACTAAATTTTGCAAAAAACAACAAAATCAGAGCTCGAAAAAGAAATCGATGAGAACAACATTACCTTAAGAAAGATTATTCGAGCCCAGGTAAGAATGAGGAGCGAAATTCAGTCACGAACAACTTTCTCTCTCTCAAAACGCACCAAGCAGGTTCTGTGTCCAAACGAAAAACCCCTAATTATTGTCCTACTAGCAACATCTACCTTTGATCGAAGAAATTTTAAAGCTTTTTAATTGATTTTTGAGGTTCAACTATAATGGAGAAGAACAGAGAGACGCTTCAATGGAAAGAGGGAATGGGGGTTAATTTTTTTGAATCACAATTGTGATGTTTGGGGGAGTCAACCCTATTGATGGCGCCACTTTGGTGTATAAGGGCATTTTGGTAAATTACCCCAAACAGCTCACTAACGGCAGTTAGCCAAAAAGGCATTTTATGTTAATGTACAGTAATTGAGTGGTATTTGGTGTATTAGAAAGTTTTTGGTGGTATACGGTGAATTAAGCTTTAACTCAGTGGTATATGGTGAAATTTCCGTTTTTTTAATTGGGTACTTTAAATCCTTTCAAAAAGACTTAATTTTCATGAATTAAATAAAATTTCAACATACTTATTTAGTATAAAACATCACTTTTAGACTAGGAAATCATATATAAATTATTAAAACCTTTTTCCCTTTTATGGGTAATCAAACCATAATGCAATAATTAAAAAGTTATGTGTATAATTAAATTCCAGCATTAAATGAAGGCTTTAAACTCATCAAAAACATGATTATGTTGGAAATTTTAAGATAAAGTGAAAGATAAGAGAGAGAGAAGAATTTTAATATATAATTCATTTGTTGCATTCTTACTTAAACAAAATATCACTGCCTTGCCTTATATAGGCCAATATCACGTACAATACAAAGCTGAAGAATACGGCAACTAATTACTTAATAATAGGAGCATGACTCCACTAACAAACCCACTATCTCCTAATATTTATCAACAACAATAAACATGAAATTGACTAATAAACAAATTGACCCACTAACATACTCCTAAAGCCTTTAGGCATGACCAAGTACACGTAACTACTACTCCTAATAAATAGGCATAACTATTTTGAATCAATCACACAACACTCCCCCTTGATTCAAAATTATACATAACTAACTTCAACAACTTGCGATAATGGACCTCGACACTTCAACGACTATATTGCGACGACGGACTTCAACTTGAACTCGACACACTTTAACGATCTCGACACTCAAGGTACTTCAACCTCGACTTTCACGACACAACCACGACACTATGTTTAGAAGACTCTGATATCTTCTTCGAATTTCATAACTTCTTGCTAGACGTTTTAACTTATGATGCACATCTCATCACCTACACATGATTTGTTGATGCACATTATCATTATCCTTGGAGCACTTCTTTCCGCACAACCAAACATCGACATTTTTGTTGATGCACTTCTCATCAACTACTCGATCTTGTTGATGAAATATTTCACCATCTTACATTCAATGGAGCACATCTCTCCATAAACTCTCTTTGACATTGTCCTCCAATTGACCATGTCAACTTGACCCACAAAAAAATCGATACTAACTTGGAGACCGTCTCTGCGTTGAATACGACTTCCACTCTAATCAGATTGTTATTTATCCGACATCCACACACGTAAAGATTACTCGATCTTTACCAAAATTTTGCCCTCTTTTTATACTGGATTAAAATCCAATTACATGGGCTAAAAGGGAACCCATCAAGGCATCAACACAACAAACCAACCATTACTTCCATGATTACACAAAAAACACTCACTTACAAAATAAATTATTGCTCACAAACAATGAGATCAAGCTGCATTGCTTCTCTCTTACTCAATTTTTTTTAATTCACTCACTCTTTTTTTTTTCTTTATCCCTCTCCCTTCTCTATTTCCCGGATCTAACCTTAAGCTCTTGATACCATATTGGAAATTTTAAGATAAAGTGAAAGATAAGAGAGAGAGAGAAGAATTATAATATATAATTCATTCATTGCATTCTTACTTAAACAAAACACCACTGCCTTGCCATATATATGCCAACATCACGTACAATACAAAGCTGAAAAATATGGCAACTAATTTCTTAATAATATGAGCATGACTCCGCTAACAAACCCACTATCTCCTAATATTTATCAACAACAATAAACATGAAATTGACTAATAAACAAATTGACCCACTAACATACTCCTAAAGCCTTTAGGCACGACCAAGTACACGTAACTACTACTCCTAATAAATAGGCATAACTATTTTGAATCAATCACACAAAATAATAGACCATGAATTAATCAATAACAACAACCTAGCCTCAATCCCTAACCAATTATACAAAATCCCCAATTTCTAGGGTTTATAATTTGGGGTTTTTGATTAAATATAAATCTGAACTTTATGTTAATAAATTAGCAACATCAAAATCCCAAAATCAATACTAAAACATAATAAAAATCATGTCTTTAAAATAATAAATCAATAGAATTAATTTTAGGATTAAAAAGAAGTCTTTTTTTAATACACAAACCGAAAAGAGGAGATAGAAGGAGGAGAGGGGCGCCGGCCGGCTAGACTGTCGGCGCTGCTGCTGCCGCCGGTGGTGCTGGCCGCGCAAGAGGAGGGAGAAGGAGAGAGGGGAGTGCGTGGGATTTTAGGGGAAAAAGAAGAAGAAAAAGAAAGAAAAATAAGGAGAAAAAGGAGAGAGAAAATAAAGAGAAAACCTTTGAATTTTTTTGTGAAATCTGACAATTATGAAACTTGTGTGGAAAAATCTTAAGGTTTTAAGGTATTTATACTCACCTTTCAAAAATAAAACTCATATTTACAACTTTGCCATTACTAATTCCTACTCCCCTTTAAATTCGCACTTGGGCCAACTTATTGGGCCCCTAATTTCCCAATAAGTTGGTTCAATCATTTAAATAAGATTGATCCAATTAAAAATACTTTTGTTGCCTCAATTCATGATCCATTTAATTTATACACACTTATAATTTATTTAAATAAATAAATTTCATTTTAAAATGAAATAAATAATTTTAATAAATAAAATAAATAATTTTAATAAATAAAATAAATAAAAATATTTAATTTATATATATATAAATATAATAAAAATACGGAGTATTACATAGCAGCTGCCTTGCGACCCTCTTTTACACCAATTACCCTGCCTCAAACCACCTGCAATCAAACACCAACTCCACCACCAAACCCGACCACCAGGCCGCCACCCAGACCCAACCACCAACCCACAAGGTTCACGGGATTTTTTTTTTTGTAAATTAAAATCATTTTTTGTAATCAAAATCTTTTTTTTTTCAAAAAAAAAAACAAATAACCAATTACAACAATTACAAAGTGACACATGTCATACTAACCTATTAAACAGGTTACCAACCAGTTTGGCCCCATTTATGGAAGATGAGGTGCAAAGTTCGTTTTATTAAAGGACTATCAAAATGTGGTTTTATTTATGGAGGACTGCACAAAGGTCATAATATTCATGTCAATTTCTCCTTATTATTATTACTTCGTTTGGGCAGCTTATAGTGAAGTTTATTAAACCTTCTAATAATATATTAGGTCCTTCAAAATAACTACCCTCTTGATTCACATAAAATCTTATATAACAAAATATAATGTCAATGACTAAATTTAATTTTGTGAAAATTATAGAAACTTCATTAATTAGCGATGAAAAAAGTGCAGGGAAAAATAATATTTATGAAGCCTAAGTCCAACTAGCACACGATAAAACAATTTATAATAGTGGAAGCGAAGGACAAAACTAGGGATTCAATGAATAAGAATTAGGTAAAGTAACTGAAAGATCAAAAATTAGAAAATACGGCATAGGGAAAATGATGTAGCACGAAGACTTGGGCGCCACGGCTCGATGCTAAGCCTTACCCCATTAGCTTGCTCTTAATACTTGTACTGCGACACAATTTGTGATGTGTGATGTGCTTCATACCTTCTAGCTAGCTTAGCATGTGATGTGTGCTATGCTGTGTAGTCGTGTACATACATAAATTCATTCCCACTGGCACAAGCTCAAACCGGCGGGCTTGTATGTTTTTAATGCAGCAACCTGCAGGTAATTGATTTTCACAATATAAACTAGTTGCATATCAGTTTTTAGGTAGTCAAGATAAACCTAATATACGTACTCAATAAACTTTTCATAACTCAAAAACGCCAAAAAAAAAAGAAAAAAAAAGCATTAGTGCATTTAAGGAAAAGAAATTGATTAAAAAAAACTTACGCATACTCACTTAGATATCAAATGAACCATCTTTCAAGATTAACAACTTCACTGAATTTTGAGTCACTGAAAATCACCCTTGCAAAGACATCGCATGTTAGTCCTATGCCTAGTAACCTAAAAATCACCTATCATATTGATAACCATTGGTGTCATTGGTTAACAGTTGGCTTTGTGGAGCAATGAATCCTCCTTCCGCAACATTATGGTTCATTGTTGCAATATTCATAAAGAGTTATGACCAAGCATATGCAATATAATTGGGAGTTTGTGACCTCAAAGTCACAAGGTGATTTCCCCACTATCTCTATCAAACATGCTTGGTTAAGATACATATAGCTTATAGACATATCTTCTGTACATACATACTACCTCTATTTTTTTAATGCAAGAGTTGAGCAACACAATTACCGAGACTATACTTTGACCATCATGTGTATTAGTAATATGTAAGAAAAAGATAATGTGAAAACTTACATTGTGAATAATCTTAAAACATATTATATAATAGCATAAGTAAAAAAAATCAAATCAAAGATGCAGTATATAAAAATGCAAAAGTTAAATTACCGCACTTAAAAATAAACTAATAAAGCACATAATACTATGTGTATTTATGATTTACCTATACAGATTGGTCGTTGCTAAATATAAAATCAACAATCCCTTCAATATAACATGACTTGTAATAGTAACGTTCATTAGTATCCCATTATGTATCTTGAATTCTTGATATCCTACAAAACCATAAGAAAAACTGGGATGAAAAATCTGCATCACTCGAAGAATCCAATCCACTTAATCAATATGTAATCATTTCCCTACTGCCAATATGTAATCATTTCTTAATCCCTCCAAGCTCCAACAATATTACTAATACATACTCTGAATTGTGCTGCGTTGGGCTGCATCGTGCTATGTTGTGCTTGAATCCAAGTCAGAGCTTTTTTCCTACTCGTTCATTTGCGCTTAATTAAATTGTCTCTTAGTGTACCTGCAGCTATATTTTGGACTATAGAAATTTGCTCATGTTTTTCTTAAGGTTGACCTAAGGCTTGGTGTGTTTGACTCATTGTGTGACTCAATGTGTTAACACGTGTGACTCTTCATGACTCAAGGTACAAACTCGACTCGATGTGATATGACACGACATGACTTAATGTACATGACTCGTGTGTGCATTGTATTGTGATGTGCTTGACTCAAAATGAAGAAAAGTAAAAATCTTCCGTCATTTTTGTGGAGGGTACCGACTTTCACACAAAAAAGAAAGACGCAAAAAAGAATCAAAGTTTTTGATGGTGCATGTTGAATGAATTTAGTCAAATGTATGTGCTGATGTTATATCTCATGGTGCAAGGATTGTAGCATCCTAGGCTATCTCAATTGTTGACTCGATGATGAAAGTATTTAGATAACTTAGGCACGGAGGCTAAGTACTTCATACTTTTTGATGCAATGATGATTGTGATGATGAGGGATCTTGATATGACAAGGCGTGCATGCTTCAACGTTGTATTAAGATTTCATGACAAAGGGTTCCTAAAGGAAGGTTTATTTGGTCATGTATCTGTGATGTGTGTGAAAGTGATACTAAAGTTAGACTGCAAAGGCTAACGGTGTGTAAAAGTATCTTGAAAAGAGTCAAATGATGGTGACTCTTAGGCTGGGTAGGCTAATGATGTAGGGATCAAGCCCCCAAGTCTAGCTCTAAATGGATAGGGATGAGCATTGGAGATCCCTTGATATGATTATGTATGAATGTGAATGTGAATGAATGCATTTTTATTACGGCTGCACCCCAATGTAAGGTTGCCTACGTATCCGCTAAGAATCAGGCCGAACGTAGCTCTAGCCGAACCTCGCACAAGTGTGTGTAACCTCAAGGAGGTCTTTTAAGGGTTGTAACGCGGTTAGGTTAAAGGTTAAAGAAGAAAGGGGATAAAGGCTCAAGACCCTAAATAAGCCCCCAAGGTGTGCAACCTTGCTTTTGAATCTTAGTATGTGTATGCTTGAGATCTCCTCACTTTTGAACTCTCTTTTGTTTATATTTTTGCTCTCTTTTTTTGCTTCATCATTTTTTATATTTGAATCTTTTTTTTGATAAGTGTGGGAAATCCCAATCATGCGATCTATCACTCACTTGGCATTCATGTTTCTTAGGCATGGTACCGAGCACTCGATAAGAGACGCAATCTGAGATGTGTTCATATCAAATACATGTTCATATCAATGACATTGGAACACTTGTCCTTTTGCACACTTTTATTATTTTTTGCTTTTTTGAATTTTTGAGATCTAGCTAAAATCACTTAAGCTTTTGTATTTAGAATTTGCATAAGTTGCACACTATCCCATCCCAAGGTCAGGTAGAAGTGGGTTGAAAAAAGAAAGGTCTATCGTTAGACGAGGCTCAAAGTGGTTTATCAAGAAAGGATTTATATTTTTAAAGGGTGAAAGTGATATGATATGGCTACAAGGGGTGCCTCAAATCATTAGTATACCTTGTGCTTACTCCAACGTGTTTTTTCTTTTTTCTTTTTTTTTTTTTCCTTTTTGAATACAATTCGATGATCATATGCAAGAAAAGAAATGCTCATTTTATTAAAGGAAAAAGGATAAAATCTAGGGAATAAATCTAAGGAAGACAAAGGGTGCCTATGCTAGACTTGTTGGGGAAGGGTTTGAAAAAAAGAAGAAAGCATGAAATCTTGGTGAGAAGCTTGCCTTGTGCATTTGTTTCATCATTACCTTTTTTTTGTTTGTCAATCACATGACTCAAACTCAATTCAACATGCATGGATGGGAAAAGAGTGTAGTGAGGTGAATGATGTATGAAGGAAGCATGTAAGATGAAGGAATGTAAATGTAGAAAGTGTTTAAGAAGGAAAGTGTGAGATATGTATGGAAAGGTGATGTAGATGGAGAGATATGGAAAAATTAGGAATAGAGTGGACCCCCAACTCAAATGACGGAAAGAGCGACTCATGCATGAACTTAAGACATGGTCATGGTGTGAAAAGAAGTATATACAAAGTGTATGAGTACTTGTGAGTGCAAGTGGTATGTTCAATAAGACTCGTGTCATGACCATGGGACTAGACTATGTGACTAGACTCGAACAAAGACTAAGTTAAGACTTCATGTATGTGCACTAAATTGGACAGGCTGTAGTATTTTAGTCATAAATTTTGATCTATGAATCTAATTGAGACGAAACCAACGCTTAATTAATGATAAAACTTAGGGCTACAGATCCATAGGTTGTACGACTCGTAATTCTTCCTAGAACTACGGCTATGACCAAAACAAATTGACGCTTGCGCAGTATACGGGAATAAAAATCCGGGTTGACTCAAAGGAACTATGACTCGATTTTAGACATATTTATTAGTTCAAATTAATTAATCAATTAATTAAACAAAGTCCTTTAGTCCTTGGTTAGTTTATTTAAGCATATTTATAATCACAAGTCAAACAAACGGTTATTTTTAATCACATATAAATATGCACAGTAAATAATGCACAAGTAGTCAAATAGTCACAACATGATGCAATGAGTTTGCAACCTAACCATGGCTCTAGTTCTCTAAAGTTCAAGGATAAGGGTTAGTCAAAGAGGGTCCATGGACCACGGTTATGAGTCCAGATGCATCGCGCGGAAACCTTACCTTTGAAAGGGTTGGCGCGTATGGATGAGACCCCACAAGTTAAACTTGTTTCCATGGTTTGGTGAATTCACAAACTCGGATGTACCCTTCGTTGCAATGAGCGTTCGATTGGGTAGATAGAGCGTGAATTCCCAGAGGGTTACGGCCATATGTAAAACACATATAAGTTCAGAAAAAAGGGATATTTCCCAAATTTCCTACGTGTAAAAAGCCTATGTTTTTGGCGCATTATGGATGGTCTATCCAATGCGGACCTTTTTATGTTTATGCCAATAATGTTAATCAAAATTACGCTCATGAATACTTAGAACTTTTCGAGTCTCATCCACTCATTCTAAATTATTGCCAAAATAAATTTTAGGAATTAAACTAGAAATCCTCCCCAGTGGAGTCGCCAAAAATTGTAGGGAATATTTCAAGCATCCCACACTTGAGCCCCACTGTGATCATACACTTAAGTATGGTGGCGCCCAAAGGGAAGGAAGCTAGAGCAAAAGAGTCGCCAACAAGTTTTAGAAACTCGTAAACCGTTCACAAGGTGAAGGTTACACCCCTTCACAATCCATGAGATCGCTAACTCCATAGTGGTCCTGAACCATGACTGGATATTCGGGGATGAAGGTACAAATCCAACCTAAAAGAGATTGAACCTGCCCTAAAAATAGGCCTCTACTTTATTCTTCTCATATTCATGTGCGCTTTCTGACTAACATAAAATCAATATATTATCCCTAAACCTCTTTAATCTATGTTGGTTGAATATTAATGCACAACAAATCTATTACTGGTGATCACTTGAATTAAAATCATATTAGCTTAAACAAAATTATTAATTATCTTATTAAGCATGATTTCAAGTACAAATTCCCTTTAATCCTGCAAGAGAGGGCGTGATCAAGCAATAACAATGATAATATAATATCAAGCAACATAATAATAACAATCATCATCATAATAATAATATTATCATCGAAGCATAATAATATTAGCAAGATCCAAGACATAATACTAACAAGATTAATAACAAATCCTAGCATGTCACTAAGCAAAGATCAAAAATTTATCCCTAACATGATACTAACATGATAGAAGAAAATAGGAAGCAACCTAAGCATGATACTAGAAAGCAATAAATAACATCCTAACATGATACTAGGAATAATATAAACATGCTTTCTAAAGAAATACAGCAATTAAAACAACTTACTTTGTTGCCTCATATCTCTTTCTAATAACAAAATACACACGTTAGTAACTTCAAGGAAAATATTAAATCAAACAATTAATTTAAATAATTGAAATAGAGATTTGGGACAAAACCGTCAGAAATTATCAACCTTTCACGTCTAGGGCGAAGGCAATTTCGAGCTTGGCTAGGAGTGTCTAAGTCTCTTGTTGGACGAATATTGTATTTTGAAAAGGGAGGGCTTAGAATGAGGGAGAAAGAATAAGCTTCTAGCTTGTAGAGAGAAGATAATAGAATTAGATGATTGTTGATGATCAAGCTTGTCGATGCTTTAAAAAGGGGTGATATGACCTCTATTTATAAGGAAAAAAGAGGGTCGAAGGAATAGAAACGAATCCGAATTCGAATCGAAATAAAACTCGACGGTCAGCAGTTTTTGTTAATTTTGTTTTTATCATAACTTTTGATCCAGAAGTCCAAATAAGTCATATAATATATCGTTGGAAAGTTCTTGAAGTCTACTTTCCAACCCAATTAGAATCATATTAAAATATTTTGTATAATAAAAGATATTACCAAAATAGTGAAAGGGTGTCAGTTTTGGATAGAGTTTTGATATGTCTATTTTATATAGTATTTTACCCTCGTCCCTTGGTCATAATTAGTATTGCTTTTGGATCTTTAGAGCCACTTTTATTACTAATATGTGTTTTCTAGTGTTTTCGTAGTTTTATTTGAGTTTTATAGGGAATTGCACTCTTGGAGTATTTTCCCGGGATTTTATGGAGCGACTACGAGCATTGGAGAAGCACGACCATCTTTCGTAGCCCAAGATAGGTTAGAGTCATTGAACCGGTGATTAAGGGCTCGACTTATGAGAATATGAGGCATTGGACCAAATGATTAAAGCCCCAAGGAAGATATTTGGTTTTGGCCGAGTTACAAGCCCAAACAAGGAGTCCAAGTAGCCCGAAGTGTCACCGCCCGGTGCAAGGGTCCTCGCCCGAAGGCGCGCCCGACCTGGCGCGAGAAGAGAAGCCCACGAAGAAAAAAAGGCGGGCCCGATCGAGCGGTGCCTCGACCGATCGGGCGCGTGTTTCTGAGGAGAAGTTTAAGCGTCGTTTAAGTTGTTTTAACTTAGAATTTTCGAGCTTAGTATAGATACGCTTTTGTTAAGCGAGTTTAGTATTCTTTTCTCCCTTTCCTTATTCTCTCTCTCTTTCTCTCTCTAACTTTTCTCTCTCTCTCTCTCCTTTTAAACTCTAGTATTATTTTCTCTCTCTAACACTCTTTGTTTAATTCCACCTCTTGTTTCCGTCAACTTTGGTAACGATTTCTTCTACTTTAATCTCAATTATTTATTCTCTCTCTTTCATCATGACTTGTTTAATTGCTTTGTTTAGTTTATATTTAATTATGTGTGAGTAATTTTCTTTCTAGGGTTATGGGGATCCATAAATAATATGAAGGGGTAATTTATTATTGTTAATTGTCAATGCTTGATTAATTTCCTATTGATTGATTTAATGTTATGCGGTTAGATTTGCCCAGATTTAATTCGTATGAGCTTAGCAATATTGATTTGAGATTCAAGAGATGAGAATTGATGTTTAGGCTTAGTATAAAAAATAAAAAAAAATAGAATATTTGAGGGAAAAATTTTCACCACAACATGGCAATTATCATGCTAATATTTGCTTTAAGTATAGATTTATAGATGACTCAATTTTATACTCCTTGGTCAACCTTTTACCAAAATACAAAAAATTACATGCAATATCTAAAATTCAAGTAAAGCACAAATACAGTCCCTAAACAATTGTATTTGTGCTATTTTAGTCCATTACCTTTTGTAAGTGCATTTTTTGTCCCTCTACCACCTAAAGTGATTTTTTTATGAAATAGTTTAGATACTAATCTTAGTTAGCAATAGTTTAGGGACCTTAATTTATTATTTGTCATTTTTTTTCTACAATTTTTTCAAAAAAAAAAAAAGTAATTAAAAAGCAATACTTTTCTTATAAAACAAATAAAAAAAAAGATCACCTGTTTTCATGGCTTCCTCTCTCTCTCTCTCTCTCTCTCTCTCTCTCTCTCTCTCCCCCTCTTCCCAATTTTCTCTCTCCTCCCTTCTCCTATGGCTTCCAACTCCCTCCTCTCCTCCGACAATGCCCCCCCCCAAAAAAAAGGCCAAGCTCAACCACCAACAAAACAATGAATAAACCCTAATTTTCTCCTCCGAAATTGCCGTTAAATTCGCCCACCATGACCATGACGGGAAACCTACCACCTTGAATTGCGACTGTTCGTGTAGCCGTTTGATTGGGATACTATTACCTAGGTTTCTAAACTTGGAATGAATGACAAAGCCTAAGTGGCAAGCCTTCCCGATATCTTCCAGCGCTCTTGTTCTTAGATTATTCTTATAAAATAAGGGTTTATCAGTGGCGAATCTGCTCGAGGAGATGGACACTTCCTTCATTTGTCACGGCGGTTGAGGGTACCCACCGTTCAGACCACTCGCTTTCAAGTTTCAAGTCGGATCTTACCGATTCAATTATTTTTTTTTAAGAATTTTTCTAGGTGAATTATATAATTAAAGAACATTTAATTCTTGATTTCTTGATATTTTGAATAATCTGAGTGTTTGTTGTTGAATTAGGCCCTGTTCTTTTGAGTTTCTGGGCAGAGCAGAGCAGGGGTCAGCAGAGCATAGCAGATTAAATTTCGGCAGAGCAGAGTAGAGCAGATTTCAAGATAGCATAGCAGAGCCGAGCCGAGCCGAGCAGAGCAGATTTCAACATTATTATTAATACTATTATTAATGTTATTATTATTATTATTATTATTATTATTATTATTATTATTATTATTATTACTACTACTACTATTATTATTATTATCTCAAAAACAAAAGCCATACAACCTACAATAAAATAGTGGGAAGCCGAGATACAATCTGGGCCCCCACTCCTCTAGCTATTGCAAATCCTACATTATTACTATTATTATTACTATTATTACTACTACTACTACTACTACTACTACTATTATTATTATTATTATTATTATTATTATTATTATTATTATTAATACTATTATTAATGTTGTTTTTATTATTATTATTATTACTATTATTATTAATACTATTATTAATGTTATTATTATTAATGTTGTTGTTATTATTATTATTATTATTACTATTACTGTTACTATTACTATTACTATTACTAAGTGCATATACCATTGATTTAGGTGAGTGAAAACATAAATATATGTATACCATATTTAACATATGTTAATAGTAGAAAGATAAGAGAAAACGATTTACTTATATTTATTTTACAAAAATTTTAAAATAAAATGATTAATGAGTAATAATGATTTTACTTATAAATTTGTCTTAATCATATATATTATACCCTAAATATAATAATGATATACAAAGTACTACTTGAAAACAACCTCTTTTTTTAATTCTTAAATTGTATGGAAAGATTTGAAAAATAATTCAACTCAATGAACTAACAATAATCAATACCCACATACATATAATGTTTCTACACATTGTGATTCTAATATCAAATGTTTATAAAAGAAATTTTTATTAATTGTTATTATTATTGTTTATTTTTTTGAAAGAATTGTTATAATTATTAAAAATTATTAATTAATAATATTATTAAATATTAATTCTTAATAGTTTGAATTATTAAATATTAATAATGATAACTATTATTATTAATTATTATTATGATTAATAAATATTAATAATCATTAATATTAATAATTATTAAAATTATTTTATTAATAATTATTATAATTATTCAAAATAATAAATTATTATCATCAATACAATATTAACTATTATTATTATTGAATATTAATTATTATTATTGATTTTATTAATTATTATTTAAAAATAGAATAGAGCAGAGCAGAGCAGTGCAGAGCAGAGCAGATTTCTTTTGAGCAGAGCAGGGCTCAGCAGAGTAGAGCAGAGCAGAGCGGCTCTAAAGAACGGGTCCTTAGAATTAGTGATGAGAAGAACAGAGGAATAAGCATATGGAGAAGGAGGAAAGCGTTGAATTAATGCTTTTAATTTGTTTTTTTTTTTTTGAAGAAAGAATTAATGCTTTTACTTTATTTTATTTATTTATTTGTTTTTTTTAAAAAGAACAGGTGATTTTTTTTTATTTGAAGAAAATAAAGTATTGCAAAAAAATTACTCTAATTTTTTATTTAATGCTGATGAAAACAATACGATAGAAAAAGAAGGAAACTGACAAATAATCAATTAAGGTCCTTAAACAATTGTTGACTAGGATTAGTCCCCAAACTATTTGTTTATAAACACCACTTTGGGTGATTGAGGGACCAAAAGTGCACATACAAAAGTTGAGGGACTAAAATTACACAAATACAATAGTTCAGTCGTTTTGAGATTGAATTTGTGCTTCCTTATTACCTCTCAAAAGTATAAGAAAATACTTATAAATAGTGTAAAGACAACTATATCCTTTTATATTTGATTACTTATATGCCCCTATTAATAATATGATGTTATTTGTATCCTTGTGTAATTTGATGATTTAACTCTTACGAATATTGTTTGGACAATTAACCCACTATAATGTTTATTTACTTATTTAATTGATTGTCTTGTTTTTTTTTTTTTTTGGAACTCAGTGTGCAGACATTTATACCCGTACAAAAATATTAATCTACATATTTTCTCTTGTCAACAACCAAAAAGACCCTCTAAACATGACTAGCTATGGCGTGCATCGCTCGCATTAGACATCCTGTTAAAAATTCTTCTACTTTCGATTCTTAATACTCACAACAAAGGAATGTTTTACGTCTTACAAAAAATACCTCTTTATTACGAGTAATAAGAACCGGAGGTAATATTATAATCCATGAGGCCCAAATAGTTGGTGTTAGTTTCGGCCCAAATAGTACAGCCGGTCAATTTTAGAAGTCCATTATCCCCAAGTGCCAAGTCTATTTCTCAAGCTTATGTCTTTCTTAAGCCCAATTGAATCACCATCCTATTCCTTTCCTCAAGTCCAGCCCATCATCGCTAAAATCTTAACAACTATTCCAAACCTTTCTCAAGCCCAATTGAGTGATTTTCCTAGTCTCATCAAGTAATGGTCAAACCTGCGAGTCAAAACATGTACTTTCTCCATTTTATATTATTTACAACATATCATTTTTGCGTGTATCTTAATAAAGAGATTTGAGAGTCTTAAAGTAAATGAAAAACAATTATTGGTGTAAAAAATAATTAAAAAAAATGAGAGATGTTAATTTAATTGACGGGTGAAGAAATAAATTTGTTTAGTTTGAAAAAGTCATAAATTATTAAATGTTGGCATAAAAAGAAAGTCTTCATATAAATCTTGCTCTTACCCCCTATTTGTAAGTAATTGATCGGCCAAATAATTATAATTGTTTGAAATTTAGTCAGGGTTTTCTCCTTAATTAAAAAAAGGAATTAATTCTTCTATTGTTGGAGTGTATGTGTGTTTAATTAACAGGCGATAAAATACAAGTTTATCACCTTGATATTATTAAATGACAAAATTGTAAATAAATCAAATTTATCAAATATAGGTCTCACAATTGTTGATATGATTATGATAATATCATGATGACTGGACGATTTTGTTGATTTTTTTTTATCGATATCATTTGCAAGAACGATAGTCTTAAGTACTCCCTTAGTCCCTTTATTAGAAGCATGTATTCTATATTAGAGTGTTCAAAATTAGAAGCCTATTTCTATTAATAGGTTGTACTTTTTGGTAATATTAACCTATTTTTTATGATTTGTCATCTTTTTTCTTTTTCTTTTTTTGTACTTTTGACATCAATTTTCAACACTGTCTCTCTCCATCTCTTCAATAATTCTCAACTATTTTTTCTTTCTCTTTATCTCTCTCTAACCCTACATGCATTTTTATATTCCCAACTAACATTCTTAATTTCTGTGAAAAATAAGTAATAGGTGATATGTCCATTTTATATAGTGTTCTACCCCCGTCCCTTGGTCATAATTGGTAGTGTTTTTGGCTCTTTAGAGCCACTTTTATTACTAATTGGTGTTTTCGTAGTTTTGGTTACCTCTTGTAGGGATTTGCACCTTTGAAGCATTTTCCCAGGATTTTTATGGAGCAACTACGAGCATTGGAGGAGCACGACCATCCTTATAGCCCAGGGCCGGGTAGAGTCATCGAACCGGTGATTAAGGGCTCAGCATTTGAGATTCCGAGGCATTTGGACCAAGTATTCAAGACCCGAAGAGGAAATCCGGATTGGGCCGAAGAATCAGAGCCTAATCGAAGTCCAAGCTTGCCCAAGTGTCCTTGCCCGGCCAAGGAAGCTCCCGCCCGAAGGCGCGCCCGACCGAGCAGGGTTAGTGAAGAAAAAGGCCTCGCGCCCAAGTTCGCGCCCGGTCGGGTGCGAGAGACGCTTATGATGGAAGAAAAGCGGGCCCAATCGGGCGCGAGATTTTGTGGAGTTCTGTTCAGCGGAATTTCTTAGTTTTAATTAGAGGTAATTATTTTTTATAAATACGATTTAATGCTTTTGTTTTGGTACCTCTTCTCTTAGACTTTCTCTCTCTACTTAATTTAAGATTATTTTCTCTCTCTACAACTTTGTCCTCTACTTTGTTCTTAATTCAACACTTTAATTCCGATTACTCTGGTAACGATTTCTTCTACTTTAATCTTAGTTATTTACTTTATTTCTTTCATCATGTCTTGTTTTATTGCTTTGATTAGTTTAGTTTTAATTATGTCTGAGTAGTTTTCTTTCTAGGGTTTATGGGGATCCATAAATAATATGAAGGGGTAAATTATTGTTGTTGATTGTTAATGCTTGATTAATTTCCTATTGATTGATTTAATGCTCTGCAACTAGATTAGCGCTGGTCTTTTATGTATGACTTTAGTAATATTAATTCGAGATTCGAGAGATGAGTATTGATATTTAGGCTTAGTTTTAATAGGCAGGTTAATTTATAAATGGTTAAGTCGAGATTCGAGAGATGAGATACCAGTAGATTAATTCTGTGATTGTAATATGTAGCGAAAGCCCTTTATGATCTTATTAATTGATGCATTGATGATTGATTATTATGTTTTACCCCGGAATATTGTTTATTGGTTAACCTATACCCTAGGCTTTTATTAATTGATTTCTCCCTACTTTTATCTCATTTAGTTTAATTTCATCATATCTATAATTTAGTTACTCTATAATCTAGATTATATTAATTAATTAGGAAAAGAAACACTCGTTTCCCTATGGATTCGACTCTACTTCCCTATCTATTTTAGTTAGTGGTTTTAGGAATTACTTTTGATTAAGTGATACGACTATAGCCTGTCAAAATTTGGCGTCGTTGCCGGGGAAACGGTTTTATTTTTATTTCTGATTATTTTCTGTAGTCTAGGTTATTTCTTCTTGTCTTAGAGAACGCTAGTTCTTTGAGGCAAGTCTCATATTTGCTTTTTAGTTCTTTGTGTATGCCCAGGTGTTACAGATCAGGTTATATCCCATTCAATCCTGAGATCGAACGCTCTTTTCATAGACAAAAGAATCTTTACAGGCAAATCCTGGCGGGTTTTGGGGATAACAATAATCGCCGAGACTCTCCAACTTATTCTAGTGATTCAGAAGTACCTTCAGATTCAGAATCAGAGATGACGGCACCTAAGAAGCTTAGTGATTATTCGCAGCCGACGCTTACAGATTTTCCACATCTTACTCCCACTCCGGCTCTTGATGGGGTACAATTCGAGATTAAACCCCAATTTATCACGATGATAGAAAGGAAGCAATTTAGTGGAGCTAAGGGTGAAGACAAAAATCTTCATATTGCAGACTACTGTCAATATTGTAATACCATCAGGCAAGCTGGGGTCACACAGGACCAAACCAGGGAGATTCTCTTTCCTTTTTCTTTATGTGGAAAAGCCAAATTATGGGATAATGGATTAAATAGAACTGCACTTGGTATAACTAACTGGGAGACTCTTGTTTTGAATTTCTATAATAAATATTACCCTACAGAGAGGACAGCTTTGCTAAGAAGCGCAATTCAAAACTTTGCCCAAGAGCCAGATGAAACTTTGTATGAGGCTTGGGAAAGATTTAAAGACCTGCAGAGGGAATGTCCCCACCATAATTTGGCATAGTGGCAGTTAATCCAAGCCTTTTATAATGGGATTGGAAATTTATCTAGAACAATATTGGATTCTGCAGCTAGTGGGAGGTTTATGAACCTTAATGTTGATGATGCAGGTCAAGTTATCGAAGATATGGCAATGCACAATTCCTAATATGGGAATCCTAGAGGCTTTTCTAACAAGGGGAAACATAATGTCGACTCTGTATCCTTTTTACAAGCTCAATTAACCTATATTTGTCAAAAATTAGATAATCTTAGTACTGCAAATAGAGCTAATGTTTTTGCAATTAATAATAATGCTAATGAGGCTATCTGTGAAAACTGTGGAATTGTAGGTCATTGGGAGCAAGATTGCAGGAGTTCCGTGGAGCAAGTCAATGCCTTTCAAGCTTATAGGCAGAATGACCCATACTCCAACACCTACAATCATGGGCTCCGGAATCATCCATATCTTTCTTACCGGAGCACCAATGTTCAAAATCCGCCACCTCCACAACAATCACAGGCGCTGCAACAACCACAGCAGAAATATTACCACCCCAATGCTGGCCAGAAGAATCAACCACAACAACCCTCCTCATCTTCCGACCTTGCTTTCGCAGAAATTAGAGCGATGCTGGCTAGTATGCAAAAGCATATGGAGAGTAGAGATGCTCAAATTGATTCGATCATAGCACATAGAAAAATAGTAGATAACCAAATTGCGTAGATTTCTTCTACTCTACAAGCCCGTCAACAGGGAGCCCTGCCAGCACAGCCAACCGGGCCTACGGATCAAGCTTTCGCAATTACTCTAAGGAGTGGTTCACACTATGAAGGGCCCCCTATGCCTAGAGATGATGAACCTATTTTAATGAATAATGTTAATCTTAATTCCATTAAACCTAACAATGTTGCTAATAGCCCTACAGGGCTAAAGAGTAATACTAATATTTCTGATAATACATTGCAGGGTACAACTCCAGGGAAGATAGCGGCTCTAGATAAGAGAAGTAATGCTCCAAAGCCAGTTATCAAACTACCATTCTGCAATCGTCACTTAAAAACAAATTTGGATAAGCAGTTTGGTAAGTTTCTGGTGATGGTTAAAGATTTGCAAGTAACGGTTCCCTTCACATAACTAATTACACAAATTCCAGCATATGCAAAATTCATGAAGGAAATATTGACTAGAAAGAGATCTATTAGTGAGGTAGAGACAGTCGCTTTAACTGCAGAATGTAGTGTCGTACTATAAAATAAATCACCACCTAAACTGAAAGATCCGGGTAGTTTTTCTATCCCTTGTCATATTGGCAATCTAATGATTGTTAATGCATTATGTGATTTGGGTGCTAGCGTTAGTGTCATGCCATTGTTTGTGTGTTCCAAGCTAAATATGGGTAAATTAAAAGCTACTAATATTACTCTACAAATGGCCGACAGTTCTTTTAAATACCCCTTAGGTGTTTTAGAGGATGTTCCTGTTAGAGTAGGTAAATTTTATATACCTGTTGACTTTGCTGTTCTTGATATGGCTAAGGATTTGCAAACTCCGATTATTTTGGGTAGACCATTCCTTAACACTTCAGGAGCAATTATAGATGTGAAATGTGGCAAACTGACACTATCAGTAGGGGATGATAAAATTACTTTCAATTTGAATAATACCCTTAAAAGCCCCATGACAGAGGAGAACTATTTTAGTGTTAATGTGGTTGATAATTGTTCTAATAAGCCCCAAGCCCTTGTAAAAGATCCCTTGGAGGCGGTATCTTGTGTTGCATCTTCTATAGATAAAATAGTCAGATGGCAAAAGGAAATTGATGCAATAGAAAGAGCCCTCTACACTGTCGATCTTGGCTTTGAAGATGAGAAGGTGGAAACAAACAAGCAAGTTGCGGAAACTGAGTTTATAGTGAGTGTTCCACCAGATCGAGTTGCAATTGCTCAATCCAGTGATAATTTGAAGCAACCATCGGTCAACAAGAGCTCTCTTGTGAGTAGTAGTAAAGAACCCCAGTTCACGACAAGGAGGATCCACCTGATAAGGTGAATTGGCGTTCCACAGGGCATGTCAGGAAGCCGCATCGTGGTCTAAACACCGCTCGATCGGGTGAGAAACCACCCGATCAAGCGGTGGGCCAAGGGTCCTAATTTTTAGTCTTGCGGTAAGAGGGTCGTGCGGGACCTACAAAAACCAGCGCTTTGCGGGAGGCAACCCGTATTTTCTTGCTTTTTAGTCTAGCTTTCTTTCTTTTTCTTGTGAGAGGATAGAGGAGGGAGTTTAGTGTGTTTATTGAGTTTTTGTACAGGTTTGAAGGTAAAAGAGTTAGTCAAATTTAGAGAAAAAAATAGAAGGAATTTCTCGTACCAAGTCTTGTCTCGGGCCCGACCGGGCGAAGCACCGCCCGACCGGGCGCGAGAGTAAGGGTCCTAAATCAGGAACGAAGTACGGAACTTTTCATCGCCCGACCGGGCGCGAGCTTCTCCGCCCAGCTTTTCCTCCTCTTCCTTCTTTCTTTTCTCATTTCCTTTTCTTTCCACCATTTTTTTCTCTCTCTAAAACCTTAAACTCTCTAACATCTCTCTAAGATCTCATCTCCAATTCTCACCCAAATCCAATAATTCTTACATATTTCTAACCCTCTCTTCATCCTCTACATTTCTATACCAAAGTCCCCAAATTCCAATAAAAAAAAATAAAAAAAAAAAAATCATACCCATTTTGCAAGTATGGCATCAAAGAGGTCAAGGACAATTCTTGGGAAGAGTTCTAGCTCAAGTCAACAATATGATCCGAAATTGCAACTTCCGCAATGGCCAACCATCCGAATTGCAACTCGGGAGCAAAAAGAACGGCTTGAGCAACTCTATGGGCGAGAGGTAATCCCTTCACGGTGGTTACACCGCTCTACTCTTGAATCTTATGGTTTATATGATTATGTTAAACGTTTTTTGAACGATATAGGAATGAGGAAATTTGTCGATATGCACTACCCTACTTATCGTGAATTAATGTGTGAATTCCTTTCCTCTTTTTTTGTTGTGAATAGTAAAAATGGTCCGAAATTGATGTTTAGGTTAAATAATAGAAATATTGTTTTAACCTTTGTTGATTTTTGTAAAATTTTTGATTTGAATTCTGAACATCCAATGGCATGAACAATATAAAATGGAAGATATCTATCATGTTTTGACTGGTTTACCGGCGCCTAACGCCCAACATGCTAGTGCCAAACCTATCCATCACCCTGTACCTTAAATCTGGCAAAGATTTGCAGGTGTTTGTTTTCTAGGTAGGAATGAGCCGCATAACGCCCAAACCAATGAACTAGCTGTAGTTGGACATTATGTGTTTAGGTACGGTAAACTAAACATTGCTAGATACATCATCTTTCACCTTAGTAGACATGCCTCGGCTAGTAACCATGTTATTACCCCGATCCGTCTAGGAGGCCTAATTACCAGGATAGCAGTTAAGAAGGTCGGGTTTCTTGAGCGTGGACCTCATGGTCTCACTAACTGTGGACCAAACACCTACATGACTTCTAGGTACCTTGAGGATCTGGGTTGGGTACGTTTGGATAGCCAGCGAGTCCCCCACTGGTGCATTAGGACAGGAACAAAGCAACCATTACCTATCTTTCCCCTACCTAATCCCTAGTTGACCGCTTTTCCCCCTGGGCAAGAGTCCTATAGATATGACCTTTTAGTTGCCCACGCCCGGGGGCAAGCACCACCAGTTCCACCACCACCCCACCCTGAGCCCGAGGTAGTGCTTTCACCACCTCGCATGTCTCATACAGCCCCACCTCCTCATAGAGACTCTGAGATAGTCTGGGACCTTCAAAGTATAGGTCAGGCCATAGGACGCATAGAGCATTCACATAGCGACCTTAGGAGGATGGTAGGCTCCCTTGACCAACGATTAGGGTACCTTGAGAGGAACTAGGGTAGAGCCCTGTATCCTATGTATGATGATTATGCTCGTCGAGGTGATATTCCCGACGATGCTATTTACCCTGATTGGTTTCAACCCCTACCCTAGGGATACGATGGAGATCCCACCGCCCGTGGTATTTATACTAATTATTCATCTTTCCACGGGTACGGCCAGGACATACCTCTTGGGGGACCGGCTAGGGGGGTTTTCAGCCTAACTATTTCGGTGGTAGCTCTTCTGGTGCAGGTGGTAGCGGTGGAGGATTCAGCTCCATGGATGAGGATGATGAGGATTAGCCAGCTAGGCTAGTTCCCGAGCCAATGAGGACATTGTCTGATTCTGGCTTGGGGGAGATTTTTGGATTTGGTATCTTTCTTTTTTCCTTTTCTTTTATTTTTGGTGTGTTTTCTTAGATTAGATTTATTGCTTTCTAGTATAGTTTTATTGCTTTCTTATATGAAAAATACAAAAAAATTGAAAAATCAAAAAAAAAATCCAAAAATACGTTTCAATGAATTGTAAATCATGCTTCCCTGTGCCCCATACTTGAAAAAAAATATTGTATTGATTCCCGGTACATGATGATAAGCATTGTGGATTTGTTGATCATGATCTGAAGTTTTATTGCTTGGATGCCCTAACATGCGTCAATTTTGTCCAACTGCTTGTGAATATAGTGCTTGACTAGTTGATTTGGTTAGGAATGTGTGTTAGTTCCTGGTATGTCAACGAATTTGAGTATTGATTTGCAACTATAAGTAGTGTTTCATGTCTCATTATTATGCACATTGTGGAGGACGAAGGCATTTGTTCTTTTAGGTAGCCTTCAGATGATTTTAGATACATTTGTTCCTTTCTTGCCACCCATGTTGTTGCCTTAACTTTTTGTTGTTTATAAACCACATTACAAGCCTATTTTGCCCCATTGGTTACTGGTCCCAAGCTTGGCTTGGGGGAGCTATTAGTGAGTGAGGTGAGGGAGTTTGTAGTGTGCTTATTATTTGCACCATTTGGGTGGGTTTTGAGAAGTTATTTTGTTCTTGATCGTAGTTTATTTTTGATGAGTTTGAAAGTTTAATCTTCTTGAAAAAAATAAAGTATGATGATATGAAGGAAAAAAAAAGAAGTGAAAAAATAAGTGAACTTCAATAGAAAAAGAAAAAAAGGAAAAAAAATTGTTTAATGTTCAAATGTTCTAGTTGGAGGTTGATAAAAAGAAAAAATTTTGAGTTTCAATGAAAATCAGAGTTTGGAAAGTAAGGTTTGTTTATTCACTTAAGTTCTACATTGTTATACTTTTGTGAGTGATATTGTAAATGTTGGGATTGTTTATTATGTTTGGAGTTATATTTGGTGAACTTTTGTTGGAGTTGAGTATGTTGGAGATGATTGGTCATTATTTGTTTTTTACCTTGGGTTTATTAGGGTTTTGCTCCCTTAAGCATAGCTTTTCTCTTACTTTTTCCCAAATATTTCCTACCCTTTTACCCTAGCCTTACATTACAAGCTTTTAAGACCTTCCGACCCTGTGCATAGAGTCGTGCAAATGTGAAAGTGTTGCCTATTAATGCAAGGAATGACTTGACATATTTCGAGTCGACTACTAGGTTGAGTGCTTGCCTTTTTAAACACACGAGTGTTGTGAGTTTGGGAGGGCATTGTTCACATAAAGGGGTTGGGATGGAGAGCGATCGAGTACATCTTTTACTCGCCACATAAATGAGAGTTGAGTGTGTGAGCACTAGTCTTGAATTCTATATGCTCTTGTGGTTTGCTGTATTTGATAATTAGTAGGGAAGACGAGTGATTGGATGGATGAGATTGGTTGATGTAGAAGCATGTTTATTAGATTTTCCTTGAATTGTTTGTGCTTGATTTTGACTATTTGGGGTGAGGCATGTATTTATTTATTCATTGATGAGATCTTTGCTTAGGGACAAGCAAAGGTTTGGCTTGGGGGAGTGTGATATGTCCATTTTATATAGTGTTCTACCCCCGTCCCTTGGTCATAATTGGTAGTGTTTTTGGCTCTTTAGAGCCACTTTTATTACTAATTGGTGTTTTCTAGTGTTTTCGTAGTTTTGGTTGCCTCTTGTAGGGATTTGCACCTTTGGAGCATTTTCCCGGATTTTTATGGAGCAACTACGAGTATTGGAGGAGCACGACCATCCTTATAGCCCAGGGCCGGGTAGAGTCATCGAATCGGTGATTAAGGGCTCTGCATTTGAGATTCCGAGGCATTTGGACCAAGTATTCAAGACCTGAAGAGGAAATCCAGATTGGGCCGAAGAATCGGAGCCTAATCGAAGTCCAAGCTTGCCCAAGTGTCCTTGCCTGGCCAAGGAAGCTCCCGCCCGAAGGCGTGCCCGACCGGGCGGGGTTAGTGAAGAAAAAGGCCTCGCTCCCGGTCGGGCGCGAGAGACGCTTATGATGGAAGAAAGGCGGGCCCGATCGGGCGCGAGATTTTGAGGAGTTCTGTTCAGCGGAATTTCTTAGTTTTAATTAAAAGTAATTATTTTGTATAAATACGATTTAATGCTTTTGTTTTGGTACCTCTTCTCTTAGACTTTCTCTCTCTACTTAGTTTTAGATTATTTTCTCTCTCTACAACTTTGTCCTCTACTTTGTTCTTAATTCAACTCTTTAATTCCGATTACTCTGGTAACGATTTCTTCTACTTTAATCTCAGTTATTTACTTTATTTCTTTCATCATGTCTTGTTTTATTGCTTTGATTAGTTTAGTTTTAATTATGTCTGAGTAGTTTTCTTTCTAGGGTTTATGGGGATCCATAAATAATATGAAGGGGTAAATTATTGTTGTTGATTGTTAATGCTTGATTAATTTCCTATTGATTGATTTGATGCTCTGCAACTAGATTAGCGCTGGTCTTTTATGTATGACTTTAGCAATATTAATTTGAGATTCGAGAGATGAGAATTGATATTTAGGCTTAGTTTCAATAGGCAGGTTAATTTATATATGGTTAAGTCGAGATTCGAGAGATGAGATTTAATGCCGGTAGATTAATTCTGTGATTGTAATACGTAGCGAAAGCCCTTTATGATCTGATTAATTGATGCATTGATGATTGATTATTATGTTTTACCCTGGAATATTGTTTATTGGCGAACCTATACCCTAGGCTTTTATTAATTGATTTCTCCCTACTTTTATCTCTTTTAGTTTAATTTCATCATATCTATAATTTAGTTACTCTATAATCTAGATTATATTAATTAATTAGGAATAGACAGACTCGTTTCCCTATTTGTAGGCATAGGGAAGTTTGTTAGTAGATTGTTGTTTGAGTAAGGGTTTGTTCATTTCAGCTTAATTTCAGTTCAGCTCCAATCAGTTCAGTTCAATTCAGCTCCTAATTTCTTTCTCTCATAAAATATTCATTTCAGCTCAGTTCAGCTCCAATCAGTTCAATTCTGCTCAGTTCAGTAAATGTGAACAGGTCCTAAATAAATAAATAGCAACAACGTACACAATGTTGCATTGTACTTTTTTTTCTGAAGAAATATTGTATTGTACTTTGTAAATCGTAATATAGCTAACGGATTTTTCACCAAATACCACCGAGTTTTAACAAAATTCACCAAATACCACCAACTTTTTTCAAATTCACTAAATACCACTCACTTTAACAAATTATCACAAATGCCTAATTTCTTAACAGACGTTAGCCTGCCGTTTTTGTTAGTTTACTAAATTGCGCTTACTTCTTTAATGGTGCCATTTAAAGCATTGACTCTCCCAAAAAAGCACAATACAGTTCGAAAAACTTGACCCTTGGCTTCATCTTCTCCATTATCGCAGTCTCTATTCTTCAGCACACTTAAACCCTTAAAATCGATCAAAAAGCTTCAATCTTTTGAAGTGTTTTAGGCATAGTTGGTGGAGAAAATTACTTGGGCGCTTCATATTGAACCAGAATCGCAAGATCGCGTCGATGGCTGGAGGTTTTTGTTGATTGTGACTGAACCAACTTAGGAAGCGGGTTATTCGAAGCTTATACAAGGTAAAATGTTGTTATTCGATCTTCATTTCGAGTTATGATTATGTGGTTTTTTTTTTTTTTTGCGAAATTGAGTTAGGGTTAGGGTTTTTTCAGAAAGTGTGTATTTTCATGTGATGGTGGGTATATTTCGCGAAATTGCTATAGTTTTAGTTTTTCTTTGCTGTCATTTAATGCGAATTGTTATATGTGTTGATTTTGTTTCGTAGGATGAGTGCATTGTGGCTTTTAGCTCGTTATAGGAGTGATGATTTTGATGTTAGGGTGGATGACACTGATAAGACTAATTTGAAGGAGTTATTTGAGTACATGTTAGAGGACTCAGTTAAGCAGAATGTTTACCTTCCTAAATCATTCACCATGTTTGTTGCTAAACCTAGAACTAACCATAGGCTGGAGTTGGTGGATGATGGGGCTATGTTGAAAATGTGGGAATGGAATGTAGGGAAAGAAGAAATTAAGGTTTTCATTAAGGAAACAGATGAACCATCTCAAGTTTTTAAGTCTGCTGAAGCTATTTTGCTAAAAGGTTAAAAGAAAATGCTGATAAGTTTTGAAGAGAGGCAGAGAAAGAAGAAGCTGAGAGACAACTTAGAGAATAGCAGCAATTCACTATAGTTGTAGAAGTTCCTGTATTGAATGCAGAGGACAGTGGGGTTAATTATGTTAGAATCTTTAACAGTCTAGCTTCTGATGAGATCTTTCCTGGAGCATCACAACCTGAGCCATCACAAAAAGAATCACCCCCACATAAACATCCTACACCTCCACCAACTAAAACAACTAAAGAACCTACTCCACCTCCACCAAAAAAAACTCCTAGGAGAAAGAAAGTTACACCTAGAAAGAAAAAGAATCAGTGAACCCAACCAACACAACAACCTTCTCCACCTGGGCATCTTACACCACCACCTACAGATCCTAACCACGGACACTATCAACCACCAACACCAACCCCTATTCACTCACCAAATAACCCTAATATGCAGCCTATACCAAATGCACCAAACACTCCAGTTAGACATCCTACACCACCAATACCTTCTCCAACCAAGGAACCTACCCCATCTCATCAACCTTCACATCCACCTAGGGAACCTACCCCATCTCATCAACCTTCACATCCACCTAGGGAACCTACCCCATCTCATCAACCTTCACATCCACCTAGGAATGATGGGGGTGGGTCAAGCAAAGGGCAGACAAGAATTAAACCAAGGGAGTGGAAGGTGCCTAGGAGTACAGCCATGAAGTATGGTACATTTGCAGGGAAGAAGAAAGGGGGAAGTGGTGCTAGATCAGGGAGTCAGGTTAGTACTAGGAAGAAGAAACCAGTGACTGTTTGTGAGAGTGATGAATCTTCTGATGGTATGGGTTCAGAAGATAGTGAAGATGAGGATTATGTTGCATTAGACAAAGAAGATGAACTGGATATGCAATTGAACAGTGAGGATGATTTCATTGTGGAAGAGGAAGACCTTGGTGATGATATTCCTGCCAAAACATTTGAGGATTATGATGGCAGCCATGTGTTAGATAAAATGTACAAAATGGAAAAATATGGTCTCATTTACCATTTGCGTCTATTCACCTTGAGCCATGGTTGATTTTTGAGAGCAAAACAGAGTTCCTTGAGGTGTTTAGGGACTATTGCATACAAGAGGGCTTTGTTGTCTCTGTTGACTATGCTAACAGTCAAAGATACACAACAAGTTATCTGATTAATACTTGTAACTGGAGGATTCATGCCACAGTTCTGACTTATCAAGTTAGTTGGGCTATCAAGAAGCTGGAAGAGGAGCTTAGAACTTGTGGGAGGCTTGAAGAAAATCCCATGGTGTCATCAGCATGGCTATGCAGACACTTGTTACAAGAATTGGAGGCAAATCCTGACATCCCAGTGGATTCTTTGCAAAGAGTGTGCATGGAAGATACAGGATTAATGTGAAGCTTAGGTTATTCTACAAAGTTAAGGCCTTATCTAGGGTGCAAATTCATGGGGGTTTTGCTGATTCATATGCACTTTTACCCAAGTATGTTGAGATGATTAAAGCAACTAATCCTGGATCCTATGCACTGATTACCTGGACTGACAATGGTAATGAAGGATCAAGATTCAAGGCATGTTTTATTTCATTTGCAGCTCAGGTGAAGGGTTTTTTAGGTGGTTGTAGACCCATAATAGGCATTGATGGTGCACATCTTAGTGGCTATTATAAAGGCATAATGTTGACTGCAGTAGCAATTGATGGCAATAATGAGATATTTGTCATTGCCTATGGTCTAGTTGATACAGAAAGCATAGATAGCTGGACCTATTTCTTCAGGAACCTCAGAATTTTGTTTCAGCAATATGGATGTCAAAAAGATGACTGGACATTCATTAGTGACAGAATGAGGGTAAGCAATTACACAATAATTAGTTCTGTTTTTTATTTACATGTTGCCAACCTATACTAACTACTTTATGTGTTCTTTTTGAAGGGTGTTTACTCGGCTGTGTTTGAGGTTTTTCCAAGAGCAACAAGGAGAATTTTCTACCAGCATCTTTACTCAAACTGCAAGAACAAAGGATGGAGTGGGACTGCCTTTCACAACCTGTTTTGGATTACTGCCAATGCTTATAATGAATATGTATTTGAAAAGGCAATGTCCAAAATAAAGGACTATAATGCAGCACCAGAGTAGTACCTTAGAGCTATTGAGGAGCAATGGTCAATCCATACATTTGACAAAAGGGTTTATTGTGATCATAACATAACCAACTTCGTGGAATCATTCAATGCATGCACACAGCCACATAGAGACATGCCTATTTTGACATTATTGGAAGGTAAAATTCCTCTCCTCTCCTTTTATTTCCTCAACTAAGCATGTTGTAGCTTGTTTTTAATTATGTTGTTTGGCTGTTGTGTTGATGTGTGGTGTAAACCAGCTGTGAGAAACTGGTGTATGAAGAGGATTGGAGCTAGATTTGACAAAGTTATTGACATCGAGCCTACTGAACTGACAGAATATGCAAATTGTATTCTAGAGACAAGGAGTGAAAACTCTAGGTTCTGTCATGTGATAGCTTGTGGGGGTGGAGAGTTTGAAGTCAGGGATGGGCATGTGAAGTTCCCTGTCACACTTGAGAACATGACATGTAGGTGTGGGAAATGGCAAGGTTCAGGGACCTTGCAAACATGGTCTAAGGGTGATTTACAACCAGAGACTTCAACCAACTAATTATGTGTCTTCATATTTCAAGGGGGCTGCATATAAAATGACTTACGGAGACCATATCCATCCCATGGCAGATCCTACTCACTGCCCAGGGTTTGATGTCCTAGAAATTTCTCCTTCTACAGTCAAGAGAAGTGCAGGGAGACCAGCAAAGTAGAGAAGGAGGGGCCCTAATAAAGCTAAGAAGGGTAAAAGGAATAAAAACAACAAGTGCAGCCTATGCAAGGAATTGGGACACAATGCATTAACCTGCAACGCAAGGAAAGAAGCTGCAAAAAAGAAACAACAAGCTGACAGCACATCTCAGCAACCTAACACAAGGGGGAGGAAGAGAAAGGTTGACACACAAGCTCCTTGAAGTTCACTGCTGCTGCATTTGATCTCTGTTTGCCTAACACTTTTTTTTGACAACTAATTATGTTAAACATTGCTTGGTTGTTAGGCCTAAATCTGTTTTTGCACAACAAACTTATATGTAAGCACAAATGACTGCAATTGATGGTGCATGTAGCACTAATTTTTTGTTTACAAGAAAAACTTATTTATATGCTACAAATACAATGATTAAAAACATAATTACTCCTACTTTTATTGCTCCATGTACTAGTTTTTGCTGTTGTACTAGTCTTCTCTTCACTTGCTTCAACTCTTGCTTCAACATAGTCTCATCTCCATGAAATTGTGCATCAACGCATTGCCGACTTTGACATTCATAACCTGAACCAACATTTTGCTCAATATGACCCTTGCACCATCTAAATTTATCACAAACATCACACTTGTAATACAATCTTTGAGGATTTTTTGCCGAATCGGAGCTCCTAATTGCAAATTTCCTTCCACTTGAGCACACTTTGTTTGGCACTCTCACATATGAAGATTCATAACAAGAGGATGACGAATTAGAGTGTGTGGACATCTTTGCAAACTAACTAAGGTGTGGTTGTGCTTTCTACCTCTATAGGAAGCTGCTTTTATACACAAACTAGCCGTTAAAATGGCAACGACTAGTTTTTTTCCAAAAAAAAAATAGCTGTTATTTTATTTGGGTATATGGTGAAATAAATTTTATCAGAGTGTTATATGGTGAATTAAAGTTTATCATAGTGGTATATGGTGAATTAGTAAACTAACACAAACGGTAGGCTAACGTCTGTTAAGAAATTAGGCATTTTGTGATAATTTGTATAAAGTGAGTGGTATTTGGTGAATTTGAACAAAGTTGGTGGTATTTGATGAATTTTGTTAAAACTCAGTGGTATTTGGTGAAAAATCCGTATAACTAATCAAATAATTAAGTCATGAAGTTATAGTATGGGATGGATTTTTCTTTTTCTTGTTTTTTTCTTTGATAAAATTAATGAAGTGTTTTTTATGCTAATTAACTTCAGAGTTTCTAGACTTCTAGTGATAGTATTAGATCTTTACTAACTTATTTCTATTTTTAACGCATCATATGAATCCCCTTAACTTTTTCATGGCCTTACAGGTTTTTAAGTTTGTCTACTTCGATTTCTAGCATTTGAAGCTTCGTAACTAAATCAAAACAAGAAAAATTTTGACATTTTTATTTCTCCCTCCGCCTTATTAAGATTAATCCATTCAATCAAAAAAGTCATACAAAAAAATTGTCAAAGAGAATACCTTTATAAGACGGAGCCACCCAACTCTCATATATATAATAATTAATAATACAACGTAGTTAAAGACAATTTTAATGGGACGGAGTCACAAAGAGAGTAAAAATAAAATACTAGGGTTTTTCTAAGTTGCGCCCTCGAGGTTCTTGAGTTTCTAAGGTGTGCACGTGCTTTTTCAAAATTACAAGTTGTGCCCACCAACTTAAATTATCTAATCAAATGTACCCTATGACGTTAACTC
Source organism: Chenopodium album (assembly GCF_948465745.1). Classification (NCBI taxonomy): domain Eukaryota; kingdom Viridiplantae; phylum Streptophyta; class Magnoliopsida; order Caryophyllales; family Amaranthaceae; genus Chenopodium; species Chenopodium album. Next base: position 15,565,776 of record NC_137846.1, read on the forward strand.
GGTGCAAGTAATTTCAAAAACATAAGAAGTAATAAAGAGCAGATGAGAAAAAAGAAGAAGAATTAAACCGAGAGCTTGAAATATAAATTATTGCTTTTAGAAAAAGAAGAAAAAGTAGATGAGAAAATGTGAAAAAAAAAATGTTTAATGTTAATACCATTATATAAAATTTAACCTAATTTGGGCATGAAATTTCTCTCCAAAGCAGGGTAATTAACAGTTAACACAATTACTCATGTTGGGTTAACATCATAGGGTACGATTAAATAAACACTTTAAGTTGTAGGCCACATCTTGTAATTTTGAAAAAACATGGACACACCTTAGAAACTCAACAATTACGAGGGCATAACTTAGAAAAACCCAAAATATTATATCATGATTGAAGTGATGCTAGAATGTACTATCATTTGGTAACCATGAAATAGTGTTTCCAAACTATAACGATTGTACCAAGATAAATATATATGCAAGAGCAAACCGCATTGAAGCTATAACATAACGGTCAACAGATGTAGTTTTAAGTTATGTATGTAATCTTCGGTTGAATTTAAAATGCCACAGTTTAGCCCAACATTGCCAACAATGCTTCCGGACTAGCCGTATAACTAACAACAACTCGGACATATAGAAGTTACATGATCACTACATTTTGGTCTTCCATAATCATAATCAATGACTTCAGAAATTGTTAAATTATAATTATTGCACCTCTATGGGCCTATTCTGATTTACTGAACTGAACTGAACATTTTGTGAGAGTAAGAAATTAGGAACTGAATTGAACTAATTGGAACTGAACTGAATTGAAAATAAGCCAAAGAGAACAAGCCCTACATCGTTATTGTTATTACTAATAACTTCAATCTTGAGATATGTTAATAATATATAAAATATAATTAATTATCAAGAAACTACAATAAACAACATACGAAGAATATCATTAAGTTATCAAGAATAATATAATGTTTTTTAGGTATTGGGATGGTAGAACTATTTGGCCAACCCAAAAAGTCATTGGTCAAGTAAAAAATGAGTTAGAATGATATGTGTACAAAACTATTGAAGGGTGTGTTCAAAAGTATTCCCAAATAGGTTGACATATTGTTTAAGCTTGAGTTGACAATATTGATCAGCACTGATTCTCTCTAATTAAACAAAATACTCGAATTGGGACCTAATTTTGATTCATGAATGGCAATGTCAAAATTATAAAGAAACCCAGCACTAAATAAATACTCTGTAAAAACATCCAACATGGAACACTAATGCAAATAATGACTCAACTTGAAGTAAACTCAATCTATTCTCTTCAGCTTCAGTTCACTTCACTTCAATTTCTAATTTCCTTCTTTCATAAACAATTCAGTTCAACTCAGTTTAACTCGGTTCAGTTTAGTTTAGTTCAGTTCAGCTCAGTTCAATTTAGTTCATTAAATCAGAACAGACCCTAAGTATATACCCCCTAAAAAATTCAAACCTAAACAAACTCAACCAAACAATAAAAAAAGAGTTTGCTACAAAGTAATTAAGATTGCAACTGACCCGATCTTATCCCGTTAAATACGGGTATATGATGCACTCGTAGACCAAGAGACAAAGTCCACTTCAAAAGTACAAACGAAGTTTCATCTAAAAACCATATGTCAATAGGTAGTTTAGCTCTTTAGCCTGATTAAGTATTTGACACTCTCAAATTTAATTTTATTAATGTGGGATACTTACATGTATTATTTGGTAGAATATACTTCAACAAATCCAAACAGTTTACCAGCTCCGAATCTCCAAATAACTTAGTTAATTATAGTGATTACCTTTGAGAACAACCAATAAAATAGAATAATTTATTATAATTACAAGTAAAGCAAGTAGCAAAATTTACTGTAGACTGAAATAGAAGCAGGTAAAAGAAATAGTAAGATAAAAATGTTTGTACACATGCTGACCGTAGTATGTATGTATATACACGGACAAAAGCTGTTTCCAACGGGCGTGCATGCGCTCAACATTGCAAGCCACATAAAAACTCATCATACTATTTACATTTTCACAAACCCATCAAAAGGATTAGCGTTAAGGTCAAGATTTATTTAATTTTAATAAACCATTACATTGTCCAATAACCTTTTTTTGGAGGGAATTAGGGAGCAATTAGAGAGGAGGGACCACCACATTAATCGAGATTTATTCTTAATTAATCATATCTTTAAATATACTATATTGTGATAATGACCTTTATTACGAAAAATCTCCGTAAATGGTAAGATTTGTTTGTGCCAAAGATGGCAAATTCAAAGCTAGAACCCCTCAAGTTTTACGCCCACCAATTACAATTTTTTATCTATTATTTTAATATTTTTATTTATCCAAGATGGCACTAATTTTAAGCAGTCATAGATTCATAGTAGTCTAGTTTAAAGTTTTTTTTAATTTGATTTTCAATTGGTTAGGGGAAGGTGTCATATAGAATTGGAATCCTGCACAAGTTAAACCGTTAAATTATCCGAGTTAGCAAGTAAAGACCCATAAAAGTAAGGAAGAATGTAAAAGAATCTTCACCCTCAAAATATCCCGTCGCCCCGTCGGAGATCCAATATTGAGGATTGATTTAACAATCTCAAAGATGTGAGAAATAACCTCTATCAATACATTTTGGTACAAACTACAAGTATATCTTATATCATTGTGAAAAAATAAATATTTAAAAATTGTATGAGATGAACCATATCTTATGTCTATTACTACTAGTTCTAAATAATTGACACAATTAAACTTGACATACATGTCAATACACTACTTTGACCTTAGATATATATTCCTTATCCCAACCTTTTAAAAAGTATGAGATACTTCCTCTGTTCTTTTTTACTTGACCTGCTTTGACTTTTACACTATTTACCACCCCTCCTTTGACCGTCTTTTATGAATGATATGTAAGTCAAAATATATTCATGTTGGATCTTTATGAATTCGTATAAATAAGTACTATCATAATATACAACTTTTATAATTTTTACTTATGGATAATTAAAGTTATCGATCGCTAAAGTTTTGCATTGGCTAGCGTGATAAAAGAAACATGTCAAGTAAGAAAGAATAGAGAAAGTAACTCTTAAGAATAGTGTTTGGACACGTATAACCTCTAAAGTGTTTATTTACTTAATTGCCCCCATTAATAGTAATTAGCTCTTTTTTAAGCTCTTAAAAATAGTGTGCGGGCATTCATATTCCTAAAAATATTTGTTTACATATTATTCCTTACTAATACTACTAACAAATAAAGTTGTTATGTAAGACCAAACCGAAAGAGTTTCCCGAATATTGCTAGCTACAGTGCACGCATTATCCACCCTACTATGATAAAAATTTCTCCTTCCGTGTTTTAATAAGTGTTACACTTACCAAATCTGGACGTGTTTTAATAAATGTTACACTTCCTTTTTTGGCAAAAAAAAAATTACATTTTAATATTATATTTTTCTCCTCTAATGGTCCTCACCTAAACCCATTACTATGTTTTTAAATTAAATCTTTCCTCTCACATTCATTATTTTTCAATAAATTATTAACCATGCTATTAGGGGTGTTAATTGAGTTAAGCAGCTCGTGAGCAACTCGGACTCGACCAGCTCGAGTTGGCTCGACTCGAGATGTTAACAAGCATGAGTTGAGCAAGTTCTAACTCGACTCGATAAGCTCGTGAGCAACTCAATAATGTATTTTATTAATATAGAATTTACAAACAAAGTTATTACCATGAACAAATTTGACACCTAGTAAGAGTTAATTATATTATCAAAATAGAAAGAGTAAATCTTAAATAATAAATAAAAGAAGGCTTAGAATTTTAGAAGGACCAAAATTTTAACGAGCAGACCATGAGCTACTAGACTCGACTCGAAATTTTAACGAGCACGAGTCAAGCAGGTTTTATTGGATCGAATCATTAACGAGCACGAGTTGAGCACATGATGAAAAAAAGGTTTCGAGTCGAGTCGAGCACCCCTTAGCTCGTGATCGACTCGCTCGATTAGCACCCCTACCCGCTATCTTTTTTTTACAATTTTTTAACGCTCCAACTACACCACTTATCTCTTATTTTATTTAAGTCAATTAAATTGCCTAAAACTACGTGCCAGTCAAACTGTAATACTTATTAAAACACGGAGGGAGTAGTAAAAAAAAATAAAATAAATAAATAAATAAATAACATCCCCTTTGTCGACCACACTTAGACTTCAAAAAAAAAAAATATAATGAAACTTTATATCAATTTATTTGATAACATATTTCATGATAAATTTTTTCTATACGTTATCAAAAAATGATAAAAAAATTTTATACGTTTTCAAAAAAATGATGGTCAAAGACTCGAAGGTACTATGTTTTTCGGTAAATCAAAACAGGCCCTTAATAAGCTAGTTATTTTTAAATTTGTTTAAAAAAAAACCTGGTTTGTTCAATATTGGTCCAGACCAACAAATGAAAATAACTGATTTGGTATTAGTGGTTGATTTTTAAGTATTATATGAGAGAATGTTAAGTTTAAAATATGCTTACAAACACTTAAATATTAAACTTTTTCGTAAAAAAAATACGAGTATTAAATCATCAAAGTATAAAATATTTCAGAGAGTAAGAAATAGTTCAAGTGATTAGAGCTTTTCTCTCAATTTCAGGGGATCTTGGAAAATTGGGATAATTTGCTCTTTTGGCTCTCTAAACACGAAAAAGGGAAAAAAAAATCCATATTAAGCTTTCAAACAAGGCTTTCACCAATTTGTTACTCCAAATATTTTATTTTCTATTTTTTTCCATGTTATTATTGAAAAAATAAATACACAATTAATATATATGGAGTATATTACAATCTAAATTCAATCCAAACCAGTCTGATTTGGAAATTAGAAGTCCAATTTTCGAGTCTTTGGTTGTACTATACAATTTGATTCGATTCGATTTTAGACCAATAAACAGCTCTAGTTATTGTAACATACTCCTTCCATATTATTTTTTGCAAATGAAATCTTTTGACCTTTTGCACTATTGGCTTAATCCACTTTAAGCTAATGTTAATGATTTATACTGAGCATATAAGGGCCTATTCTCTTCAGTTTAATTTCAGTTCAGTTCAATTCCTAATTTCCTTCTATCATAAAAAATTCATTTCAGTTCAATAGTTCAGTTCAACTCCAACAAGTTCATTTCAATTCAACTCAGTTCAGTAAATCAGAACAGACCTAAGAAAAAATAAATAGTCTTACGGGTACCATTTGAAATTATTTCGATAACTAAATTATTAATATTTAATTGTTATACTTTTTACTTATTAATAATTAAATATATTATTGATCTTGCATTTGTATACGTGCACAGAAAAACCATTTCACCTTACAAAAATATGGAGAGAATTTTTAAAACTCAAATATGGAGTAATACTAATTGTATGTATACAAACATACGCTCACACTCATACTATCATGATCATACATCTAACGGCTAGACATTGGACACGTGGGTGCATTCGATCGCGTGGGGGCCAAAACCTCGGAAGGGCCAAGTCTCAGTGTCTCCGACAGTTAGTACAAATAGCCACGTGCGACCACGAAATTGGTGGGGCTAAATTCCACGTGTCAGTCTGTGGTAATTTGGTGGTGGGCTTAGTTCTAATTAATTAAAATATTTTCTTTATCTTTTCATTATTTTTGGTACGATAAAGAAGCTTTTTAATTTAGTTTTTGAACAAAAAACAATGAGCATACGAAGTTTTTTTTCCCCATTATTTGAGCATGTAATATTTGATGGGTTGAAGTACGGATACTATCTTAATCGAGGTTATACAGTGTATATATTTACATGATCGATAATTTATAAATAAAATTAGTACTTTGAATTGTACTATATTTCATAAAATTACATTTAAGAAACAAAACCCCATGAAATCTTTTTGTTTAATACCTTTTTCTATAAGAATCTCTTACAATTTTAATTTGGAAAAAAGTAAACTTTTTCATCAATGTAACAAAAATCAATGCTTAGCAACATGAAATCTAGGTATTTTTCGGGAAATGGCGAAATCTCACATGACAATTAAAAAAATAAAATCCTATCAGAAGAAAATCATGCATTTCTAGTACGAACTTTAGTAATACATACTATTGCACTGTTCATAATTTTCAGACAAGAAAAGATGATGAAGACAGGAACTGCTATCATGTAAAAATTAATATAATATAAAGTGATACAGAGACAATCGAGTTTATATACCTCCTAATCCAGAACATTTTTTCCCCTTTATAATTATATTGATTATTATATTCGAACTCTTGGTAAACATATTTTGAGCTAATTTCAAATATAAGTTGCTTTGAAATGTTTATAGATATTATTTAACTTAGTTAAAGTGCTTGACATGGATGAAAACTTCCTTTAAACTCCTTCAATTGTAGTACATGATTCCATATATTGCTAACACAATTGCATGATCTCATCAATTCTTGATTTAATGTAGAGATCCCTTATTTTTGTCCAACTGTTAAGAGAGTTGATTTATTGATTAATTCATAGTTCCTTTTACCCTTAATTTTGGACCATTTTTATACATTAAGTATATCCTACAAAGTACTCCTAAACATTATAAAAAGATGAAGAAAATGCATGCAATGAACATTATTAATTTTACATATTCTTTAGACAAATTTAATCATTAATATCTTTAGATTATGGATTGAAAGTTATAAGTTTGCATTATATTGCAAATGCACATTGAAATAAATCATCAAAAACCATGCATAATATATTATTTTTATTACATATGGAGTACATATCAACAAAACTGCAACCTAAGAAAACCTTTTATTGCACGTACAAATGGTATAGTCTTGGGCCAATAATCTTGTATGATATATACCTATTCTTTTGTAAAAAAATGTAAGACTAGTTATTGTAAGAGGGGAGAGTGATGTTGGTTAAGCTATTTTATAAAGCTCTTCTTAGAAAATTGATATTTGTGAAAAATAAGTTCAAATAAATAAATAATGTCTATACTACAGAAAAGATACATAAGTTAAGATCAGTTTCTTCCATGAAAAATAAGAGATTACTATCTTCTATTGATCCGATCCACAACCCACCACCCACCACCCCCTCCCTCCCCCAAATGGGACCCACTTCCTCCCAATGAAAATTACCAAAAAAAAACCCTAAAAGAAATTTACCAATTCATCCTTGATGCAAGCCCTAAATGGATCTAATAAAATTCCAAGGCTTATACCTTTGGATTCCTAGGGTCCAGCTAACGTATTTCAAAATAAATGTCGATATATTTACAAAAGAGGCAAACCCGTATCCCTATAAATATAAGATTATTAAATCATCCTTGGTACTCTAGCAATTTTTTTATTTTTTTTTCCTTTTCATTTTGGCTTAAAAGCAAACTATTTCAGTTGGCTGAAAAAAAGTCGTTAATCAAATTCATTTTTTGACCCAATTTTTAAAGCTAAAAGCTAACTAAACAACTACAGGGTACTAATTAAACACCTCTATAAACTCTACAATATTTTGACATGCCTCAAAAATAGGTTATATTACTAAACAACTCTATAACTCTACGATATTTTGATATGCCTCAAAATTAGGTTATATTCCAAAGAATCAATGTACCGATCTACTAATAGAAATATCATAATTTCAAAAATTGTTGTATCTTTTTTGTTTGCAATGTACTAAAATTTTAGAGCAGTCGTCATTAGTGTTTTGACAATTATATTAAATTCAATATACTACTTTCTTCAGTTACAATGATCGACACACCAAGCTTTGCATAGAGTTAGTTTTATGTGATCGCATAAGTCGTTTGTTATTGACTTATCTATTACTTCCTCCATTGCTTTTATTTATAACCAAGTGAGTTCGAACAATAACCATATACCCTCTCCCTAACTAACAATCAACCATTTTCTACACCATCCCATAGCCCACTTAACCTATCCCTAATAATCGATCACCATCCCATCACCTTCTCCACCCACCAGCCTCTCACTAGAGTTAGCCTCATTGTAACACCACTACATATCCCTCCATTATATTAGCAACCCTACTTCGTCTTATACCCAAACACCACCACTTGAAACTGTCAATTAGTCCTAATGAACTTATCAGAACTTATATTATCTTATATATATGAACATAGCAATCTTTGTCTTATATTATCTTATTTGAATTTATCAAACCATATTAGATTTTTTTGACATATATTATTGGGCTTATATATATATATATATATATATATATATATATATATATATATATATATATATATATATATATATATATATATATATATATATATACACTCTTGTCTTTTCTGAACTTATTAATTATTATATTAAATAATCTTCTTTCACCTTAAAAACATATTAATTATTTTAACTTATTGACCATTAGATATATTTCATATAATCTTAACTTAGGGCTGTAGGAGTTTATAGGTACTATATGCGGAAAAACATAAATCATATGAATAAGCACCTATCCCAAGATCGCATGCATAACACACAAGACACATAATCATACCTTTGAAGCGTGATCTCCACGAAGCTATTCAACTGGCAAATCAGGGAGAGAATAGAGCCCCAAGCGTTGCTCCTCTACTTAGTCCATGGGATTCGAATGAGCCATCTACCAATACTAGATTGGTCGAGTAAAGGGGAAAACCACGATCACCACCTTTAATGGACTAAGCCGACCACCACGAACCACCACAACCGGCGCAAGGGAAGAGGAAGAGCCAGAGAGAGAGAGAGAGTATGAGAGGGGTTAGGTTTCATGTTTGCTAATTAGGGTTTGATTTTACTGATCACTGAATTGCATTACCAAAACCCTAGGTACCTAGTCTACTTATAATCATATTATAATTAGACTAGGTTAGGAAGCCCGAAACCTCTCCATACCCTCCTTATGGACGGCCATGATAGGGGATGAGGCCCATCATGGGCCTCGTCCTCTCATGCTCGATCTAGCCTCTTTGTGTGACATTATAGGATCTGTCCAATTGGGCTTTCGCCTATTTAACTAGCCCAAAGATCGTTAGTACCTCTAGCTATGATATAACGACGACCCAAATGAACGAACTTAATTATCTCCATGATTTGATCCATTTATATATCTAGTAATTGCACTTGACGAAGACATAAATCTTTCAAGGGCCTATTTAGTTTACCTTATTTTTACTTATTCGATCTATATGGTCTGAACTTATTTTATATAATTTCATCTAAACTGGTTTATTTGATTTGATCTAATGGTTTGATGTGACAAAATTTTAACCTTATATGTACACAAAACTATAAAAAAAAAAAATATCTAAGTGAAACTTGTTAGATTTGTAATAATGTGTATGTTATAATATGTAATTTTCATAATCTTTTTCATTACAAAGTTAAATATCTGTAATGATAAAAAACAACATATAAAACGATAAAGTATGTGAAAACTTATATTTTCTGATCTGAACTTATTCTGATCTAATCTGAAATAAGTAAAAATCAGGTGAACTAAACACAGTCGATCTAATCCAAACTTATTAGCCTTTATTTTATCTTATCCGAATTTATCGAACCTGAAATAATGAGAGAAAGGTGAACAAAACGGAGCCTTAGTGGTAAATAAAGGCAATAACATTAGCTAGATCATGCTCAAAAGCACCGTGGGTAAATGGAATGGGTTGTCTAAGCACAAGTCCACACCGATTGATTAGTGCTCGGATCATGGTCAATTGACCAGATTGGTAAATAAAAAAGACCCTCGGCAATAATTTGGTAAAAAAAATAAATTCGACGACAATTTGCTAAAAAAGTTAACCCCAAACGATAGTTTAGTAAAAAAAAATAAATAATCACATGCGACATTAGACAAAAAAAAAATACAAACATTTCCGACAAACTACTCGCGAATGCTTAATTTATTTCATGTTTCGTGGTTTTTTTGGTTAAAAAAAATTGCCAGCTAATTTTCCAACCCCTTTTTAAAGAAATTACAATTTGAAGAAAAAAAATTATTATTAATTTTCCTACCCCTTATTAATGAAAATTCAAATAAAAGGGGGTTAGAAATAAATTTGGTATTGAGATTTAGCAAAACAAAAAGGAGATGACATTTAAATTCAATGTTTTAAATGGGAAAACCATTTTTTTCAAAAAAAAAAAAAAGAAAGAATTAAATTAGGCTTTTGAAGAGTTTGTCGGGAAAAAAAATATATATTTTTTTGTCTAAATGTCACCTGAGATTATATTTTTTTTACCTGTCTCTTGAAATTAGTTTTTTTTCCTCTCTTTTTTTTTTTTTAACCAATTTGTCGATAGAGTCAATTTTTTTTTCTTTAACCAAATTGTCATTAAGGTTCTTTTCTATTTACCAATTTGGTCAATTGACCTTCAAATCATTTTAAGATTGAGGGTTAATATTCACGTAAGTGCAAGGTGGAATCGTACCATGAGTCCATGACAATGAACCGATACCATCTCATAAAACATTTGCTTCTCTTGGTTGAAAATAAGTAGGACCGATCCATTGTTGTTTTATTAATTTTATTTCAAAGGATGATATACCTCCATGCCTATCTCATGTCGTGTCAAACTAGTTATGCGCTCAATTTGTGTTTAGCTATGACTTGATCATTTGTGGTAGTTTGTCTCATCTCATGATCAGATCTATTTAGTCGAATGCAACCCATCGCATAACATTAAGTATCATATAATTTATAGTGTAGATTATCTATTAAATACATATTGAATATTATGTGTATTTTTTATAAAATTGGTAAGGATGATCCTGATCGACCAGACTTCTACCTGTACGATTTTTTTAGTCTACTATTTGCAGGCCAGATACTTGGGAATAAAGGGGAACCGGTAGGGGTGCTTATCAAGCGATTCAATTACGAGCCGAGAGGTGCTTTACTCGACTCGAAAACTTTTTACATGCGCTCAACTCGTGCTCGCTAAAGTTCCGAGCTAATTAAACCTGTTTGACTTGTGCTTGTTAAAGTTTCGAGTCGAGTAGCTCACGATCGTTAAACCTGCTCGTTAAAGTTTTGGCCTTTGCTATAATTATATGCCTTTATTTATTTTTGTTCACTTTATATTGTTTTCTATTTTCATATATTCTTTTGATAATATAAATTATGGTTTTTTCACCAAATGCCCTTAACCTTTTGCAAAATTCACCAAATACCCTCAAGTTTTTCAAAATTCACCAAATACCACCGACGTTTGTTATTATTCACACCGTGACCTCAAAATACCCCTGACGTTAAAGGTCCGTTAGCAATAAAATTTAATTTACCAAATGCCCTTAATTTGTTAAATTATTACAAAATAACCTCTATTTTTTGAGGTACAACGACTAGTTTGAAATTTAGAAAACTAGCTATTAATTTTGATTCTCACCCTTTTTTGCATAAATACTCAACACATAGCAGTCCTCTTATTTGCTTAACCACAATTTTAACATCATGAGTTATATGTCCAAATCATCTTCCTCAATGTATGAGTACTCTTAGAAACTCTAAGTACGTTAGCTCGCGGACAAGCCTAGACCGTTTACTAGGGCGGGTATGAACAAATTGTCAAGCCCGCATAAAAGGGGTTTGAGTTTGCTATATTAAGCACGTTGGAAAATATATGAACTATAAGCCCGGTCCGTTTCCCGCCCAAGCCTGTAAAATTATCATCTCTACTTCATTTGACCTCTTTTTTTCTTTGTTTGCCTGATCTCCAACACTTGTTTTTATGAATAGAGGTTGTTTGCAAGTTTGACGCACTCATACATTGAGGAAGAGGATTTAGACATTTAACTCATGGTGTTAAAATTTGTGGTTAAAAAAATAAGAGGCTGCTATGTGTTGAGTATTTATGTAAAAAGGGTGAAAACCAAAACTAATGATTAGTTTTCTAAATTTCAAACTAGTCATTCATTATTTGGTGAATTAAATTTTATTTAACAAAGTTAGGGCATTTGGTGAATTATTTAACAAAGTTAGGGCATTTGGTGAATTAAATTTTATTGCTAACGGACCTTTAACGTCAGGGGCATTTTGAGGTCACGGTATGAATAATAACAAACGCCAGTGGTATTTGGTGAATTTTGAAAAATTAGAGGGTATTTGGTGAATTTTTTCGAAAGGTCACGGGCATTTGGTGAAAAAACCGTATAAATTAACACTTATTAAGTGTCAAACTTGTTTAAACATGATAACTTTGTTTGTGAATTCTATATTAATAAAATATATTATTGAGTTGCTTACGAGCTTACCGTATTGAGTTAGAGATTGCTAATCTTGTGCTCGTTAACATCTCGAGTCGAATCGAGCTAACTCGAGTCAAGTAACCGAGCGTTGACCGAGTAGGCCGGGTTCGAGTTACTCGCAAACTGCTCAACACAATTAGCACCCGTAGGGGAGAGTAAGAAAATCCCTACCCTCAAGTACCTTCACATGATAGGATAACTAGAATTCAAACCCTAAACCTCTAGCGTATAAGATAACAACCTTACCAATTAAGTCAACACTTTATTAGTATATATGTGCATGGTTGCCTTGGACAAAGAAGATTAAATCTCATACCATACAATTTTAAAGCACAAGAAGAGTATTTGCATTTAATGGTTTGGGGTTCACGTGTAACAAATTCAATTTAAAATAATGGGTTGCCTAAGCTACATGTATGCCTAAACTGTGGAAACATAGGTACTCCTTGTATTGGCAATAGCATCGGATTGCGAGACTTTCCATGGAGGTCACCCAATTATTGATGTTAAACCATATTATATAATTAATTCACACATATAATATAATTATATTATAAAGTTTGATTCTCTAAACATCAAAGATATGGATAATATGTTTAGGTGGAATCAAGATCTATCTAGTATTAGCATCAAAATAAATATTATGAAGTATGTTCAAAGCCAACAACTTTATTGTAAGCGACATATATCTGTATCATATCTATCTATTGTTTTAACATAGCAGACATTTTCTAATCTTGTTTATTTTAGTTTTAATCATATTATTAGTGTTGTTAAACTAAAGAATACTTGCTTGTCTTTCTGTTGTTCTTTTGTTTGTGATTTGTTTATTTAGTATTTGGTTTATCGTAACCCCCCAAAAATTTGATATATCGAAGAGGTATTCTAGAATTTTTAAAAAAATTTCATAATTTGGAGAAGAATTGACACCAATTGGGAGGTAGGATTAGACAATAATGGCAAACGAGCAATTTAATTATTGGCCTCTTGCATTGTTTATCTTTTTTTTTTTTTTTTTTTGGGTTAAGAATTTCTTCCACAAATTACTAATTGTGTAAAGAGACATGCTTGCCAAATGTGAACCTTTTGCAAACCATGTAAGGAGTAATTAATTCCCTTCGTTTTCTTAAAATTGTAGCAGATTACCTGTTATGTTTGTCAATACTCAAATTTAGTCAATTACAATATATAAAAACTTGTATTTGTAATATTAAACAATTAAAACTATAAAATAGTTTTTCTAAAAAAAAAAATTATAAAATAGTTCATTTACTAAAAAAAATTCAACTTAATTCAATAATATACTATATTACATAATATCCGTATAATATTTATTATATTAGGTAATCATGTAATCTAAGTTATAATATAAAAAGTTTATAGTCCAAATTATTACAAATTTAATGAAACAAAGGAAGTATGTTACTCCTTCCATCCCAATTTATAGTTTTTGTTTGTGTTTTTTCATGATATTCAAGAAATAGGAGGAGAAAGTGGACGAAGTATATTAAGAAAAAGTAAAAAGTACGTATAATTTTCAATAATTATAGTTAAAAGTTAGAAAGAAAAAGTGGAAAAAGTACAAGATAAGTGGAAAATTCAAGGGTAATTTTGAGAGTTTAATGAATAAAGTTAAAAAAAAATGAGGATATAATGGTATTTACATATTATCTAAAAATAAAAATAGGAACAACATTTTAAATCTCTTACGGTAACTATAACAATATGTTTGGATAAATTAGGGGGGAGGAGAAGAAGGGGTGGGAAGGAAAGGGGAGGGAAGAATAGAGTTTTCCTTTCAAAACTCTCCATTGTTAAAGAGATCAATTTCTTGCAATTTGATCCCTCCATTTCGTTTCCCTCCAAATCTCTTCCTTCCTCATTTGTTATCCAAAAGAGAGGTTATCTATCCCTCAATTTTTCTTCCCTTCCTTTCCCTCCATTTCCTTAAATCCAAACAAAATATAAATGTAGGACAGAGGGAGTACAAAGCATGAGAAATTTTATAAGGTGGATAGTCTGAAGGTATAGTTTGACGAAGTAGCTAATTAAAAATCTTAAAACTTGGATACGCTTAGACCTGTCAAATCCTGACCTGACTCGGTAATCCGACCCGGCCCAATTTCAAACTTGTTTTACTGAGAGAGAACCATAACCTGACCCGACCCAACCCAAATGACCAGAAATAGACCCGATTTGACCCATATATCATAATTGGTAATGATCCAACCAATCTAAACCACTCAAACCAAATGACCCAACTAACCCGAAATTTGACGCGAACCCGACCCGTTAACTTGAATTGAACGATCTAGATACACTACATAGAAAACACAGACTCTCTCCATTATCTATTGATGACATATGCATGTTTAAACTTCATAAAACAACCATATAACAAGTAATACTCCATTGTCCCAAAATACTTGGGATGTTGGGTGGACACATAGTTTAAGAAAATTATAAATGAGTCCATTTAAAACATTTATTTATATTATATAAATGGTTCTCTTTTGTATTTTTATATTATAGAAAAACAGAATATAGAAGAGGTGGGGGTAGTGAGGAGAGAGAAAAATGTAAGATTTACGTAGATTTTGGGATTTGTGGTCTTAAAGAGAGTATATGAAAATATATTTTTATTAGTGATCTCATTTCATATTTAATAATATGTCAAATATTTTAAAACGGATAAAAATGAGAACTTTGTCAAGTATTCTAAGCCAGGGGAGTAAATAAATAACTCAATTGTAAAACATGCAACTATTTTTTTTTTCTTTCACGATCAATCAAGACATAGAAGTAGAACCTAATAAGCTAGGATATCTGTGACATTATTGGTTCCAAATTTACCAATTGCAATTTTGTAAGTTCTAGAAAAACGGTTGAATTACATTTTACCGTCACGGTAGTACCCTTTAATTTCAAGCAAATTAATATACTCCGTATAACAGTTACACACATTAAATATAACAAGTTTGGTGGAGTTGATGAGGAGCTCATCTTGTGACTTTAAGGTCATAAATTTGAGCCCCACTAACTACAATTTTCTTGAAAGTAGAGGGATTTTCTTACTCCCCTACTATCAAGCATTGACCTACGAAGTTGGATTGACTTAACATGTAAGAGGTGTCGGTTTAATAGGGTCTTTCAATACATCTTCCCTTAAAAAAAAGTTACATACACCATCTGCAATTTTACCCTCGCTCTATAATGAGTAGTAGGAGAGATCGATGATGGAGTAGTTTTTCTTTTGTTTTTACAATATGGATTAAGGATCTTTGATTTAAAAAAAAATGAATGAGGGATTTGATTAACACATTTATGATTTCATTACATCAATTCTAAAAATCATAATGTTCAAAAAAAATAAAATAAAATAAAATAAAAAATGAATAAAAAATTGTGATAGGTTAAGAACCATATTGTTTAGAACATATCATGTATATGATAGCTCAGTCTTATTACTTGGAGGGTAGTATATAAATACTTGAAAATTTAGGTTTATTTCTTTTATATTATTACACCTTTTTTTCATACCTCTTAATCGACTGACACAAACTCAATTACCACAAGATCAATTATATAGCCGATCCAAATACTTTTGTTGGCATATCTTATATAATTAGGAGTCGATGATGGTAAATATATACATAATTAGTGAGCAACCTAAATTCTAATCTATCTTCAATATTAGAGTTAAGGAATCTTGGGATGTACAATGTAATGATATCACTTTATCATAACAAAAAAACGTAACTTTTATAACATTATTGAACTTATCTGATTATTATAATAAACGCCAAATCATCGTTCATCGGACATTAATGATAATTTTCTTATTTCGCGTCAAAATAAAGTTGCAAGAACCCTAGGAGGTGAGTTGAAATAGAGTAGTTCATAAACAATTATTCGATGCCCCCAAATGAACAAGCTTAATTAGGGATATGCATGTAAAATTAAAACCAACAAAGAGAACCTATTAACGGATCATGCTTAAAGGTTTTGTCGGCCAGTTAGATTAGGAAAATGGACTAATTAGCAAAAGTTATGGGTCACAAACCTTTGTCTTTTCCTATAATCATAGAGATTTGATTAACATTTTACTAATATAATTATCTTTGAATCAATACCATACCATACCCTATAATTTACCTAACTATATATCATCCCAACTAGTATATATGAATAATTTGATTACTGTGCTAAAAGTTGAAATTTAAGAATTTTCAAATCTTTCAACAGTAAATTTACACGCGTACGAAAAATCAAATCAATTGCCTTTTTCACTTGTCTATGTGAATAACTATACAATTGACATTATTTACCCCCTCCCCCATTTAAAGGAATTTATGTCACTATTACCCAAAAAAATTCAATAATTAAATTATTGGGTCCCTTCTAAAAGATTGAGGTTAAATATATTGGTTAATTATTTTAATTAATTGATATTATAATCATACTATTAAAGATTATTTTACCTATCTTTTGTATCTTTTGTGTCGACACTGTAACCAAGACGATGCATCACATGTTTAAACAATGTTCTTCTCAATTTAATAATAATTGTACGTTGACTAATGTGTTTAACATTTATAGGTATTTGATCGATATCTCTTACTAGCATACTCTAAAATTGACAATTACTACAAAGGAATTGTAGGAGAATTATTGTGTTATGTACTTCCCTACAAAAAAAATTAGTGTTATGTACCACTATAAATTCATTTGTTGAGCCTTAAGAAATAATAATGCAAAACGTACAAGGAAAAAAAATATGAGAAATAATTGTTGCATGCTAATTTGAGATTTAAATTTTCACTTTGGAAATTTGATCTTATGTTGGTCTGATCTTATGCACGCGATTCATCTTTTAGATATTTAGATTATTTATACTACATGACCTTTTGTAAAACATTAAGTAGTAAAACTCATGGACGTTTTCTAGGTAATATGTAAATATTATTGCCTAACCTATTTGCTTATATAATAGAGATTAAACTTAATTGAGCTAATTTGGCAAACTATTAAAAGCCAGATGATTAGTTTTTCTATAGAAAAAGGTAAATTCCTCATCATCTAATTGTGGGCACAGGCCACACAGTTTCATTAATAAGAGCTTTTTTTCCACATACCATCCTACTTTAAAAGAACTTTTGCTTATAGGTTGATAATTATTGAATTATAAGGGTGTGTTTACTTTTGGTCAAATGTACTTTTTATGTCTATCATTTCTTATATATTTGGTTGGAAAATCATTTGTAATACTGATTTATTGACTAACAATGTTCTTATCCAATAACTAATGACAATACACACTTTTTAAACATCATACCAATAAACAAAGTATAAAAATACAAAAAGAGCTATAACCATTTTTTTCTTTTTTCTTTTTTTTTTTGACAATATAACCATATTTTTCTTGACCTAAAGTAGTTTTTTACTTCATATTATTTGAAATAATTTCCATTAATGAACACCCTTGATCTCTAGGAATTTCTAAATTACTCATAAAATTTTCTTATTCATCAGGAATTAATTTTCAATTTCTAAATTTTCAATAACCATTAAATTTTCCAAAAAAAAAATAAATAAATAAATAAATAAATAATTCTAATGAAATTTTTTAATTCTTTTTCTAATTATGTAGTTTTTTCTTAATTTAAAGTCTATTACTTACAATTTTAATGGAAT
Organism: Chenopodium album; assembly: GCF_948465745.1. Classification (NCBI taxonomy): domain Eukaryota; kingdom Viridiplantae; phylum Streptophyta; class Magnoliopsida; order Caryophyllales; family Amaranthaceae; genus Chenopodium; species Chenopodium album. The sequence goes on from NC_137846.1 coordinate 15,583,776, forward strand.
TTCAGATATATGTAGGGGCAATTGGTGACTTTAGTTGACAAGTAGGGGGGCAGTTTGAGATATCCAAATCTTAACAAATTTATGTTCCTTATATATGTGCCTTTTCTTTTATCATTTTATGATACAACTAAGGTTTGCCACTTATTTCAAATTTGTATACTCCATAAAATTTATTAGGTGACCCTATATAAAAGTAGCAAATTGGACAACCAATTTTGTTTTTGTTTTTGTTTTCAAGTAGTTTTAGCTACTGTTTTAACTATTAGTCAATCTAAAAGATTTTTACTTACATTTTCTTAGTCCTTTAAAATCAGATCTCTTTGGTCGATCCTTTTTATTCTTCTCATTTAAAATTATTTTGTGATTGAGCCAAAAAAAAAAAAATTCAAAGTGCGATGAAAAACAAATTAAAGAAGGAAAAACTATTTTTATGGATACTAAATTATTTCTCTTGAATTTAGTCCACAATTATGCCAATTATATGTAGGGTTATAGCCAATTTTCAACAGAAGTATGGGTTGAGCAATAAGGCCTTGAAAGAGCAACTACAGTATTGAAATGCAAGTAGTAAGTCTAGTAACTGAATGAGTTCATCACCAAAATGTCAAAAGATAAAATTGAAATGACTATGTTTATCTATTATATTTGAAATGACTATGGATCATTATTATACTTTAGATTTTGTAGTGAAATTGAATAAACACCATAAAATACTTTTTCCAAGTTCCGTTTTAATTTCTTTACTCTAAGTTCAAAAAATCTAAAAGTTGAAAACAAAAAACAATAACGAAAAAACCATTCCATATTAGTTTTCAAAATCCATGTGTTTAAATGTAGCACATTATTTATCATAGTCTAGTGTTATTCACCTTACATCCACTTATGTAGAAAAAAAAAAAGTTAATTAAGGTTTAGCAAATTCAAGAAAAATTAGTCCATATAAATTATAATAAGGGTTATTTAAGATCAAGTTACAACTAAAATTAATACCAGTAAGTTCAATTAAGGTTAAATAGTTTAGATAAATGAAAATTTAGCAGGAAAAAAAAAATCAAAAATAGTAGAATGTGAAATCTAGACCCATTGCAATTGGAATTTTATCTTGATAGAAGAATTCTTTTGTAGTTTTGCCTGTACAACGCAGTACATTATTTGTTTGACTAGATCATACTTCCATAATTGAGTATGTAAAAGCTTACTCAAATAAGAATCCAAAAACAAAATAAACCCTAAAAACACTATAGATCTTTCTATTTGCATTTTATGCATGTTCTCGTGTATCTAAATTAATACTCCCTTCGTCCCTTTATTAGAGTCTATTTCTAATATTTATTACTTGCATAATAAAGAGAAACAGACTTAATTTAGGGATGGAGGGAGTATCTATTAAGATACGTATATGGACAAATCAACTCTGTAACAAGATTGTGTATAATTATTACTCCGTATAAAGTAATTATTTTCACTGTCATATTGTCATATAAATTTCCATTATACAGTTATATTTTCTTTGTTAGGTCACATAAATAGTAAAAATGAAAATATTATTTGAATAATGGAGAGAGTAATTGAAAATTGCTATCATAATTTTTTTAAAGTGTATGTAGAGCTCATTTTCATCTTTTTCAAAACAAATTACCAATGAAATATTAATGCGTTATTATAAAGATATATGGGAGTTAATTAATTAAAGAATTAAGAAATCATTCACCATTTGTACAAGCATAAAAATTATAGAAATGAACGCACACCAATAATCAAAATCAAAAGGAGCTTTCTTTTCAATCTCTAAGCTAGTTTTATTCAAAAACTATAATTTTCATTTCTTTTCACTTCTTTTAATTGCCATATATCATTTTCTTTCTTAATCAATCATTAAAAACGAAATAATTAGTTTTGTACTCAATCATACAATTAGCTATGGTTTTTTGCTACTACTTGCAATTAGCACATTATAAACCATATATATACTCTATTCAATATAATTCGCATTTGGCATTGATGCATAAATTTAGCATATTTTTTTTGTTTTTTTTTTTATTCTTCAAACGGAAATCATCATATTTTTTTACTCCATAATAGAGCATACAAAGAAAAAACGTTTTTTCACCGAGAAAAAAGGTCACCCTAACAGCCTAACTCCATATCCGCCACAACTTATACATTTTAGGCATCTTAAATGGGCGTTGAACATTTAAAGTATGGAGTGTCCAATATTATGGCAAGAAAAAAAAAATCATAAAGATATAGAAGAAATGACAACATGAATAAACACAAAATTTCGCGGTTGCATAAAACAAACTAGTATATGAAACTATGAATCATCATTTGTATGATCCAATGAAAAACAAAGCCAATTAGTAAAACCATTACTACTCATCCAATACCAATAGATTGCTAATAGTTTTGCAATTATGTGTATAGATATATATTACAGTTACACTTGAGCTGAGGGTGAAGAAGTAGCATATATAGAGAAGTAATGTAAAGACTTACTAAAGATGACATCTTCGTTGTCGTCGTCGTTGCCGTTGTTCTTATATCATCTTCATAAGGGAAAATGGAAAAATAAACAAGAAAAGAAATAAACAGCTAGCAGAAGCTCATCATATGATTTGATCTTCATTTTTGCAGCATAAAAACCCTCCTCAGCTAGTACAAGTGATTGGCATTAATAATTAATTTGTTGTTGGTAGACCCATTCCAATTGGCTTTTGCTTAGGAGGAGGCCTCTTCCTCTTCTTTTCATAGCTAACGCCTCTGGCCTTAGCTTGATAATCCCTTACCTCCCTGAGGTAAAGGCGGACGGCCCGAGCTCCAAATGGGTTGGTCTCGGGCCGTCCGCCATGCTCCTCGTAGGCCGCTCTGAGACGGCCTACGAGAGCATCCAAACTGCCCCATGCCTGCCTAAGCGGACAGGGGCATGGGGCAGGAGGGTTGGGAATACCAAAGTACGGACAGGCATGGTTATGAACCTTAGTCTTCCCGAACTGGTCCAAGTACCTGAGGAACTCCAGCACTTGAGCTCCGCTACATAGTGATAACGGTAGCGGAGGCCGGTGGCTCCTCAGGTATTGACTAAACGTGTTCCAATCCCTCCGCTTCTGGTTCTCATACCTGCTAGGGAGGGATTGGACCGATCCCTGTTGCCGTTGGGGGGACGGCTCGTTACTCCCAGAGTCGAACCCCCCAGCGGCCACACCACCACCAGATGTGGTAAGGGTAAAGGAACTCCCACTCCCGCTCCCACCACCACCTCCTCCGAAACCACTATACGAATAGATAGGATTATTACTACTATTCCCATCATTATTCGCCATCATAAAATCCATATTATAGATGAAAATCAAATAATCGAGTTCAATAAAACACTAGGGTTACCTCCCCTATTCAACCCTTTAGCTATAGACTAAAAGGGATGGAGAACACTTACTATTAAAGATCAAAAAAAGAAAGAAAATTTGCATGGATGAAGAAAAATTAGGAAGAATTTAGAGAAAGTTACATATAAGGAATAAATCCCATGTTTCTTTTTATAGGAACAGTAGAAATAGTACTAGAATAAGAAGATTTATATTACTCGTATAAATTTAGGGCAGGCAAAAATGAGTAAAACATGAATGGATTTCCTTTTCAGGGCAGCCAAGAGATAGATAGATTTATAGAGAGAGAGAGAGAGAGAGAAAAAGAGAAGTGTGATCCAATGAATGGAATTGAAAGAGAAAGAGAAGGAAGAAAGGGGGGAAGTATTGTAGAGTGTTGAAGTTGTGGGGACAGAAATAGTAACTACTAGTAGTAGTAATACTGTACTATGAGAAATATGAGAATTGAGAAAGACTGTCTGTTGGCTGAAATGGTACTCACTGTAAAAAAATTTAAATAAAATATACTGTAGTGTTTACAGATTCAATCAGTAAAAAAAATTTCAGACTGACTGACTGTGTGAGTGAGAGAGAGTCTAATACTGATTTAGACACGTTTGTTTGTCCCCATTCTATTTTTATTTTTTTACCTACTTCATCTGCGTTTACTTTTTTACTCATATTCCCAGTTTCCCACTTTTTTTTTTTTTTTTTTTTTTTTTTTTTTTTTTTGGGTACTATATTACTAGTCTACTACTAATACTCCTTATATTTCGTAATAATCGCATTATTAGAATGTGTATAGAGTTTTAGGAAAATTATAATATAGAGATCAAAATTTTTTTTTTTATAATATAAAATATAGTTAGTGCGGAGTAGAAAAGAGAGATAATATTTTCTCCGCGTTTTAATAAGTGTTACAATTTAACTAAATACGATGCTGAGATACGACTTTGACTATTAATTTATCAAATCATATGTTAATTAAATTATAGGAGAATTGATAATATGAAAGTATACATTATAACGAATCCAACAATGTATTATACAATAACATTTGTTTATAATATATTAATAAATTAATCAAGTCAAAACCATTATGTGAATAGTGGAAAAAGTCAAATTGTAACAATTATCTGAACACGGAGGGAGTACTCTAATATTTGTGAAAGTGAGATTAGTGGGAGAGAAAATTAAAATAATAGTGAGTCCTTTTCAAATATAGAGGTGTTGCAATTATTATGAAACATATGTTAAAGGAAAGTGTTGCGATTATTACAAAATAGATGGAGGAATATTATTATATTCCTTTCCATTGCTTAATACTCCCTCTATTTTTAAATATATTTTTAAATACTTGCTCCACTTTCCTTTTTTTGGCCGTTTTTAAATACTTGCTCCATTTCCTTATTTGGAAAGCTTTTACAATATTTGATTCATTTCTCTCACCTAGTAGACCGAATATAAATCATATTTTATTAATTTCTTATTCTCTCTCCTCCACTTATCTCCACTACTTTTGCTTTTTACAATTTTTTATTCTTCCACCTACTCCACTACCTCCATATTTTATTACTTTCTCCAATTCCTCCTAAAACTCCGCGCATGAAGAAACAGAGCAAGTATTTAAAAACAGAGGGAGTATTAACTTTGAATAAACAGCCCAGTCAAATTTAGTAAATTTATCTAATACGATACTACTTTCGATTTTTTTTGTAAAAGTGTCCCATAACTTTTTGCACTATTCATTTGGTCTACTTTGATCAATATTTGTGAATTATATACATAAGAAAAAAAATATATATAATTTTGTGGGTATTTGTTGAAATCGTCTCAATAATATTTAATTGTTATAATTTATACGGAGTACATATTAATCATTAAAGATATTATTATTGGTCAAAGTTCTACATCGTCATATGTGCCAAGCTCCAATGAGCCATTTTAACAAAATAGAGGCAGTACATTAGTTTGACCACTAAGGGTAAGTTTATTGGTGAGTCTTGAGTGGAGTCTTAACCTAAGACTCACATATGAGTGATATGAGGGTAAGTTTATCCCCAAACCCAAACCCAAACTCAGACTCCAAACTCTGCCACATCAGCTTTCCACTAATTTTTAATTACTTTTTTATTATTCAGACTTACACAGGACTCTCTCCATTTTCACACATTATCTCAAAACTCACTCCAGACTCACTTACCCTCCTAAATACTAACATTAATTAATTTATAAATCTATTTCTTTTATAAAATTATTTTTAATACTAATGATATAATGTCTATTTGTATATATTATAATTTGAAAAAAAATACTTCGTGCATTATAATTATTAGGAAAAAAATTAAATTAGAATAAAACTTGTAATGGACCTTGGTAATTTAATGGCGAGCTGAACTTAAAAATACATAAAGTATAAAACAACGATAATTTTGGATATAATACAATAACAATGATTCTTCTTCTTCTTCTTCTTCTTCTTCTTCTTACTTATTATTATTATTATTATTATTATTATTATTATTATTATTATTATTATTATCATCATCATCATTATTATATCTCAAAAACAAAAGTCATACAACCTACCATAAATTAGTGGGAAGTCGAGATACAATATGAGCCCCCACTCCTCTACCTATAGCAAAGCCTACCCTAGTGAAGATATAAGTTGCAGCACGAGCCCCAATGTCTTGCGTCGTCGAGAATCTTGAATCCGCTTCATCAACGCAATAGCCTCCTTCTCTAATTCCCCAAGCGAAGAAAGAGAGAAGGGAATAAAACCATAGTCAATCGCCCGACAACGAGCTTCATACTTAACCCACTTCCGATGAGCGGCATCAGCCACAACCCGTCCAGGAAAAAAGTTAGGTAGCCCTGTATGTGTCAAAGGAGAAGACCCTGTGAAGTCGACACATACATCACGACCACGATCCCATGAATAAAGTAACACATCGGCAGGTCTGAGGGCCCCGTCATTCCCTCCAGACAATCCTATGTCAACCTCCTTTCTTGTTAAATCCCAGATCTATAGCAAATATCAACAAGTGTATCTCGAACAACATTATGCCGATATTTAATACCTACAATACCAGCACACGACACCGCTTGGTCGTCGAAAATATCCCCAGTAAAACCCGAGAGCAAGCAGAGCACGGCGTCGAGACAGAGAACAATGGAATACCCAGTCGGTAGCATAGCACACATCGGTATGTCTTTGCGTTCATCGTCTGACCCAACCAAGAAATAGGGACTGCCCGAAGCCAAGTAGAGGTGTGATCTCCCTGCTGTGACTTCCACAATGCCGACTGACGAGGAGACAAAAAAAAGGCGGATTCTGCAGAAGCCAAGAAGGCGGATTATTATTATTATTATTATTATTATTAACTAATGTGGCATTAATTATTTAATAAATAAATTTATAATTATATTTACTAATATGACTTTGAATTAAACATATATTTGTAAGACTTTAAATGAAACATAATAATATATCATATCATCTACTACTACTACTACTAATACTACAACTACTACTACTACTCGTAGTCTATTTTGACTACCACTACTAGTTCTACTAGTAATACTACTGTTACTACTTCTTCGACCAACATTATTACTAGTATTACAAAGTAATTGAAATCAACCACCATTACTAGCTCAAATCTACCTAATCATCGAAAGTCCATCCATATTTTTCAGCCAGTGCTTGCAGTTTTTTCTCATGTATCTTTCTTTGCAAAGGACCCATCTTGGTGACGTCGGCACATAAGAGTTGATTTTCAAGTTCTTGCTCTTTCAAATCTGTCAACCGGCTAGTTGATTGTGCACGTGTTTTTTCAATACTAACAACTACCGAAAGGGCTTCGCCGTTATGATCACTTTGAGTTCTTTTTCCTTTCTTTTGGGTAGCTTCTAACCTTTTTGCAGCTTGTTGACCTATTGGTCTACCACTACAAGAAATGAGCCAAATAGCGATGGTCAAAATCCATCGGTAAACATACCAAAAACCATCGGTATCACGTTTACCGATGGCTGCCATCGGTATTTGTCCAATGGAGAACCATTCATCGGAAAATCAAGAAATACCGATGGAAAAGCCATCGGTAAAATTAATACCGATGGCAAAACAACGTTGTATTTTTTAAAAATACCGATGGCAAAAGCCATCGGAGTATTTTATCGATGGCAAAAACCATCGGTATTTTTGGTTACCGATGGCTTTTAGTTGTAATAAAAAATTAAAAAAAAATAATACCCCACCCACCCCCCTGCCCCCCTACCTACCCCGCACCCCGCAACAGCCTCCCAAAACCACCTAAATCACCTGCCACCACCTCCCTATTCACCTCCAACCATCGTGAACCACCATCCACCACCAGCCACGGTGAACCGCCCACCACCACCAACCAAAAATCACCAAAAAATAAAAATAAGCAAAAAAAAAAAACTCAAAATTTCCAGATATGAAAACAGAAAAAATAAACCAAAATAATTAACCCACAAAAATCAACCCACAATATTAAACAACAATATTAAACCAACCCATTAAATAAAAAATAAACCCACAAAAATCTACCCATGAAATCAAAATTAAACCCATAAAAAAAAAATCAACACACGAAATCCGAATTAAACCCACAAAAATCAACCAACAATAATTAAACAACAATCAACGAAATTAACCAAAATAAACCCAAATTAAACAACGAAATCAAAATTAAACCACACAATAACGAAATTAACCCATAATATTGAACAAAAATCAACGTACCTTTTCATATTTCACATTTTTTGGGTTTAAATGGTCAAACTCGACCATGAAAATTACAGATCTAGAATTTTCATGGTCGAGATTGACCAAAAAAACCATAAACTTCGAATTAAAAATGAATGCTCATGATTATGATGCTAGTAACCACATAGCTTCATAAAAAAAATGGTAGGTCGTTATATGGTGGTGGTGGTTTTGATGAGGGGGAAGAGGGTAAGAGAAGGAGAGAGGTAATGGAGAACGGTGAAAAGAGAAGAAGAGAGGTAATGGAGAACAGTGAGAAAAGAAGGAGGGAGAGGAGATGAGAAGGAGGGAGGAGAGGAGAAAAGTGAGAGGGGAGAAGAGAGAGGAGAAGGTTAGAATAGAGAGGAGAGAGAAGAGGCGGATGAGGCACTAAAAAAAATCAGGGATGCTTCTTAGGGTTTGGGTAAGTAAAAAATCCATTTTTTTTAAAAAAAAAATACCGATGGCTAAAAGCCATCGGTAAAATACCGATGGTCAAAAACCATCGGTATTTATTTTTTACCAATGGCTTTTAACCATCGGTAAAAAAATTAAATTTTCGTTTTTAAAAAAACAATTTTCCGATGAACAAAAGCTATCGGAAATTGTTACCGATAGCTAGGCCATCGGTAATTCTCAAAATACCGATAGCTTGTAAAAACCATCTGTAAATTATATTTTTACCGATGGATTTTATTGGCCATCGGTATTGAGCTTTTTCTAGTAGTGTACCGTATTCATCCTCAATGAAAGTATCGAAGCCCCCTCCACTTGAGGTGTAATCTCCTGCGTCGGATAGCTTACTCCTCTTTGAAGATTCGTTACCATCAGATTTCTTACGCTTTGCTAGTTCAGTTTGAAACTTTGGAGAATTGCTCACAATACTCCACACATCATCATATTAAAACTTGGAAGTGTATAATTTATGGTATAGTGCGCGTGCATCTGAGAGCTTCAATGCTTCATTATACCCACTTTTATTATTGAACTTGGCGTAACAACCTGCAAATTTACCGAGGGCAATATTTATTGCCCACCAATGTTGTTTGCAAGCATGTGTCTCCCTCATAGGTTGATCTTTTTTATTTTAGTTGTAAAAATCTGCAATTTTCCCCCAATATGCATCTGATTTTTGTGCATTGCCGTTGATTTTGTCTTTGCCAGTATTTAACCAAGCAATGGCAAGAAGCCAAGAAGTGTTTCATCTTCAGTCGATCGACCAAGATAAACCTTTTTTTATCTCCTCTTTGAGTTGATTTGTGGCGTGTGGGTCGACGAGTAGTAGTAGTTACATCAATATTATTATCCGACGGAAATGGGATGTCAGATGTTGATTCACCACTAAAGGGTGTAATGGAAGGTTGCTCAATATTTTGACTAGTAGGAGTAGATTGATAATTTTGAGATAGGAGAAATTGGGTTAAATTTTCCACTTGCACATTACCCATATTTGGGTTTGAGGAATTTTGGGATTGATTTTGTTGAGTTGGATTTATAAGGGGATGTAATTGAGGATTATTTTGCAACAAATATAAAAGAGAATTCAGATCAAAATTTTGATTTGGATCCATGAATTATTATTTTTTTGGCAAGCAATTTTTTTTTTTTTTTTTTTGGAGAGAAAATTATGGGAGAATATTGATCCCACATTGTTTTATAGGTAAAATTATTACCGTTAAATAAATAGCCATTGTAAATTTTGTAGCAAAACTGATGTTGGGAGAATTGGAGCAGGTTGTCGTTGGATATTGCTCATAAAACAACAATGATGATGATGAGGTGGCATGCCATAATTGGACAAAACATAAAATTTCAACAAGTGGGCCGGGGACCTTTTTGTAGTCTTGAGGGTGGTTTGAATATCTAAAACTCTCTTCAAGATTACAACAAGTCTTTGTCAGCATTATAGATAGCAAGACTCTTACCAAAGTGTTAGCTCCAGACTCTCATAAATGTTAGCGATAAACATACCCTGACTATGTTTTTTTCAATAAAATGGTGTAAGACTATATATAGTCTTGACTCAAGACTTACAATCTCATATAATGTGTATTTTTTGTAATAAACTCATCTTAAGACTCTACAAAGTGAATTTTTTTTTCAATGGCTAATTAAGAGCTGCCAACTAATCAGCTCAAAAAAGTTGTTGATATTTTAATAATGAGTGTCAATATTTTTGTAGGAGGGTAAGTGATGAGTCTGGAGTGAGTCTTGGGATAATGTGTTAAATTGGAGAAAGTTTGGTATAAGTCTTAAAAAAAAAAAAATGTTAGTGGAATGTTGAAGTGGCAGAGTCTAATGCATGAGTCTGGGTTTGAGGATAAACTTATTACCCTAACATGCATGATGGTATATAACCAAACATGGACCTGTCAAAACTTACACATATCTGGTTATCAGGCTCGAGACCCATTTTAGGCTCAAAACTCAAGGCCCAAACCAAAACCTAGCCCAACCTACTTTTGACTTGACCTAATTTTGACTTAATTAAATGATCAAAATTGAATTGATGCTTGAAGTGACCGAACTGAAATTGCCACATACTTGAAATAACCCGAATCATAATTTCTTGATACTTGAAATAGCTTAAACTTGAATTGATTGACCCAAACAGACTTCAATTGTAAACAATGCAACCTAATTGGCTTGAAATTTTTTTTAAATTTTCTTTAGTATATAATTTTCATATATTGATTATTCCTTTTCATCGATCTTGAATTTGTTAATCAAGTTTAAAGTCGAAAACCCAATTTATTAATTATTCTAAGTCTGAAATACTAGAATCATAGCTTTTCTTACTTAGATTATTATTTTACTCTAAGTTTGACTTAAATGTGTTTATCATTCACTTGAGTGTGTTTTTCGTTTTCAAACATATTAGGACTCTTTATTACACATTGAGTTTTTTTAAATTAAATTTTTATTTATATTGAAGTATGTTTTAGGATTATAAGGCCATGTTCTCTTTATCTTACAAAATAATATTTAGTAAAAATAATTTCAGTTCTATAAGAGTAATTTTAGTTTATCAGTAAAAATAAGTTCAGGTTTGTAAAACAATTTCACTTCACTAAAAACAATTTCAGTTTGTTTAATAAATTAAATATCAGTAACTTTAAAGAAGAAATATAATATAGATCAGATTCTATAAAAAAAAATTTAATTTTGTAAAAATAATTTTAGTTCATTACTACGTATTTCAGTTCACCAAAAATACTTACAGTTTGGTTAAAATAATTTCAGTTCAACAAAAATAAGGTGAAGAAAAACAAGACCTAAGTGCCTTTTTTTTAATTTATTTTTAATTTTTAAATTTTTTTTTTTTTGTAATGCTTATCTAATGCCTCACATTTCTTCAATAAAATTTAGAAAGCTAAGGTTTTAAGTTAATGGTGGGCATAGACTATTTAACTATTAAGGTTAGGGTTAAAGACTTTAAACTAAACATAAATCAGAGACTTGAATACCCTCTAAAATGGAGCAAGCCCGAGTTTATAATCTTGATAAACAAATTATGTTTATCAAATGGCATTTTCGTAAATAGGTTGCATTGAAAATTGTGTTTTTTTATTAAAAAAATATATTTTTACTGTATGTGGGCCACTATGGCAAGTTAGATAGATTTTTAGGGTTAACACCGTTAAATCACCGTTTGCTACTATTCATCTTCTTCTTCCTCCCACCTTCTTCATCATGCTCATCTTCTTTCTCTTGTTCAAATTTTTTCTTCCCACCACATAAATTTTCTTCCTCCAATTTCTGGCCACTTTCACCTCCTCTTCCAAGTCCGTTTGACACAAAGCCAACAAAATTAAACGAAAACCCTATTAACAAAAGAAGATCGAAATTAATAGCATGGTTAACCCTAAAGGGTAGACAAGTTTTCCTTCATCCATTAAATTTGACTTCGTACCACCATTTCCGGTGGCTTCGCCACCGGAATTAAACGAAAACCCAATAATTAAGTGAAAATAACGAACATGGTTAACCCTAGAGGGTAGCTTAGGTAAGTTTTTTTAACTCTATAGGTGTCACTTGTTTGAGTCATAGTGAAAAAGGGGTATTTTCCACCATTGAAATTGAAGGTTGAAGGAGGAGAGAGAAAATAAGAAAATACCAAAAGGTTGAAGGCGGAGAGAGAAAACAACAGCTAACCAAAAGTTAGATGTAATTTACATATACACCTTTTTGTTTATCAAGGTTATAAACTTATATTTTGTCTCTAAAATGCGATCTTTGATTTTTATTTTATTACGTTGATAATTTCCACTATAGTTATATCACAAACAAGAATATTCAAATTTCCTTATCAAAATCCACGTCAATAACTCAATCCAAAATGACTCGATTCGAATATGATCCAAAGTCTCAACCAGAATCTCAACCCGACCGATAATGACATGATTCGCTAAGTTTAAACCAAAAAATTACCAAGTAATTTGATCCAAATTTGACATGACGTTGCAACTCGAAACCCGATAAAAAGGCATAGAGGACATGATATATTCATATATTTATATCTTACTTTAAAAATTTAACATCAAATATCATATGCAATGGCTTATATAAAGTGATCAAATCTTATACTCATATAAAGTTCATCAAACTTAAAAACTTTCATTTGTTAAGGCTTTAATATATTTATTTACTCACATGATCAAATCTTATTATACACATACAAAGTGCATTCTAATTTATACATTAAGAAGAATTTAACAAGATCCATCATAACTATATATCTCATACATATAAATCACAAAAGTAACCATATGAAGTATAATATCAACTCCCACATCCCTAGATTTTTTCCCCACTGCAAAAAATTAGGTCAAACTTTAAAATCTTTGACCATAAAATAAATATCGTTAACTTGTTTTTTTTTTTGAAACAAATATCGTTAATTTATAAGAGATAATATAGTCATGTAAGATTTTGTTAGATTTGTCTTATTGTATATTTAATTAATATCTAGTTTTTATAATTTTAGTAATATGTATGAAAATGGAGATAAAATTATTTTAAGGCGTGTGTTGAAAATCGTGAAAAGTCAAATAGGGAAAAATATGAGAAATAGAGGGAATACTTGACAACTTTTCATATGGCAAATTTAACAACATTTGTTTTCAATCTTCTCATGGCAATATTTGACAACATTATTGTTTTCAACATTCATAATTTTTTTTATTATCATTTATGCTTATCAATAATCAACGATATTTTTTTTTGAATGAAATAGGGAGTGATTTCATTTAATAGTAATAGCCATTCGGCACTTACAATCATCTCTTACGAAATCTAAATTCTCAATACGAGTATTAAACACCCCTGAACTAATGACTTCACTTCTGAACTACTCCTAAAAATTTTTAGATGTCTTTGTATCGTTCTTGATAGAGCTCCATTGATGTATAGTCGCAAAAGTGATGGACATGCCTTGACGAAGAAGTATTGAAGACTGGCTAATGTCCGTGTCTCAGCAAACTTTATAGGTATTCGGCTAATATAAGAACACCCATGCCATCAGGAGGCATGTCCATGCCTAGACCGAGTTTCATTCGACGAGGCACGTCTGTGCCTCAGCGAATTTTGAGGTCTAGTGCTTTTTGGACAAGAGGCATGTCCGTGCCATACCAATTTTGGATGGTTTTAGATACTTTGTTCATGGATTTATTTCCTTAAATAAAGTATATCTTTTCTAGTCTATGGGTTATTATAAATACCCCTAGGTTATTTCCTAGCCGTAAACAAGGAATGATCATTAGTTGAGTGATATTCAGAAATATGAGAGTTTTTTGTGTATTTTTCATCTGTGAGTTTTGATAGAGACAATATTAGAAATTCGAGAGACAATCAATCTGTTTTCTGTGATTGGTCTCAAATCTGTTTTGAATCTGTAATCCGTTTTCCCCAAGATTAATAAAACTATTTGTAGGAAATATTTCAAACACCCAACTTTGAGCCCCACTGTGATCCTGCTATTAAGCATGGTGGCGTCCAAAGGGAAGGAAGTTAGAGTAAAAGAGTCGCCAACAAGTTTTAGGAACTTGTAAACCGTCCACGAGGTGAAGGTCACACTCCTTCATGATCACAGAGTTCGCTAACTTCATAGTGGTCCTGAACCATGACTGAATAACCGGGGATGAAGGTAAAAATCCAACCTAAAAGAGATTGAACTGCCCTAAATAGACCTCTACTTTATTCTCCTCATATTCATGTGCGCTTTCCGATCAACATACAACCAATATATTAATCCTAAACATGTTTAATCTATGTTGGTTGATTATTAATGCACAAATAAATCTATTATTGGCGATCACTTGAATTAAAATCATATTAGCCTAAAAATCAAATTATTAATTAACTTATTAAACGTGATTTCAAGTACAAATTCCCTTTAAACCTGCAAGAAAGGGCGTGATCAAGCAATAACAATAATATATCAAGCAACATAATAACAATAATCATCATCATAATAATCCCATCAAAGCATAATAATATTAGCAAGATCCTAGGCATGATACTAACATGATTAATAACAAACCCTAGCAAGTCACTAAACAATAAAAATCAAAGTTTTATCCCTAACATGTGATACTAGAAAGCAATAAAGACGTCCTAACATGATACTAGGAATTAATATAATAATCTAAACATGATTCCTATAGAAATAGAGCAATTGAATTACTCACTTTGATGCCTCGTATCTCTTTCTATCAAAACAAAACACACGTTAGTAACTTCAATAAAAATATTAAATGAAACAATTAAAATAATTGAAATTAGATTTGGGACCAAACCCTCAGAACTATCAACCTTTCACGTCGAGGTCTAAGGCAAATTCCAGCTTGGTTATGTGTGTCTAAGTCTCTTGATGGACGTATGGTGTATTTTGAAAAAGCTAGGCTTAGAAAGCAAGAGAGAAAGAAAGAATAAGTTTTAGCTTAAAGAGAGAAGAGAGAATAGATGATTTTTGATTATTGAAAACGAGGGAAATCGACCCTATTTATAGAGAAAAATCGACCAAACGATAAGAAAAGTGTTAGAATCTGACTCGAAGTAAAACCAACTCTATCGCAGCGCGACATGGTTATTGTGACGCGATAGCTCGGGGGTGGTGGTCTACATCAGGGAAAGATCGGTCAACACTCATAATCTAAATCTAAAGCAGCACAATCTTCGCCGTTGAAATTGGGTCATCCTAGTTTGGCTCTTGGTTGGCAAGAAAGCTTTGGGAACTCTCCCCAAAGGAACAGTCAGGAAGACAAGGTGGCTTTTGCACTATTTGTTGAAGAGATGGATATATCTGAGCCAGTCAAGGGAGGTATTTCTCGTACTAGGAAGAAGCATTGGTAAGCTGTCTGTTCGAATCTGGTTCTGCAGAATAATTCCCAGCACAATATTCAAAGTTGTTAGTTTCCTAATTTTGGGGAAAATCTGGTGCCCGACGGGGCAAGTCTAGTATGGTGCTCGACGGAGTAAATCTGGTGCCTAGCGGAGGCAAATCTGAGCAAGGATAGTTTGTTTCTGGTAATCTATTTTTCTTTTATATCCGTCTACTTTATGGTACATCTTGCGTCGTGTTTGATGCATCTAGTACATTTGTTTATTCTAGTATATCTAGCATTGTGATCAATGTGTCTTGTACATCAGTTTTATTATGAGAGGATTCAAGTCAAGGTGGATATTTGTAAGAAATATACTTTGAATTGGGAGCTAAGAAGATTAAAGTCGGAAACTAGGAAAGTAATGCAAGTCACATCCATGCCGTGGGGGGCATGGACATGCCTTGTTGAAGAAGTATTGAAGACTGGCTAGGCACGTCCGTGTCTCAGCATACTTCACAGGTATTCGACCAGACACGTCCATGCTATCAGGAGACATGTCCGTGTCTAGAAGGAATTCCGAAGGGGCACGTCTGTGCCTCAGCAGATTTTGAGGTCTGGTTCTTTTTGGACGTGAGGCACGTCCGTGCATCAGCAAATTGGGCCGATTTTGGATACTTTGTCCGTGGATTTATTTCCTTAAATAAAGTATATATTTTCTAGTCTATGGGTAATCATTACCCCTAGGTGATGAATAGTATTAAAATCAAAGTGGGATAAATGGAAATGAGCAAGGAGGTATACATTAAGACAATCTAACAAGGTCCATCACAATCATATTTTCTCATACATATATAAATTGCAAAAGTAAACAAATGAAGTATTAGTGTCTACTTGCTCTGTCCCCCCCCCCTTTTTTTTTGCTTCATATGATTTTTCACGGTCTTCAAAACGTGTTTTAAAACGTATATAATCTCATTTCTTCATGCGTAAAAATTAAAATTACGTGATATTAATAAAATAAATAATGAAACGAATTAACAATACCCCACATTACAATATTATCACTTGTTGATAATTAATGGGAACTAATGATAAAATTGTTGAAGTTTGACCCATTTATTTTCAATGGGGCAAAAATAATGGGACATAGGGCGAGAGTACTTAACAACTTTTCACATGGCAAAAATTGACAACATTTGTTTTCAATATTTATTATATTTTTTTAATCATTAACTTATTGATAATTAAATATATTATGGGTCAAAGTTCTATGTTGTAATGTAATGTGTCAAGTCACTAGGATATTTATTTTAAAATAGAGAGTATATGTTATGCACGTAATATACAGTCATGTGAAATTTTGGCAAAATCATCTTGAGTAATATTTTCATAATATCAAAATTTTCTAATTTCTACTTATCTATAATTAAATATATGGTTGAAGTTATACATTAACAAGCATGAAAATTAAAATGTTGAAACTAAAAAAAGAGCGAGGAAACAAACTTTAAATAAGTTCATATAATATAATTTCAGATAAAATTAGATAAATCAAATAGAATATAAGTTTTTGTTGGCGGAAAGAAAGATGTAAAGATTAATATGGAGTATGACATCAACAAAAAAAGCAAGGAATAAAATTTAATTTGAGGTGAGGATTTTCAAGTATCTTTAAAATAATTTTATTGCTCCATAAATTAGTGTTGCACCCTGTAGACACTCAATTGTGTCTCCCAAAAAACCAAACCCATTGATGATTATCCTTCATGTCGCTTGATTATCAAACAAGGTGAAATGTGAAAAGTCTTGTGATGCGGTTGTTTTTTAAAAATATCCTTCTTTCTGTTTTCAAAAATATTTCTTTTCTTACTCTATTTATGAAAATAGCCATTCCAATTTAGCTTGGTCCATGATAAGGGTCCAATAATAGTGTAGTTGGATTGGGCTCGAAAAGAGTTTTCCAACGATATATTATAAGCCCAATTCCGATGAATAATGAGGAAGTTATGGATTAAATTAAATTTGGCCCGAAATGAATTTTATATGCGGCCCAATGATATAGAGAAGGGCCTATTAATTATTATTCCAAAAGTTATTAGGATTGATTTTAATCCTCTAGAATATCTAGAAGGTTCTTTTAAATTCTAATAGTGTTATGATTGATAATTATATTTTAAAGAGTTTTATTTGGAATAAAATAAGTGTTTTATAATAAACCTGATTTTAATTTGATAAACACGGAATTTGCTGCTTAATCATATTAAGAAGAGGATTCCGTACAAAATCTCGTTTTATATTTTAATTAGCGCCAAACGACAAGGTCTGTCTCCTGGTGCTAATGTCTGTCGCCTGGCGCTAATATTGTCGTCTGGCGACAGATGCCGGTTTTATTCCGAATAGGACCTAATTTGTTTCCGGACTATTTTTCTATAAATAGGGTCCTAGACCTCCGTTTTTTTTACAGACAATCATCAACAATCAACAATTCACAATCTCTCTTTATTTTCTCTCTAAAGCTAGAAGCTTTCTCTCTCTCTATTATTTTTCTAAGCCTTCTCTATCTCAAAATTCCTCATACATTAGTTCTAGACACACCTAGCCAAGTTCGAAGTTGCCTTCGCCCTAGACGTGAAAGGTTTAATATTTCTGAGGGTTTGGTCCCAAATCCTTATTTCAATTATTTAATTTAATTGTTTGATTTAATATTTTCCTTGTAGTTACTGACACGTGTATTTTGTTATTAGAAAGAGGTACGAGGCATCAAAGTAAGTAATTTAATTGTTATTTTGATATAGAAATCATGCTTTGATTATTATTGTTTCCTAGTGTCGTGTTAGGATGCTTTTATTGATTTCTAATATCATGCATGTTCCTATGATGTCTCCTATTCTTTCTTTATATCATGTTAGTATCTTGCTAGGAATAAAGCTTTAATCTTTATTGCTTAGTGACATGCTAGGATTTGTTATTAATCTTGTTAGTATCATGCCTAGGATCTTGCTAATCATATTATTATGCTTTATTGAGATTGAGAATATCATGATGATGATTGTTGTTGTTATGTTGCTTGATATATATTGTTGTTGTTATTGCTTGATCACGCCTTTTATGCATGTTTAAAGAGAATTTGTACTTGTAATCACGCTTAATAAGATAATTAATCTTGTTTAGGCTAATAAGATTATAATTCAAGTGATCACCAATAATAGATTTGTTTGTGCATTAAATTCAACCAACATAGATTAAACAGGTTTAGGGTTAATCTATTGGTTGTATGTTAGTTAGAAAGCGCACATGAATACGAGAAGAATAAAGTAGAGGCCTATTTAGGGCAGGTTCAATCTCTTTTAGGTTGGATTTGTACCTTCATCCCGAACTACCAATCATGGTTCCAGATCTATTGGAGTTAACAATCTCCTGGATCGTTAAGGGGTATAAACTTCACCCTGTGAACGGTTTACAAGTTTTTAAAACTTGTTAGCGATTCTTTTACTCTAGCTTCCTTCCCTTTGGACGCCACCATGCTTAAGTGTATGATCACAGTGGGGCTCAAGTGTGGGATGCTTGAAATATTCCCTACACACCCTTATATATTATGAGAGTTGAATTTCTATGTATTATACTTGTAGACACTAAAAAATGTCTCCCCGACTGAAACCCGATGAAATAAAGGAGGGAAACCTTTCGTTGCCATTTGGTTCGTGTTTAGTGTTGAAATAAAGGAGTACTTGATTTTATTTCTTAAACGATTTAGTTTAGCGTTTTTAGCCCATATTTATTTTATTCTTAAGCCCAATCCAATTCTTTCAATCCTTATTTTTATTCTTAAACCAATTTGTAAATAATCATCTAATTCACAAAGCAATTTGAGTTTAAAACGAACTTTTAAAAAGCAATTTGAGTTTGAAACAAACTTCTAAAAGACTAAATACACTCAAAAACCGCTTTAAAATGGATAAATTTCATAATCAAAACGTGCATAAGAGTAATTTGAATAAAACTCAAATTTGGATCTTGGCACATGAAGACGCTTTCGTTGTGTCATGACAGTTTCCGTCACTGGACAATGGTTTTCGTTGTGTGTTGCGCAACGACGATTTCCATTGTCATGCGACGAATGCTTAGATGGCGCGACGGTAATGCTGAATTGGACGATGTAATTTTTTTTATCTTTTTCTAAATCTTTCTCTATACATAGCATGACCTTTCGTGGGTTACGGGCACCATTTTCTTTCCACCTTCTTTCTAACACTCTTATTTCTTAATTCTCTAAATCTTTCGTATTTCTAAACCTTTAAAAATTCCTCCTTCAAGTGCCCCTACACATCAATACTTCATACGAAGCTTTATTGGCAATGCACGGCGTAAAAGGTTAATCATAAACCCTAAGGGTTTCAATCTAAACTCAATTTAATTTGGTTTTCTTTAATTTAATTTAGTTTCTTTCAATTTATATATTTTATTGAAGTTTATTAACCGTTTATTCATGATGTAGTTGCAAGGTTTTGCAATCAAAGTAAGTAGATTTCATTATTCTTTATTTAATTAATTCTACAGTATTTTTTTTTCTAGCATCATGTTTATGATCATTATTTTTTTAATTATTAGTATCATGTGTAGACGTTATATTAATCTTGTTAGTATCATGCCTAGGATTTTAGTAATAATTGTTTAGTATCATGTTTAGGATGCTATTAATTCGTTTCTCTAATTGTTATTGAGTTGCTTTCAATATTTTTATGCATGCTTATATAATTTATTTTATTTGTTTTGACCACATATATTACATGTTTAATTAGGAATATATAATAGAAAATCAGGCTTAATGAGATAATTTGGACAACCGGTTTAGGTCATGTTCCTATTACTCTTGATGCTAAATTCAAGTGGTCACAACAATTAGATTTATGTGTGCATTAAATATTCAATCAACTTAGATTAATTAGTTTGGAGCGAATTAAATATTCAATCAACATGTTGCTATAAGAATCGAGTATAGGCCAGTACAGACGATATTGGGTTCATGCCTTAATCTATATACCATCATCACCGAACATCCAGTTATGGTTCAAGACCACTATGGAGTTAGTAATCTCATGAATTGTGAATAGGGTGTAACATTCATGGATCAAATCGTTGTTGCCTTTTGGTTTGTCCCTTTTCTTGGTTGTCTTTAATGATCCATGAACAGTTTACAAGTTCCTTAAAAACTTGTTGGCGACTCCCTATTTTTTTGTCCATATCGTTATATGTCAAATCCAACTTCCTATGATTGCTAAGCATAATAACGCATGTTCCATGTAGGCGCACCTCGAGCGATGCCTATAATACTAAAGCAATAATGATATATTTGTATTTTTTCTCCTTAATCCTTTTATTTTCGGCAATTTCACCAAACGACACTAGGTTTTTTAAAGGTTCACTAAATGTCATTAAGTTTTCACAAATTCACCAAATGCTACTGAGATTTTAAAAAATTCACCGAATGTCATTAATGACTAACGGTCGTTAACTCCATTAATCATTAGGATCAAATCATGACACGTGCCCGTGATATGATTGGTTTATTTATGGGCTCAAATTAAGCTCAGAATTGGAAAAAATAGCGTAAATGCCCCGTTTTGTTTGTCGAAAATATCTCAATTAGCTTGTTGTTATTTTTTAACCATGAAAATTAATCGGATAAGGTTTTGGGGGTCATTTTCAACCTTTAAAGTTCTAATTTAAGCTCATAATAATTGATAATCCCTAATTCTGCCAATTTGTAAAAGGAAAAATTCTTAGGAACAATCCCACCTTTGGGGTGTCCGTGAAAAATAATCCCACATTTGGGATCTTTTTAAATAATCCGACCTTTATACCCAATCCGCTTAAAAAGTCCCAACCGGTCATGTAACATGTTATAACAAGTTACATGACACGTGACGACCTGTGATTGGTAAAAAAAAAATAATAAAATAAATATTTTAAAAAATTAGATTTTTTTAAAAAGAAAATTAATAATTAAAAAACCAAAACCACCAATTCAAGCCACCATCCCCGCCCTTGAATCCGATCCCCTACCCCGTGTCTCCGACCACCCACACGACGATGGCGACAACGCTGGTGACAGCGCAAGACCCTCCCCCTCCCTCACCCACGAAACCCAGACACGTTTAAACCCCGATTCCAGCCGTCCAAACCACCAACCCGCCTCCCTCCCCCACGAAACCCAGGCAGCAATTAAACCACCGTCGCGATTCCGGCCGCCAAAAACACCACCACGCCTCCCTCCTCTTCCCCTTCCCGATTCCGGCACCTCGCCCGATTCCCGTCCTGATTCCAGCCTTCTTCTTCTGGGGTCTAGTTTGGTGGGTTTCGATTTTTCGTGATCCCACCTTTGGGGTTGGGCTGGCTGGGGTGGGATCTTGGTCGTCGGTGCGGTGGTTTCTTGGGGTGGTGGTTCCGGTGGGTTTGGATGGTGTATGGGGATGGTGGTGGGGCTGAAACTTATGTGATGTTGGTTTTTTTTTTATTTGATTTTTTTTTTTAATTTTAGACAAATCAAATTGTGACTCATGTACATTAAACTTAAAAAAAAAAAAAAAAAACTTTTCAACCGTTTATTAGTCACCTGGGACTATTTTCAGCGGATTGGGAATAAAGGTGGGATTATTAAAAAAAATCCCAAAGAAGGGATTATTTATCGTGGACGCTCAAAAGGTGGGAGTATTCCCAACAATTTTTCCTTTATAAAATTGAATTTCCTAATGAACTACTATAGACTTAACCTCAATTGTAACCCTAAGCCTCTAAATGGATTTAAGAATCCTAAATGTCTAATTTGATTAGGAATCCTAAACCTCCAAAATATATATATATATATATATATATATATATATATATATATATATATATATATATATATATATATATATATATATATATATATATATATATATATATATATATATATATATATATATATATATATATATATATAGAATTGAGATCATGTGAGAACCAAGGTGAATAATAGGAACTAGGAACTAATCTCAGCCATTGATTGCACTCCATCTAATGGCTCACATTGCACCCGCTCTCATTAATGGCTCGTAATTTCGCTGTTTTCAAACTTTTTTTCAGTTTTTTTTTTTTATTTTTATTTTTTTAACTTTTAAGGCAATTTCATTTACTTTAAGACTGATTTCATTTACTTTTACTAAATTTTCATTTACTTTTGAGAAATAAAACTGAAAACTACTATATAAAGTTAAAATTTTACAAAAATGCTATTAAAGACACGGAAAGCATGTGAGCCGTCCGATTAACATGTTTTATGGGTCTAGATTAGTTTCTAGTTCTTATTTTAGCCTTGATTCTCATTATAACTTGGTTATATATATTACCAAGAACATGGGTGAACAATTGTAATAACATGAGATTTGCATTTGTAAATCAACAAAATCCAACGCCTTTTAGCAAAATTTTGCTTTTAATTACCAAGAACATGGGTAAACAATTGTAAAAAGGATGATGAAACAAAAAGTAGGCCCCATAGATGGAAATTTAGGACAAAATTGTTAGTAGGTAGTCCTACACTCCTACCTAAACATTTTGGGTAATTAGGGTATTTTTTCGAATAACCATATATATAGTTATACACATGTATAACTATTTTGTCGTTTATATGCTTGTGAACCTTGATAGATGAAATAGATCATTACCCATAGTAATTTTCTTACTTTGGAATATTTGGAAATCCTGGAATATTGAATCATTTTTAAACAATTAGTTGTTTTATAAGAGATATTTAAAGTATTTATGATCTTATACGTTAACGAATAGAATTCCATAATACATATGGAATATATATATATCTTTTTGGTTTTTTTATTTTTTATTTTTATTTTTTTTTTTATTATTTTTTTTAACCTATGTCTAATTTAAAACCAATATCACATCCTCCTATTCAAGGAATCAAGGGGTTAAGTGGATATCCTCTACCTGGATTACTAAAATTGAATTTTGATGGCTCGTTTTGGTAGTAATATGTAGGCATAGGAGTAGTAATTCATGATCATCGTGGTAAATCTTATAAAAAATAAGTCAGACTTTTGGCTCTAGTTAATTAGCCCTTTGCAATGGTATATTTTTGGCTATTTAATAAATTATAAATTTAAACACCAATTGATAGCTTAAAAATTATAGTTATATAAAGTTCCCAATGAAAGATTTAATCGTTGATGGATATTTTGAAGAATTTGCTTCAACATTCTAACTCGATTCAACCTTAAAATGTTTTCAGGCTAGGAAATTACAAGCCATAAATTATTTGGTTTCAATAGGACATTTGATGGAAAACCACTAAGAGATAGAAAGTTTTCTTATCTTCTTTGCTTTCATATGTAAGGTTAAACGGTTGAGGGAAAATGACAAAACCTAATGTGTACCTTTAAAATAACAAGTTTTCAATAACTATAAGTTACCGACCAGAATTCCAATAAAAAGTACAAATAAAATTGAGTTTTTTTTTTTTTTTTAAATGATTTTTCTAATAATAAGTTTGGATGTTGTTCACATGATTTGTTTTATGTATTCGTTATAAAAGAAATTAATTATGAAGAAGTGAATTAAAATGACTTTGTTCTATCGCATTTATAGAACATAAACAAGAACAATCAGGAAAGTAAATAGCGAAATTATCCATATTCGATAAGTTTGGTAATTCGATAAATTTAAGTAAAATAATCCTTCACAATGAATGGAGGTAAGCTTGTTTAGTTTATCCCTATCGACATTTTAAAAATGATAAGTACAAGTTTTCACAACCAATTTATAATTACAAATAGGTTTTAGAACATATAGAAACTCCCAATTCTATTCGTTATAGTGAATGTTTTATGTTGTTGAATTAATCTTTTGTGTAAATTTTATTCACGGGATGCTTTACTAAAAAACTAAAAACTATTGTTGAATATAATACATGATAAAGTATCCGTCATACACAAACGAAATTCATCACGTTAATAAACAGGAAAATTCTCAACATGGCAATTAACGATTATACCCCAAATGAGCATTGATTGGCATCCCTTAAATTCCAAACTTCCTTATCTACACTCAACTTTCAACCCCTTACTAACCTCTCAAAGAATCCCATAAATTTAGTGATTAACTAAATTTCTTGACCCCACCCAATTTTGCAATCAAATCTAAGGACTAATTATTTTATGAAAAGTACCATGAAATTATGAATCTCAATCAACTTCACCGACATCACACCCAAATTTAGCTGGCAAAATTCAAGTCTTTTTCAACATAAATCACTCCAAAACTCCAAATATATAAATAATAATCATTTCTTAAAAGCGGGAAAATCCAAATTAATCAACATTCTTTAAATTCTATTCCAAATTTTCCAAAAAAAAAAAAAAAAAAAAAATCATCAAAAATGGGTTCTCTTCCTGTACATTTTGATCCCATTAAAATTGAAGAACAATCAAAATTAAACGAATCAACCCTCTTAAATTTGTTCAAATCCCAGCAAAATTACCTGAATTACTTCTTCCAACACTTAGATCTCTCACAAACCCTAAAATTCACCCAAATTTTGCTCAATTCAAAGGGCACAATCATCTTTACTGGGGTTGGAAAATCTGGGTTTGTTGCCCAGAAAATCTCTCAAACATTGGTTTCTCTCGGAATTCGATCTGGGTTTCTCTCTCCAGTTGATGCCCTTCATGGGGACATTGGAATTCTAACAAGAAACGACGTCGTTGTAATGTTCAGCAAATCAGGGAATAGTGAGGAATTGATTAGATTAGCCCCTTGTGCTAAGGCAAAAGGGGCTTATTTGGTTGGAATTACTTCAAATTTGAGTAATAATTTGATGGGTTTTTGTGATCTTAATGTGCATTTGCCTCTAGAAAGAGAATTATGCCCTTTCGATCTCGCTCCGGTTACTTCCACGGCTATTCAGATGGTTTTCGGGGATACCGTGGCGATCGCCTTGATGAGCGCTAGGAATTTGAGTAAGGAGGCTTATGCTGCTAACCATCCTGCTGGAAAAATTGGGAAGAGTCTCATTTTTAAGGTATTGATTTGGGTTTTTATCTTGACTTGTATTGTATAATTATATGATCATATGATATACTAGTATAATGTTATTTTGTTTTGATTGTACCTCAATTCTATTTGTTATAGTGGATGTTTTATGTTGTTGAATTGATTAGATAAATTTGTATTGTCAATGATATGATTTTTGTGATGATGGAGTTTATGTAGATTAGTTATAGAGTGAGTTTTGATCTTATGTTGAGAGTGTATCCCGTTTGTTATTGGGTTGTACTTGGTGTTGTTTTCGAATTCGTTGTGAAAAGTTAATTTATAAAATGATGTGTATGAATATCTATCGGGTTGTAGTTATCACTAGTTCAAATTACACTATCAATGTCACTGTAAATTCCGAGTGGATCCAACAGTGTGGTTTTAAAAGTATGTGATTCATGTGCTTCTAACTGTTGGGCTGGTTGACAGCCATTGTTGATTTAAATTCTAAGGTATTGGTATATGTTTATTGAGTTCAGATGAAATTAAGGCGAGTTAAGATGTTTGAAAACATGAGTTTGTTGTATAAAAAAATGGATGTGAGGTTCAATAAAGTTGTGAGCTTGTAAGTGGCATTTTGAATGTCGGATTAACCTTTAAATCACTCATTTGGGTTAGTATATAATATTATGATTAGGTTTTGGCTGTTTGATGCTGCTTTTTTATGTTCTAAAAATATTACCTTTCGGGAGTATGAAGAAGAACTATGATTTATTCAAATAATGCAATAAAAGTAGAGGCTGTATTTTGGTCTTGGGATTATGTTGTGATCTGTGGTGAATCTTTGACTAATACAATGTGCGTTCTAAATACAGTGGGTAAGGGTGTTGAATTGAGATTAGAAATCTAATTACATTCAGCTTTTCTCTTGCTTCTAATTTTTCAGACTAAACTTTCAGCGTGCATGGTCAAAGATTTTGTATTATGGCAGTAGGAATGTAGGAGGGAGTATATGTATTACATGTTCATGACATTTGATCGTAAAACTAATGTTTATGTTGGCCTTTTTGTACCTAACTGACATAGTGACATGAGAAAACTACACTATCTTATGTCATACAACTTTTGAAGCCTCATTAATTTGCTTTTGAACGAGTTTTGATATTGTCAGGTTCAACGGAAAGTGGTGTTTTTTAGTGTATTGTGCAAGCATTTATCTCGTAGTGAAATATTTCCTCAGGAATTTTTAATTTCAATCAGATGATGCAATTAATCGAAAACTCAACTAATATTATAATGCAGCTCTAATTTTCATTACGAAAAGACGAATGAAAATTGTGGGAGGGGCTTGGAGGTCGGACTACCTTCTGAGTTGATTTGTGTGGCTTTTGCAGGTAAAGGATGTCATGAAGAAGCAAGAGGATCTTCCTGTTTGCAAGGAAGGAGATCTTATTATGGATCAGCTAGTTGGACTTACCAGTGGAGGATGTGGATGCCTTCTCGTTATTGATGATGATTACCATCTAATTGGTACCTTTACCGATGGAGACTTGAGGCGTACACTTAAAGCCAGTGGAGAGGGAATCTTTAAGCTTACAGTTGGAGAGATGTGTAATAGGTAACTATTCTCTCTATATACTTAATTTTGCAACTTTAAAACTTCGCAAACTTGTTTTTTTAAAACTAGACCAAGTATTTTTTTATTGGGTTGAGGAAGCAAGAATCTCAGGAAAGCCTCTAGTAGGTAGCAACATGGTATTGTTATGTCAGCATGTTCTCTTTACTGCTGCCCTTGTTGAATTCATATTGACAGTTCCATTTATGCCTTAGCAAGTCACACTTAGAAAGTTAGCATGTTCTATCAGGATGAATAATCTTGTTAAAAAATTCTCTTAGGCAGAGTTTTAGAACAACCTAGTCCTTGATGCCCAGCCAATTTGCTACAATTTCTCAACTATTATTCAGAAGTATATAAGAATTATTTTCTGTAAGCCAAACGTACCGTCTTTTCCTCAAAGCTTTCACATACAAGTTTGATATGGGTTTGGCTATTGAGATTAGAAGTGACAGAGCTTATTATGACCTGAATAGTGGAGATCTATGGAATTTTACAGCATTACATCATACCATCAACTCAACGTGTCTCTGTAGGCTTTCCACCTGTGCCAACTAATTATACATTTTGCTTGTACTTATCTTTTCCAAACCGAAGAGTCCTGTCAGGCCCTTGACTGCAAAAAAAAGTATTGACTGCTTGCTCTAGTTCAAAACATATACAAGTGGCCAGATATTAGATTGGTCTATTACAATTCAGTTTATTATCTTTTGAACAAGATTTCTTTTAGATGCCGTATTTCAGCTCTTTCAAGGATAATGTCGTTCTCTTTCTTACATGAATATTTGCATTCTTTTGGTCAATATTTCAACAGTCCGTTTGGTTAAGGGTAATAAATGATGGTAATGGAAATGTATATAAGTTTTTAGCAAAATTCAATTTCCATTCCCATGGTAACGATTGTTCATCCCAAATTAACTCTTTTTCGTCACAATTTTGTATCACCATCCATTACTATTTTGGATGGCATGTTGGTAATGACATTTATGGAGGAAAACATAAGTTTGGGGATGAGCTTTTTATTGATATGGACATTAGAATGTGACTTTGATTGCCAAACACTAAGATTAATTCTCATTACTGTTATATAACTGGCTACCTAAATGGGCCACAAGGAATACTTTTTAGTTTTTTGTTTTCTGCAAGCAAAATGCATCCTGCATTTTTTTCCTTTTCCAGCATAATATATATTCAGCCTGCTCACCGGGTTTCCTCTCTCTGATAATGCGCAGGCACCCTAGGATCATTGGACCAGATGCTATGGCAGTAGAGGCAATGCAAAAGATGGAGTCTCCACCCTCTCCTGTGCAATTCTTGCCTGTTATTAATGATCAAGACATTTTGATCGGGATAGTTACCCTGCACGGTTTAGTTTCTGCAGGTTTATGACTTTTCGTTAAAGAATTAATCACATTATGTTGTGTTTGATTAGCATGGCTATTCATCGGTATTCTTTCTATAGGGTCCACTAGAGCTGCTCTCTTTCTTCTTTTGTCAAATTCAATCATGTGATAGATATAGTTGGCTGGTAATTGGTCTTAATCATCTTTATTATCTTGTGGACCACTTATTGTATGTCATTAGGTAGTTCAGACTATGTATCACAGTATCGCATTCTTCGTTGTATTCATGTACGGCTTTGTTCCTTAACGCCGAAGCTTCTTGTGTAGTAGGATTCGTTTACATGAGTTTTTCGCATCTGTAAAGTGCCTTATTGCTGGTTGTGACACCTTGGTATGATTTCTAGTTAATAATACGTTTACAAAGCTTACTCCATGTCTTGCACTGGTTAGTTTCAGCTAGATAATACCATATTCAATCCAGGGGTTCACTAGAATTTACCATTTGCGCTCTGGCAATAATTAATGACACCCTATGTTACTTAGACTCGGTATCCATGTCAAACGAAAATACATGCCCAAGTGTATACTTTGGCTAATTTGTGCAATGATTTCATAATTTTGGTCCAAAATAAAGTGTCGAATAAGTGATTTACCTATGTCTGAGTGTCAAGAATCCGACATGGATAGCTATAAGATAAAGAGTCCAAGTAACATAGGCGATAGCTAATGTAAAATTCTAGATATGTAGCCAATGTAGGACCAAGAATTATATGTTGGAAGGGAAGGTGAGTGAAACACACGAGGGAAAGAAAGTTTGACTTGCATTTTATTTCCAACACTATTTAAAGTTGAGGGAATTTGAACCCAAATATAGTACATTGGTCATGTCTAGTTTTGTGGTTTTGTGCGGTTTGTGGTTTGAAAAATGCGGTGCGGTTTCCAAAAATGAACAAAACGTGTTTTGCAGTGTTGTGCAGTTTACGGTTTGAAAAATGCAGGGTGGTGCGATTTTGTGCGGTTTAGTGCAATTTCCAAAAAACATTAGACCAAACCGCACTTTGATGCGGTTTGCGATTTAGACCATCAAACCGCAAACCGTTAGACCATTCTATACTATATTTTATTAAAAATTAAAAGACCTAGTGAACACTGAACTAACAGTAATACAATAATGGGACCTCAGGCTTAGAAAACAGGAAGTAAACTCTAAGAAAGCATCTAAAGGGAATCTAATACATCAAAAGGAGTCGGATTCTGACATCCTCCACTTAAGCTGTCAACGACCTCGTCGAATTACAAGAGTTACAAACAAAATTAGAAAATCCTAAACTATCTTGAGTCTCTAGTGCGCCATTGATGCGGCTGACTTCTTGAATCTTTGCTGATTCTGGAGCTGGATCTTTGTTGTTGTCGAGGAGCTTGTCTTTGGGGTTGTTGTGCTCGAACAACTTGTTGAGAGCGTCATCTCTAAATTTCCTCCTGGAAGTGGTGTCGGTTGAGTTCTGGTGGAGAGCTGCTTCCACGATCATCTGTTGGGGAGCAGCTTCTTTGAGATTGTTAAGGAAGGAAACCCGTTCGATGCGTAATCCAAAGCTATTATTTAATAATTAACATTGCTAGTTATGAGTTAAAGGTAAATTGATTTATGATTGCATGGCGAGCATGTTTTAATTATTTTTATTGATGATAGGATATTCATGTTAGTGTGGTGCATATGTACTCAGCTTTTGCTGATTCGTACTTTTGTGTTTGTGTTTGGCTTTCCTTTGGTTTGCCTTACTATGACCCATTTATATGATGAGTAGAGGGTTGAAATAAAAAAGAAGTGACAGGTACTTGAAGCATGAAGAGTATGAAGGGAATGAGTACAGAGAATTACTTGCTATGCTTTCATAGTTCTGTATTTTGAGTTAATGGTGTATTGGATTATTGTTTATGGGCTAACATTATTATGTTTATTGATTTTTTATTTGGATTTTAAAAAGGGTCATGTTTGGATTGGTTCCAACTTGTGAACTATTTAAATTTTATTTTTGTTTTGAGGTTGTGAACTCAAGTTTATTTTAAAAATTGGTTTTTATTTTAATCTTCCGCTGTGTGACTTTGAAAAATAGCCTTAGCCGTTATCACGGTAGCGGTAATATTTTGGATATTTCCTAAAAAGAGTTTTATTTAGAATAGAAAGTGTATTTTTAAAGAAGGAAATTTCCAGGGTATTACATTAATAATCTCAACTGTTAGCGATTAACTTTTAATAATCCCAACTAATGTTTATTATCTAATAATCTCAACTATTAGCGATTTACTTTTAATAATCCCAACTAATATTTATCATCTAATAATCCCAACAATGCTATGTGTTTGCCTCCAAGGTTCCAATAATCCCAATCGGTCACACCAAGTCAACAACCTATTATAGTAGGTTACCATGACGCGTGTTAACACGTGATTGGTCCAAAATTTAAAAAATAAAATTAAAACATAAAAGAAAACTGAAATTAAAAAAAGGAAAATCTCTCACCCCTTGCCGTTAGCAACCCCACCACCACTTGTTACCCTTGTCAGCGGCCAGAGGACCTACCCGCTGCCGGCGGTACCATCCTGACCCAAAGCCCGCCCCCCGTCCCCCTTCCTTGAACCACCTTCCCTAATCCTAACAACACCACAAGCGCTCCACAACAACTCCAACCACTACACGCCTCCACCTCAGAGCCACTCCGCATCTTCAACACCAAACACATCACAATCACCGCCCAGCAGCAGTTTACGTCACACCCGACCACCAAACAGTTGTTGCTCGCCCATTACCACCAAACTCCACTGTCACAGCTGCACCAAAATTACAGCCGAATAATTTTGGCCATCACCAATTACCACCAATCACAACCACAATTCGCAGATCATCCACAATTTTGACCCAATGTCGTCGTAGGCTCTATGACGGCGCGCAAGCATCAGCAACAACCCGCAAGAACAGAGCAAATCACGAACAATGAGAGAGAAGATTGAGGGGTCTGTCGATGATCGAGTTGATTGCTGATGCCGCGGTGTTTCTTGGATGTGTGTCAGTGGTGGATAGGTTTGAGGATCGAGGGTAGGTCAAATTGGGTGGTAGAAGGACGGCCGGTCGATTTCGGTGGCTAAAGGGTAGGGATGGCAACGGGTCGGACTCGGAGCGGATTATGCTAAATCCGACTCTGACTCGACAGGAAGTTGGAGGCTATATCCGACTCCGAGACTCCAACTCCGACTTCATTATCCGACCTCCGGCTCCAAGTTTTTTTCGTTATTCAATATACTTTGAGAAATTAGGCTATTTGGGCATTTACAACCCACATCCAATGCCACCATGACCCATACAAAAATCCACTATTTATTGGAATCAGAGTCGGATAATCCGTCAGAGTCGGACATTTGTCGAAGTCGAATTTTTTGTAGGATCCGACTCCGACCCTCCTCCAACTCGGAGTCGGATTATTTTAACGGAGTCGAACTCGGATTACTTTTTTCTTGGACTTGGAGCGGATTTTTTTCCTCGGATCGGGGCGGAGTAGGATCAGATCCGGACTGGATTGCCATCCCTACTAAAGGGGGTGGCCAGACGTTTTTCGGTGTGTTTAGGGCTAAGGTTTGGCGGTGAAGTAAGGTGGCTGGGAATTTTGGTTTTTTTTTTTATTTTGGCAAATCACGTGTTGCCACAAGGTTATTAAACCCAAAAAAAAAAAAAAAAAAAAAAAAAAAAAAAAAAAAAAAAAAAACTCTTTCAATAGGATGCAAACACAAAGCATAATTGGGATTATTAGATAATAATCGCCAATAATTATGACTATTAAAAATAAATCGCCAATAGTTGAAATTATTAAATAGTATTTTTCTATTTTTATTTACGTTTATTTATCAATTAATGAATTTCATAACTAGAACAATTATGAATATTACATTTTTGAAACGTGCATGACATATCATTAGATGATTTGTTGTCAATCAAACCAAAGTAGTCCTATTTATTCCTGTTATTTACACGAGTTTATCTATCAGTCCTTTGAAATTATCAAAGCTTGTATACAGGCAAGTGGATATAGAGGCAAAACGTATCAATCAAATCAACACATAATGAATTGAAATCATATTCGGTTGATGAAATACTTGATCATTCAATTTAATTTCACAACAAATCATATTACTCTATGACTTATTAACTTGTCACGAGTCTAATTAAAATTAGTAGCATATAGAATAGAAGATAAAAGGGTTTGCTCATACTCATGTTGGCACCTTATAATTAGTTCAAAACGCTGCATAGGATGCAGCAAGAAATTCCTATTGATGTAATTTGCAATTAAATCTCCATTTAAATTATTTTATGCACTGAAAATGGGATCCTAATGAGTTAACCAAAAAAAAAAAAAATATCCACCAAACCCACCCTTTAAGAAGACTGGAAAGAAAAATGAAGTATCCAAAGGATAAGTTTCCAGCTTCTTCTGTCACTGCTATTTTCTTTTAAAAAAACTAAGTAAAATGATGTAAAAACGCTACGAAGAATTTACAAATCAATCTAACAGACGACCTCCAGTCTCAAGGTTCATCTGCCATTATGTTATATCCCCTTGAGACTGGATGCTATACTACCTTGATCGGTTCTCAATCTCCTCGTTTAGAACACGAGTCACATGACTCTGGTTATTGCCCAAAATTGCCATTAGTGAATGTAATTCTTCAGGGTTTGCCTTCTTGAAAAGTCCCCTGAGTATTGTTTCAGACCCTCCTACCATTGCTCCTTCCAACTTATTACTAGGGTTTAGGTTGTTTCCTCTAGATAGAAAACACTGTGAAATCTGTGCAAGGGGCCGAGAGTTCCAATACTCTGCACATACGCGGTTTTTGTCTGATGCTTCAATAACCTGTTGAACAACAATTGCATTTGACATGAGTACTACTACTTTTTTCTTTTTTGACATGAGTATACAGTAGTCCCAAGCTCATGACTCACAAATACTCCGTAGTTAGACTAGCAACCACAAATTGCAATATGAATGTCTGATAAATGCGATAATATGTCCTCAACCTCATGCTCAGTTGCTCACCACAAAGGCACAAGACCAAACAAAGTGACAGCATGATTGCATAACTTATAGAGACAAAAGTGAAAAAAGAAAATGTTTATTGCTAAATATCTCTACAAACTTGAGACAGTCTGCCAATCAACCAAACCCGGAATGAAAAATTCAGTTGTATTCCGATAATTATGGTCAAAGATTAGAAATCATTATTTAACTTCTCAATTTAGCTTGTAGTAAGACAATTGAAGAGGATTGTACCTGAACAATAGCCGGAGAGGTAAAACCAAACATTTCAAGTCCATCCAAGCTGCCAGGTGGCTGCAGAGGGGGAAGAAGCTTCACTTTTCCCAGTTTATGCTGCTTAGTGATCTCCTGATTGACTCTTTCACGAACCATTTCCCAGCATTTATAAGGTGAAGTGTGGACAAATAATTCACTAGGCATATGCTCTAAGGAAACCTGAAAATATTAATACAGCAACAATAGAGTTAGATACAAAACAATTGTCAGAACTTTTGAAGCATAAACAACTAAACAAGTATCAAGCTGGTCATACCAAAGCTGAATGGCGGCCACAATTTAAAATATAAAACAGAACAAAACCTTCTATTTCTTGGCATGAGTTAGAAACATACACTTCGTAGCACATTTTAACATGCAAAACTTGATTTGAATAACTGAAAATTGCATATTACCATAAATAGCGGTCCTTTCGCTCCTCCATCTAGAATTTCAGAGATGTAGTTGCACATATTTGTGGGATCTGAGACATTTATATATCTGACACGGCTTTTAAACCCTGCAGAAGAAAATTATTTCCATTGTTAGGTAAATGATACCAGAAATAAGTAGGATAATATGTAGATAGCACATGAAACAAACCTTTCGGAAAAATGGCTCTGCTGGTGCTCCATAGATTTCCAGGAATCACAACCCCGACTTCTAGCAACTCAACATTGCAGTTGATTCTCCGCACAACTTTTGCAATGCGTGGACCTTTCTGGCGAGGATATTTGTCAACGCTACTCTGACTACAAGATGGGCTCCCTGGAAGAATCCTTGCGTCGTCAAGAACTC
This sequence comes from Chenopodium album, assembly GCF_948465745.1. Lineage (NCBI taxonomy): Eukaryota > Viridiplantae > Streptophyta > Magnoliopsida > Caryophyllales > Amaranthaceae > Chenopodium > Chenopodium album. The sequence continues at coordinate 15,618,367 of NC_137846.1, forward strand.
TCTGCACAACACATTCATCCCTAAACTTAATGCCATAGCCCACATTGGGAGCGCATGCTGTATTTTGAAGTAAGCTGTCAGGAGTGGAGGCATCTGGATCCCTTTTCTCAATACTGGAACCTATAGAACCTTGATGACAGGAAAGATTATGTTCATCGGATAGAGCAACTGTTTCACATTTTACATTAGCATCATCATTAGGGGATGTTGAACAAGACATACAATCATCTTTATGCCCATCGGAGATCAAATTTAAATTGGCTTCAGCAGCCAAGGCTGCATTAGCTAGATCACAAAGATTCAGCTTATGATCTGATCCCTCTATCTCAGGAACAGTTGGACTATCCTGACTAATTGTTTCCTTATTTGCATCAGAATATGCTTTATTGGATTGCTCATCCTCATCATCACTAAGGCATATCAGATCCTCTTGCCCATGTGAAGATGGCTTCGTCTGAAGTTCCAGTACAGTGCACCTCTTATTTGGAAGTTCCACTTCATCTTTGCTGATGTGTTGTTTGTCACTCTTTCGTTTAATTTGGCGGGACAATTTGATGGGAGGGACCTTTGTTGCTTCTAAGGCCAGTACAGCATCAGGGAACTTCCCCTTTTCCACCAAAGACATCTTTACATCACTCAAAGCCAAACCAGCTGGAATTCTTGCAATGTCTTCTTTATTTTTTAAAGTTATAGGTTGTGAGTTTGCCTTGCATATAGTACTTTCACCTGGATGCTCTGAATTTGCACCATTAAGCCCCACAATTTGTCCATTATCTTTGGAGATGCAAGAACTCAAGGCAAGTCCAAGATCAAGTCTGGCCCATCTGTAAATGGCACTCAGTTTGCCTTCCAGAGCATCAGCCAGGAGATTCAATTCTGAAACATCATAACGGAAGAGGAAAAATTTTCCATCCCGACCACATGAGCACAATTGTTTTGCATGATTTAAACATGCAAATCTATCTGGGGAACAACGACATCCAGCAGCAGACAGGTGCAAATCAAAGAAACATATACTGCACTCCCTCTCAGTAGTGGCATCAAAACTATTCTCCATCTTCAGAGCCTTGGCAAATTTGCACAGAAATTCCCTCCTTACATTCTCTGTATCAACACGTGCCTGCAGGAAGAGATGGTTAACCCAATCATTTCCAGTTGTCATTTAGCCAAAAACCACAGCAAAAAAGTTTTATGTTCAATTTAATTTTTTAAAAAGCAACCACAGGATATAAGTTACATAATTGAATTTGGACAACATATAAAACTTATTTGAGATCTTACAGACTGACAAATATAAACAAAGTGGATCATTGTTCAACATACTTCTCTTCATTCAACAGCAACAAAGATGAAGGCAGGCAGAATGCAAGAAGAAAATATTAACAAGTAAAACTACAACACTATTAACTATCCAAATTCATCCCTCACGCCCTAGATGAAAATTCAAGCGAGGCTTTCATAGAGGGAAATAACAAATATAAAAACCTAACAGTAATCACAGAAAAAATAGCTGAAATAAAAAATGCGTTAAGACTTTTATAAAATACCACTGAACTAATGATGATGAACTTTACCTAATTTTCATCAGATCAGGACTATGTAACCACTTATTCAAGTTTTGACATATAGGCCATCTCAGACTTTGAAAAAAAAATAAAAAAATCAAAAGGCCTAGTGGAATAGTGGCCCACATTTTAATTTCCTGAGTCATAAACTTGTAACACCAGTTAAGAAGGTGCTGATATAACCTTTTTTTTTAAATCATGTATCATCACCCAACCATAACTAAAGGGGCCATCTTTGCGTATAATAGACTCAATTAATAAAAACTAATAAACTATAGAATCGCAGCTAGATATGCTACTGAACTGTTTAAATGTTGGCCTGTATCTGTCTTCTGCCATCCTAAACAGACTTCATTGCAGCATTATAGGGGAAAGAGGCCTCAGCAGTAATGCAGTGTGTGTGTGTGTGTGTTGGGGGGGGGGGGGGGGGGGGGGGGGGAGGAGCCCTGCTGGCTCTACCATTCATTGCCTTCAAGAGGAAGTGATACAAATATAACATACCCTGAGAGATTTTGCCAAGATACCATCCCTGCCACAGACATCCTTCCATCTCAAATTATCTATTGTGTTTTTTCGGAGCAAATTGAGCTCCCAGTTAGCTTTTACTGCTTCCCTGGCTGCTCCAAGCAACAATTTATCATGAGAGATAGTTGTTTTTCGTCGCTGCTCACGATAGAGCTCCACAGCATTTTGTCCATGAGGAAGCCAATCAATAGGAGCTACATTCACTGCCTCAGCACAGTTGAACCCGGAATTGAACCCAGCATGATATGCCCGAGGAAAAGTCAAGACAAATTCCCCAGCATTCTGCACACACCGATAGACAGGCACCCCTGCTGATTTTAAGATGGATGGAGAAAGCTGGGTAACCTGCACAGAATGGACAAACATTATGACATTCTTAAAATACACTCAAAACATATCAAGGGCGCAGATAAATAATAGCAATAATAAAAATATATAAAAAAAATAATAAAAAAGATGTACATATACTATTTTGCTTGAAGAGATATATATGAATGTTATGCAACATTAATTTCCTCTAATAGCAGTACACAAACTAATTAGAACCGATGACAGTATTCATTATGCTTGATGTATTTTGCCAATTTTGGATATAACATGCAACGTCACAAGGGAAATTCTGGTCTTTCCATGAAAATTTATGTCAATCGAATAGAATTGGTTAGGAGAATGAAGAAGGTTAATTTATAATGGAGCTGCAATACTTTTCCGATTCACATGAATAAAGCAGAGTTGAGAATCCTCGCAGTGTTTCCAATATATTACTTTGGGACAGAGTTACTTGGCTTCACTTTGGAATATCCCCTCAAACATATTCCAGAAAATTGATCCCTCAAAAATGCCAGATATTAGAGTGTATTACAAATCTTCGACCAGCTTTCTTCTCTTTTTTCAAGAAGAGAGGATGCCCTCTAATCTGTACATGCTATTAGTCCTAAGAAACATAATCTCATTCTATTTCCCCTTATCTATTTCATCATTCAATTCTCTTATTCCCCCTTACACCTTCACCCCCCCCCCCCCCCTCTCTCCCACCCAAAAAAAGAAAAAAAAAAAAAAAAAAAAGAACATAACCTCTGCACCTCCAACAAGTCAACAACAGCCAACAAAAAAAAAAAATGAAAAAAAAAAAAAAAGAAATTCAGATTAGATAGAAGCTCACCAACTTATGGAGGAGGTCAGGCTGCTCATCAAATAGATCAGGCAACCGTTTCTTCATTGCTTCCTCCAGCTTAACGGCTTCCCTCCCAGGAACACCATACCATATTTTTGGAGCCCCATAATGCATGTAATTCAGAGAATACAGATGATGATCTTCGACATGCTACTCATATAAAAGGATAAAAACGAATCAGTTACAAATGTCTAAAAAAGGCAATTAGGAAAACCATGCAATACAAGCCTACTATATTATATTAACATTGAAAAAAAAGTCAAAAAAAAACACAAAGACATGACATGCTATCTTTGAATTAAATAAATTACTGTAACCCCATAGATTCTTTTAATTTCAATCCACGGGAAATTTAGCAGAGCTTTTCCCACTCCAGCATAGCATCAATATGTCAAATAAGCCAACTGAACAGCTATATACCCCAACAAAAGAGTATTTCTCCCTCCCTCCCCTCCTCTCCCCTCCCCTCCCCTCCCCTCTATTTAATCTTCTGTAACAAGTTTCTCATGTTTAACAATTCCTGACAACATGCATTCAGTGAAAACAAATTTCTGCACTAAATAGAAGCATATCCTAGGATTGTGAAAGAATTAAAGCCATAACTATACACTCACCCAACAAAATGAGGAAAAGCACATTCCGACATACAACCACGGCACTTGAACACCTGATATATCTGCATTTTCATAAGATAAAACGGAACCTGCAAGTCTAGGTAAATTGTTCAAGTTCCATCCAGATTTCACATAATCCTCATCAGAGGCTGAACAGCCTTGATCATAGAATTTCGGGAAGCCACTACCAAAAACTCCGGTCTCCAGATCAGCCCCATAAAGAACCTGAAAAGATATCCCAGTACCAAATTACAGTTAGTAAATGAACAAGAATTTAACAAGCCCCAACCCCACCCCAAACAATAAAATATTATTGATGAGAAAGTTTGCCAAAAATATCATCCCACCTCAATTTCATCGGTAGGCTTCTCAACCACTCGCCAATATTCACCCTCTATATTAGCAACTGATGGCTCCCAATTATCAGTAGATCTGTCCCTTTCCATACCTGATTCTGTACAGTTTTCATTTCCAAAATACTGGAACTTAAAATCATCAGCATATTTCTGGAATTCATCGAGAGTGAATTCTGGGCCAGGTTCGAAGCCAAATTCAGTTTCCCCAAGCTCCAAGGTTTTTCCATTCCCAGGCCCAAACTCTACATCCATTCTTGAACATCTTCTCCTTTTCTTCCTGGCATTATTATGAACCTTGGATTGTTTTCTAGACGCATCACGATTCTGCAGTTTGTCAACTCTCTGTACACGGGTCACAAACTTGGCCTTTTCCCATAAATCCTTTTTCTTAAGAGGAAAGGGAGGTTTCCACAATGGAGGAGGAACAATGCGACAAATTCCATAAATTTCAGCTATTGGGCGTATCTTTTCAATATACCTTATTGTATCTTTAAATTCCTGCAGAAGATCAAAGCATCCAACCTTCAAACAACTGGGATAAAAAATATGTGCCAGGAGATCTGGATATATATGACATGGTGAGGAAAAATAAAGTTATCACAACATAGAGACCTCTTCATTTGGGTAGAACACAGGCACCTCTTCTAGGTCAGCCCTACATGAACCTTCAGGGTGCCATCTTGCAATAACCTGTAACAGAATTGAAGTCATAAAAGAATTACTTATATATTTGAACCAACAAAGGGCAACGGTTTGAACCTTTCTGCAAACACATGCTGAAAAACATCAGAAACACTCATAGGTTTTTCACAGTAATCAACTATATACTTTAAAACCGCGGTGTTGTAGAAATGCGGTAACGAAGACAAAGGGCCATAGCCAAAACAAACCTTTTGACAATTTTGACAGTCGGTGCAGCCACGGATGACTCCTTTTGGGAGGCCAGGCTTTGTAGGAAAGTTCTGCACAGACAAGTGACAAATAGATGTCAGAAAAATAAACCACAGCGACATTCAGAAACTCAGAATCAAGTGCTGACAATACACTACACAAAGTGATTAAGGGAATCACCTGATCAAGCTTTTCACAATCAGACTCTTCATCAGAACACTGATTGTATCGACCATAATTCATGGACGGTCTTCGCCTCAGGGACCTTGTAATCTTTCCCCCACCACCATATCCAGCTTCGGATTTTACATCTACAGGTTCTTGTCGCGAAAGATTTGAAGAAACTGAGCAGCAGGGTTCACTGTCAGCATTTTCCAATGTCTTCGACTTGAAAGACGTGAAAGACTCAAAACCAGGTGGAACTGCCAAAAAATCGAGATCCTCTTCCTTCAAACAAGCTCTAAGAAGTTCAGTCCCCATAAAAGCTGCACATATTCATCACATAAAAATGCTTGGAGTCAATAAATGGTTCCAATGAACATCTTCTAAAGACAGGTTGCAACAAGAAACCCAAGAAAAAAAAAGTATCAAACAGCAATACAGCATGCAATGTACATTAGCAAACTCTGCAAAAAAGGGATACATATGTACAAATTTCTGAACTAAGTAGAGGTAAAGACTAATGCAAGACGAGACCATTAAAGCTATAAATGCAAAGATTATATCAAATGTCAGAGATCACTACAGGATATGAGGCCAACACATGAGAAATTTGTTCCCAGTACTAGAAAAGCAAAAATAATCCAACGAAGATAAATACAGCCGAAAATCCTACTTTGATAACTTAATACATGACCAAGCTCGGCAAAGATCATGATACTCGAGGTTTTCATTAACAAATTTTGACCTGCAGACTCATAACGATTCGACAAATCCTAAAACAATGTTGATGGATAACAATTGATCATCAGTTCAGTTTTGCAGCAGATCTGTATTTCTGAATCTGGATTACCAAACTGCAAATTATATGGAATCCAAATTATATATAATACTGTATGTACATCATATCCTGAAATCAGAACACATCTGAATATCCATAACATAGGAATCGAGTAAAGGCAAACTGAATTTTTTGTTTTTCTTGACAGGAATTACCCATCAGGAAATCATCCTTTCTTGCAGAAAACCACCATGTCAAAATTATGATTCTAAATATCCCTAATTATGGAATATTCACATTATCAATGACTGCATGTACTTACAGAACAAGGGCAGAATTTCTGATGAACATATACATATCAGATGATTAATTAATTTAATGGGGACTTACATAATCTTGATCTAAAAGTATCTGAATATCAGGTTGACCAAGCCAAGCTGCTGAAACACTGCATTGACCACAACCTTGATTCTGATAATTACAAACACACTTTGGTAAACCCAGAAACAAAAACTTCAGTCCCAGTAAATTCCCAGATAAAAAATAAACAAATATAACAAAAAAATTATTATTATTATTTATCAGGAAAAAAAGATTGACAAGAAATTGTCAGATCTAACCCTAACACCTCTATCAATAATATTCTACCCAGAAAAACCCAGAAAATCCCAAATTAGAAAAAACCCATTAAATTGCAGAAAGCATCAAACAAGGAAATAATGAATTGGGATCAAATTGGGCTGATTTATTTTTTTATTTTTATTTATTTTTGAAAAAAGGTAAAAACAGGAGAGAGAAAAACCCAATTCAGACACGGTTAGGATAAGGGTAATTCTGGAAACAAAAAAAATTATTGGTGCTGTGATGTGGCCTTCAATATGTTGAAGAATTAGGCAAAAATCCCTATCCCTATTAGTATTAAAAGTGTTTGTTGTTGTTACAAACCCTAGGAAACCCAATAAAAAAAAAAAAAATTGGGGATTTTGCCACCCACTTTCTTCAAAGTTCTGGTCCGAAAAAAGGAAAATAAAAATTTGGGTACTAGTACTTGTAATTAATTATATGAGGGATAAAACGTGTTAACCTAATTTATTTGGGTATGTTCTCATTCATGCTCTTCCTCTTTCTTTTTTTTCTTTTTCTCCAGAAAGCAACAAAACCAATGTTATATGGTAAGCGAAACGCGATAAGTCACAAATGTCCTACCAGATCGGAACCTCGCGTGTTTTTACCCGTGATTTTAATTTGATTACAGCGAATCACAAATGTTTTGTTTATTATTATGTTATGTTTAATGAGCAGTAATAATAAATCAGATCAATAACAAATCTTGCTAACCTTATTAAAATTGGTCCTCTGGATAAGTTTGGAATGAAATTTGGGGCACTAATAAAAAAAACAAGTAAAGAAACCAATTACAAGTAAATATAGCACAAGAAAAATAATTTTGGTTTTGAAAGATAAAAAAAGATTATTTAAAAGTATAAAAATGGAAATATCGTGAGAAATTAGAGTTGGAATTTTAGAGAGAGAAAGAGAGGGGGAAGAGAGAGAAAGGTGTGAAGGTGTGGAGTTGGGCTGTTGGTACTTGCATAAGCCTCATAATTCCACGTGAAAGGAGTAAAACAAGCAACGGTGGATCAAATTACTAAAATAACCCCATAATACTTTATGCACTTTGTTATGGAGATTAGATTAGATTAATATTCCATGATAATTTTGTTTATTTATAAAGTGGCAAAATTATTTTATTTTTTTTTGGTAAAAATTGGATAAATAAAAATTACAAACATGCGGCTTTACTAGAGGTGATCAACATCGGCCTGGTCCACAGTCCGGTCCGATCCGACCAAATTATGTATTATTAGTTAAAAGCCCGAATTCGAACCGAAAAGAGCTTGAAAAGCCCGTTTTAGCCCGACAAGTCCACTACTTTTTACGGATTTGGGTACGAGGTATCATGTTAAGATCCGGCCCGGTCCGATTTTTTTATCACCTTTAGGTTTTACCTATTTTTACCCAAAATAATACTTCATCCATTTTTAAGTTGACATGTTTCTTTTATCATGTTTGTGCACATACATTTTTTAACGATTAATATTTTTAATTATTAACATGTAAAAATTATAAAAAGTGATATCAATAATATTTAGATTGATGCGTTTTGAGTTTTGATACTATTTAGATTTTTGTAGTTGACATGCTTAGACTTTTGACACAATTCATGAACTTTGCTTTGACTAGTTATTGTAGTTTATGAATTTATACAATTCAAACAAGATCCCATAAGACTATGTTTATCATTGCTAGTCAAAGTAAAGTTTGTGAATTGTGTTAAAAGTCAAAACGTATCAACTAAAAAAAGAAAAAGGTACAATTTTGTATTTTGGGACCTTGATCAATGAATTTTATTTATTATAATGATAAACTTGGATTTTTTGGTATATATGTACAATTTAGGGGATTATGATTAGGGGAATACAAGTACTCGATGTCTCTACCTAGGTATTGAACAGGGTAATCTAATAACTACGTAAAAGAATAGGGTCAAGAGAATTGGTTTTATTAGACAACATCTTTAACAAGTAAGGTATTTAATATAGAGTCAATATAATTATTAATATTACCAATTGGTAATTGGTGCAGTGGTGATTGGGATTGCATTTCATAAAGAGGATCGCGTGTTCGATCCTCCGCAACATCAATTGGATGGGATTGGAACCTAAGCACTTGGAATTGATCCCCAAATTCTGATTAGCCCAACTAAGTGAATGGTGCACAATTGGATGTAACTAATTAATCATATACTTCATATTCTAACAATGCAAAAGAAAACCCTAGTATCCTTTCCCTCTTTTCTCTCTCCTACACTCAATTCTCCATTGTTAATTTTGAAGGGGTTTCCATTGAACTTCAACGGTGGCAAGCCCCAATCTTTGTTTCCTTTAAGTTTTTTTGTTTCTTATTTTATTTGTAATTTTGATTTGCATTGCTTTAATTAAGCACAGAGTATAATTTATTACTAAAGATTTTACATTTTAAATTAATACTTTTATTTGAAAATTTCATTTTTCCTATTTACATGAGAATGTAATAAGTTAATTAGACCTTCCTTAAAAAAACAAGTTAATTAGACCTAACTCCACATAACCCAAAATCCAATCTTTAACCGACCGATATGTATAGACCTGTAGGGGTATCTATTCGGCATTTAGTTAAATTAAAATTCGATTTTGAATAGTATTATTTGAGTCCAATTTGATGATGAGTCCAATCTGATCTAACTTTTTCAAAATCCAGTCCGAATTAGAATTTAGTATTTTGAATCCAACTCAATCTGAAATCTAAACTAAAATAAATTACCATTTTTTGGGCCAATGACCTCTTTAAATTAAAACACATATTGATAAAATAATACAACAAATTGCTAGTAAAAAAAATAAAATAAAAAAATAATAAAAAAAATTGGCCTATAATCTCAAAATATGTCATGGAAGTATTAAACAAATCAGTTGTGTTACCTTTTTGTTTTATATGTTGTTATTCAAGTAATTTAATAAATGATATTAGACTTGTTGAAAATTTCTAGTTTTTCAGTTTAATTAGATCCAAAACCATTCATCAATCTATTCCAATCTAAAAATTCTAATTTTCCAAAAAAAAAAAAAAAAAAAAAAAAAAAATCAATTAAACTTAATTGGATTAATATTCAGTTTGAAAACTTTGGATTTTGATTTTTATTCGAATAGTGGATGCCCCATTCTGAACATCACAAATGTTTGTTACCTAGTTTTTGTTCATTTGTTTAAAAAATTTGTTAGAAAGTAGGTTTGTTTTAATTCCTGGAAACTATCCACTCGCTTACACCATTTTAGACCCCACCTGGCCACCTCAACGACCACAAATGTTTGTTACCATAATTTTCGGTGATCATTTTAGAAATTTTTAAGCTTTCTATATATATTCAAAGTTGATTGTTTCCTTAATTAACATTTTTTTGTATACGTTATATTATAATCTCATTTTTGCGTGATTAATAAAATAATAATCGAAATTCCAAATTTATATCTTTACTTAAGTTATGGTGAATGTATCTCTAATACGTAGTATAAACAACATTATTTTATGTGAGTGAAACTAAATTTAAAACATTTTTATCAAATTCGTGACACCTAATTTTAAATCATTAGTGAACATAATTTAAAATATTTACTTCCATTCTTAGTCTATGAGAAATGATAGAGAATCCTAACTCTTTCAATCTACTTAAAAACCTCTTAATTGTGTTTGGCTAAGAACATTTGAAGTTATGGTTTAAATGCGTCAAATCCATATCAATTTGCTCAATACCAATGACACTAATATATTAAGATGTTTAGAGACAAAGTTTCTATCCTTCTTGAGATAAAGCGAGTGGAAAAAGGGGACTAATTAAAGTCAATATGTTTTCTAATACGAGATGTCAACAAAATCCTTCCTCCCCCACCCCTCGTCCCCAAATAAAAGTAGTATCTTCCTTTTCACACGCCTGTAGAAAAGTGAATAAACATTAAGATGACAAAATTTGATGAATATTAAAAATAAATAAAATAAAGATAGTTAACTTAAAAATAAAAATAATAAGATAGCACAATTTATTTTATTTAAGGTGAGTTAAAAAATAGACAAAGCGAAATGAGATGTTTAGTTGGGGCAATGTGTTAAATAAAGTGAAAATATGAGACTTTAAGGATCCGGACCATGGGTGTTATATATAGCATATATAAAATTACGGCTATTTCACCAAATGCCACTGACAAATTTAAAAATTCATCAAATGCCATCCCACTTTTCAGAATTCACCAAATGTCATTTACAAACAGTAAAATGTCATGTCGTGCCATTAATGAGGTCTGGACGTTAACAGTCCGTTAATGCGAAATGACCATTATACCCTTATGTGGGGTTAATGGCGCGTTAATGGGCATTGACTCTCTGACTTCTTCAATTTCAATCAAAAAAAAAAAAAACCTCCATCATTCTTCTTCTCTGTTCTTCGAAGTTCCACCCTCATTCAAACTCTGAAATCCATACTCAAAGCAGAAGATTTCGTTAACACTTGAACAAAAAACTCCTAAAAATCGAATCTTTTTTATGCGATTTGAGTTGTGCGAACCAGTTGATCACTACTGACAAGTAGGGGAGGAAGTAGAACCAAAAGGCTGTTGAATTTGAGTTTGGGGTGTTCGACATAGCAATCAAGGTAATAATCGCTCTTTCGCTTTTCCATTCGCGTTTTGAATCTGGCAATTTGTGCGAAAATTGAGTTAGGGTTAGGGTTTTCTAAAACATGCATGTTAAATGCGATTACTTGAATTGAGTGTGTGAATTTATGCTAAATTTCATATTAAAATTGTTATTTGTTGGTATGAATTTGACATTGTTATGCTTTGTGATTGTGAGGTGTTTGAAGTCTATATTTCGCATTTTTGTGTACTGGTATGTTAGGTTGTGGTATGTGGTTGTTGATATGAATCATATGTGTTGATGTTCAGTGTAGTAATGTCTCTGTAATTTGTTGTTTATAGGATGAGTAAATTGTGGCTTGATGTCCATTATAGAGATCAGGGGTTTGATGTATTGGTTGATGATACAGACATAACAAGTTTAATGGACTTGTTTGAGTTTATGTTTGAGGACTCTGTTAAGCAAAATGTGATCCTACCAAAGTACTTTAGTTTGTATGTAAGGCCACCTAGAACTAATAGGAAATTGGAGTTGTGTTCTGATAAGGATATGCTGAAAATATGGGAGTGGTTTGGACATAAGGAAACTATAGTAATCTATTTAGAGGAAAAAGAAAGTCCTAGTCAAGTGTTTCAGGATGCTGAGGGTAGCTGGCAGAGAAGGATTAAGGCCATGGCTGAGAAGGCTAGGGTAGAAGCTGAAAAGGCCCGGGCTGAGAGAGAGTTGGAGGAACTGGAACAATTTAAGGTTGCAGTTGAGGTTCCTGTAGCTAATGTGGATAGGGGTGAGGATGAGTATGTAAGAGTGTTTGAGACTCCAGTAGCAGATGAGGTGTTCCCTGGGCAATCTCAGCCTGAGCCTGAGCAAAATACTCAACCATCTACCCCACCTAAATACTGTCAACCTCCTTCTCCTATCAACCAACCCAAAACCTCAGGTGTGAGGAAGAAAATGACCCCAAGGAAAAGGAAGAGAACACCCAAAAAAAAGCCACCACCTCAAACCACCTCACCAGGTCAACCAACATCACCACCTCAAACAACCTCACCACCTCATTCAACCTCACCACCTCATTCAACATCACCACCACATTCACTTGAAGCACCTCAGTCACCTGGACCACAACCAAGATCACCACCTGTTTCATCTCACCATGCAGAGTCACCTCCAGCACAAACCCCCTCAGAACCAGAACCTCAGGCAGAATCAGTTCCAGCTCAAACTGATGTCAATCAAACATCAGAAGCAGCTACTTCTATGCCTGGGAAACCAAAAAAGATTGGTAGATCAAGGCCACCAGGATTTAGAACAAAAAAGAGCTGTGGGAAAAGGGTTGCTGGGGGGAGTAATGTTCAAGGTGTGAGCTTAAGGAGATCTGAAAGACACAAGAAGCCACCAGTTGGGGTTGAAAGTAGTGAGTGAAGGAATTGTGTCTTCGATAAGTGCAATTACTAGATATATCAAGGATCACTATTATGGAGATAATAAGTTCATTCTATTGGGGCGTCATCCTCTGTTGCTAGACTATGAGAGATGATCTTTGGGCTAGTCAAATAGCCCAAAGCCCTTTAGAATGGATCCTATATTGGTCACACACAAGGGTATTGGGTTAAGCAAGTTAGAGGCCCATTAATGGGCCTCATGAGCAATCAATTAGTCATAAGCATGAGTGGGCTAAGTATAGTTTGAGTGGGATTAGGAAGTGGGCTTGGATTTGGATTTGGACTATTATTTAGAGATGCGATCTATAAATAATAGCCTTGCCTAGGGTTGCATAGAAAAGTCACAATTGACACATAGTGAATTGTGAATCAAGCAACCATCATCCAAAAGCCCTCACCCTCTCTCTCACTCATGCACGCCCTCTCTCTCCCCTCTCACCCACGGCCGGCCACCCCTAGTGGCCACGTGGTGTTGCGCGGTGGTTCTTGGCTAGTTGATCGTTCGTTCATCTCCGTAGAAGGTCGATAGAAGTGTTCTTTCGCGACTAACTAGCATTAGTGGAGGTCTTAATCTGTGCCCGTGGACCAAGTAGAGGAATCACGTTTGAGGTTCTTTATCTCCCTTTGTTCTTGCTCGATCGCACGTGGAATCACGCTTCAAAGGTACGATTATTTGTGCTTTATGTGTTATGCATTAGATCCTTGGATTAGGTACTGTATGAATATGATTCATGTTATTTCCGCTTCATAGTACCTATAAACTCCTACAGTGGTATCAGTTAGCCTATTGCATTTACGCATATTGCCAATAATTCTTTGATAATCCACAATTTTAATTCAATTAAGAGGGAGAAATTAATTTAATTATGGTTCGATTATTATATTTAATGTGATTAAACTTTTGGAATCGATTAAATGTGATTTAATTATGCTCAAATAGCCATGAAAGGACCGAATTTATGCCCTAATATGTTCGAATTTTCGAGCCCTAGAACCCTAATTTCGAATTTTTTCGAAAATCCTAGCCCTAAATTATGATTTTGTGCTTGATTTTGATCTAATTCGATTTGTTTTATGTTTCATAATTTTTAATTGGGTTGATTTATGCATAGAAATGTTTTATGTATGATCAAAGATTTAATTTTAAAAGTTAGAATTAAATTGGGATTAATTTTATGATAAACCCTAATTTTAAAGTTGAATGTGATTTAATTTTAATCTTATGGACTAATTTAATTTAATTAGGATAAATGTTATTTTAATTAAATTAAAACACAAAAAAAAAAAAAATTATTTTGGCCGGCAACCGCGGCTGGGTGGCGCAGCCACGGCGGCTGCCGACCAGGTGGTGGTCCAAGAGGGAGGGTTAGGGAGGGCGGCGGTCCATGGTGGCTGTGGGCAGCAGCGTGCAACCGTTGCACGGCTGCTGCCGCGGCTGCCACCGCTGGTGCTGCTGCTGCCTTGCGCGGCAGTGGCTGCTGCAAAGCAGCCAGCCACCGTGGCTAGCCTTGGCTGGCCACGCACGGTGGCCTGCAGCCCAGCAGAAGCAGCTCCACGCTGCTGCCCTTTGAGGCAGTGGCTGCTGTCACGGCAGCCAACCACCGTGGCTAGCTTCGGCTAGCCAACCACGGTGGCCGGTGTTGGTGGTTGTGGTATTTTCAAAAAAAAAAAAAAAGTTTTAAAAATTTATTTCAAGATAATTATGAATTATTTTGGGATAAAATTAGTTTTATTTTGGATAAGTTAAAATATTTTGAAAATATGATCTTTTATTTTAGGATAAAATCAAATATTCAAAAGTTGTTATATTTGATATTATCCATATTTAAGTTGTTATATTAGTAATTATCCTAAATTAAAGTGGTTAATTATGGATAAGAATGATTAGGATATTCTGAGCATATTCCAAAAGGATAATAATTGATTTAAATAATGTGATTATCCCATAATTAATTTTGGATATAATTGATTTAAAATATTGTGATTGGCTAGTAATTAGGATAGAATTTCCCAACTTTGTTAGGATAATCTTTGAGGATAAATATGATTTATCTTTTGAGATTAAAATAAGATTTGATTCTATCTCATACCTAAATTAAAATATATGATATTTTATAATTGGTTATGATTAATATATGATATTATCTAATTACAGTAATTAATTAAAATATGAGATATTTATAGCCATGTTTCCTTCATTATGATCATCAGATGTTATAGTTTAGGAAAGCATGATGAGTGATTTATTATATGGCACTTTATAATATATGATATTGTTTATTGCTATATATATAGACTAGTATGGCCCATAGATTCTAAAATACGATCTGCGCATCGTGATGTATTTTTGCAATCTAAATACGGTCTGCGTACCGTTGAGTATTTTTGTAATTTACTTCATTTTATTTAAGTAGTAGATAGAATAGAGTAGAATTACAGGTTGCAGTTAATCCAAGAAGCCCATGAAGTGAAGGCCCAAAGGAGAAAGATGGATGCGATCCATGATGATTCAAGTGGGAGCATTTACTTTATTAGTTTTCTTAGGATTAGGGGCCATGCTATGTCTTATTTATGCATTCAGTATTTTATGCATGTTAGATTTTATTGATGTTTTGTGATGATGCGCTAGAGTTCACTATTTAATCACAACATAATAAATCTAGATCCCAGTAATATTGATGCAGCTTTTCCAATTAAAAACCCGACGAAAACCTTGATCGTTTGTGATGGGTCGGCCTCAGCAGAGCATCATAATATATCTTGGGGAAGTGGGGGTAGATCACGTTCTACACTTTTAATTGGTTATATTCAACAAGGTTACCTAAAGATCAGTTTAGAACCTTGAAGCTAAGGGTAATAATTAAACATGTGATGGTTAATTATTCAACCAAGAGTTACAAGAGTTGTAATCAGTAAAGAGTTTACTCACCTTGAAAATGTAATGGTTGATGGCAGGGGCTCAGTCCGGTTAATTATTGCACGAATAAAGGATCTTGGAATCACTTAATTCAAGATGGGATCAATTAAATTGAATAGAGTGCTTTAAAGTTACCAATTTAATTCGCTTATGGTACTTTAAATTTTAATAAACATAATTGAATTTTGCGTTTACTTATAAGTAACATGTCGTTCTAATTTTATTATATATAATTTCCTCGATTGAAAATAAAGTTGAGAAACGTTCTCAAAAAGTTTAAAAGATAATCCATAAACCTATATTCCAATTTTGCTAAGATTGTTCTAAAAGGCAAGTTTTAGAAATTCATGTCACATGTCTAAGGTTGGTTTTATTCAAAATGTTTGAGTAAAATACCAACACATCTTCATTTTGAAAAATGTTTCAAGGGATATAATGAGATGGGAGGTACAAATCCTCCAAAAGACAAGTATAGAAATCCAATAAAATCTCTTATCTTCAATATAATTGAATATGAGAAAGTGATTGGAAATCTCTATGATCAAAAGTTGATCAAATGATAGTATTCTTCATCTATTTTATATAGAGTTTAATACTTGATTAAACTCAAATATAAATAATGATAGAATAGACTTAGCAAAATCATGAAAAGTGTTTAAAATAGTTGAGCAAAGTATCATTTTGAACCTAAGAGAAATGTTCTAAGTGGCTCAAATGGAAAGGTTTAGGAATATATGAGGATTGCATTAAGATGTTTTAGGCCAAGAAATGCAAACAAGTTGCTACTTTTCAAACCTAGAACTACTTACATACTAAAAGTTGTTATGAACAACAAATGTTTCAAATTAAATGGATCAATTCCAATTGATTAGATACTACCTCATATAGTTGGAAGGTAAAAGAATGGAAATGTTCCAATTTAAGAATTATATTATAGAAATTGATTTGGCATATTGCTACTTCTTGGACATATGATGTCTTGTTTAGATCATTCATTGCACAATGTGATTGAACTAAAGGAAGAAGTTATTGCTAAAGGAGAAATAAATCTACAAGTTTAGAAGCAAATGTTGCTATTTCACAAGTAGAATCTATAAGTTTGGAAGCAAAAGTTGCAACTTTACAAGTAGAACCAGTATTTCACCACTAATAATTAGCTAGAATTAAATAAATGTTATTCATTCTTGCCATTATCAAAACACCATTCAATGTTAGTAATGACTAAGCATCGAAGATTCAAAACGTGGAATAAATGTTATTCTATGCTTCATTGAGTCATAATGTGTTTTGAATTGCTAAATAGGTTTAAAATTCTATATGATAGAAATAATTAAACCATTTCTATATATATAAATTGTCTCTAAAATATCAATTAATTCGAATGAAAATGAAAATTGCATGCGGAAGATCCAAAAGGATGGACTTTCAATATCATTAGATTATGAATCTATTGATATATGTAATTATCATTCTAATTTGAAATTTTGACTAAGTCACCATTTAGAGAAATGATGATGTGAACTCGAGGTCGAATACATATCGATGTAAGAAAACCAAAGGTTCAAGGCTAGAGACGGACAGTGAAACTTCATTTGTGATATGATCACTTGTGCTTAGTTGAAGCACAAGAGTGAAGATTTTGAAAAGTTCAAAATGTTCAGTATGAAGTTCAGTATCAACTTGACAAGAAAATGATTACATTACAATATGATTGTAATTGTGAAAATTTAAGTCAAGACATGTAATTGGCAACATATTCGAAATATTGTGATATGATCGTAATAATGAGAATTTAAGCCAACACATTGATAAACATCCAAGAGTTGTGAAATCGTTTTACAACAAAATCCGAAAGAAAACCTTGTGAAGTGTTTATGAAGGGAGCTATCAATCTATATGAGATATATTTTGATAACGGATGAAAATACCCTATCTTCCAACCATTGTTCAAGGGATATACTTTTAAGATAAGCTACAAAACTAAATAAAAACTACATACGTCAAATCAAAAGTAGCAAAGGCTTCATATGTGATATGGATAAGAAAAGTTCTTATAAAGTCTTTCTACAAAGCAAGGAATAAAAGTTGTATTGAAACGTTTAATGCACATTCGATTCCTAAATAAAGCACGGGGTACTACTACATAACCATGCTTAGCACAAAATGTTTGTTGCTCAAGTAGGTGCCCTTATGGAAATTGTTCCAAAAGGTCAAGTGGGAGTAGTATAAATCTCAAAAGAGTTTGAGAAAAGCAACAAACAAACGTGGTTCAAACCATGGTTGGTTCACCCTATGCTAAATATGCCTCCTCAAAAGGCAAGTGGGAGTATAAGAATCTTGAAAAGTTCGAGAGCCTTGAAAGAGTTCAAGAAAAGTGACTTCGAAATTCTTGAAGAAATTCGAGAAGCAATCGAATAACAGCAACAATATGAGCATGATTCACCTCATGATACAAATGACAACGCGTGGTCTCATTAAGTGTAATGGGATTAATAACCATGTGTCGAAGGTAGTACATTCCAAGTGCACATCCTCTATTGTCATTTCTCATTGAAAGCTAAACAAAGTTGTTGTATGAGTTTCAATTGTTGCATAAAAACCCACAATGATGACTAGCATACGTAAAACTTAGCCAAAGAAATATGATTTCATATTGACTAAGAGTTCTAAAATATTTATTTTGGAACATTATGATTATGCAAGTAATAAAGATGATTTGACAAGTTATAACTCCAAGTGGTTTAAAATCAGGAAATCTGAAATAGATTCTAAATCTGTAAGCAAGTGTATGACACTTGAATAATTTGCCTAAATTGGGTGAAACCCATTGTAAGCAAAGCAGACAAGAAAGAAAAATGTTTTCTAACTAAAGCAAAGACTTCTTAAAGGATTCAATTAATTTATAGTATGACTATGATTACAATGAAACCTTTACATTAGTCATGTTGCAAAGATCTATTAAAGATACTTTAGTGATTTCTACCTTATGAGATTTGGTAGATGGATTTCAAAACACTTTCTTGAAATTGTTCATGAAATAAGATTTGTATATGATACAATCAAAAGTTTAGAGATCCAATAATCCTAGGGATGCATAAAAGATCCATAATGGATTGAAGTTAGCATCAGGGAGTTAATGTTCTTAATTTTGCGAGTTAGTCAAATCGTTTGATGTTCTCGTAAAATGAAGGAAAAGGTCTTGAGTGTACAAGATGTTTAGTGGGAGCTATGAAGTCTTCTTGGTCTAGTAGTACAGAGAGCAATTATTGAAGGATCAAATGATGGCTATTGCATTTTGTATGAAAAACCTTGGAGAAGAAGATGAGTACATTTGGGATTCAAGATCTATATAGATGGGTCTCGAAGCATGTTTGAGTTTGGTTAAGAAGCTTATATTGATAAGATTCTTATAGGGTTCAACATTATATTGAAAGGAGTTTCAATCCCATGTAACATGGCACATTGCTTAATGATTCAATACTTTAAGAAAGGTTGATGAAATTAAGATTTTGAGTGATGATCCTTATGCAATTTGCAAAGGATCCATCATGCATGTCATGGACTATACTCGTCTATTTGATTCACGTGTTCTTAGAACAAGTGATGGTAGATTTTAATCGAAATCCAATGTAACGTTGGAATACAAATTAGAAATTCCAAAGTTCCTTGCGAAAGGGCGAAGGAAAATTCTTAGTGTATGGAGGTGAATATTATTATAAAGTTTAGAAATTGCAAAATTCATGTTTATGAGAATGTCTCATGAACTCTACTTACTAAACCCCTTCCATAACCAAGGTATGAGAGTCATACTAAGGTTTTTGGATTGAAGCAAGTTATGTAATTTTAGTTGTGTATGTTTTGAGAAAGCATATTACAAAAGTAAATACATTAGCTTGCAGAATTATGTTTATCAATTGAAACAAAGTTTCAATCTTATTTAATCGTGGTTTCAATATTAAATAAAATGTCCAAAATAATTATGAATTGATGGGCTCACTAGGTTAATGACCTTTTGAATGAAACCCCACAGGTGAACAAAATTCATATATTATTAAGTTCCTAGTTCGGAATCATTAAAGTGGACATAAATGATTTCTTATACTGAACTAGCATGTTAAGATTGATTGGATAGCGCAGTTTCATGGGCTATAGGAGTGTAGTGATACTCGGTCAATCACATGGATATGCATGAATGATGCATGATCGAACTATTGACCAACTTTGAAGTTCAAGTATAGAACTTCCGGATATATTAGTGGATTCCTTTGACATGAGTGGAACATTGATTTCATTCAATGGATGATATAACTGTGGTACATTCAAACGTCTTCCCGTAACTGGAGATTATAAAGGGTGTTTCCTGGTTATTTCAGAAGTTGAGTGGGAGCTTTGGTTGCCACAAGATTGGATATAGTCTACCTATTAAATTAGGAATGTGTCATGTTTTGGCCTCTTGAAGAGGGAGAATTCAGAAAATGCATGGCCGTGCTCAAATGTGTTACATAGTAACCATTTGTTTTGTAATTCTAACTCGGATTTCAAGAAATGATTTGTAGATTAATATAGATTACATAAGATGCAATCATATTATCAAATCGACACAAAATGACTTAAGGAATTTGAATATTGTGCACTTGTCTCAGACAAGTGGGAGATTGAAGGAATTGTGTCTTCGATAAGTGCAATTACTAGATATATCAAGGATCACTATTATGGAGATAATAAGTTCATTCTATTGGGGCGTCATCCTCTGTTGCTAGACTATGAGAGATGATCTTTGGGCTAGTCAAATAGCCCAAAGCCCTTTAGAATGGATCCTATATTGGTCACACACAAGGGTATTGGGTTAAGCAAGTTAGAGGCCCATTAATGGGCCTCATGAGCAATCAATTAGTCATAAGCATGAGTGGGCTAAGTATAGTTTGAGTGGGATTAAGAAGTGGGCTTGGATTTGGATTTGGACTATTATTTAGAGATGCGATCTATAAATAATAGCCTTGTCTAGGGTTGCATAGAAAAGTCACAATTGACACATAGTGAATTGTGAATCAAGCAACCATCATCCAAAAGCCCTCACCCTCTCTCTCACTCACGCACGCCCTCTCTCTCCCCTCTCACCCACGGCCGGCCACCCCTAGTGGCCACGTGGTGTTGCGCGGTGGTTCTTGGCTAGTTGATCGTTCGTTCATCTCCGTAGAAGGTCGATAGAAGTGTTCTTTCGCGACTAACTAGCATTAGTGGAGGTCTTAATCTGTGCCCGTGGACCAAGTAGAGGAATCACGTTTGAGGTTCTTTATCTCCCTTTGTTCTTGCTCGATCGCACGTGGAATCACGCTTCAAAGGTACGATTATTTGTGCTTTATGTGTTATGCATTAGATCCTTGGATTAGGTACTGTATGAATATGATTCATGTTATTTCCGCTTCATAGTACCTATAAACTCCTACAGTGAGGATGAGAGCTCTGATGGTGATGACAGTGAGGATTCAGATTACATTCAATCTGGCAGTGAACAATATGATGATGATTTAGATCTTGCTGACTTCATAGAGGATGAGGAAGAAGTAGAATGCCTGTATGATGACATCCCACCCAAAGAATTTGAAGATTACCTTGATGGAACCCAAGCAATGGACAAAACATACAAGAATGGAAGGGTTTGGAGAGATTGTGAATTTGGAAGCATTAAACTGGAGCCATGGTTGATTTTTGCAGACAAAGAGTCATTCTATGAAGTGTTTAAGGAATTTTGTGTACAAGAAGGTTTTGGAGTTTTTGTTGAAAAGAGTGACCCTACCAGGTTTATAGCAAGATATGCTATAGATGGCTGCAACTGGAGAATCCATGCATCAACCATGGCTGACAAAGTGAGCTGGGCAATAAAGACATTGACAGGGGAACATGCAACTTGTGGTAGGCTTGAGATAAATCCCATTGTTGGCTGTGACTGGCTTTGCAGACATCTACAATCAGATATTCAAGCCAATCTAGACATTTCTGTTGAGTCTCTGCAAAGAATTTGCATGGAAAGGTACAGAGTTCAAGTGAAGAAAAGGTTATTTTATAAGGTGAAAGCAATAGCCAAGGAGCTCATTCATGGTGGATTTGGAGAGGCCTACAGGCTCCTTCCAAGATATGTTGAGATGGTCAAACAGACCAATCCAGGGAGTTATGCACTAGTGACATGGACACAAGTACCTGCAAATGTGCAACCTAGGTTCAAAGCATGCTTCTTTTCATTTGCTGCTCAAGTTAGAGGTTTTTTGAGAGGCTGCAGGCCAATCATTGGCATTGATGGGGCCCATCTTAGTGGTTATTACAAAGGAATATTGCTAACAGCTGTTGGAATTAATGGGAACAATGAGATATTTGTGTTTGCTTATGCCATAGTCAGTACAGAGAGTGTTGAGACTTGGGGTTACTTTATGAGGAATTTAAAGTGCCTCTTTGAGAAAGAGGGATGTGCCAGAGATGACTGGACATTTCTTTCTGACAGAATGAAGGTAAATCAGTCTTTCTTTGCAATACACACTTTTTCCTTTATCTTTTTATTGGTTTACAATGCTTACCACCTCACTTGTTATATGCTTTTGCAGGGAGTTGATGCAGCAATTATGGAGACATTTCCCAGAGCAACTAGAAGAATTTGCTGTCAACACTTGTACAGCAACTGTAAAACAAAAGGCTTTAGTGGAACAGCATTTCACAAACTGTTCTGGGTTGCTACTGATGCTTACAATCCATACGTTTTCAACAAAGCAATGGAGAAGATTCATGCCTACAACCCAAATGCTGTTCTGTATTTGGAGAGTACCACTGAAGTTTGGTCAAGGCATAAGTTTGACCCAGTTGTCTGTTGTGACCATAACACCACAAATTTTGTTGAACCATTCAACTCTTGCACCAAGCCATACAGAGACTTACCCGTGTTGAAGCTTCTTGAAGGTTAAACAAACATTTTGTCATTCTTTATCACTTTCCAAATGGCATTTCATTTTTGCTATGTTTAATCAAGTAACTGGTTTTAATTTTGCAGCTATAAGGCAATGGTGCATGAAAAGGATGGCTCCAAGGTTTGATAAAGCAACTTCGATGGGGGATGGGGAACTCACTGAATATGCAACAAAGATCTTGCAAACAAGATCAGATGAGTCCAGGTTCTGCTATGCCACACCTTGTGGGGGTGATGAGTTTGAGGTGAGAGATGCACATGTGTACTATCCCATCAAACTAGGGACTGGAACTTGTGGTTGTGGGAAGTGGCAACATTCAGGGATCCCCTGTAAGCATGTGCTCAGAGTGATCTACCACCAGAGGCTGCAGGCTACAGATTTTGTATCACCTTATTTCAAAGGGAGTGCATACAAAAGCACTTATGGAGAGCATATGCACCCAATGCCTGACCAAACTCAGTGGCCTTCATTCAACCTCCCTGACATACTACCACCCTTGGTAAAAAGATCAGCAGGCAGACCCAAGAAACAGAGAAGAAGAGGGGCAAATGAAGCAAGAAAGGGGAAGAGACATAGTACAGTCAAGTGCAGCCTATGCAAAGAGTTGGGCCACAACATGAAGACATGTGCAGCAAAGAAAAAGAGTGCAGCAGCTGAAGCAACAAGTGCAGCAAACAACAACACTGAGCAGCCTGAAGCCTCAACTGCAGCAATCAACAACAATGCAGAGGCTGGAGCAAGCACTTCCAAGACCAAGAAGAGATCAAAGAAAGCTGCATAAACTCCACAGCCCTGCCCTTTTGAATGCAAACCATATTTGTTAATTAACTCCACAATTTTGAACACTATTAATCCAGTGTGTGCTGTACCTAAGTGTTTATTTTTTTTGGAAAATATTCTGAATTATGTCAGCAAGTCAGCAAGGGCATTTTATTTTGAAATGAACAGAAAACAGCAGCCATAATTTTTTGGATGAACATGATTGCAACATGAGTATTTATACTAGAAATGTTCAAATTAACACTTTATTTACTTTCATTGAAATTACATTGTTGTTCACTTCATCATTACAATCACAAATATTACACACATAACAACTCCTACTTTCATAATAGAATTGAGAAATTTTTTTTGTTGCCTCACTTTCTTCTTCAATTGCTTCAATTCATCATACACATCGCTATGTCCCGATCCATCTCTATCATAACAATTTCCCCTACTTTGAGCAGCTTCCGGATTGAGAACTCTACACCATTTGAAACTATTACATGAGTCGCACTTGTAATAAAGCCTTTGAGGATTCGATGTTGACTCCGAACTTCTAATTGCGTATTTTCGACCGCAACCGCAAAACTTATTTGGAACTCTTACATATGCATAATCGTATGTGGAGGAAGATGTGTTTGATAATAAACTCATGATTATGCATGTAGAGGGGTGCAATGTGTGTTCTAAGACTCATATTTATAGAACAAAGAGGGTGCAACGGCTATTTTACCCCCAAAAATTTTTAAAAAAATTTCAAAAAAACTAGCCGTTACTACTCATCTGATTAGAGGGTTACTGTGTAATAATTTACAAAAGTAATGGCATTTCATGAAAACTACTAATTTTTCAGTGGCATTTTGTGAATTAAGAATCCTAGTAACGGACTGTTAACGTCCAGACCTCATTAATGGCACGACATGACATTTTACTGTTTGTAAATGGCATTTGGTGAATTCTGAAAAGTGCGATGACATTTGATGAATTTTTAAATTTGTCAGTGGCATTTGGTGAAATAGCCGATAAAATTAAAGTAAGAGGGATGACGTACAAGGTCAATTAATAAAGGAAAATTTGCCAACAATAACACGACCTTTTAGCGGTCTTTCAAAAATAAAACGACCTTTGGATTATCTCAAAATAATACGACATTTGACACATATCTTCCGTAAATGAAACGTGACCTGTCAATAACCTGTTTAGTAGGTTACATGTGACACGTGTCAAAGTGTCATTGATCAATTTTTTTTTACAATTTTCTTTAAAAAAAAACCTTAAAACACAAAATAAACGTGAAACATAAAAAATAAATAAAAAATCTTTAAAAAAAAAAAAAAAAAAAAAAACCCACTTACTCAGCCCCACAACCAGCCCTCATACTCCACTACCCAGTCCCCTACTCCCCACTAGCGTCATCCCCCTTCCCCGCCGGCGTCAGGCTTGTTCTCGGCCCCTTTGTCAGCGCCGACCCATTTTGTACCCGTTTACGGCCCTCGTACCCATCCCCGTCCCTGATTCCACCCCCACTTCCTACCCCATCCCTAATTTCGTTCCCCTACCCTACCACATCCCAGATGCTAGCACTCCCCTCTCCTTCACGCGAGCTCTCTCTTTTCCGATAGGTTAGAGTTTCAATTGGATTTCAAGGTAGAGCGGTGGTTTCACGGCGGTAAGGAGGGAGGGCGGTGGTTTAACGGCGATTTCAAAGGCGACGGGTGGGAATATATGGGTTTGTTTCGAGTATGGGAGCGGGAAGGAAGGCAGTTTTGAGGGTGGTGTTGGGGAGAGAGGTTGTTTCTTGTGTAGCTGGTTGGGTTTGGGTGGTTCTCGGAGAGTTCGTGGTGGAGGTGGAGGTAGAGGGAGGGATTCACGGGAAGAGGGTTTGTTTTTTCAGTTTTTTTTTTTTTTTTTTTTTTTTTTCAAAATTTCAGTTATTTATTTATTTTTTTTATTTAAATATAAGTTCATTATTGTTAAAAAAAATGCTAAAATTAAAAAAGTTCTTAACAAATTACAATGAGAAACGTGTCAAATGTAACCTGTAAAACAAGTTGCCGGGTTTTGCTCTATTTTTGGAAGATATATATCAAAGGTCGTATTATTTTGAGAAAATCCAAAAGTCGTTTTATTTTTGGAAGACCTCTGAAAGGTCGTGTTATTCTTGGCAAATTTTCCATTAATAAATTCAATTGGAAACTAATTTTAAAAAAATATTTTAATTAGTGGGCTGATTGTTGGAGTATGTCCTATGAATAATCATGGAATGACTTTTGGTTGGGGAATTTCATCAAAGGATGCAAAGAGAGCACATCATGTATTCTAATTTCAAAATTTGTAATTCATAAAAGATTGCTAATAACTCTCAGATATTCAAAGACTTCATTCTTGGGCTAGCATCCTTAACTTGACCCGCTTACCTAACCTAATAGCCCGATCCAAACTCGAACTAAACTGAGAGAAACCCAAACCCAACCAGAACTGAACCCGAACAACCCGAATTCAATCCGATTTGACCCAAATATCATATTTCGTAATAATATTAAATTTTATACTATTTTTGATAGATTTTAAGCCCAACTTGAAATTGACCCAAAATCTGACCTAAACCCAACCCATGGACCCGATTTGTCACTCATAATTTTATCTGTGAATCAATTTAATGAATAATGTGACCCTACTTTTAATTAAGATCGAGTCTTGATTTTAATTCAACCTAACAATTTCAATGGTCTAACATCAATAGATAACTTGGTTAAAAGCAAAATACATAAGAAAAAAAATATATATATAGCATACCTTGAGAAGGATTTTCTGGATTTGATGTGAACAAATGGTCTCTGAATTTTTGGAATTTGATGTGAAAAAATGCTCTCTCTCTGGATTTTTGAGTTTTAATGTGAACAAATGCTCTCTTTCTCCTCTATCCTCTCTCCTCTCTCCTCTTTATGTGTGTGTGTGTCTCTGCGCATAGAATAGAGTGCAAGGGATTACTTATATTTATATTTAAACAAAGAGATTCAACGTGGCTTGCAAAAGAAAAAAAAGGATAGGATTGACGGTAAGAAAGGGGGAAAAAAAAAGCTAAGAGAAAGGGCAAAATTAATTATAAAAATTACACAAACTTGGTAAGAAATTTGACATTTAGTTTTCTTGTCTCTATTCCTCTCTTGTATTAATTGTATTTCAACTAGTTAAGTCAGTAATTTCACTAAATGTGGCATCGAGGATTTTTTTTAAAAGAACGCACATAATTTTTATAATGGTGTAGATTGAGTTATTTCTAGGTCTTCTCAAGTTGATATATATAGATGGTACAATAACACTTACAACTAGTTTAGGAGTTGTGTAACACTAATGTTAGTACCTTAATTTATTATTACTACAAAATGCAATAATCAATAAGTAATGCTGTAAATAATAAACTTGTATTTTAGTTGACATGTGATTTTAG
This sequence comes from Chenopodium album, assembly GCF_948465745.1. Taxonomy (NCBI): domain Eukaryota; kingdom Viridiplantae; phylum Streptophyta; class Magnoliopsida; order Caryophyllales; family Amaranthaceae; genus Chenopodium; species Chenopodium album. The sequence goes on from NC_137846.1 coordinate 15,645,186, forward strand.
AAAATTAGGAGAATTAAGAGTGTATGAAGTAATACAAAATTCATACATTACTTAAAAAAAGAGGAAAAAAAACAAAATTCATAAATCAAAATGACTACATTTGCAGTGTTGTTATGATGACCAAAATTGACTAGCAAATTGAGCAGATTGATTAAAAAAAAAAAAAGCCCTTAGCACAAATTGGTAAAAAAAAAATTGCTCCGACAACAAAGTGGTAAAAAAACCCAACCTCAAGTGACAATTTGGTAAAAAAAAAATTAAAAAAAAAAAAAACTCATGCGACAATTAAGCCTAAAAATACAAATCGTTTTGTGGTTGTTTTCTTTAAATAAAAAAAATTCACCTAAATTTCCAACCCTTTATAAGGAAATTAAAATATGAAGAAGAAACGTTTAAATACTAATTTTCACTTAATTTTCCTACCCATTATTAACAATTTTTTTTTTTAAAAAAAAGGGTTGGAAATAAATCTATGTAATTCAAAATTTAGCAAAATAAAAAGGAGATGACATAATAATTTAAATTTAAATAAAATAAATAAATTTTAAAAAACACAAAATAATTAAATTAGAACTTTTGAAGAGTTTGCCCAAAAAAAAAAAAAAAAAAAAAAAAAAAAAAAAATTAATACCAATTTGGTCAATTGGCCAAATTGACCTAAGGCGAAAGTCATCTGAGTGCCTGAGTCAAACCAACTAGATTGAAATCAAATATACGTAGGAAAAATTATCATAAATAAAATAACCTTTGAGAGGTTGAATATATATAAGACAACTTTTAGATTATTTGTTGATATTACAACCTTTGGGAGTTTGGGGGTCTCACTTTTAAACAGGCCAAAAACTTGTAATTTGTAAACAAGTTACTCATGACACGTGTCGTCATATAATTGGTCTAAATTATTTAAATTTTGACTTTTTTTTAATCATTAATTTTTAAATGAATGATATCTATTTTAAAATATCCTTCTGCCGCCTCTCCTTTCCGGTTTAACCCGTCCCTTGCCAGCCAACCCCGCTCCCCAGCAGCAACCAGTGGTAGATCCATCTCCCCGACCCTACTTGCTCCCCCATCCCCACCCCAACCATACTTTCTCCTACCCCAACCCTGCCATTGGTTCAAAGGGGTTTCTATAATGGTGGCTAGAGGGTGGGGTAGTGTTTTCGAGCCTTGTGGAGTTGTGTGGTGAGGGGCTTGGGACTAGTGAAGGGTAGGTGGGCAGGCATTCAAGAAAGGAAGGGGACTATTTTCGAGCTGAGGAAGGGGAAGGGGCAATTTTTTGGGTGGGGAAAAGGGAGGGGGGTTTTGGCAGAGGGAATAGATTTGAGGAAGTGGTTGGGGAGGAGAGCATTTTCAGTGGGGAGAGGGGCTATCGGAGGTAGAGCAGTGGTGATGTTGGATGAGAGGAGGGAGAAAAGAAAAAAATTTAAATAATTTTTTAAAGCCAATCACAGAGCAACATGTGGCATAATTAACATGTTCACTAGGTTACATCCGGTTTTGACCGGTTTAAAATTGAGACCCCCAAAATGTTGTAATGTTAAGAATATTCAAAGGGGAGAGCCCTAATTTATCAATAAAATTCGTTTATCAAGTGACAAAATCGTAATTAAACCAACAAAATTATCCAATCCGCATGACATTTTCGTAATTGTGTCGAAAATTATGCCACCTACATTTAATTAACAAAAAATTGTTAATTTATTTTTAGTTTTGTCATTTGTATTTTTTTCATCAAAAGATTGTATTATTTAAATTCAAGTATTCAACCATTCAAAAGTAATGCATGATCTGTGCACCACGGTGCACCATGCGCATGGTGCACCCGGTTAATTAAAAAAAAGGCAGAAAGAACATTCAGTTGTTTAGAAAAGAACATTCAGTTGTGTTTGAAAAAAAACATGTTTATATTTGACAAAGAACATATATTACTAAAGAAATTCAAGACATTATTTAAAGAACGTGATAAAAACTTTATTAAAATTTCATGAAAAATTACACATAAACTAAAAAGTCTTTAACAAAGATAATATTTTCCCAAAAATAGTTTCTTTCTCTCCAAAACTTCAACTTTCTATAATAATTTTAATTCTCTCTCTAAAATTATTTTCAATTAAAAATAATTCAAGATTTCATTTTTCAAAAATTCAAAATTCAAAATAACACACGTTAAAAGAACATACGTTATTGTAAAGAACATACAATTCATACCCAAAGAATACACTATACACTGATCAATCTCAAAGAACATACGATTATAAAAAATAATAATTAAATGTGATATATGATAAGAAAAAAAAATAGAATTTGTCATGTGCATCACTCATTACTGCAAAGAACATACGAGCCAAATTCAAACAACATACTTTGTATCATTGAAATCCAAAAAACATGTTTAATCAACATATGTTAAAGAGCATAAGAATAAAAGAACATATTATCAAACATATATGTATATATAGGTATGTTCTTTATCAAAAATAAGTATGCTCTTTATCAAACACGGTATGTTCTTTGGCAAACAACAATATGTTCGTTCTGCCTTTTGGGTGCACCATGCGTATGGTGCACCCTGGTGTACTATCCTATTTTCATTCAAAAGTTGTATTATTTATGACAATTTTTCCGTAAATATATGATATTAATGTGTTCCGTACAAAAGTATGACTCCAAAATTTTCAATACATGCAAGTATGATCTAACTTTAATGGATTCGATATGGCTTATACTTTAACCAAAAATTTCATCATCTCAATGGATCCTACTCAACAACCTAGCCAACTCGTACTTGAACCAAATGACTCAATGGCCATCATTATTCATTAATTCTATGTTTGTACCAATTAGATATGTCAACGATATTCCTCAAAAAAAAAAAAATGTCAACAGTTATATCAGAAGCCACAAATTAAGGGTCTGTTCTGATTTACCGAACTGAGCTAAACTGAACTAATTAGAGTTGAACTGAACTGAAATGAATTGTTTATGAGAGAAGGAAATAAGGAACTGAATTGAACCGAATTGATTGGAGCTGAACTGAAATTAAGTTGAAGAAAACAGGCCCTAAATCCTAATGGTTAGAGGAAAATGCGCAATAGAAGTTCCACAAACCATGTACCCTCTCCATCCCTAAAAACAAATTAATTTCTCCCAAGATTCATGTCCATAGTAACGGAGTTAGCATAAAGTCATAAAGTCTGGTTTTAGGCAGTAATGGAATTTTATACGGAGTAACAGGTTGTGGTTTTTGACAAACAAGCCAAAAAAGAGAAAATATAATATAATATAAAAAAAAATTAGAAAAGAATTTAGAAGGAATTTTAACCATTCACTCAGGGTTCGTTTGACATCACTATGATTTTCTGTTTTTTGGTTTTTTGTTTTTCAAAATCATATGATATATGTTATATAATGAATAAAAAATTAGTCAAATTTATTAAAATCATGATAATTATGAAAACTAACAGAAAAGTGAAAAATACCTTTTTCTTGTTTCCTGTTTTTGGTTTTTTATTTTCAAAAAAACAGAAAACAAAAAACGATGTCAAACAAGCCCTGAGGGAGGCAGATAAAAGATAACACAGGTACCACACCATTGTACTAAGTCAAATAATATATGTAAAAACAATATTGTACTTTAGAGGTGCTATGGAATACGGATAGCCTGAATTCTGTGTTGTGTCTTGTTTTAGCATGGGTTGCAGTTCACCTCCTCTGATCTTTTGCTAAGGAAGGCAATGAATCAAAACTACCACCAGGGCCGTCGCCTTTACCCATCTTCGGAACCTCTTTAGCCTTGGCTCCAAGCCACATGCCCTCCTTGACAAAACTTGCCAGCAAATATGGCTCAGCCAAGTGCCAACAGTGATCATTTCTTCAGCTGCGGTGGCGAAACAGGCCCTTCAAAGGAATGATATTTCTTTTTCAGCCGCCACATTGATGTTGTTCGTGCACTCAACCACCATGAAAATTCTGTAGCTTGGTTACCAGCAGGCCCAGCATCATCTGTTTGGAGAAATCTACGCAAAATATACAACTCCCAAGTTTTCTCTGCCAGCAGACTGGATACTAGCCAAAGACTTCGAAGACATAAGATCAAAGATCTTACTGTATATTCCAAGTGGAGAAGAGTAGCGATGATCGTATAGCAGTAAACATCGGCCAAGCAGCATTCACCACTACCCTCAATTTGCTATTGAATACTTTTTTCACAGTTGATATGAGTGATCCTAGTTCTGAAATTGCTCATGAATTTTGTGAGACAATACGAGGCCTGTAGAAAGAAGTTGGGAAAACCAACTTTGCAGACTATCTTCCTTTCCTGCAAAAGATCGACATACAGGGCATCAGACGGCATACAAGTGTTCACTTTAGGAAGCTGATGAATTTCTTCAAGATTATGATAAACCAAAGGTTGCAAGGGGAAAGGCTTCAGGATCAATAGAAGGCATGCAACTATATTTTAGAGGCACTGCAGGGCATTAATCATAAGAAAAATGAGAAAATTGAACTTTCAATGATACCTGATCATCTGCTGTATCTCTCTCAATAAACTATATTGAGATATTTTTGTAGCTTAACTTCAAAAATAATTGACGTCTCTTCTCTGTAGGACTTATTTTCTGCAGGAATTGACATAAAATGTCAACCCTATTTTCTGCAATGGCAGAATTGTTGCACAACCCAGAAAAGCTAAAGAAACCACAAATGGGGCTCCAAGAAATCATTGGAAAGGGAAATTTAGTAGAAAAAACTGACATTCCTCGCCTTCTGTACTTGCAAGCAATCATCAAGGAAACCTTGAGACTGCACCCACCAGTGCCACTTCTGCTGCGTAAAAAAGCAGATACAGATGTACAACACTTTGACTTTAATGTCCCCAAAGACGCACAAGTACTGATAAATGTATGGGCCATCGGGAGAGATCCAACCTTGTGGGAAACTCCCACTTTAAATGAGCCAGAGAGATTTGTGGGATCAGATATTGATGTCAAGGGCCGTGATTTTGAGCTGATTCCATTTAATGCTGGCTGTCGAATCTGTCCTGGGTTGCCATTGGCTAACCAAATGGTCCCTTTGATACTGGGATCACTGATCCATAATTTTGATTGGAAGCTAAAAGATGGGGTTTTATTAAATGAGATGGGTATGGAGGAGACATTTGGGGGCTCACCGTGGAGAAAACTCAGCAACTTCATGACATTCCAGTTCATATCTGTATTGTATTCATACAAACCAACAATCACCCCTCATCAGAGTTAAGCAAAATAAAAGAGAGCTTGAAGCAATAGCTCAGTCCCACAGTTTAGACATAAATACTTCATAGTTTTCAACTATACTAATATGCTTTGTAGACTTTCATTATACCCTATAGTATGCATGCTCAGCCCGAAGGCTTTTATCTAGTCTGCTGCTGCCTAAGTTATATGCCATTATGCATAGAATGCAGACGTATTATTTTTCTGATGTTACAAATGCATGATTTTCAAAAATAAATGCTCTTGGGAGCCCCAAAGTATAATCCTAATCTGTGACGTATCAAATTGAGGGAGAACATGCTTAACCTAGAGAAAAGAGACAAACCTACAAAATATAATAAGAGACAAATGAATCTCTGATTTCCATCTCAAATTTGGGATTCCATAGTTCTGTATGCTTTCGTTTTTAACTAGGGCATGATACATAATATATATACAGTCAGTCTGTCACTACTAAACAGCAAATGTCCAATGTGGCAATGTTAATAACTGGCATATTAGACAATAAACTAATTATGTTTTTAATATTACACCATTCAGATGGTCATTGATATTGTTTTTGCTCTCAACCGGACATAAGGCAGCCGGGAATTTGTTGAAATCAAACCACCAAAAATCCCTAATCTGTTACTAGTACATACATAGTACTTCCTCTGTTGCTTCTCACTGTTTATCAGGTTCAGTGCTTCACTTTATCGAACACATTACATTCACTAATCCAAAACCTGGATATCTGACTTCTAAATCAGTCTAAGGCAATTGATTACATACTTATCTGTAATAATCATTTATAACTATTCATACAAAACAATTTTAGAGCTGAAATACGCTACATATTAAGCTTTGTCGCCAGAGTAATAATGCTTAATAAGTTAATAATAAGGGTGCATTGCAATGGCAACGGATTTAGTGTGCTGAATAATCCCTATGCTCCAAGTTTCATTCCTAGGTATTTCAAGGGGATATACAACTAAGTTGACATGAACAAACTGAATACGATGCATATAGTTTTAAGAAATTTTGGTACCTTAATCGATCATAATCGTGCAGTAACATTCTGCAAGATTAATGAATTTGCACTTGGAACCTCTGTGCATGCTTCGTTTGTAGTAGTGGGTTGAGAACAGAGGTAAGATAGCGATTGTAACCATGAAACTAATGTAGGCTTTCTGGTTACATCATCAGATTCTGCAACAAGGGCATACAATTCATTGAGTACCATATTCTGGCCATCTTTTGGTAATTGGATAATTAGCCGTGCCAACTGCTTCATCAATTCTGGTAGTACCTACACAAACAAACCAAAGAAATCTTGAAATTGATCAAAGAGATCAGCATGAGCAACGGAAAGTGGTTATCACTATGCCATCATTATAAACGTTATAACCAAAAAAGGCTGGTGAGTATAAATTTTTAATCGATATTGCAATGAGTCCATCTCATCCAAGTTTCAACTTTCAAGCTTTCTTCACACCATGTCCTTTATTTTATTTCTTTCTTGATCTAACAAATAACGAGGCAGTTACCTCGTATCACAATTATGCATTACATATCCTTGACTCCTAGTTAAATCTCATCCAGAGTAATAATGAAAGAACCAATGATTTTCACATGCCTGTATGTCCACCAAGGATATCAGCTGCATAAGAAGCTCTATGATTTTCTTGCAGGGCTCTGAGTCTCCTTGCCAGTTCTTCCACCATTCAGAATCTTTCATATCCTTAACTTCTACGCATAACACATTGGCCTTTTCAACAAGACTGTGTATGCAATAATATATGGAAGGGCTCCCAGCAGGAAGATATCGAACCAATGCAGAAACACCAGAAGCCAGACCATCAAATGGTGTAATACCCGGATAAGCCTATATGTCATAAATTATAATTTAAAACAAACCAAACTCAAAAGTCAGATATTTGTTATAGCTTTTGAAAGAACTTTTCACTTTTCTCAGTACCTCAAGGGATCTCTTCATGTAATAGAAAACAAGTTGCTCCTTCAACAAGGACCTCTCCATCTTAGAGGATTCATTTTCAGAAGTAACAAAAGACGAAAACACTATATGTGAGGCCCGTGCCACTTTGTTATTAGGATGCCCCAAATATCTATAAGCATTTGTAATAAGGAATCAATAGTAAAATATTATTCATCAGTCAAAAGGCTATCTATATGTAGAATATGAGGTTTAGGATACAAAAACATTGTGGCAGCAACCACTTCTTGGAACACATCACTAGGCAAATGGCTGATGCAAGTTGGAATAACCCGCAGGTAAAACAAGATCCTTGCCGTCTGTACTTCATCTTTGAACCATACATAATTCCCATTCTGCAGATGACAAAATCCTACAAAAACAAGATTTTAAAACACTTTTTTTTTTAAAAAAAAAATATATATCTACAAGAGAATAATTGGTAGCGGATAGCATTACAGATTAGATCTATAAATTAAACTAATTTGAGAAGTGTTCTAATGGGATATCATAATGATTCATACCTTGAGGGTTTGTCAGGTCAGCGTAAGAAGGCAAGGATTTAACAAAAGAGACACAGGCAATCTTGTTCTCTTGCACACTTGTGGCTGCACTTCTGATTGCCTCCATATATTCAGGAAGCCGAATGCGCCTGAAATACTCCATACAGGAGAATGAGACCAGAATTTTGACAGAACAATCTATCTGTATCTCCCTTGAGAATTTGGAAGTCAATTTGTTTTTCGTAACGGCTAATGCAAAGACTACTACCATCAAGAAAGCTGATTCAGCTACTTTCTCCAAATCATTAAGCAATTGGTCTGCCCTGCCTTGCAGCAGCAAGACCACCTGCCGATGCCCCAAGTAAATGTCATGACAGAAACTCCAAACTAGATCCTCAACCCTACACTTATCTTTTTCATTTGCAGATGCATAAAGATTGCAGAAAACACCAGTTGCTGCCCCTGCTTCCTTGAAAAGAATGCTGTCTTGATGATTCTTCACATAGATTGGATTTAAACCCTCAAGATTGCTAATCGGATATTCAAGGATCTTGGTATAAAATCTTCTCAAGGGAAGGACTTCAACCAGCAAGGCTAGAGCAAGTGATAATAGTAGCGGTCCCCTTGATGAACTCAAACCACCACTTCTAGATGCAGCCAATGACAGGCAACGGAGGAGAAATCCGAATTCAGCATCTTCAACAATAATGTTACTCAGGGATCCTATATCTGAAATCAGGTTTGATGCTATAGCTTCAATTTTAGCTTCTGCTGAAATCCTTATTCTAGTAACAATGTTCAACCACTCTCCCTGCTTCACAGGTCTATTAGATGCTCTTAGAGCACCAGCTGTGGCCATGAGGACAGCAAACATAGCATAGTTTTTCTTGGGGATTTCCATCACTTCACTGCTAAAGATCCTGATTTTCTCCAAAGCACTAGAATTAATGAATCTGTACACAACCCATTCTATCAAATGCAAGACAACCAATGCATGAGATATATCATGGGGTTTCTCAATATAAACCCAATTTCCTAACAGAAAATTTAACAGCCTAACAAAGTGAACTTCCCCAGAAGAGGATAAAGCATACCCAATCCCAGCGAGTACATCAGGAATAAGCTCACCAACTGAACCAATCAACTGGTATTGTTCCTCCAGCATACTACAAACAAGCTTCAAGCAAATGGTTTTAATGTTTTCAGTCACAGATGGGACTGAACAGAAAGCACCAGCAAGAAGAATGCCTTCCGCAAATAAAGAAACACTTTTCTCAGCATTAAACTGGTCAGATAATATATGAGTAATGACTTTCACAGCCGAATCCATCAGTGCTAACGATGGCTTGGATGATTTTCTCACCCATACATATAAAAGTCTCAGAACAAGGGGCAGCGAATCATTAGGAAGAGAGATGTTAGAAAGGATAGAAATGAGGACTTTTGCTTGTGGGTCAGCCACATATAATGAGGCTTGCGAATTAACAAGTGATTTAAGAGAATGAAGGTGACGAGGGTGAAAGATGCCCTTCTGGAGACAATCCCTGAGCTCAGCCCATGCCTGGATGATCGTTTGTGCTGATGAATTAGCAGAATTTCTGGAGGTGTTTATGCTGCCATTGCTGTTGCTGGTACTGCTCCTAAGCCAGTCTTCAAGAAACAGAGTAGGAGCTTGTTTTGCCATTTTATATACAACTATAAAAACAGAAATCAAAATGGGTTTAACAGTACGGCCTACAATTCAGAAGAGGTCTAAAGTCAGACCACCAAGAAAAACATGAAAGTTAAAAAGCAAAACAAGTACAAGGGCAGAATCATCTTATTTAAGCTAAACAAAGTCAAGATGTCGCCAAATATGACCTTCAATTAATGGAGGATCCACGAAGTTTCAAATGGGGTTTGAATTTAAAATCAAAACATTATTACTTGCATATATAAATTTCCAATACCATACTCCAAATCATGCTAAATTAACATTAACCCATAATCCATTACCATCAAGGCATTAGCGAATGAGCCAATAAGTATAATGTTCAAAGATAAACAATACTCCATAGTTCCTAAGACAATACGATCATAAACCATTACTACTTTGGATGACAAATCTTTCCGGGTATCCTAAAATAGTATAAACGACTATTATTCCTAGACAAACAAAATCATTTGCTGGCCCGTCCCTGAGGCAGGGCAGGCAGAGCGGCAGCCTTGGTCCCCGGGATAAAAGGTCCAATTTCATAGTTCAATCTTAACATTAAAGGGTTCTGCAACACATTAGCAACCAAATTTGATTCAATTATCAAATTAAGCTCCAAAAATCACAAATAATTGTAGGGAGAAAAAGCAAATTTGATTCAATTAACAAATTAAGCTCATAATTTTCTTCCCTAGCAACAAATTCAGTCGTTATGATCTTTTATAACAGTAATTAGAACCAATAGTTCAATAATCCGAACCCTAAATTAGCTATACTGACAATTAAATCAACGATAAACCATAGATTGTGAAATTGATTACAAAATGAAACAACTTACCTCAGAAGTTGCTTTAATGGAGGATAGAAATTTTAGTTTTGGCCTCAATAGAGAAAGCTGAGTAAGCTACAATGAGAAACTGAGCGATAGAGAGGAGGTGGTGATCAGCGTTTATCCATATTTTTTTAATTATTACTACAATAAAAATATATTAAGCTCAATTCTTCTCCCTCGTTTTTAAATACTTGTTCCATTTCTACATGCGCGGAGTTTTAGGAGAAATTGAAGAAAGTAATAAAATAAACAAAGCATGTTTTGTGCAGGCGGATGCACGATCCGCTTCAAAACTATAAAAAGGCGGAATGCACATGGAGATATATTCTAATGTACATGGGCATATAAAAGAACATGGTGTTCATTTATAATGTACATGGGATTTTTGTGCAACAATTTTGTATATTACCTCCGGTTCGTATTATATGCAACTTTGGACTATTTTATATCTCACAAATAATACACCAAAGTTGCATATAATATGAACCGGAGATAGTATTTTTTTTGAAAGAAATTTGTATATAAAGAAATAGATAAATAATACTATAATTATTTTTTCTACCATACATCAATTACAAATCATTTCAGTTTTTTTATTTTTATTTTTTTTTTACCAAAAGTTCACTTTCTCTCTCCAAACAAAACTTTCAAACCCATTTAAATTTCTCAAACCTCAAGCAAAATTTCAAGAAATTCAAAATTTAGAGTCCAAAATTGTTCAAGATGACAGATAAAAACGAAAGGTAAGACTAGATTCGACATTCATAATTGTTTATTTTGAGTTTTAGTGTTTGTTTTTTTATAAATTTGGTTGAAAATTGTAATTTTTGGTTTTATTGGGAATTAATTTGCAATTTATGGGGTTTTGTTGTTGCAATGAGAAATAAAATGAAGTTCTTGAAGAAGATCGACCAATTAATACATTTTATTTGGAAGAAGAAAGCAAGCAAATAGACAAATTCAGAATAAGTTGTAGATCCAAATAATACAATGTACATTAAAATACAATAAAATTAAATGTTCTTTTTCATATACTTGCATGATCCAAATAATACAATGTACATTAAACCTGTAAGCAACATTATTATAACATATATGTTCATTAGAATATAATACAATGTACATTTTAATACAGTGAAATGTTCTTTTTCATATACTTACATGATCATTTATACCAAATGTACATTTACTATATGAATAATGTTCTTTAATATTATCATGTTCTTTATAAATATTATAGATGTTATTTAGATTTACAAAAAAAAAATATAAAACTGGATATTTTTTTATAAAATAGCTATATATTCTTTACAAAACAGTTATATGTTCATTACAAAACAACTTAATGTTCATTCCGCCTTTTTTTTAAAAAAAAAATATATGCACGATGCTCCATGCATCCGCCTGCAAGGAAAAAATTTCAATAAAATATGGAGGTGGTGGGGTTGGTGGAAGAATAAAAAATTGTAATAAGCAAAAGTAGTGGAGAGAATAAGAGAGAGAATATGAAATTAATGAAAGGATCTTGCTAACAAGCACCCCGGGGCGTTAGATAAGGAGTAATTATATTGGTTGAAATGGTATTAAGTTAGGAATGCATGACAAATTCACGCATCGTTCGGTGTAATTAATGTTTATTTTACTCTAATATTTGCACTTTAATTCTCTTATCTAATGCCCCGGGGGCGCTCATTAGCTTTTGCCTTAATAAAATTTGATTTATATTTGGTCCATTAGGTGAGAGAAATTAATTAAATATTGTAAAAAAATTTCAAATAAGGAAATGGAGCAAGTATTTAAAAACTACCGCAAATGGAAAGTGGAGCACGTATTTAAAAACGGTCGCAAATGGAAAGTAGCAAGTATTTAAAAACGGTCGTAAATGGAAAATTGAGCAAGTTTTTAAGACCGGAGGGAGTATGTACTCCGTATAGTATAATTTCCTTAGTTTCTAGGTCCTGTTTGGCAAAACTAGTGGTAGCGGGTACCTTTTACCTTTTAGCAGTCGAGTAGCGGGTAGCTGTTAGAGTAGCGAGTAGCGGTCAATTAGTAGTGGGTAGAAGTTAGCTGTCAATGTAGCGGTTTTATAGTATGAGTGTTTGGTAAAACTAGTAGTTGAAATGTTAAAATACATGCATACTCCCCCTAACTCATAATACTTGACACAGTTTTCATATTCATCCATCCCACAATACTTGACACGTTGCTAAAAATGGAATGGGGCCTCTAATAAAAAAAAATATTTTTCACATTTTCTCTTTCCTCGCCTACCCCACTCCCACCCCGCTTTGTTTTTTCTTACAATATAAAAATACAAAAGAGAGTCTTTTATACAATAAAAAAAATATTTTAAATGGACCCACTTGTATTTTTCTTAAATCACGTGTCCACCCTAACGTCCCAAGTATTATGGAACGGAGGGAGTAATATTTATAAAGTAAACAAAATTTGTCAAAAGCTATCTGCTACCTTTCAAATGCTAATATTATTAACGTTTGACAAAAGCCACCTAAACACTACCTCTACCGCTAACCGCTACATGAATCGCTACCTTACCAAACACGGTTATTTTTTCTACTAGTGTTTTGACTTGGTCCTAGGAATGGATTTTAGAGGAAACCCAACCCGCCCTGCCCCATCACTCCCCAAATATACGTCTTATACTAATTTTTGTAAAGGATGAAACAAGCTTACAAAAGTCTAGAATTTAGATGATATAATAATATAATAAAAATTTTGAAAATTTTAAAATAACCACCCACAAATCACACCTATTTTAAAATAACCACCCATTAATTTTTTTATTTTATTTTACCACCCCTTAAATTAAAGGGTAATGATATATATAGGGCTATGTATAAGCATTAAATATAATTCCTAAAATGGAATTAAGTTGAGAATTCATGACAAAATCACGCGCAAATCAGTGTGATCAATGTAAATTTATCCTTAATATTTCCTTTTTTAGCTTCTTATACATAGCCCTAAGGGTTATGTTTGTCATTTTCCTAAATTAACAAAGCACTCACATTCCCACCTTTTTAAATTTTCGGTGGCTTTTCCGTCACTAGGACCCACATAACGGCTATTAATGACTATATTGAGCCTTCATTACTGTTTTTCCCCTGATTTTTTCTATAAAACATTTCCTCAAACTCATTTTCTCTCAAATTTCATCAACCCTATCTCACAAATTTAATCACAATCAACCCACAAATCTAAACTCACAAAAAAGATGGAATCTTTACATTTCAATTCAATCTCCATCTTCTTTCTCTCACTACTTTCTCTCTCTGCACTTACTATATCAAAATTATCAACATAACCCATGAATTGTTCTAACTCTAGCAGAGTCTGTGCTTCATTCTAGCTCTAAAACCCTCCTCAAATCTGACTAAGTCATTAATCCAAAGCATGTTTAATGTCCTCCCAAAAGATGTAATAGTTGAAAGTAGTGATAAAGATTACATCTTTGTCAGAAAAAACTGTTCTTGTGACCCTAGAAAATTGGGGGAATTCATGAATTAGGATTTTTTCGCACAAATTAATTGGGGAAATTGGGGGATTTTATGAATTAGGGTTCTTCGCACAAATTAATTGGGGAAAATTGGGGGATATCATAAATTAGGGTTCTTCGCACAAATTAATTGGGTAAAAATTGGGGGATTTCATGAATTAGGGTTCTTTGCACAAATTAATTATATTGGGGGAAATTGGGGGATTTCATGAATTAGGATTCTTCACAGTTGAACATTTTACGGAGAATTTATGAAGACAGAAGGAGAAGATATATGATTTTTCAGAAATTTAATGAAGAAATTGAAAGAGGGAAGAGTTTAGTTGAGTTTAATATAACAGTGACAGGTGAAATCGAGAGAAAAGAAGAAGAAAAAAGAGGGAAATAAGTTAGGTGGGGCCCACTGACGGAAAACCCATCAAGAATTTGAAAAAGGTGGGGATCTGAGTACTATTATAATTTTAAGGAGGTAAAATAAAAATTAAAATTTAACGGGTGGTTATTTTAAAAAAAAGGGTGTGATTTGTGCGTGGGTTGTAATTTAAAAATTTTCCTAAAAATAAAGTAAATTAATAACAATAATGTCGTATGAATTCCGCCAAGTGGATGAAAATAAAGATTTGTTAGAAATGATAACCCTTCATATTATTGTTATACAATATGACATTATGATAGTGGACTTGGGGTGGGTGTGGGGCGGGTTTGAGGTGGGTATGGATATCCAAATGGATGGTGGGCAGGGATGGATATAATTAGCTTGTACCCGGTGGGGTGGGTATGGATGTGGGTATTGTACCCGTCATGGGTGGTGGGGCGGGAGGTATAAGATTTTTAGGCGGGGATGGGTATGGAGGTACCATCCTCCGCATCCAACCCGTCCCATTGCCATCCGTACTTGGTCCAAACGCTAAACGCTACTGTCAAATTGGGCTATGTTTGGTAATTATTTATTGGCTTTTTCTTTTGGTCAAACAGTAAAGAAAAAAAAAACATGTTTGGTAAACGGCTTTTCAGCTATAATAATCCTATTTCCCAAATACCCCTCTTATTTTTTTTCTATTTTTATTTAAAAAAAAAACATCCTTTAGAAAAAATAAAACTACTGTCTCGGTTTTTTTTTTTAAAAAAAAAAACTGCCATATTTCCTTTTAAATTTTTTTTTGAGAGAAGTCAAATTTATTATTTAGCCTACATGACCTCATTAATATATATATTTTTTTTATTATATATTATCAACAATTCTTAAACCCACTTATATTACCCACTAATATTTTTTAGTAATTAGAATTAAGGAGATAATATTGTGAAAAAAACAAAGGAATCGAGCTTAATAAATTACTTATACGCAAACTATTGGGTGCGGGCACACGCACCCAAGTGTTTGTGCGTCCGATCTTCGAAGACGACGATGACGATGAAGACAATGACGACGATTTAAACCCTAGATTTGATTTGAAGGTGCGATTTGGTGGAGGTTGCAGGCGGCCTTACCAGGGACTTTCTGGGGCCTTTTTCAGTCGGTGGATGTGCATGTTTTCGGCAAATTTTAAGGTGGTAATTTAGGCGGTTTTAGGTGCGTGGTGAGTGGGTGGGTTCGGTAGTAAGGGGGTTCGGTGATGGGTGAGTGGGTACGGTGGTGAGGGGGGAGATGAGAAGGAGATGGCAGAGGAATTTGCATTGGAGAAGGAGACACCTTTAAAGGAAGCAGGAAGGTTTGGAGGAGAGAGAAAGAGAGGAAAATGAGGAGAATGATGAATGAGAAGCAAGAGGAAAAATCTTTAACATTTTTGGCTGATATGATTTTGCCATTTTGTGATGCACAGTAGTAGTTGGCTAATATCTTTAAAATCTTGGCTGATATGATTTTGCCATTTTGTGATGCGGAGTAGTAGTTGGTTAATATCTTTAAAATCTTGGCTGATATGATTTTGCCCAAGATTTTAATTATTTTTTATATTTTAATTATATTAGCCAACAAAGGACGTATATCCCATTAAAATGAGCATATCAGCCAATTGATGTCTGATATCAGTCAAAATTAGGGACATATAAGACAAGGTGAAGATTACACCCCTTAACGATCCATGAGATCGTCAACTCCAAAAGGTCTTGAACCAAATAGGGTTCGGGGATGAAGGTACAAATCCAACCTAAAAGAGATTGAACCTGCCCTAATAATAGGCCTCTACTTTATTCTTCTCGTATTCATGTGCGCTTTTTGACTAACATACAAACACTAGGTTAACCCTAAACCTGTTTAATCTATGTTGGTTGAATATTAATGCACAAATAAAACTATTATTGGCGATCACTTGAATTATAATCATATTAGCCCTAAACAAGATTATTAATTATCTTATTAAGCGTGATTACACGTACAAATTCCCTTTAAACATGCATAAAAGGCGTGATCAAGCAATAACAATAAATAAGCATCAAGAAACATAATAATCATAAAAATAATCATGTTAAAAATAAAGCTTAAATATAATAGCAAGATCCTAGGCATGATACTAACAAGATTGTTAACAAACCCTAGCATGTTACTAAACATAAAGATCAAAGCTTTAGCCCTAACATGATACTAACATGATATTGATATGATATTAAAAAGCATAGAAAGCACCCTAAACATGATACTAGAAAGCAATAATAACATCCTAACATGATGCTAAGAATTAAACAAATAAAAACATGCTTTCCACAAGAATAGAGCAATAAGATTACATACTTTGATGCCTCGTGCCTCTTTCTACTAACAAAATACACGCGTTAGTAACTTCAAGGAAAATATGAAATCAAACAATCAAATCAAATAATTGAAATAGAGATTAGGGACCAAACCCTCAGAAATTATAACCTTTCACGTCTAGGGCGAAGGCAACTTCGAACTCGGCTAGGTGTATCTAGATCTCGTGAATGCGGAATTTTGTAAGAGGGAAGGTTTAGAAAAAGAATAGAGAGAGAAAGCTTCTAGCTTTAAAGAGAGATGATGATTGTTGATGAATTAAACCGGAGTTTTAGGACCCTATTTATAAGAAAACAGTCCGGAAATAGGTAGAATTTGATAAGGAATAAAACTCTACTCTGTCGCTGCAAAATCAACTTTGTTGCCAGGCGACAAGGTGTGTCGCGTGGCGACAAGGCTTGTCGCGTGGCGACAGGCCTATCGTTTGGAGACATCCTGGATTCCAACGCGCTTTCAAACACGGAGTCCTCTTATCAATCAAAATCGATTTGTAAAGTCCATATGAAAACTGAAATCGTATTTTTCATAAAATAATATTTTTATTCCAAATAAAACTCATCAAAATATAATTATTAATTCTAATCTTATTAGGACTAAAGAGAACCTTTTAGAGAATTCTAGAAGACTATAATTAATTCTAATAACTCTAGGAATAATAATTAACATTGGGCCCTCCCCTAGATCATTGGGCCGCATGTAAAGATCAAACCGGGCCCAGTTTAGTATTTTGGCCACATCTTCCTCATTATTCATCGGAATTGGGCTTATAATATATCGTTGGAAAGCTCTTTGCAAGCCCCTTCCAACTACACTATTATTGAACCCTTGTGGACCAAACTAAACTGGATTGGCTATTTCCATAAAATAGAGTTGTTTTCGAAAACAGAAAGAAAGAATTTTTAATAAAACTAACCGCAACACCAGACCTTTCACACTTTCACCTCGTTCGATAATCATTCGACATGAAAGGTATTCATCACTGGGTTTGGTTTTGGGGGAGACACATTTGGATGTCTACACATATCAACCAACAAAATGATGAAATCAGCAAACAAAAGCAACAGGTAAGCCAACAAAATAAACATATCAGCCAACAAAATGAAACATATAAGCCAACAATTAAAATATCATATCATCCAACAAAATATATATATCAGCCAACTAAAGAAACATATAAGCTAAATGATGTCTGATATCCGCCAACAAAAGGAAAAAAAAAAAAAAAAAGCATATCAGCCAACAAAAGGAATATATTAGCCAACCCAAAAACCATATCAGCCAACATATGAAACATATCAGCCAACAAGTAAAATATATCAACCAAGCCTCCCGCACCAAACAGTTCATGCGTCGGTCCGCACGCAATACCTTCTCTTACTTATATTGCATATACACCATACACGCAAAGCGTACGTCTCTTAGCTTGTATATGAAAAGAAAGAGCCTTTTGAGTTATAAATTTCGTTATTCTTTCTTAGAAAAAGAATGTAACATGAGTTTGTTTATTTGTAGGCCAACACCTACCCACCCCTCCTTTTCGTGTATCAAATATTCAAAGTACAAGATTTTCAAGAAGGCAATTTGATTCAGCTATTCATGGTTAAAAATTTGGCTATGTCTAACTGTCTAAGCATGACAATCCTCACATAGCTTACTCTCTCATAAGGACAATCCCAATCGGCAATCACAACAAAAGCCACCACCGCCGCCTTCACCACCCATGCTTCCAGCAGTCACGTAATAACAAATATTTATATTATGGAGTACTTTATTTGACAAATAAATAATTATAATACTATAAATAATAATATAATAACAATCGATCGAAGATCCTGTACTATTGTTTTACTTGAACTCAAATGAATAATTATAATTATAATTAAAAAAAAAATTAAAAACAAGCAGCAGATTTTTGATTTATTATTGACCGGCACCCAAAACCTGTCGACCGTGGCCAACAATCGGCGCCAAAAACTGGTTGGCCTGGATAACCACCGATTTTGAGCGTCGGTTACCGGCAGTGTTAACCGGTTTTGTGTGCCGGTAGTGATTGCCAGAGGTTATAAAACAAAGAAGATGAACTGGTTTTAGCGACCACCACAATCCACGTTTGTCACCTTCGACCAACCAACCGTCGTCACTGTTGCCCTTCCACCTCCAATGTGTACAGTGGCACCGCTCCCCTTCACCTCCGACTTACAGCCTCTATTGTGGTGGTATGGTGGTTGGGAAATGGGTGATAAGAGAGAAAGCACGGTGAGAGAAGTGGTGGTTGTGGGTGATGAGAGAGAAAAAAAATAGAGAAAGAGGAAGAAAGTTGGGGGGTGTACTAAGGGTATTGTTGTCCATTCATCTAATATGTTGGAGGTGTTGATAAAAATTATTTGCAGTGTTTAACACCTCCCCTCCAAATTCACTTACTTTTGTTGGGGTTGTAAACAATGGTAAAATAAAAAAAGAAGAAAAAATAGGGGTCAATCTTTAGGAAATACTTCGTATATACAAGTACTACTTAAGTGGTAGTTTTTGGTTGGCTTTTCTTATTTCTCATTTCTCAATCTAGGTTTTTACTCGTATAATGTAGGAATTATTACTTTGAATAAATAATCTACTTTTACCTTGCTATTTTCAAAAGAAAAAAAAATCAATATAGTCATATACCATGTTATAATAATACTATGATATGCATTTTCTCCATCAAATTAAATTGATTACTAACAATGTTGGGTCTTTCGTAAAAATTTATTTTTCTAATAAGATAATGTAGAGATAAAGATATTTTTTATCACAATCTTTTGTATGTGGCTGGCCACATGGTGTGGCCAGCACTTGTAACGGGCCCATATAAATAAGGCCCAAAAAAATAACGGGACTTGAATACAAAAATAACGGGCCCATTTCTTTCCCCGTTATTTTACATATTCAACCGTTTGATTTGAATTCTCCAGTTTTTTTTTTTTTTTTTTTTTTTTTTCTTTTTTTTTTTTCTTTTTTTTGAAACGACGCCAGTTTATATTTCCCACTTCTCCAAACCGCCATTATTATCGAGGAGAAGTCTAATCAACCGCCATAATTACAGTTTCTCTCTCTTTCTGCATTTTCTTTCGTTCTTTCTCTCTCTAAATTCTTTGTTTTCTCTTTGTTTTCTCTTTCTAAATTCTTTGTTTTCTCTCTAAATTCTTTGTTTTCTCTCTCTAAATTTCTTTATTCTAGTTATTTCCTGAATTATTGAACGGATTAAAAATGGTTAAATTGAAGATCATCAAACCTAAGGGAAAGAAAGGATCGTCTACTTGTAAAAATGTTAATGAAACAGGTAATATTTTAATTTGTACTTTTTAAAGAATTTGTTCTTTGTTGTTGTTTTTCGAGTGTTTTGATCGTTGTTTTTTGATTGTTTTGATCTAAATTATAGGTATTTCTTTTTAATTTTTACATTATTGTTGATTTTGATAGTGTTTCGACCTAGGTTTTTAGTCTTTAATCTAAATTTTGATTTTAATTTCATCATTTTTTGTGTTTATTCTTAATTGATGTGTGTTATTTTGGATTTTAGGGTTACTTGTTTGATGCTAGGGTTTTTATTGTTTTCGGAATTATGTTGTGATTTTTACGGTTACTTGTTGTAACTACTCTATTTTGTTTCATTTTGTTGAATTTAGGATTACTTGTTTGATTAGTGGATTTTGTTTAGTTTGCTATTTGTTTAGGATTAACTATTACTGTTACTTGCATGTATTTTTGTGTTGCGATAGTTAGGGTTACTTGTAAATGTTTTTATTTGTTCTGTTTTGTTGAATTCTAGGGTTACTTGATTGTGTCATTGATTTCATTTGTGTTGTTATTTGTTTAGGAGTTCATTTTATTGTTACTTGTATGTATATCATGGTTACTGGTATTCTGTTGTTTCAATTGCCTAATTTTGTCTGTTTGTTGAGTTTAATTGCTATGTTTAGTAACATTAGTTTTACACTAATGTTACTTGTTGTTGTAGGATAATAATGTTACTTGTTATTGTAGGATAATTCTTAATTTTGGTAAAAGTTGAGTGTCTTTTATGTGTTACTTGTATTTGTGTTATTTGTGTTCCGGCTTTATTTATTGCTTTTTGATTTTGTTTATTTGTGTTCTGATATAGAACCAGAGGAACAATTGAATGATGAGAATTTGAGTGCTCTGAATACTGAAGCAAACGTTGTGAATGCTGAGGCTGAGGTAAATGCTGAGGCTGAGGTGAATGCTGAGGATGAGGCGAATGCTCAGGCTGATGTGAATGCTGAGGGGTGTGCAGAGGTGAATGCAGAGGTGAATGCAGAGGATAATGCTGAGGATAAAGCTGAGGAGAATGCAGAAATGGATGCAGAAGTGGATGTGCCTCAAGTAAAGGATGTAATTGCTGAGGAGGATGTTAAACCTGATGTGAAACCAAAAGTTACTAGAGCGCATAAAGGTCGTAAACCTGCTGGAACTTCTAGTCAAATTAGTCAAGTTATTGAAGTTGTTAAAGTTGAAGAAGGGTATGAACATTACTGATTTTTATTTTATTTATTTATTGTTCTTTTGTGCATGTGTAGTTTGTTTGCTAGGTTACTTGTTTAAGGTTTTTTATATTTCTAAATGTATTGCTTTTATTATTGTTACTTGTTATTTTAGTTACTTGTTTGGTGATATTGGGTTTTATATAAGTGTTACTTGTTAGGTGGTTACTTGTAAGTGATACAGGGGTTAGATATAGGGGTTACTTGTTATTTGTAGTGGGTAAGGATAAACAAGTTACTTGTTTTGTGATATTGGGTTTTATATGAATGTTACTTGTTAAGTGGTTACTTGTAAGTGATATAGGGGTTACTTGTTATTTGTAGTGGGTAAAGATAATTAGGTTACTTGTTTGGTGGTATTGGGTCACTGGTTTATATGAGTGTTACTTGTTAGGTGGTTACTTGTAAGTATTATAGGGGTTACTTGTTATTTGTAGTGGGTAGGGATAAACAGGTTACTTGTTTGGTGATATTGTGTTACTGGTTTTATATGGGTGTTACTTGTTAGGTGGTTACTTGTAAGTGATATAGGGGTTCCTTATTATTTGTAGTGGATAAGAATAAATGGGTTACTGATTTTATATGAGTGTTACTTGTTAGGTGGTTACCTGTTTTGTGATTTTGGGATTATGGTTTTTATATGAGTGTTACTTGTTAGGTGGTTACTTGTAAGTGATATATGGGTTACTTGTTATTTGTAGTGGGTAAAGATAAATAGGTTACTTGTTTGGTGGTATTGGGTTACTTGTTTTATATGAGTGTTACTTGTAAGGTGGTTACTTGTAAGTGATATAGGGGTTACTTGTTATTTGTAGTGGGTAAGAATAAATGGGTTACTGATTTTATATGATTGTTACTTGTTAGGTGGTTACTTGTTTTGTGATTTTGGATTTATGGTTTTTATATGAGTGTTACTTGTTAAGTGGTTACTTGTTTTGTGATTATGGATTACTTGTAAATTTTGTTGATTTAAAATATTAATTTTTTTTTGTGTTGTAGGGATAATGTTATCGTTTTACGATGTAGACCTAATGGTGTTATAGACTTGTTTAAAAAGTTAACTAAAGATCAAAGAAAAGCTGTTCAAGATATTGGGTTTGAGAGCTTGTCATTGATCAAGTTAGATACATTTCCAACAGAAATGATTCGATGGCTGTGCAGTTGTTTTGATCCATCGACTTGTCAGTTTCATTTGCCTTCTGGACAGAGCTATCAGCTTACTGCAGCTGATGTCCATGATGTTTTCATGATTCCTATGGGAGAAACAGAAGTTCCTATTTCCCTTAAAAGACAGAATTCTGATCTGAAGGCTGCTTGGAGGTCAATGTATAAGAGTAAAAATCTAGACATATTAGTCCCTCTTCTGTTGAATAAGATGACAAGTGATGCTGGGATGAAAAAGGGCAATGATGATTTTAAAAGATGCTTTGTCATGTTTGTAATGGTTACATTGCTTGCTCCTACATCAAATCGATCTGCTGACTTCAAATTGGTTTTGGCTTTGGACAATGTTAAAGAAATCCATAATTTGAATTGGTGTCAGTATGTGTTAGATGATTTGTGTGAAAAATTATCAAGTTGTTCTCTAACACAAAAGTATTTGCCTGGATGTGTTCTGTTGCTGCAGATATGTTATTTCCATAGACTACAGGTTGAGGGGAGTGTAGTGCATAGTTCATTACCTTTAATTCAGCATTGGACTGAAGAAATTTTTAGGGAAAGGCTGGGCAAGGAAAATGGAAAGTATGGTGAAGGACAGTTAGATGAAAATACTTATCCTATAACTGATGTTCATGGGGCAGTAGATTCTAAGAAGCTGCAAAAGAAGGAAAAAATGTCTTCTGTTCTTAAGAAAAAAGAAGAGAAAGAAGTAAAGAAAAAGAAAGAAAAAAAGAAAGAGATGGTTGGTGAGGCTGAGAAGGTTGTTGAGGCTGAGAAGGTTGTTGAAGCTGATAAGAAGAAAGAACAAAAAAAGAAAGATAAGAAGAAAGATGAAAAAAAGAATGGAAAAAAGGAAAAGGAAGAGAATGAAAAAAAAAAGTGGAAGAGAAAAAAGAACAGAAAAAAGATGAACAGAAAAAGAGTGTTAAAAGGAAAAAGGATGTGGTTTCTGATGTTGTTGCTGAAGCTGATGCTGTTGTTGTTGCTGAAGAACAACAACCAAAAGAAAAAAAGAGAAGGCGATTTCTAAGGAAAGCTGATTTTTATGTTACTGAGGCTGAAGACAATGATATGAAGAGAAGGCGTTTGGCTAAAGATCCTGGACTTGAAGACTTTAGTTCTCAAGATTTTGGTTTTCAAGAGTTTGCTTCTCAAGGTTTGGATGCTGGTACTTCTCATAATTTAGAAGTTGGTGGTCCTTCTCGTCTTGTTTCGTTTGAAGTTCCTGCTGAAATTCAGACAAATGATGAAATATGTCAAATTGCAAAGAATGTGAGTTTTCTAACTTTTTTTTTATTATTATTGGTGTAAATTGAGAAGTTAGTATATTGAGTTACTTTGTATTATTTTTAGTGCTTTTTAGAATTAGTATATGCAGTTACTTGTATGTTTTTTGAGTTACTTGTATGTTTTTTATAGTTAGTATATGTAGTTACTTGTATATGTATGTTTTTTATATTTTTTGATTTAATTTGGAGTTACTTTTTTTTTTAAAGGCTGTTGGAGTTACTTGTATATTTTGTTTTTATTTGGAGTTACTTGTATTTGAAGTTACTTTTTATTTATATTACTGTTAATTGTATTTAGAGTTACTTGTATGGGATTACTTGAATGTTCTATTACTGTTAATTGTATTTTTGTTAATGTTAATAGAAATTACCTGTATTTAGAGTTACTTGTATTTATTTATGTTTTATTATTTTTACTTGTATATTTATTGATTACTTGTATTGGTTACTTGTATTTAGAGTTACTTGTATTGGTTACTTGTACTTAGAGTTAATTATATTGATTACTTGTATTTATTTATGTTTTATTATATTTACTTGTATTGATACTTGTATGGGATTACTGTATTACAGTACCTTTTATAGATTATAATGGGGTTACTTGTATGTATAGTTACTTGATTTATGTATTAAAGTGATGTTAATGTTTTAATTTGAGTTACTTGTATATATTGTTACTTGTTTTAGGTATTCAGTGGTATTACTTGTTTTAATTTATGAATCTATTTTATTTGTAGGATGTGGAAAAAAATTACATGCTAATGCAGAAGGACATGAAGTTAATGTCTTTTCAATTTGAGCATTACGTTGAGTCAATGAAACAGCAATGGAAAGCTGTTGAAGTTAATTCTCAATTACCTGAAAAGGAGAAATCTCCTATGCTTTCTCAGCTAGATCCGATATATAATGATCAGGCATTTTGGGATCAAATTGATAAGATTGTGAAACAGAATCTTGAAATGAAGAAAGTTATTGATGAAATGCCAATATTTAATCTCTTTTCTTCAACTGATCCTCAACTTGGTACATATGAAAATCTGTTACCTGTCAATTTATTTTCATTTTCACCACCTCCTAACTTAAATCTGAAAAAGAAATTCAGAAGTTACTTGTTTTTGTAATAGAAGTTACTGGTATAACTTAAATCTGAAAAAGAAATTCAGAAGTTTCTGGTAATAGAAGTTACTGGTTTACTTATTACTATAAAAAGTAGGAGTTACCCGAAGAAGAAATCTTCATCTTCTGCTTGCTTTTTGTATAATTTATCTATTACAGTTTGTGCATCACCTCCTTGAATTTCTTTCATCTTCTTCCTTGAAATGTAATTGTAGTGGTCTGTAAGAGTGTGTCCTACAAGTTCTTCTCCTCCTGCTTCACTACTAATTAATCTATATGCATCTGTTGGTCTTAGTCCACTGTCTGCCATTAAATCAATGACTTTTCCCTTTTCTTCTGTTATCTTTCTCTCTGATCTATGTAAATGCTGCCAAACACTTTTTGTCAACTCATGGTTATGTGCTATAACATGCTGTTCAACTACAAACATTCCTTCTTTGTTTTTTTTTGCTTTAATGAATGCATGACATCCTGTCCTAGTTTCAGGAACTTGATGAGTTCTTTTTTTTTTGTTATCACTTGGTGGAGGGGGTGTTTTTTTTTTTTTGGTACACATCTGAACCCTTCTTTAGAACAAACAAAATCCTTTCCTTTGATTTCTCTGTTTTGTCCTTGTGTATATCTTGTTGTTGAATGTCTTATACTAAATCCTACAACCATAGCATGAAGCCTATATTGCTCATATATTTCATCCAAAGTTGAGGCTGTAAAACCTTGTAGACTTCCTGCGAAATCATTCAATTGTTGTTCAGCTTGATTTCCACTTTCTTCTGTCAATGTACTATGACTTGTTTCTGCAGGACTTGTATTCTATTATGCATATTGTAAATTGAAGTTAGGAATATACAGCTGGATATTGATACAATACATAGGATTAATAATATGCAGGGTTACTTGTTGCAATGCTTATATGTTATATACAGGATTACTTATTGCAGTAGTGGATTACTTGTATAATATGAGGTTACTTGTTATTATGCAATAGGGTTACTTGTTGCACTAGGATTACTTGTAAGCTTTTTAAATTAGTGAATTACTTGTTTTTCAATGATTACTTATATATAATCAGGGGTTACTTGTTAGAAAGCACTAGGGTTAATCATAAGTTTTTAAAGTAGAGTTACTTGTTCTTAGTTATTAATGACATTATATGAAGTTACTTGTTAGAGTACACTAGGGTTACTTGTAAGGTTTTTCAAGAACTGCATTACTTGTTATCCAATGGTTATGTGTATATAATCAAGGGTTACTTGTAAAAATTTTCAAGTAAAATTACTAGTTAGTTTTAATCAAGGGTTATATTGATATGAGGGTTACTTCTTTCAAAAAAAAAAAAAAAAAAAATATGAGGGTTACTTATAATCAAGAGTTACTTGTTTTTTACTAGTATATAATACGGGTTACTTGTTTTTTACTAGTATATTATACGGGTTACTTGTTTTTAGTTATTATACATTTATTATAAGGGTTACTTGTAATTATAGTTTATTATATATACTGGTTACTTGTACTCCTAGTGTATTATAGAGGTTACTTATTTTCTGTTATTACACACTTATTATAGGGGTTACTTGAAATCCTTGTTTATTATAGGGGGATTACATGTTTTTTTTTTCTATTTATTATAGGGATTACTTGAAATCCTAATGTTTTATATGGGTTTATCATGGTCTTGTAGGTATTACTTGTGACCACACTATATTATAGTGATTACTTGTTAAAGTAGAGTTACTTAAAAACCCTATTTTATTTCTGGTTTACTTATTCATTCATATTTTTTACTTATTATATGATAAACACAATGTAGATTTTACCTTGTATGTCGTTGTTGAAATCAATTTCTTCAATTTATTTGTATCTGTTTTCATCTTCTAGATCCAATACCTGATTATTGGTTTGGATTTCGAGATTCATCAATGAATCCTCAATTTGCTCCATCTCTATTGATTCCTACGAATCAGGTAATTGTTCGAATTCTTCTTCCATTGTTATTCTTCAATTTCTGGAATAAAAATGGATCTAGTTTTGAGCTTGATTTTTCTGGAAAAATAAGTGCGCCGCAAATTGCATTGGATGTTTTTTCTGGGTTTTAGGTTTTTAGGGATTTTTGCGCGTCTTTCTTATAGTGCGTGTTTCTTATAGCGCGTGTTGTTCAATCCCGTTATGCGCGATTGGACTCCGTTATTTGGCTGACATGGCAGCAGGCCGCACCATGTCAATCCCGCACCATGGCACCGTGTGGCCTGCTGCACCAAAAAGGCGCCGATTTTTGATTGATGATGGTTAAAAAAAATGTTATTAGCAGGAATTGAACCGCCGACCACACTGCCGGGAGCTTACTCTATTTCAATAACGTTGCCAGGAAGACACTTGTACAAACTTAAGCTAAAGTGTATTTAATTTAATTATAATAAACTTAAGCCAAAGATAACTTTGTGTACGTATTGTGTATATAAATACTATGACATGATGAAAACATCTCCAAGCCAAATAAAATTTTTCAAATAAAAAATTGCCTACAATTTGTTTCAATAATACAACTTTTTTTAGAAAAATATATATGTATTAAGTTAAAACCTCGGACATCGCTCGTGCAATATCTAGTTCTAATATGAATATTGTTATTAATCAAATGATCATTAATTCATTTAATACGATAAAAGATAGTACTTAAATATTTATTTTCTCGCCTCATAATGCTAAAAAACATTACTGTATTAAAAATTATTGTTTAAATAAATGTATAAAGGTACTAAAAAATTAGTCTCATACATTTAAATGCAGACTTTTCTTTACTATATGAGTATATATGTCTCATACATTCACAAAAGTAGCTAATGTGATAATTAATAATTTTATCAAAAAAAAAATTAAAAAAATAAATACTCGTAACAAACAAAAAATACTTCGTAGGAATTGAAAAGATCAAAAGATAGCACACGGCTTTATAATACGGATGAAAATATAACCTTATTTACCTTAGGTACGGAGTAAAAGGTACGTACCCCTCCCATCAGGAGACAAAATACAAAAATATATACTCCGTATAATGTGGCCTCAAGAACAAAAGGATCAAAATATCAAAGAGCGTATGTATCATATTATACATTAATAGGAGTTATAAGACTAAATAAACTTTGAGTACCTCGTTAAAAAAAAAAAAAAAGAATTAGGAAGTAAACGAAGGAATTCATCAATGTAAAACCTTATTAATTATGAGTCTTCGTCAGCACTACTAACAGCGGAAGAAAGATTGATTGCGGGAGTATCGTTGGGGAGAGTCGGCGCCACTGATGATGAAGTAGAACAAGTAGAATAGCAATTGTGACAACGGCAGTGTACGGTGATTCTGATGCCAATAGAGGAAAACACAACCAAAACTATCTAAGTTATCCATTTCTTCAACAACATTTGAATACCAGTAGTTTTACCATTTTGAAAGCCTGCAATAACAGACGTAGTAGGCGAGGGTGCTTTTATTCCATCTTTGTAGAATTCTGTAGTCTGGGATCCGGCTGCTGCAGCTTTCAGCATAACTTCAAGCTCATTGCCTACAATCAATAACAAACCATGCAAACATAGTTAGACTACCATACTAATATGAAGAAGAGATCAAGATAGTATAATATTTTAATTTGATAGGTTGACTAGCCAAATAATATACGTAGTAATTATCTGCTAAATGAACACATAGCCAAAAATACTCATGCATGTATACTGGCATATAGCAGCAAGGTAGTTCCAATTTACCAATGCAATATTGGAGGCAATTACTATTTTGCTGACAATTATATAACAAACGAAAAGAAAATAATATCAAAATATGCTAATAATTAAGGTAATCGATTTGCGAAGCGTAATTTATTAAATGGATTACAAATAACGTAAGAACTAACATTTTCTATGTCGTCGTCGGAATGACTGTGAACGATGTAGGTGCCCTTCGATTTCGCTCCCAGTGGTCCTCCCAATTGTCGCATCCCGACTTCTAAAGTTAGTGAAGCGGAGTTCAGTTCATAGCATTGCAATTGATCGTTGGAACCCTGATTGAAATAGCTGCATCGGCACCTTTTTCCCAAAAAACCACTTGACATCTCTGAATTGAAGATGTCAGAGAAATTTAAAAATTGAGCAATTGAATCAATTTTGTAGCTGATGTTAGACAATGATTTCAGAAACAGTGAGCAATTTAATAAATTCTGTAATTGAGTATAGATTAATAAACCTTCAAACTCGAGATGGAGTGAGCAAATTCTTGAAATAAGAGATCCGTGAAAGAAAGTAGAGGGAGGAAACTTCGAGGACGGTAGAGTAAGACAGGGGAGGTGTGAAGGAAGGGAGACGAAGTCAAAACCCTAACTGCCGTCTACATGTCGGCAGTGAACACGTAGAGTGATGGAGAAGAATTGCCCTGTTTCGTGCTCACGGCGTGATTGCGCTGGCCTTGTCTACGTGGAAGCGTAGACAAGTCATTGTGACAACGTGGCGGTGAAATGACCATCTCACCCTTCAGTAATGTAGGCGAAATGACGACACTAACCCTATATGAACAAATGAAAAAAATCATGAAGATGAACTTGAATTTTCCGCAAAATTTAAATTATTTGCGAATTCATCTCCAGTGATTCACTTATAGCAAGAAAGAGAGAATTAAAATTCTGAATACGCTAATACCTTGTTCTAATATTTAAAAACGTGGAAGATAAATTGATTTGTTTAGGAACAAAGAAGGAAAGAGAATTTGAAGAGGTTGTTGAATAATAATAATAATAAAAAATAATAATAAAAAAAAAACTGAATTTTTCGGTGAAATGAAGAAGAGACAAACTATAATTGCTAAACGAAGGAGATGTATATAAAAATATTAACCTACGAAGCGTCGTTTAAATGAAACTGTAAAAAAACTAAAGATTGAAGAGAATAACTGCTTCCTAAAAAAAATTAAAAAGCAAAAAAAGATGACTTGGCACTCTAAAAATTTCCTTAAGTTTTCCTATTTTAAAATAATAGTATAGGGTGAGAATCGATCCCAAGATTTCCTGGAATCGGGAGGGAAGCTCTAACCACTTAAGCTACCCCACACTCTCTCCTTTTTAAAAATTCTTCCAATTGTTTATTTATATATACATAATGTTTTTATACAACAACGCGTTTTTTTTTTTTTTTTTGCAACTGGAGTAACCCCTGACACAGTAACCCCCTATAACACAAACGCATAACCCATATAACAGTAGCGGGATAACGACTATAACACTGAACGGGTAACCCCTATAACATTGACAGAGTAAATCCTAGAACATTGACAAAGTAACTTCAATGCTAGCCATACGGAGTATCCAGCTACATAAAAGAGTAAGTTACTATATCACAATTAAACAACTTCACGTATTTAAAATATATTTTTGTTATTAGATCTTTGTAATATTTTTCTATAAAATATATACCCCGTGCATTTTGCACGGGTACATAAATTTATCTGGAGATCTTTGTTTCCATTCTGTTACCTTTACTAAGTTGATACCAAATGTCCCCTAAGTTTCCCCCCCCCCCTTTTTTATATTTTTTTTTTTGGTTTCTTTCCCCTTCACCCAAATAAACTTTTCCAATTTTCGTTTTCTTTCTCCTTCACCAAAGAAACTCCTTCAATAATCGTTATCTCTCTTATTCACTATTTAAAAAAAAAAATTTTAAAAACCCTCAAAAAAAACTTCCATTATTATTTTTTCTAATAACACACAATGCCCCAAAATACTACCTACGTAGTATTTTATTTTATTACCAATTTCTTTTTGGAAACACCAATTTTACAATAATTGCACATTTTTTTCCAAAATTGTGTGCACTTTTTTTTTTAATAATATCGCCACTATAAGTTCCACTATTTTCCTTTTATAAATTTTTTTTTTTTTTTTTTGGTGTTTAGAGGGCCACAAGGGCATAATCCTGGGGTAAATTAGCATAGTTATTTCCTACAACTTTAGATACGAGGGCTAATATTATCCTAACGATAGAGTAAACTCGTCCTATTTATTTTCTTTAAGTCAGTTTTCTTTACAGAATTTTCGTTTTTTATTAACATTAGAGAGAGAGAGAGAAAAAGATAAATTCGTAAAAAAGTATATTTAGCTTGATAATCATCCACAAAATCATATCAAAGTTAAAAACAAAAAATGATATTCATGGCACACAACATACTAGATTTTTTATAATCTGCAAAAAAATAATATAGAACAATAATTTTCCGGCTAAAATCTCTCCTTATGTACTCATGGATTCTATGATTATGAATGATTAAGTGTTGCTTCTCGTTAGAAAAATTCTGTATCTGTTCTTAAAGAAAATGAGTAACTGGAATGATTGAATTATAGGGAGATAAAAAAGATTAACATACTACTGGTAGCTAATGTGCTGTGATGCTTTGTCTTTTAGATATATAACTTGAAGGTGACTCAATTAGCACTTAGGTTATTCTAATGTATTACTCCATAATA
Organism: Chenopodium album; assembly: GCF_948465745.1. NCBI lineage: Eukaryota > Viridiplantae > Streptophyta > Magnoliopsida > Caryophyllales > Amaranthaceae > Chenopodium > Chenopodium album. Next base: position 15,676,305 of record NC_137846.1, read on the forward strand.
AACAACTCTATAATCTTTACTAGACTAAAAATATAGAGTAGAAAATATGTTGTACAACTTTAAGATAATGAATCTGAATTTAATCTTCTCGATATGAATATTATAACTATAAATCATAAAAGCAATACGACTTAGCGTAAAACATAAAATTATAACTATACACTAAAAAGAAATATATCAGCTTCAATTGAGTAAGATGCTTTCCTAGTATGAAATCTATTAACAGGTGAAAAAAATTAATAAAACGATTCATATGCTAGTTCATCATGTGTTTCCAATAAACAGAGATCAAAGACTTTATTTACCTTCATTTTGCAGTTTTCCTCAATATTGAAGAGGATCAATCCCGTAATTGCCAAAAGAAATTAAGATGAGGAAACAAACTTAAGAAATATGAATAATCATTCTCGTTGGAATGAAAAAACAAAAAACAAAAAAAGAGTTATGCTTAAGTCCATTTTATAACAAAAATACTGTAGTATTACAATTTACTTATTATTGTATCCTGATTCCCACTTTCAAACAAACTCACTTGAAGAATGCTTTATGATCTAGACGTTCTTTTAAGGGTTTTTTTTTTTTCTCTTTCTTGCTTAATGTCCGTTATTTGAACAGGCTAAAAAACTACTAGTAGATAGATATGGTTTCATGCTTTGACAGTTACGATATTTTGCAAATTTGAATTCAACTATTTTGAATTTCAAATCTACAACAATATATTCATTGGAAATGTGCATATAAAACTAGTGTACATACTAGGATAACGTGAGTAATATATAGGATATCTCAAGATACATGATCATAATCCAGTATCTTTGCTATAATTACATAATATGGTATGATCAAATATTATTCATATACAATATTATTACTATGTAATTATTCATATACAATATTATTAGGCTGATTTCCTTCCCAATTATCTGCTCATATCTTTGACTTCTATAAGTCTAGATTGACACATACTATCTTTAATATTTGTATAATACTAGTATGCGCCCGTGCTAATGCACGGGTTATAACTAATAATAGGATTAGAAAAAAAAAAGTATGTACGTATAATAGTTAAACAAAACAACCAAGAAGAAAAAAGAAAATTACAATATAATTTCACTTTTTAATATAATTTTCCACTAAAAATTACAATACATAATAAAATTGGCATAATATAATCAGAATATGCTATGACCCATCAAACATGTTAGAAAATGTAATGATATCATATAGATATAAGAGACAGTAAAACTTCATACTATTATTTACAACCCAGAATTATGTTTTGATGAAAAACGCACAATCCCAAATAATTTCCGTTTAAACAAAATATTATTTCATCAAACTAATGATCTCAATATTCAGGTTAGCCCAAATAAATGCCCATCAAATTCAACAGCTTCATAAGCCTCCTACCCACGTTCATCAGGAATGTGTTCCTATCTATTTACATCAAAGTAACCATATAATTAAGGAACATGAATGTATTCTCATATCTCATTTACATCAAAGTAGGACTATCAGACTCATGTAATCATACGAAAACCACAACAAATATGTAGTAATGTATCACTATCAGATTCGTATATTTGCCAATATTGTGCAACTAAAAACCTCCTTAATGAAACAAAAAACATTTTTTTTGGTAATCACCCAATTGGCTTCAAAAGCAAAGGTGGAAAATCTAAAAAATTAGTAGTAGTAAAGAATATTGAAAAGAAGAGTGAAAGAGGAAACTAACCTCTTGAATTTTAATTGGATCAACGTATAAAATCCCAAAATTAAAAATTGAAGATGTACATGGAAAATAGAGTAGTTTTGCAATTTTTCTCATTTTATGGTAATTGTGATAGTATGCTACACGCATTTAGTTAGAAAGTTTTTTTTTTTTTTTTTTTTGAAATTTAAATTTAAACTAGTCTTAAACCCGTGCTGTCTAATGTATTATAATATTTATTTTTGTATTTATTGATCTAAAAACTCTAATAAATTTTTAAAAATTCAACAATACCATTTAAACATTTATCCCCAATAATATAAATATATGAAACCGAATTTCATTAAATCAGAAAAGATGTAAATTTTTACCCAAAAATATTAATATATTTAAGCGAAATTCATAGAACCAGAAAAAATGTATGTACATCCTTGTCAAATAAATATTGCAAAGAAGAAGGATAATCATATGATCACAACAATTCTGCCTAATAATACTCAATTTTTGACGGAAAATAAATTAACTTTCCTTACCACGTTAAAAATAAATTTATTTAATTTATTAACCAAAAACAAATTTTTCAATTGACAATTCTTGCCAAATAAACATTGCAAAGAAAGTGAATGTCATTATTAAACCAAAAAAAGATGTAAATTTTAAAAAGATAAATATTGCAAATAAAAAGGATGATCAGATTGATCACAACAATTCTACATACCAGACACTCACAATTTTTTATTTTTCTATGAAATTTACGGCTATTGGATACGAAATTTGTGACTATGTTAGATTGTAGATTCACTACTTCTCATTGGCTTACTTTTATCAAAGCAAATCCACCCAAAACAGAATTGCCGTCTAATACTATAACCAAAATTTTGTTCCTGTAAAAAAAAAGAAAAAAAAAGGGGCATGCAAATCAAAATTTCAAAATCCTAAAGTTCTTAAACTCAAATTTTAGACCAAAATAGCCAAAACAATCCCAGGAAAAATACAATTTAAATTCATATTATCACAAATTTTAAATTAAAATCATATAGTAAAAAAATTCACCAATTTGATTGTGAAATTGACATCTAAAGTAAAATTCGTAGATCGTTCCAAAAATAAATGTGAATTTCACATAAACATACCTTTATTTTTCCTGCAATCTTTATTACGAAATTAGTATAAATTGCTGCAAAATTTAAATTATTTGCGAATTCATCTCCAGTGATTTGCTTACAGCAAGAAAGAGAGAATTAAAATTCTGAATACGCTAATACCTGGTTCTAATATTTAAAAACGTGGAAGATAAATTGATTTGTTTAGGAACAAAGGAGGAAAGAGAATTTGAAGAGGTTGTTGAATAGTAATAATAATAATAAAAAAATAAAAATAAAAATAAAAAAAAACTGAATTTTTCGGTGAAATGAAGAAGAGACAAACTATAATTGCTAAACGAAGGAGATGTATATAAAAATATTAACCTACGAAGCATCGTTTAAATGAAACAGTAAAAAGATTATAAAATAAAAAATAAAAAAATAAAAAAAAAAACCCTGAAGATTGAAGAAGATAACTGCTTCCTGAAAAAAAATTTAAAAAAAAATTTAAAAAGCAACAAAAGATGACGTGGCACTTTATAATGAATCTGAATTTAATCTTTTGGGGGTTGCTAAACGCAACCTAAGTTTACTTGACGCAACCCTTTTCCCTTATTTTTTCAACCTTAATAGGATTATAAAAATTATCTTTTCTCCCCCTCTTTCAACTTGGTAAAACATATTAGTAAATTTGAAATTTTTGATGTAAGTTTTTCGTTTTTTTAATTATTATTTTCGAGTACACTCTGCGTGAAACAAGTAAATTTCGACGACATTGAACAATATCAATGCCTATATTTCGCATACATTGAACAAAACAATATATTTATTTCGTACATATTGAACAAAATTATATACTCTATTTCATACATATTGAACAAAATAGTATACTTTAATTCGTATTTATTGAACAAAATAGTATACGTAGTACTATATTTCGTACATATTGAACAAAGCAATAAGCTCTATTTCTCACAAATTAAATAAAACATGACCACGATAACCATGAAGCAACTTGATCGACAAAAGCCCACCTGGTGTTGCAGTTGTTCTTCTGTGAGGCCTTTTATTCCATGCTCGTTTTGCCTCTACTTCTTTTGTTTGAGACCCATTAGGTTCTTGTGGAGGACAGCTGCAGGGTGGTTGCGGGGCAGTCTACTCATGCCCAAGTGAGCAGCAGGCAGCTTGCGGTGTGGGCTGTTTCCCCCCTCCCCTCCCAAGTGTAGCAACCAATTAACCTAACTTTTATGATACAAGTGTAGGTGTTGCATGATTTTGTTAGCAAATGGAACAAGAGACATGAAAGACAATTTAGATTAAAGAATTAAACTTATTTTAAGCAGGCTTGAACCAGACGATGAAAATAGATACTAGTTGAGACAAATTAGATCATAGCTTACAAAAAATAAAGGAACATGCTATTAAGAAACAAGCTGCCATTCATCTTACTTATCTTATACCCATTTGGTCTCCTTTCTTTAGAAGATTTAAGAACTTATACTAAAACTATTGTGATCATGTCCTATAATACCCAATACATCTAGTCATGAATCTTTGCTAAATGTATTAAGCAACAAGGAGTATGAGGAATAAATTAACAGTTGGTTATATAGCTCACAAATTAGAATGCAAACTAGTAATTCAGATTCAAATGAAAGAAATAGTGATTTCTATTACTACTCAGTTATACAAAACAACTAGAACTATTATATCCCTGTTAGACAAAAAAACTACAACTATTATATCCCAGTTATCGGAATTAATTCCTCTATTTTAGCCCATTCATACAAAACAGTCCAATCAATTTCATACCAGTTACACAAAATGGTTGAAATTGCATTAGTCAATTTATCTAATATTACCCAATTTCAATTCAATTTTTTCAATTGAATGAAAGTTCGATCCCAACAAAGATTAAACACCCCACAAATAGAATAAAGAGTATACAAAACCCCCAAAATTCATCATACTCAAGCAACAAACAAAAAAAAAAAAAAAAAAAAAAAAAAAAAAAAAAAAAAAAAAACGAAATTACACCCTAAATTAATCTGTAAAATGGGGCAACAAAAATATGAGAGATCGTGTAGATTATATTACCTTTACAGCAACGGTGAACATTTGTAGGGAAGATCAAGCGACAAATTTCGATTGAAGAATGACAGCACAAGTTCTCAAATTGATTTTGAGTATTGAATGAATTTTTTGATTGAAAATTTTTGGGTTTTAGGTTGAAAGAAAGGAACGAAAGAAATGACAAGGAGTTTGACAGGGAGTTTGAGTGTGAGGGTAAATTTGGATTTTTAGGGGGGTGTGTTAAGTAGATTAGGGTTGTATTTAGCAATCATGAATCTTTTCGATATGAATAGGGATGGGAGGTGCCACTATAAATCATAAAAGCAATACAGCTTATCATAAAACATAAAATTATAATTATACACTAAAAAGAAATATATTAGCTTCAGAGGCATGAGAAAATATAGAAGAAACATAGAAAGAAAAGGGCACACATAAACACATTGGTTCTCATACAAAAGATTGGAACACCTCATATATTCATGTGTGACTATAACAAAGGGACTTGGGAAAAGCAGTTGTAGGGGGAGAGGATCGTGCATGGGAAAATAAGAGTAATGAACATTAATATATTTTTCTTTTTATTTGAAGGTTTTTATTTTGTATGAGGAAGGATGATAGCTAGAACAATGTACAATGGACAGTTTTTTTTAAAAAAATTGGTAGTTATGGAATATAAATTTTTTTTAGTAGTTATTATTACTTTTTTTTGTTTAAAAAAAATATTTGGGTACTCATTCAAATCTCAAAAATACTAATATTTGTGAGATCATAGAATTTCCCTTACGTTTAAAAAAATTGGTTGTGAATTTATAGTCTTACTAACTTTTACTAATATAATCGGCAATCTGGAACTAGTATATCAACACATGCATGAGGAAATTTGATTGAAGATTAAGAGAAATAATTAGTTCCAATGAATAAAATTTACAAAATATCAAATACCAAGAAAAAAACACATCAATTGAAAAAAAGACAAAATTAGTATAGATAATTACATAACAACTAACCTTTAGACAAAATTTCAGAGTTCAAAGATGAAATCTTTAGACAAAATTTAGTCACAAATTATAGACTTCAAATAAAAACATCTAGTTAGTGAAAACTATTACAAATTTAACACTTACGTGTGGTTTGAGTCAAAAACAACTGGTTTTTCCATTACCGGCAAAGCCTCCACCCAAAAGAAGACTTAGTTAAAGAAAACACGGCATGGCTAGCAAGATTGTGAAGCGATGATTTTGTCACAAATTATATAACTGAAATCAAATTGCAACCCGAATTCAGATCTGAAACAAAACATTGAAACTGGTAGAAATATTATTGCTAGAAATTTGACGAAACATATCATGATAACCCAAAATTTTAAAGAAAAATTCAATATTTGGTCTCTGGTGATTGAACACGCCCCCACAATCTATGCAAGATACCTATTCCTAAAATAATAAAATAATAAAAAAAAAACCACTAATTCAAACAAAAAAACAATATAATTCCCAGAAAACATTACAAAAACGTAAAAATTTTTAAAAACAAAGGAAGAGAGAAATTTATAACCTTATATGCAGAGCAAATGCGAAAATGATTTGGGAGTTTAGGCTTAATAGGAGATGGGAATAATAAATTGAGTATTCCGCATTTAAGAAACAAATGAAAATAAAAGAGGAAAAGAAATAACAGCCAGAAAGGAAAAAGATAATTGTAGCGTTTCACTTGGACAATTTTTTTGAAAAGACGCTACACTGAAATTTGAAGGCCAAATTTAAAATATAAAAAAATTAAAATAAAAAAGGAAAAGCAAAAAAAAAAAAAAAGGATGACATGGCACTCCAGATTTCTTTTGAACTTTCCTGTTTTAAAATAAAAGTATTGATTTAATTAAAAGTCAATTTTATAAAAAAAGAAAACCATTTTTCTAATGTGTGCCCATGGGCACTCAATAAGAAAATAGATTCCCTATAATTATTTGATGATGAGAAATATTTACATGCTTAAAAAGGTAGTTTTTAAAAAATCATTTGAAAAATATTACAATCTTCATTATTTTCTATGTTACAAGATTTACCACATTTTTTCAATATATTTTAGTTAATTTCCTAATACAGCTATTTAAAAATAAAAAATTGCAAGCCTCATATTAGGCAAAAAAACTTGTATACACCCGGTTTACACTAATATTAGTGTACATCGAGCAATATAAAGGTAACTTTTAGCTAATTTAGGGTAACTTTTTGCCTTTTTTGGGTAAATTTAAACATAATACAATTTTTATATAAATAGACAATAAAAAAGTTTTATAAAGGTAATTTAATTACATTCAATCACTAATAATTGAATTTTAGTCATTCAAAATGCGATTCTTTACTAATAAAGCGTAGATAATTTTTATTTGTATTAGGGTTACTTTTATGCATATTGGGGTAGCTTTTATTCATTTAAGGGGTAACTTTTGATCACTTTAGACTATCTTTATAATAGATGTACAATAATTATTGTACACCCGATTTTTTATAAAAGTTTGTGTATTAGGCAATCTCATATACATATACTACTACTCCATACAATATATTCTCTTTTTTTTATTATTTATTATTTATTATTTTATTTTTATTTTTATTGTTTTTACAAAACCGCAAATTTTTTATATTAGACTGAATAATTTGCCTACTTTTTTTGTTTTACTCAGTAGTTTGCTTTTTCAACTTCTCTCCTATAATATATTGAATCATTCTATTTGATCCTTTCTTCTTGCATTCAATGAATAAGGCAAAATTCCTCAAAAAAAAAATGGAAAAACTATATAGAATAAAATATTTTATTTTTAATTAATTGTATGGAGTAGCAGTGTACATATATGAGGCTAATATGAGACTTGCAATTATTTTTATTTTTTTAATTAATTGTATTAGAAAATTGACTAAAATATATAGAATAAAATATTTGGAAAAACTATGAACAACCTTATAATATAGGAAAGGAAAATTGGAAACCAATAATCCCACCTTTGCATTTTCTTCTCAAAACAATCCCACCTTTTCGAATTCCCACAATAATCCCACCTTTTACCCTGATATTCTTAAAACAAGCCTTTTTATAGGCAACCTAAACAACATGTCAACCAATCTCAATTCCCTCCTTCTTTATTAACTAACCCTTTTTTTTTTAAAAAAAAAAAAACACTAATCCTTTTTTTTCTCATCTTCTTCCTTAACGAACTGGTCTTCGATTGCCATGCGTGGTGAATAAAAATTTTGAAATTTTTTGTTTTTGCGGAAATATCAGGCCACATTATAAAGACGGTGTATGGTGTTGAAGTGGAATTGCGATTTGGGGAAAGAATTGATGCGCTCTTATTTTCCAGGTAAATGACTGAACCCTAACTTGTGTAAATGTCGATTAAGTGAAAAAATTGTTGTTAGATCATGTGTAACTGATTGTGTGTGTAATTGAAGCCAATTAATTGAAGAATTATGCATGTTTTTTTTTCAAATTTTGTACTGAACCCTAAATTGCGATAAACCCCCCTTTTTGATTTCAGATTGATATGGATTGTATAAGTCTGAAATTCTATCATGGTGGTGTGTTTAAGAAAGGGAGAAATGGATTGTGGGTGTATTATGGGGGGCTTTATAGGACTTTTGTTGTTGACCCGAATGAATTGTGTTGGTTTTACTTGAAAGAGTTAGTTGATAAATGTGGTTTTTATACTGGTGAATTGAAATTGTATTATTTGATGCCTGGGCTTGATTTGGAGAGTGGACTGAGGAGTGTGTATGATGACAATGAGGTAAGAGCAATGGGTGAAGTTGCTTTGCAAAGTAGATGCCTTGACTTGTATGTTGTCCATGATGTCAAAAATCCTAACTTTTTTACCTTAATTAAAACATCGCAAACTGGGTCAAGTATTGCCCAACTCATGTGTAATCCAGTTGAGACCTCTAGACCCAAAAAACTCACTCCTAGAAGGTTTGCAAGGTTGACCAAGGAATCTAATGCGCTGTCAGACAACATGGTTTCACTGTCCCAACAAACCAAAAAATCAGACCCCACAGTCGACCTCACAAAAAAGATAAAGAAAACAACAATCTCAAAACCAAAAAAAAGCATCTTCTGTGGCTTTAAAACTGGTCCCTTCTACCCCTTTTATCCCAGAAAAACCTACTCAAACACAACTTACTCAAACAAAACCAGAAACCACTTCATACCCTGAGGATAACTTTATTAGATCTAGGGTTCCTGATGATTATGGCTGGGAAGATCCTAGACCTGAAAGCCCCATTCCCTTAGAAAAATTGCTATATGATGCAGACTTGAGTGGGGATGAGTGGGACAATGAGGACTATGAGAAACACAATTTGAGTGGTGAACAAAGTGACCCAGATTATGTTGCAGCTCATGATATAGACTACAATGAGTATGTAACTGAAGAGGATGATTGGCTAGCTGACTATCAGATATATGAAGCTAGTTTTGAGCCTAATGGTGAAGTTATTGAGGAAGAAGATCTGGATGACTTGAGGGAACCTGAGGTGTTGGAAGTTGACACAAGTGATGATGAGCAAAGAGTAGCTAGAGATCTAGTTAAGGGGTTTAACTGTAGTATTATTGAGCTAGCACATAAATTACAAGTTGAGGCTGCTGAGGGTAATCTGAATGCCCAAAGAGAAGAGGGGTCAGTTGTGAGGCATCAAGTTGTGAGGGAAGGGAATATTGTTTCAGAGTATGAAGATACTGATGATGAGATACACATACCACGACCAAGTGATGAGGACATCACTGCAGAAGATAGAAAAGCCAGAAGAGGGTTGCTAGTTAGGAGAGACACTGACTTTTCAAACTTTGAGTGGAAAATTGGACAGAGATTTACTTCTAGAGAAGACTTTAAGCAAGCTGTTGCTAAGTTTGCTATTTATCAAGGAAGGAACTTGTGTATAGTGGCTGCAAATAGAAAGAGGCAACAAAGAATAGGTGTAAAGTGTAGTGATAAGTCTATTTTATATAGTATTTTACCTCCGTCCCTTGGTCATAATTAGTAGTGCTTTTGGCTCTTTAGAGCCACTTTTATTACTAATATGTGTTTTCTAGTGTTTTCGTAGTTTTGGTTGAGTTTTATAGGGAATTGCACTCTTGGAGCATTTTCCCGAGATTTTATAAAGCGGCTACGAGCATTGGAGGAGCACGACCATCTTTCATAGCCCAAGATCGGTTAGAGTCATCGAACCGGTGATTAAGGGCTCGACTTATGAGAAGATGAGGCATTGGACCGAATGATTAAAGCCCCAAGGAGGATATTTGGTTTGGGCCGAGTTATAAGCCTAAACAAGGAGTCCAAGTAGCCCGAAGGGTCTTCGCCCGATGGCGCGCCCGATCGGGCGATGCCGCGCCCGATCGGGTGCGAGAAGAGAAGCTCACGAAGGAAAAAAAGGCGGGCCCGATCGGGCGCGTGTTTCTGAGGAGAAGTTTAAGCGTCGTTTAAGTTGTTTTAATTTAGGATTTTTGAGCTTAGTTTGAGATACGCTTTTGTTAAGCGAGTTGGGTATTCTTTTTTCTCCCTTCCCTTACTCCCTTTCTCTTTCTCTCTCTAACTTTTCTCTCTCTCTCCTCTTAAACTCTAGTATTATTTTCTCTCTCTGCAACTCTTTGTTTAATTCCATCTCTTGTTTCCTTCAACTTTGGTAACGATTTCTTCTCCTTTAATCTCAACTATTTATTTTATTTCTTCCATCATGACTTGTTTAATTGCTTTGTTTAGTTTATGTTCGATTATGTCTGAGTAGTTTTCTTTCTAGGGTTTATGGGGATCCATAAATAATATGAAGGGGTAATTTATTGTTGTTGATTGTCAAAGCTTGATTAATTTCCTATTGATTGATTTAATGCTCTGTGACTAGATTAGGCCTGATATTTTATGCATGAGTTTGACAATATTGATTCGATATTCGAGATATGAGAATTGATGTTTAGGTCTAGTTTCAGTAGGCAGGTTAATTTATAAATGGTTAAGTCGAGATTCGAGAGATGAGATTTAATACCGGTAGATTAATTCTGTGATTGTAATACGTAGCGAAAGCCCTTTATGATCTGATTAATTGATGCATTGATGATTGATTATTATGTTTTACCCTGGAACATTATTTATTGGTGAACCTATGCCCTAGGTCTTTTATTATTTGATTTCCTCCTACTTTTATTCCTTCCCACTTTCACTCTTAGTAGTTTAGTTCCCTTTTATAATAACAAATTGGTTACTTGATAATTTAGATTATAATAATTAATTAGGAATAGAAAGACTCGTTTCCCTGTGGATTCGACCCTTCTTTCCTATCTACATAGTTAGTGGATTTAGGTATTATTTTTTATTAGGTGATTACGACTTTAGCCTGTCATGTAGGCAGGGTTGTCCTTTCTGGTTGTATGCATCCTGGGATTCCTGGAGAGGATATTTTGTAGTTAAGAGATTGAAGGGTGCGCATAATTGTCTTAGAAACATGGAGAAGAACATCCAGCTGAAATCAAACTGGTTAGCTGAGCAACTGTTGGATGTATTCAAGGCCAGACCTCATTGGCTAGCTAAAGAAATAATTGAGACTGTGAGGAGAGCCTATAGGGTGATTGTGAAGAGGGATTTTGCATACAGAGTGAAATGGTATGCTCACAAGAAGCTGCATGGTTCCATGAGAGAGCACTATGGAAAGTTGGGTAGGTATCTTGAAGCCCTGAAAGCTGCTTGTCCTGTAATTGATGTGTATTTGGTCACATACAAACATAACAACAAAGGCCCCCTAACTTTTCAAAGACTTTACATTTGTTTTGATGGTTTGAGGAAGGGTTGGAAAGCTGGTTGTAGGAAGGTAATATGTGTGGATGCATGTTTCCTGAAAACATTTCTTGGGAGGCAGTTGATGTCAGCAGTGGGTAGGGATGGCAATGACCAGATGTACCCTATTGCTTGGGCTGTGGTGGAAGGTGAGAACAATGCATCATGGGAATGGTTCATGCTAAACTTGAAAAAGAGCCTCTCCCTTGATGATGGTGCAGGATTGGTTATTCTGTCTGATGAACACCAGGTATACCTTCCTTGAGCATTATTTATTTATTTATTTATTTTGTTTTTTTAAACAAAAAGTTTTACACCTGGGATGAATTAGTGCTGCTTTTAGTTTGTGTTGTTTGAATTTTAATTTCAGTCTTTCTCTGTGTGTGTATATGTGTACAGTCTATTCTAAGGAGTGTGTCAATGGTGTTGCCAAATGCTGAGCATAGGCACTGTGCTAGGCACATTTATGCTAATTGGAGTAAAGGGTACAAGGGAGATGAGTTCAAGCTGATGTTCTGGACCTGTGCTAAGTCTTACAGTCAAGCAGACTATAAGGAAGCATTAGAGGTTTTGACAAAAACAAATGCACTTGGTGTAGAAGCTTTTAAAGCGCACAATCCTACTGTGTTTTGCAGAGCTTTCATGAAAATAGATGAGAAGACTGATGTTATAACAAGCAATATGGCTGAGACATTCAATGGGTACATAATCAATGCTAGGGCAAAGCTTTTGATTTACATGTTGGAAGACATCAGGGCTGCTCTAATGAAGAGACTTGTCAATAAGAGGGATGAAATGATGAAGTGGACCAATGCCTTATGCCCTAGGATTGCTAAGAAACTGATGCAAGAGAAAGAAGAAGCTGCAAAATGTGATGTACTCCCATCTACACACACAGTCTTCCAAGTTAACTACTGCTTGGACAGCTTGAAAGTGGACTTGAATGCAAGGACTTGCACTTGCAGGAAATGGGATCTTACTGGCATTCCTTGTTGTCATGTTGTGGTTGCCATTTTTTTCATACACAAAAATGCAGAGGACTTTGTAGATGCATCCTATATAGTATCTCAGTACACCAAAGCCTATTCTTTTTTAATCCCTCCGGTTGATGGTGAGAGGCACTGGCCTAGAACAGAGTTTGCCCTTGACCCACCTCCAATCAAAATTGGACCAGGAAGACCAAGGAGAAACAGGAGAAAGGACCCATTTGAAGATCCCAAGAAGCTTGGAAGGCTTAGTAAGCATGGCATGGAAATGACTTGCACTTTGTGCAAGGAAAAAGGCCACAACAAAAGAGGTTGCCCTAACCCTGGAAATGCTACCCTCCCACCAACTGAACCTCCTACAAAGAGACCAAGGGGAAGGCTTAAGAAAACCCCTATCATACAAGAACAACAACAAGTTTCACAAACCCATGCTCACCACACAGCTACTGCAGAACCCTCTAGACTAGGAAAAGGAGGCAGAGTTGTGACTAGAAGTGGTGCTAATAGGAGGGTAAAGAAGGATCTACTAGAGGAAGAGCTGGTAGTAGGGGAGGTGAATCAGGTGTCAGGGGTGGGAGAACTGGTGGCAATGGAGGGGAGTCAGGTGTAAGGGGTGGGAGAACTGGTGGCAAGGGTGGGGAATCAGGTGTAAGGGGTGGGAGAACTGGTGGTAGGGGAGGGGAATCAGTTAGTAGGGGAGGGAGAGCTTCTGATAGGGGAGGTGAAGCAGTTGGCGGGGGTGGGAGAGCTTGTGGCAGGGGTTCTATGGGTGGGAGAAGGGGTGGGAGATGGGGAAGAAGTGGGAGCACTGTTGTGCCCCATGGATTAGGTATTTTTGTGACACCTGATGGAACATCTTTCACCAATGTAAGCTCCCATCTTCATTTATGTTATTATTATTCTCAATTGCTTTGTGAACTTCTACTACTTATCTATACTACTGTGTGTTGCAGGCACCAGGATCTAGTGCACCTGTAGATGTCTGTGCCTTCACCAGCACATACTCCTTCAACTTCAGTCAAGCATCCACCTCTGCAAATGATGGACAAATTAACTAGGATTAGGTTGGGCTTGTTGGTGTTCTTAGTATCAGATTGTTAAGTGTTCATTTTTTTCTTGTGACTGTAACCCTTATATACTTCAATTATGTTAAATTGGTAATGTATTGAACATCTGTTAGTCTAATGTAACTTTGGTGCTAATGTTTCAATTATGTTAAGTATGTTTTCAACATATGTCTCTTTTTTTTTATTACATTTCATAATCTTCCATGCCAAATGAGTTTTTTATACACATGTTGTTTGCAAATGTATGATAAGTGCCAATATAACCAATTCAAGATACATACTTCAAAATATCATCATATTAATCCAGTTCAAAAGATTTACAATAAGTACCTAAATAATGCAGCCCTATCAAATAACACCTACAACCATGACAACAACAAAGGTAGAGCTACTACTGCTGCATTTTTCACTGAAATCACTACTACAAACTATAATTAAACCATCATTAACAAATGAGCTTCTTAAACCTAAAAAAAGACCTAACCCCACAATATAATCCCACCAACCTAGATTAAACCCCAAAAAAGGACCATTCACATCCCTGCCTAGTACTACCTCCTAGTACTACTCCCTTCACCTCATCAACAACACTATAGTGAAAAATTCCCAAGAGAAGATCAAGGTCAACATGAGTTTCTTATCACTGTTGTTCTCTTACATCTCAAAGAGGGTTTCAGTCGTGGCAATCCCCATCTCTTCAACCTCGTCAACCAATTTTCCTGTTTAGCCTTCAACTTCCGCACCTTTTCCTTCAGCAGCTCAATTTTGTCCTCCAACTCCATGATAAATGAGTTCTTATCAACTATCCGTGCTTGTAGATCACGAATATCATCAACCCATTTGAAGAATCCGCATGTCCTCTATTCCTAGTAAAAAAATTAATTAATTTCCTAATCAAACAACACAATAATCCCACCAATTATAATTAAAGAACAAATTGAAAGGAGGGATTTTACCGGCCAATAAGAACAACCATAAAAGCGCTTTCCTTGGGTGGGACCGTCGTGCTTCACCGTCCTCAAAGACGCAACCTCATCGTGATAGCAGTAAACAGGGAAAGAGGAGACCTTGATTTCTTGGACTTCGAAGATGAGCCATGGGAGTGTTGACTTGCCATTGCTAGCTAAATTCTGAAGCTTTGAGAAATTGCAGAGAGGAAGAAGAAAGATGGAAAGAATTTAATGGGGGGGGGTGGCTGGCCTTTTAAACGAGATTGAAGAGCACATGTTAGGGTAAAATTAATGGCGCTCAACCAACTGTATTTAGTGTATTTACCTACTAAAAAAAAGAAAATATAATTAACCGGTCATTAAATGAAAAAGACTGGTTTTAAGAATATCAGGGTAAAAGGTGGGATTATTGTGGGAATTCGAAAAGGTGGGATTGTTTTGAGAAAAAAATCTAAAGGTGGGAGTATTGGTTTTCAATTTTCCTATAGGAAATAATGAAAATTTTATTATTTTCATATTTTATTTTAAATCTACCATATAGATATTCCTCATCATTAAATAATTATTTCGTATAATGAATATGTTTTCTTAATGTGTGCCATGGGCACACGTTAGAAAAACCGAGTCTAATAAAAATTAGACTCGGTTACAATTCGTATTCGTATAAAGAGTTCGCTTACTAGAAGAGTCGAAGTCAAAAACGTTTTCCAACAACTTCTTGAAGTATTTGGTTAACTTTTCCCGGAGAAAGAAAAATCTAGAATAATCGCCCTATTCTTTTCCTTCTTCCTCCTTACACTACCAATTATTCTCTCCCCCCTTCAAATTATCCCCAATTTCCAAACCCTAATTTTCCAAACCCTAAATTAATCCCGCACTATTCTTAATTCACATTCAATAGTTCCTGCAATTCAAATTCAGGCGATGTCGACGGCACCTTCATCGTCATCTGCGTCAATTTCTTCGCAGTTTACATATTCAAATGGATCGTATTTTCCGACGCCGTTTCATCTCCAACAAACTCAATACGCTGCGCCGCCGCAACCGCCGCTTCCTGCCGCCGTCCCCGTCATTCCTACCGCTGCTCCCATCGCCCCTTCAGCGTATCCTGCCGCACCAGGGGTTTACACGCTCCCCCAATTTCAGCAGGTTGTTAAAGATTTTGATTTCAATCTTTTTTTTCTTGTGAAATTTTGGTGATTTTGCATTGGTTTTGTTGTTAGTTTTTAGATATTATGCTAAATTGATAGGTTTTAAAGCTCTATTGTTGTTTAAAAATTGAAATTTGATGAATTGTTCGGTGTTGAATGTTGTGGGTAGTTGATATTTTATGGAACTGGAACTGATTAGGGTTAGGATGTAATGTTAGGTTGTTTCGGATGGTGGTTATTTGTATTACGAAATGCGTAATTGACGGGTTACTAAGTTTTTTTCGAGTAATTGTTGATTTCTTAGTCGAGGCGGATGGAAGAAAGAATAGATGTTAGAAAAGATTGAATATTTGAGGAAAGAAAAGGAGTTAGAGTTCGGTCACACCATCTTTTTCAACAAAAACATTAACATAGGAAGTGATCCTGTATGGATTTGCTGTAATTAACTATGACGGCTTGCTTGAAGTGCTTTGTGTTAAACATGGAAAGTCTTTTGTTGTTAGCAGGTTACGTTTGTCTCTGGTCAACACACCTGAGTTTTATTGATTCCAAATATATTAGGCTATTTCTGATTCTTGCTTTTTTAAACCAAATGCCGAAACAATTATTTCCTAATCCACTGTATAATATGTGGTTGTCAAACCATTACTGAAACCAATTTATTGAGTAATTTATTTTACACTCCTTGGGTTAGGCAGCTTTGCTGCATCCAAATTATCCAACCTTCCCACTGGCACAACAAAAATAGAGAGGTTTTAGGGGCAGAGAGGGGCCGAGGGGGTGGATTGCTGCATTGTTTACCATCATTATGTTAAACTCTGCCTTGCTGCTGTCTTCCCACTGCCACCTTTAATTTCACCTAGCCAATCTTCTCAGCTATTAACTGTGCCATCCTAACGTTCAATATAGGAGTTCTGTATGCTTTGAATATTTGCATGGTTGGAAAGATATGTGTTGTTAATTGTTATGTATTAAGTAGAAGTTGAAATGGACAAAAGTACAAGAATACGGGTATCCTAGCAATAGCTTTAACAATGGATGTAAGCTAACATCTTATTTTGAGGTTATAATCAGTCTGGTCACAATAGAGTTGTTTGGTTGTTATATGAACTCATAAATTTGGGTTAGGTAATATTAAAGAAATGTGGGGATTATGAATTTTTTTTTTTAAAATAATAATTATGGTGGAATGAAGAGCTGAACCTTATTGGAAACGAATGAATTACCTTTTTAAAGAATACTCTTTTGTTCTTATTCCTAATTCCAAATGCATACCACTTGTGTTTCTAAATGACTTTTTTGTCTTTCTGGTGAGAAATTGGAGTTGCCTTCTGACTGATTGAGCTCTTAAAAAGGCAATACTAAAGTAGTTTTAAGAGCTTTTCTTAAGACTTTTTAGTTGACCATGTATAGGTATATGTTATTTATGTGCTTTGAATGGGATACCAATTTTGGAGTGGATTCAAGGGATGAGAGTAAATATAAATGGTATACTCTTTAATGTGGAATTATGGATGTAATGTCATCATGTCCATGCCATTGATTTAAATTATTAGATGTTGTATCATAAAAATTGAAATTTGGCGTGGCTTCCTTTCCTCTTTCTTCTTCTATTGTAACTTCCTATAGAGAAGTTGTGAAATGGTGGATTGGAAAGCCAACCTTTCCTTTTTTAACGGTAAGATAAGATAGATTGAAAAGTTTTGTATGTTTGGGTGGTTCAATCACTCCATTTGGCGACTTTGTTAGCCATGTGTTACGATGCTTTCTGCCTGGTACATTATTTTTGTGGAGCGATGTCAAAGGGGATCAATACCTCATTCTGGTTTTATTATTTTAAACTTATAGCAAACAAACCATGGTTGTCTTTTGCTGCACTGGTGGAGAATCATTGGGATATTATGTTTATAGTATCATTACTTTTGTCACTGTATTTTATTGATGATGTTATTGTTTTCTATTACAGGCACAACAATTATTTCAAAAGGATGCACAAACTATCACTCCTGAAGCTCTAGAGAGTGTCAAAGCAGCTCTTGCAAGCAGTGACATTGAACATAAAGCGGAAACCAAGAAGAAAGCAGTACCTCGTAGAGCTGCTGGTCAGGCATGGGAGGATCCAACACTTGCCGAGTGGCCAGAAAGTATGTTTATTCTTTTCCTTTTGTGATATATACCCTGTATTGGTATAGTTGTATGTTTCTTGGAATCTTGCTTTGGCGCTACCAACCTGTGAATACTTTAATCTCTTTTGATTATAATAACATAGAATTATTGTTGCTATGTCATAAAGAAGTATTTTCTCCAACTTTGCATCAGTGCCTCACCCTCAGACTATTAACCCTCTGAAATTTGGTAGCCCTTGCATTCTGATCTGGACCTGTACACTAATGAATCTTATGCTTATTTGGTTTCTGACTTGTGCATATTTTGGATGTGTTGTCCACAAAATATTACAACAAAAGAGTACTGTCAGCTGGAGACAGCCAAATCTGTTGAATAAAAGTTCAGACCATCTTGTAAGCTGATTTGTTGTCACAATTGTAATTGCATGTAGCTAGTATGTAATTATCTCTCACATTGTTTTCACCAACTTGCCTACATCTCTTTCTTTTGATGTTTTTCTGTATCCTTAACGGTGAGGATTCATTGTACTTTAGTACCTTTTCTTGCTTAGATTATCATCTATTAGAGTCATTTAAGAGCTGTATATTGGTGTGTTAACCAGGCAACAGCTGGGAATTAAACATGGTAGTCTGAAGCTGAGTGATGGTGAGTAAATTCCTGTAAATGCTACAGAGTTCTTGATGTAGCCAGTTCGATTGATGTCCAAAAAATTGGTTCTTTTTATTTCTTCTTCCACAGGAAATTTAGGTTCATTCATTGCTGTCACAAGACTATCTTTTGCAGTTTTGCTTGATTGGGTAAATGTGATATTTCAGACTTCTTTGGTAATAGAGTAATCGTGCAAGGTCTGTGTATTCCAAGAAATCCAGAATTTTGAGTTCTTGTATTGCTAATTTGTCTTTGTGTCTCATGTATGCATTTATGTTCCTCATGCTGCTGTATTTGAGTTTTGGCGCTGACTGATTTGTATTTTTCAGATGACTATCGCCTATTTTGTGGCGACCTTGGAAATGAGGTGAATGATGATGTCTTATCAAAAGCATTTTCACGCTTTCCTTCCTTTAACATGGCCAAAGTAAGTTACTGTGTTTTGTGGATTGTCTGATTTTTCCCATTCCCTTGTTTGGGAAATTTAACTGGGTTATTATTATTATTATTAATTTTATTTATTTATTTATTTATTTTTAAATATTTTTTTTATAGGTGGTTAGAGATAAACGGACTGGTAAGACTAAGGGTTATGGATTTGTGAGCTTTGCCAACCCTACAGATCTTGCCGCCGCTCTAAAAGAAATGAATGGTATGTATATCTATATCTAAAATGATGATGTGGTGTTGACTGTCTTTCACTCTGTATATATCTTAGCCTATTCATAGAACACCTAGTCAATTGCGTGATTGCCTGTTTTAAGTTTTTCATCAGTTACATACAATTAGTTTGTCAAATAATTTTTTCATTACTTCCCATTCTTTGCCACCCACTGTGCCTGTTGCTAGAAGTTATGGCCTTGCTGCCAACTTACAATGGGTTTATTTGAAACCATTACTTGTTTTGTTTGGCTGAATTGCATAATTGTGTGATCATTGCATTCGATTCCCAGATATGCTGTGGGTTTGGTCAGGTAGTAACATATTGTCTATACAGAGTGATGCACTCTGTTTCTTGCCAATAATAGAATTGTATTAGTAGGAAGTAGTTTGGAACTGTAACTAATTGATTCTTAGCTCTCCCTTGCCAGTTTGTATATTGTTTATGGAATCTGTGCCACACATTTTTATTTTTTTATAAAATCCCTGTTTGGCAGGTAAATATGTTGGAAACCGGCCAATTAAACTACGCAAAAGCAACTGGAAGGAGAGAATAGATCAGGAGGCTTTGGAAAGGCAAAAGGTAGTGTTGAATACCTAAATGTTAAGCATTCTGCATTTGGCATTATTTACTATTACTAACTTTAACTATAATTTATGTTACAGCACCAATCCTACAAGAAGCCTAAGCTGGCTAAGAAGAGTGTATTGCACAAGTGACTACAAGCAGTATTTTGATGTAGTAAGTTGCTTCTTTTTACTGTTGCTTTGGGATATCTTACCAACTAGTATTTGAACAAAATAAATATTGTTACATTGCTTATTTTATTATAATATGAAGTACTTTGTAAGTTCAAAGTTCTTTGGTCTCTCCATGTTCTGTAGTCTACTTCATTTACAATAACTTTGCTTCTATACCAGATCTTGTCATGTTTATAATCAATTTAAATTGAATGCCATCATGTCAATTTCAGATTCTAACATCCATTGAAGTACTAAGTGGTCGTGTGTAAGCTTTCTCGGTAGGTTAATACTCTTAATAGACAAGATTGTTGTCCTTGATTATCTAGTTTTTGTTACTGATGATCCTAAGCCAAATTTTAAGCTAAAATGATAAGCAAAATCAGTATGATCAGTATTGGTTAGATCTAAACTCGCAGGGCCGAAAATAGTATTTTCGTTTTTTAATAGCAGTCTCAATTTACCCAAAAAAACTTGTCCTTCAATTGAAGTTTTGTTTTGTCATCTAATTTTTATTATTAAACTCTATTATCCTATATTTTTTCGCTCCTTAAACATTGCACTATTTTTAACTTTAAGGAAGTTTCACAAATATTGCATCTTGCCCATTTTAGAAAAACAAGTACCCAATTTATGATTGCAATCAAATGGGCAAGTTTGTATTTTTTCATCTCTCTCTCTCTCTCTCTCTCTCTCTCTTCTTCCACTACCTAGAATATATATTTATCTTCAACATGTGCAAAAGACAAACAAGACTTTAATTTGGGGATGGAGAGAGTATGACCAATTTTGATTAATAAATACTAAGCCAACTTGCTATAACAATTTCATGACTTAGGGTGTGTTCTTTTCACTTTAATAACACAAGTTTTATGCCCAATAAGTTCAAATAAGTTCCAATCAGTTTCTTCATGAGGTATGATAAAGTACCAATTAAGTCTGATATGTAGTTATGTTTGAATACGACTTTGCTTGCATGCTAATGTGCATTCTTTCTTGCTTTGCAGACAACTGATGTCGATTGAAATTTGAGGAACCCTGATGTTCCTATGATTGGTTGGATATGATATTAACAACTGGTCTATGGATACCAAAAGAAGAGCAAGAGTCCTGTATTTTATATCTTGGTTTATTTGAATATATATGTTATGGATCTTGCATTTGAAATGATATAGAAATTGCCTGTTACGGTGATTGTCTGATTGACTCCTACAATTCATAGTCTGAACTTTTAAAGCTCAATTTTCAATGCTAATACTATGCTTGAATATTGTAGAATATCATTTTCTTGTCTGCCATTCAATAGTAATTACTTTTACAATATTGAAAGACCATTTTAATAGATTTGTTTATCTACTACTCTGAACATATTTAGTGTTGGAAAAGGGATTTGTTGTTGTTGTTGTTGTTGTTGTTGTTGTTGACTTGTGTGTGAACGTGTTTGCTTGTGTGTGCAAGGATTATTGCTTGTTTTTTAAAAGAAGCAGAGGAAGTATATTAGGAAGCTTTTTACATTGCATCAAATAATTGCTGGTCCAATTTTGAAATGTTAAAAAATTAATTCTGGTCACTGTCTCATGACAAGGCAAATCATCATCTATTGTTGTACTTGGTAATTTTTTTGGCTAGTGATTCTATCGTGAATTGTCAAGTCCACTTAACAACTCGAGGAAAAACTATACATCCATGAAAGCCGTTCTTTTTTTTTTTTTTTTTTTTTTTTTGGACAATGTGATTTGTTTGAATATATTCCTTGTCGAAATTTTCATCATACACTCGAGTGTACCATGCTCATGGTACACACACTTAGAATACAAGAGTATATAAACACGGAAAGAATATCGTGTGCAAATACAAAGTACATGAGTGGGAAAAAAAAAATGATTCTCTCCTTGATTTAAGGGATTGATTTGTTATTTATATTCCTTGATTTATGAAATTAATTTATTTTAGAATTTTATTTTTTTGTTAAGAGTGAAATGGAGTTTCGTTAGAGAGAGAAGTCATGATAAATTTTGGATTTCAAAGTGATTTAATGTTATTACGGAGTTGATTTTATCATTCCCATGAATCTTTTAATTGAAAGCTGTAATTGACGGATTCGTTGTTGAAGAGAAGTATTTTTCATTTTTTTTATCTATTCTGTTTTGGTAATATTTTCAAAGGTTGAACATGATGTTCTTCATATCTGATGAATGTTCTTTTATCATTTTTTTAAATATCAAATATGTTTTGGGTCTAATCAATATATTTTTTTGTGTCCTAACTATATGTTCTTTACATTACAAACAATGTTCTTTAAGGTTTATAAATTAAGTATGTTCTTTATACTTGAATAACATGTTCTTAAATTTTGAATTTTGAATTTTTGAAATTTAAAAATGAAATTTTGAATTATATTTGGGTGAAAATAATTTTGGATAGAGAAATTCTTGATATCTAAATATTTTAAAATGATTCCTTCAAAAAAAAAAAAAAAAACAAAACAAAATTTGAAATGATTTGACATTAAATTTTTGTAAAATTCAATTAGTAATTATCTTTTACCTTTTTTAAATACCATTTATCAGAAATTACTTTGTTCTTTATATTTCAGTGATATGTTCTTTTATAAATTCATAATGTTCTTTATAATTATATACGATGTTCATTCCGCTTTAATCTAGGTGTATCATGCGCATGGTACACCTGGGTGTACGAACCACTAATTGCTTGCAAGTGGAATTTTCTCTCTTCGTAAATATTGCAATATTTACCATTAGAAGATTTCACAAGTATTACAACATTTCCTTATTTATACATGTTTTTTTTCTCTCTTTTCATCACATGCGTCTCTACTTTTACACTAATTCTTATATGTGGCTGGCCACACCATGTGGCTGGCCACACCATGTGGCCAGCCATCATATAAGCCCAACTCGCTGGTCCAGTCCGTTTGATATAACGGGCTCCGTTATACAAAACGGTTCTATTATTTTTTTTAAACAAAAAACACGCGCCTTTATTTTTTTTCATTTTATAACATTAAAATCTTCTTCTTTCCTAAAGTTTACCCATTTTCTCTGTTTTCCATTTTCTCTCTCCTCAAATTGTTCTTCTTCCATTTTCTCTCTCCTCAAATTCTTCTCCTCTAATTCTCTCTGTTCTTCAAATTTCTCTGTCAATTTCTTCATTTTTTCACATTTTCGTTCAATTTCGCTTGTTCGCTACTTAAAATGGTGGTGTTGAAGATAAAATGTGGTTCTTGAAATGAAGGATCGACTTCTACCAATTCCGTTGTTGGCTTAGGTAGTTTCTAAACCCTAATTTTTGAATTTTTTACGTTTTTAATCACTTTACATCTACATTATGTTGTTTTTTTGCTGTTCTGAACTTGAATTATGATTAACTGTTTGTTGAAACCCTAGATTTTCATTTTATGTTCTTATATTGATGAACTTTGTTCTCGATTATATATATTTCATGTTGATGTTTTATTTGTCTTATTTTGCTTTTGTTTTTTTTAATATATTATATTATTTTTCATTTTCATGTCTTATTGCTTTTCATTTTCATTTCTCTGCTCTTATTTTGATGAATTTTGTTCTCGATTATATTGTTCTAAGCATGTTGATGTCTTGTGTTATTTTGCTTGTCTTATGAATTGATTATATCTATTTTTCACTTGCATGTCTAATTGCTCTCATTTTCATGTTTGAATTTAGAGTTCTTATATAATTAGTTAAATCTGAGTTACTTTATTTATTATGTAGGAGTTACTTGTTGCATAATGTAGGAGTTACTTGATTGATTATGTACGAGTCAATTGTTTTATATTGTAGGAGTTACTATATTAGGTTCATTATGTAGGAGTTACTAGATTAATTAAGTAGGAGTTACTTGATTCATAATTACGTAGGAGTTACTTGTTTTATATTATAGTAGTTACTTGTTTTATATTGTAGGAGTTACTTAATAAATTAAGTAGGAGTTACTTGATTCATTATGTAGGAGTTACTTGTTTTATATTGTAGGAGTTACTTAATAAAATTAAGTAGGAGTTACTTGATTCATTATGTAGGAGCTACTTGTTTTATATTGTAGGAGTTACTTAATAAATTAAGTAGGAGTTACTTGATTCATTATGTATGACTTACTTGTTTTATATTGTAGGAGTTACTTGTTTTATATTGTAGGAGTTACTTAATAAGTTAAGTAGGAGTTACTTGATTCATATGTATGATTTACTTGTTTTATATTATTAAAGTTACTTGATTGATTCAATAGGATTTATTTGCTTCATTATATAGTATGTAGTTGATTTATATTGTAGTAGTTACTTGGTTGACTATGTATCATGTAGTTGTTTTATATTGTTCAGTATGTAGCATGTAGTTGTTTTATATTGTAATAATTACTTTGTGCTGGATTGTTATGTATTTTCATTGTTTTTTCATTATATAGGATTGCTTGTTCATTATATAGAAGTTGCTTGTTTATTACATGATGTTGTTGCTTCAGTGACTATTTAATAATCTTAGGTATTATGTATGAGTTAATTGTATGATTAGTATATTGTTTGAATATCTGTTTTTTTTTTTTCAGTTTGTTTGTATGTCTATTATATTTTTAATTTTTCCCTTGACACAGGTAATGCAAATCAGTTAGAAAAGGAAGAAGTGGTTCTTACAAAAGCAATAAGATGTGGACTAGATGGTTCAAGGGCTATTGTTTCTGAAGAACAAGTATTTGAGACAGAAATTGGAGCATCAAATAAAGATGTTGCATCAAAGGCAGAAAATACAGCATCAAATAATTTTTTTTTGGATGAACAGAATGAAAATAATGATGAAAATAGTATAAATGGTAAACAATTGGTTGGGAGGCAGGGTGACATGAATCTTACAACTGATGATGGTGAAGATCCTATTTCCTCTGTTCTGCCAGAGGAAAAATTAAATGAACTTGAATTATGTAAGGGTGGTGTTTCTTTTGATGTTCAAAGTGAAGAGGAGGAGGAGGATGTGAAGCCATTCAAAAAGAAGAGGAAGTTGATTATTCAAGAAGATGAAGATTTGGAGGATGTTAAACCAGCTATTAGAAGAGGAAGATTGCCTAGATCTTCTAAAGCTGTTGCTGAAGTTGTTGAAGTGTTGAATGTTGATGAGGGGTAAATATTCATATCTCTTGTTCCCTTGGTTTTATTTGTTATTTTACGCTATATTCCTTTTATTTCTTTTTTAATTTATTATAATTTTCTCTTTTAGTAGGGATGAAGTTGTTCTTCGATGTAGACCTTCAGGTATCGTTCAGTTCATGAAACGTTTAACTGAACAACAATTACAAGCTATAGAAGATATTGGCTTTGGCAGCTTGAGTTTGATACAGTTAAATGAGTTCCCAACGGAAATGATTAGGTGGTTGTGTGGTTGTTTTGTTCCCAACAGTCGCATGTTTGTTATGCCGACGGGAAAGAAGTTTCAGTTGACTGCAAATGATGTTCATGATGTTTTTCAAATTCCAATTGGTCCTCTACCTGTTCCTATTTCTACTGCTCACGCAAACAGTGAGTTGAAGAACACTTGGAAAGATTTATATGGGCGCTCAAAGCATGAAGTAACGGTCCCTCAATTGGTTGAAGTTATGACAAGTAATGAAGGAATGCGAATGGGGAATGATGAGTTTAAGAAGTGCTTTTTAATGTATTCTATGATAACTTTGCTTGCTCCAACGCCAAATAGAAGAGCTGATTTCAAGTTGGTTTTGGCTTTGGAAAATGTTCATCTATTTCAAGAGTACAACTGGTGCCAATATGTTTTGGATGACTTGGCTGAAAAATTGTCAAGCTATTCTGCAAATCAAAAATATGTTCCTGGTTGTCTGTTGCTGTTGCAAATATGCTATTTCCATAGACTGCGATTTCGGGGTAATGTTTTACCTTCTACTTTGCCCCTGATTCAGCACTGGAGTGATAAGGATTTTAGGAGTCGATTGGCTGAGGAAGATAGAGTCTATGGTATGGCAGATCTTGATAAAGTTACTTATCATGTAACAAAGATTTCCAATAATAATTCAAAGGTATTAGCTATTGAAGCTAAAAAGACAGAGGAAAAGATAGAAGAGATGAAATTGTTGGAAAATAAGAAATCTGTTGTTGAAGACAAGTCTGTAAGTGATTTTCCTCGGGTTGTCACATTCAATATGCCTGCTGGAATTGAATCAAATGAAGAAATTCATATGCTAGCAAAGAATGTGAGTACTTTTTATTTATTTTTTTTTATATCAATATCATTTATCAATTTTTCTTTTACAAACAAAACACTTCAGTTTATTATCATTTTTTTATTATAGCAAATTTTTTATGTTTACTTGATAGTGTGTTAGGGGTTAATTGATGCCATATATAGGGGTTTCCTGTTGGTTATGTAATGTTTGTTGTTACTTGATGCCATATATAGGGGTTACCTGTTGGTTATGGATTACTTGATTTTATACAGTGTGGTTACTTGATGACATGTATAGGTGTTACTTGATTTTATATATGTGCATCTATACATGGTTAATTGATGAAACATTTATGGGTTACTGTTACATTTGGAGGTTACTTGATGACATGTATAGGTGTTACTTGCTGGTATATATTGATGGTTACTTGATGGTGTTTTAGGGGTTACTTGATGCCATATATAGGATACCATATATAGGATTACTTGAAGACTTGTATAGGTGTTACTTGATATTATATATGGGGGTTAATTGATGAAATATTATGGGTTACTTACTGTTATTTATCGGGGTTACTTGATGACATGTATAGCTGTTACTTGCTTGTATATATGGGGGTTAATTAATGAGACATTCATGGGTTACTTGCTTTTATATATTGAGGTTACTTGATGGCATGTATATGTGTTACTTGATTATATATATTGTGGTTAATTGATGAAATATATAGGGGTTAATTGCTTGTATATATGTTGATCAAATTCTTTTACTTTTAATGATTTCAGGATGTTGAAGAGAAGTATATGCTGATAAGAAAAGATTTAAAGCTATTTTCATACCAGTGTGAACAAAATATTCAGTCTGTAAGGTTACAATCAGAAGCTATTCAAGTTGATTCAAAGCTTCCAGAAAAAGAAAGGTCTCCTATTTTAAATCAGCTGGATCCAATCTTTAATGATTCGTCATTTTGGGATCAAATTAAAAAGATTACAAATCATGCTATTGCAATGAAAAAGTTAGTAGATAAATTGCCTTCTTTTGCTCTTTTTTCCTATACTAATCCTGAGCTGGAGATGCCTATATCTCCAACACTGGGTCACAACAAGGACATTCTCACTAAAATTAGTGCTCAACCAGTTCCAGATATTGATATGAGTTTGGGTGCTGATTCCAATTTACTTGTGAATGATTTAATGAAACCTGTTGAACCTTCTGCTGAATGTTGTTCTGAGAAGTAAACAGGGAATGTTGCTGTTGGAGTAACCTCTGTTCATGCTCCTATTGCTGATGTTTCTGAGAAGCCTTCTTCTGAGAATCAAGTGGGGATGGTTTCTTCTGAGAAGCAAGATGTAGGGAAAACAACAATGAAAGTTCTGCATTCTGATTGTTTAAGTGATGGTGAGGAGTTTTCTAAAGATAATGAATGTAGTACTAGTTCTGAAGATCATTTAATATGTGATATTGATTGTGGTGCTACTGGAGGTTATTCTTTACAGTTAATATCAAGGTTTCTGAGAGTTTATAATCCAAAAGCTAAGAGAATGAAGAGTTTAAGGCTTCAGGTTGCTGATTATTGCTTTGGTGACAACTATGAAGCTGTTAATATGATGTAAGTTTTAGGGATTTCTCTGTAATAATATATATATATATATATATATATATATATATATATATATATATATATATATATATATATATATATATATATATATATATATATATATATATATATATATATATATATATATATATATATATATATATATATATATATATATATATATATATATATATATATATATATATATCTTTATTGAATTTTTTATTTTATTAATTAATTATTTTAAAATTTTTGAAACAGGGAAGTTTTGGTGTATTTTTCCGAATTTTATAGTTTGCCGCGTGAAGAATTAATGACATTGATTGAGGAGGAACTTATTTCAAGTCGGGTTATGGACTGTTTTTTTGTGTTGCTGAATTATCTTGAGTGCCAAAAAGCAGCAACTGTTACCAAGTTATATTTTGGTGGTGAACATATGGTAATTTCAATATTATGCTTTGTTGATTTTTATTATTTTATTTAATGTTTTATATATCATTTTAACTTGTTTCAATATGTTTAGTTACCTCTTTTGTGTTGTATATTCAGTGGAGAAGGATGCTCCTTTGAACAAGAAATTTTTGGGGCATGGGATCAATGGCTTGATGCTGTTAAATCTATTGCATTGTTTGATGCAAAGCTGGTATGTCATTTAATTTTATGTTATTTCTATTTTACGTCGATATATATGTGTGTAATTGGTAGCAAGTTACTTGATACCATATTTGCATCACTTGATATTAGGTATAAGGGTTACTTGATGTTGTTTATTGTGCTTGCTTATATGGGGTTACTTGATATTATGTATATAGGGATTACTTGATAGCATTACTTCTTATTATGTATTGAGGTTACTTGATGTTACATACAGGGGGTTACTTCTGTAGTTTATTGGTGTTACTTGATGGTATTTATATTGTTACTTCTTGTTATTTACTGGGGTTACTTGATGGTACATAGGTGTTACTTCTTGATATTTATTAGGGTTACTTATGATTTATATGACTTAGCTGTTGGTATGTATAAAGGTTAATTCTGTTATTTATTGGGGTTACTTAATGGTATAGGGGTTACTTCTTATTATTTATTGAGGTTACTTGTTGGTATATACAGGGGTTACTTGTTGGTATATACAAAGGTTACTTCCTGTAATTTATTGGTGTTAATTGATGTTATATATAGTGTTTCATTTATTATTACTTGTTTGCATATTATTAGAAATTAATTTAATGTTTCTTTTATGCAGATTTTTATTCCCGTCTACTATTTCAATCATTATTCTGTTGTTGTAATAAACTTCATCAACAACTCTGTTGATTATCTAGACAACAGAAGGTATTTCTTGGGTGTTGGAAGGAATATTACTAGGACTTTTGATGAACATCATACGTGTTATTATACTCTTGTTTTGTATTTTGTAAGTTTTATTAATTAAGCATTTTAGTTTTGTTTATTTATACTTTGTTGATTAACTGACCTTTTTTGTTGTGCATTTCATAGACATTAATTTTCAAAGTATCAGGTTTTAAAGAATCATGATCAAGGGGAACTTGTCAACAACTTCCCTATTAGAATGATCCCAATTGATTCACAGAAGTGTCCAAAGAATAATGATTGTGGGGTGTTTTGCTTATATCATTGTTCTGTATACCAAGGCGAAGAATTTAAGTGTAAAAATTTGACATAGGTATTGCATGGTCATTTTGATATAATTATTTGGTACAATTTTATGTTATTTTTCTTATTTGGGGTGTATTGTTTATATTGTTCTTTTTTTTTGGCATTGCAGCCAGTTGATCGTCTTCATTACCGAGCTGAAATCTGTGCATCATTGGTCCTGTGTAATTTGAATCGATTACGGCTAGATGTTCTGGGGAAGGTTAAAGTTTTTGTAGCCAACCATGATGCAATTAATGATGAAGTTCTAGTTAATGAAGAGATTGATAAAGAAGAACTTATTGCCTTGGCTCAAGCTGAAAAGGAAGAAAAAGCCAAAGAGAAATTGGCCAAAAAAGAAGCAAGACAGAAAACAAATGAAGAAAAAGAAAAGGAAAAGTTGGATAAAAAACAAGCAAAACAGAAACTAGATGAAAAAGGAACAAAAAGTTGGCTAAAGAAGAATCAAAAAAGAATGTGGATGAAGATGCTTCGTTGGCTGTAATTATGGCAAAAACTAAGGCAAAAATGTCTAAGGTCAAAGGAAATCAATCAAAGCCCTCATCTCGCCGAAAGTAATAAGTTTTTGAACAGACTCTTTATAGATATTCTTCTGAACTGATAATATATAATGTTTCTTTATATGTTTCTAATTGTGTTAATTTATATGTGTGAATATTTGTTAGTGTACTTTGCTTTATTGCTATTTAAACTTTTTTTTATTGGTTACTTTTATGTTGAGATTATAGTATACAAGTGGTTACCTCTGTAGTATATTAGGGGTTATTTGTATATGTAATAAGGGTTACCAATTTATTGTTAAATTGGTTGCATGTATAGTGTAATAGGTGTTACTTGTATAGTATAAAGGGGTTACTTGTATATTATAATAAGGGTTACTTCTTTTTATTTATTGGGTTACTTGAGGGTAAATATAGGGATTACTTGATGACATTTATAGGTGTTACTTGTATAGTATAAAGGGGTTACTTGTATATTATAATTAGGGTTACTTCTTTTTATTAATTGGGTTACTTGATGGTATATTTATAATATGGGTTACTTCTTTTTATTTATTGGGTTACTTGATGGTATATTTAGGGATTACTTGATGACATTTATAGGTGTTACTTGTATAGGATAATAGGGGTTACTTGTTATTTATTTATGTTATATGATAATAGGGGTTACTTATTTTTATTGGGTTATTGTTATAGGATAATAGGGGTTACTTATTTTTTATTTATTGTGTTACTTGATGATATATATAGGGGTTACTTCTTGTCACTTATTGGTGTTACTTGTTTGTATGTGTAGGTGTTACTTGATGGTATAGTTACTTTATCATACCTAAATAAGAAAACCTTGCATAATATATACGGTTACCTGTCTGTATTAATTGGGGTTACTAGTGCGTATAATAGCAGTTACCTGCATACAATAAATATCATAAAAGAGATCTTAGCATAATATAAGAGTTTAGTTACTTAGGATAATAAATTTACTTAAAGAAAAAATATCATTACATACTTATAAATTAAAGCAAAACTACATATGTGATATGTCTATTTTATATAGTATTTTACCCCCGTCCCTTGATCATAATTAGTAGTGTTTTTGGCTCTTTAGAGCCACTTTTATTACTAATATGTGTTTTCTAGTGTTTTCGTAGTTTTGGTTGAGTTTTGTAGGGAATTGCACCTTTGGAGCATTTTCCCGGGATTTTATGAAGCAACTACGAGCATTGGAGGAGCACGACCGTCGTTGAAGCCCAAGGCCGGCTAGAGCCATCGAGCCGGTGATTAAGGGCTCGGTATTTGGAATACCGAGGTTTGGACCGAGTATTCAAGACTCGAAGAGGAGATTCGGATTGGGCCGAGGAGTCGAGCCCAATCGAAGTCCAAGCCTCGAGGAGCCACAAGGGTCCGATCGGGCAAGACTTAGCCCGATCGGGCGATGCAGCAGCAACCAAGGCCATGCGTGGCCTAGGCGCGCCCGATCGTGCGAGGCTTAGCCCGATCGGGCGAGGTGCGCAGCAAGGGAATGCGAGCAAAAAGGCGCGCCCGATCGGGCGCGTGTTTCTGGGGAGCTGAGTTTGACGAAGCACTTAGCTTCTAGTTAGGAGTTGTTAGATTTTTGTTTAAGTACGTTTTAGGATTATAATTTGGGGAGACTCTTTCCCTTTTACTTTCTCTCTCTACTTAGTATTTTTCTCTCTCTAGACTTTTCTTTCTACTTTTCCCTTGTTCTTGATTACTTTGTAATTCCGCCGTCTTGGTACGATTTCTATCTTAATTAATTTCAGTAATTTCTTCCTTTCAATTCCTCATGTCTTGTTTAATTGCTTTGCTTAGTTTAGATTTAATTATGTCTGAGTAGTTCACTTTCTAGGGTTTGTGGGGATCCATGAATAATATGAAGGGGTAATTTATTGTTGTTAATTATCAATGTTAGATTAGTTTCCTATTGATTGATTTAATACTCTGTGACTAGATTTGCGCAGATCTTTTATGCATGAGTTTGACAATATTAATTCAAGATTCGAGAGATGAGAATTGATGTTTAGGTCTAGTGTCAATATGCAGATTAATTTATAAATGGTTAAGTCGAGATTCGAGAGATGAGATTTAATACCGGTAGATTAATCCTGTGATCGTAATACGTAGCGAGAGCCCTTTATGATCTGGTTAATTGTTGCATTGATGATTGACGATTATTGATTATTGATATTGCATGATATTATCTTACTGAATCGTTTTAATGCTTTACAATTATGGCTTGTGAAAGTATAGCCATATTGAATTGATGAATCGAGCAGATGTTAATTTAATATTATAGGCTAATTTCATTAAGACTTAGATCTAATAAATTGCGAGAGCCTGTTAGATCCATGTTATCTATGCAATGTTAATGGTTGATTATTATGCTTTACCCCGGAGTATTATTTATTGGTGAACCTATACCCTAGTCTTCTTTATTATTAATCTTCCCCTTAAACTTATTCTTCGTAGTTTAATACTTTTCCATAACAACAAATTGGTTACTTAATAATTTAGATTATATTAATTAATTAGGAGTAGAAAGACCAGTTTCCCTGTGGATTCGACCCTACTTCCCTATCTACTTTAGTTAGGGGATTTAGATAATTACTTTTGAGTAGGGGATACGACTTTACCCTGTCAAAATTTGGCGCCGTTGTCGGGGAAACGGTTTTATTTTTATTTCTAATTGTTTTTTTAGTCTAGATTATTTTTCTTTTGCCTCAAAGGACATCAGTTCTTTGAGGTAGTTCTCATATTTGTCTCTTTAGTTCTCTGTTTATGCCCAGGTATTCCAGATCAGGTTACATTCCATTCGATCCTGAGATCGAGCGCTCTTTCCATAGGCAAAAGAATTTATACAAGCAAATACTGGCGAGTTCTGGTGGTGAAGTTCCTAGAGACCCTTCATCTGATTCCAGCGATCCAGACACCTCTTCAGAATCAGAGTTAGAGATGGGAGAAATTCCACCTAAAAAGTTCAGTGACTATTCTCAGCCATCTTTGGCGCATTTTCCCCACCTTTCTCCTACGCCAGATCTCGAGGGAGTTCAATTCGAGATCAAGCCCCAGTTCATCACGATGATAGAAAGGAAGCAATTTAGTGGAGCTAAGGGTGAAGATCCAAATCTACACATTGCCGACTACTGTCAATATTGTAACACTATAAGGCAAGCTGGGGTCACGCAAGACCAAATAAGGGAGATTCTCTTTCCTTTCTCTTTATGTGGAAAAGCTAAACTGTGGTTTAATGGTTTAAATAGAACTGCACTTGGCATAACTAATTGGGAGACTCTTGTTTTGAATTTTTATAACAAGTATTACCCTGCAGAGAAGACAGCTCTATTGAGAAGCGCAATACAGAATTTCGCCCAAGAGCCAGTTGAAGCACTATATGAGGTTTGGGAGAGATTTAAAGACCTGCAGAGAGAGTGCCCCCATCATAACTTAGCACAGTGGCAGTTGATACAAGCTTTCTACAATGGGATCGGAAATTCTTCTAGAGCAATTTTAGATTCTGCAGCTAATGGGAGGTTTATGAACCTCAATGTTGATGATGCAGGTCAGGTTATCGAAGACATGGCGATCCATAATTCCCAATATGGGAATCCTAGAGGTTTTGCAAACAAAGGAAAACACCACGTCGACTCTGTATCCTATTTGCAATCTCAATTAACCTCTATTTGTCAGAAATTGGATAATCTTACTACTGCTAATTCTAAAATAGCCAATGTTTCTGCAATTGATAATAATACTAACGATGCTTTTTGCGAAAATTGTGGAATTGTAGGTCATTGGGAACATGAGTGTAGGAGTTCCATGGAGCAGGTTAATGGTTTTCAGTCCATCAAGCAAAATAACCCATACTCCAACACCTATAATCCTGGGTATCAGAACCATCCTTATCTTTCCTACAAGAGTACTAATGTGCAAAACCACACACCTCCACCTCCACAACAACCACAACAACTAGCACCACCACCGCAGCAGAAATATTACCATCCCAATACTGGCTAGAAAAACCAACCACAAACTCCTCCACCACCTTCTGACCCAGCTTTATCAGAAATTAGAGCGATGTTAACTAGTATGCAGAAGCATATGGAGAGTAGAGACTCACTAATTGACTCGATTGTAGCCCACAATAAGGTCATAGATACTCAAATTGCTCAGTTAGCCGCTGCTCTTTAGGTTCGCCTACAAGGAACCCTATCATCGCAACCAGTACAACCCTCAGAGCAGGCGTTCGCAATTACCCTTCGGAGTGGTTCACATTATGATGAGCCTCCTATGCCTAAAGAGGATGAACCTGTTCTAACGAAAATTGCTAATCCTGATTCCTTTATCCCAAAGGATACCAATCCTAGCCCTGCAGGGCTAAAGGGTAGTACTAATATTTCTGATGTTACTTTGCAGGGTAAAACGCCAGGGAAGGTTGTATCCCAAGACAAGAGTAATGATGTTCAACAACCAATCATCAAACTACCATTCCCAAATCGACATTTGAAGACTAAAGTGGATAAGCAGTTTGGTAAGTTCCTGGAGATGGTGAAGGATTTGCAGGTAACAATTCCCTTTACAGAATTAATTACACAGATACCTGCATATGCAAAGTTCATGAAGAAAATATTGACGAGGAAAAGGTCCATTAGTGAGGTAGAGACTGTCGCTTTTACTGCTGAATGTAGTGCCGTACTACAAAATAAATCTCCACCCAAACTAAAAGACCCCGGTAGTTTTTCTATCCCTTGTCATATTGGCAATCTAATGATTGATAATGCATTGTGTGATTTAGGTGCTAGTGTTAATGTCATGCCATTATCTGTATGTTTAAAACTAAAAATGGGTAAAATAAAGTCTACTAATATTACTCTTCAAATGGCTGATCGTTCTTCTAAATACCCCATAGGCATTCTAGAAGACGTCCCGGTTAGAGTAGGTAAATTTTATATACCTGTGGATTTCGTTGTTCTTGATATGGCTGAGGATCTGCGTACCCCAATTATCTTGGGTAGACCCTTCCTTAATACTGCTGGAGCAATTATAGATGTAAAGTGTGGTAAATTGACACTATCAGTTGGGGATGACAAAATTGTTTTTAATTTGAATAATACCCCTAAAAGCCCCATGTTAGAGGAGAAATGTTTTAAAATTGATGTGGTTGAAAATTGCTCTAATGAGCCCCAAGCTCTTGTTAAAGATCCCTTGGAGGCGGTATCGCGTATTGCATCTTCTACAGGTACAACTAACAGATGGAAAGAAGAGGTGGACGAAATAGAGAGAGCCTTACACTGTGAAGGCCTTGGTTTTGAAGATGAGAAGGTGGAGACAGGTGCTCAAGTGGCGGAAACCGAGCTTATGTTGAGAGTCCCGCCAGACCACGTTGTGATAGCTCAACCAAGTGAAAAATTGAGACAACCAACGGTCAAAAAGGGGTCTCAACCGAACAATAGCAAAGTACCGTCAGTCCAAGCCAATGAGAACCCACCCGATAGGGTGAATTGGCTCCTTACCGGGCGTGTTAGAAAGTTAAGTCGCGGATTAAAGATCGCTCAATCGGGTGAAGAACCACCCGACCAGGCAAGAGGCCAAGGGGCTTCGCTTCTTAACTAGAACATGGTAAGAGGGTCGTGCGGGACCTAGATAAACCAGCGCTTTGCGGGAGGCAACCCGTATTTCTTGCTTTCTAGGCTAGTTTCCCTTTTCTTTATTTTTATTTATTTTTTTTATTTTAGAGAGGCGAGGAGAGCAAAATTTTACCATTTATAAGTGTTGTTGTACAGGTATGAATTTGACAGGTAAAAAGACTTAGAAAAATTTGAAGAAGAAAAGAAATTGGAGAAAATAAGAAGTGCAACCGAGCTGGGTAAGGGCCCGATCGGGCGAGGCTCGCCCGATCGGGCGCGCAAGTAATGCAAAAATCGGAGCTATTTTCGCCCGATCGGGCGAATCTGCCCGATCGGGCGCGCAAGGAGAGCTTATTTCGGGGCTAATTTTGCCCGATCGGGCGAATTTTTGTGGAAAATCGAGTGAAGGAAAAGACATGTCGGGCGAAGCTCGCCCGATCGGGCGAGCAATTTGGAGAATTTTTACTTCTTGTTCGCGCCCGATCGGGATGAGCTTGCCCGATCGGGCGCGCAAAAGCAATTCTGGAAATCTCACCTTTCGCCCGATCGGGCGTGCCATCAGCCGCGACCCCCTTTATTTTCTTTTCTCTTCTTTCTTTCCTCACTTTCTCCTTATTTCATCTTCTTCATCTCACTTTCTCTCTCTAAAACCTCCATTTTCAAACCTTCAACTCACACTTCAATCCAAGATCTCCTCCAATTCTTCCATCCAAACTCAAAAATTCTTACATTTTCCAACTCTTCTCATCTTCCTTTGAAAGATTTTGGAAAATTGTTTGACTTGAAATCCGATAGACCGATTGAACCACCCCAAGACAACATTACGTTTGTCTACCATGCCCTCACGGGGAACCCCAACTTGAACCTCCAACATGCCACGGGCACTTGGATTCAACATCCCGTGCCAAAACTTTGGCAACGGTTTGTTGGCCTTACCATTTTTGGGAGGCATGAGCCAGCCAACGTGAGGAGAGATGAACTAGAGCTATTAGGGTCATACATGATTCCTAGGAGTGACAAGCTTAACATAGTT
This sequence comes from Chenopodium album, assembly GCF_948465745.1. NCBI lineage: Eukaryota > Viridiplantae > Streptophyta > Magnoliopsida > Caryophyllales > Amaranthaceae > Chenopodium > Chenopodium album. The sequence goes on from NC_137846.1 coordinate 15,712,980, forward strand.
CATAAGATGACCCAACACTTCCAGAGGGTGGCCAATGCGGCCGAGTCGGGTAGGTCTAAGGTCCCAATCTACTTTGGTGGGTTAGTAACTCACATAGCGGTCAAATACCTTAGTTTTGTCCCTAACGGTGATGGTAAGGTAGCCGGACCAACCCTAATGGACGCACCCTACTTAGGAGGCCTTAATTGGATTAATGTAATAGGGGGTGAGACTTGGTTGGTGATTCATAGGGAGTCGGGTAGAAGAGACAATGCTTTCACCTTGCCTAACCCGGTTTTGACCAAGTTTAAGAAGGGTCTTCCTTCTTATACCTTTGAGTTAGGAGACCAAGGAGAGGCCCAAGCACCTCCCTCACCACCACAACAATTCCACCAACCATCACCCCAACACTACACACATGACATTCCCACTTCCTCAACCAACTACAACATCGACCCTAACGCCCCATATGACTTTTTGGCTTTTAGGAGCCAATTGGATAGGATAGAGAGTGGGCAAGGGAGGATGGAGGGTTTGGTTAGGAACTTGGACACTAGGGTAGGAGCCCTAGATGCTAGGGTTGGGGTTGTGGAGAGGAACCTAGGGCGGGGTTTATACCCCATGTATGATGATTATGCCCGTCGGGGGGCTATTCCCCCCGAATCACTTGTCCCCGATTGGTTCCAATATCCCCAAGGGGGATACACGGACCCAAGTGCCTACGGTACCTATGTGGACTATTCATCGGTCCATGGATATGGGACCGATGCTCCTTTTGGTGGGCTTGGGGGGAATGTAGACCCTAATTATTTTGCAGGTGGTTCGGGTTATGGAGGTGGTGGTTCGAGCCATGGAGGGGCCGGTCCTAGCCATGGTGGTGGCGGCTATTCGAGGATGGATGAGGATGAGGAGTAGGTTACACTCCCAAGTCAATGAGGGCATTGCTTGATTTGGCTTGGGGGGTAAGCTTTCGCTTGGTAACTCTTTTTCCTTTCTCTCTATTTACTTGCTTTCTAGTTTAGTTTTTACTTGCTTTTTAGTTTAGTTTTTTTTGCTTTCCTTATATGAAAAACACAAAAAAATTAAAAAAATCAAAAAAATAAAAAAAATACGTTCCAATGAATTGTAAATCATGCTTCCCTGTGCCCCTTACTTGAGAAAAAAACTTGTTTTGATTCTTGGTATTTGATGATGAATATTGTGGATTTGTTGATCATGATTTGAAGTTTAATTACTTGGATTCCTAAACATGCGTCAATTTTGTCCAACTACTTGTGAATATAGTGCTTGACTAGTTGATTTGATTAGGAATGTGTGATTAGTTCCTGGTATGTCAATTAATTAAGTATTGGTTTGCAACTATGAGTAGTGTTTCATAACTCATTATTATGCACATGTGGAGGACGAAGGCATTTGTTCTTTTAGGTAGCCTTCAGATTTATTTAGATACATTTGTTCCCTTCTTGCTACCCATGTTGTTGCTTGTGACCTTTTATTGTTTATAGCCACATTACAAGCCATGTTTGCCCCATTGGTTACTAGTCCCAAGCTTGGCTTGGGGGAGCTATTAGTGAGTGAGGTGATGGAGTTTGTAGTGTGCACATTATTTGCACAATTTGGGTGGGTTTTGAGAAGTAATTTGTTCTTGATCATATTTTTGTTTTGATGAGTTTAAAAGTTGAATACCCTTGGAAAAATAAAAGTGTGATGAAAAAGAAAAAAAAGAGAAGTTCAAGGAAAAAAAAAAGTGAGAAATTTGTTGAAAAAAAAAAGAAAGTGAACTTCTAGAAAAAATGAGAAAAAAGAGCAAAAAGAAAAAAATTATTATATGTTCAAATGTTCTATATAAAGGTTGCTCAAGAGAAAAAAAAATTTCAAGTTTTTAGTTCAAAGTTTGTTTATTCACTCTAGTTCATTATTATCATATTTTTATGAGTGAATTATGTAAGTATTGGGATTGATTTTTATGATTGGAGTATATTTGGTGGATTTGTTGGGGTTGGTTATGTTGGAGATGTGTATGATCATTATTTTTGATCATGGGTTTAATTAGGTTTTGGCTCCCTTAATGCATAGCTTTTTCTCTCACATATCCCCAAATTTATCCTACCCTTTACCCTAGCCTTACATTACAAGCTTTAAAGACCTTCCGACCTTGTGCATAGAGTTGTGTAAATGTGAAAGTGTTGTTTATCAATGCAAGTTATGACTTGACATATTCCGAGTCGACTATTAGGTTGAGTGTATGTCTTTTTAAACACACGAGTGTGTGAGTTTTGGGAGGGCATTGTTCACATAAAGGGGTTGGGATGGAGAGCGATCGAGTACATCTTTTACTCGCCACATAAATAGAGTTGAGTGTGTGAGCACTAGTCTTGAATTCTATATGCTCATTTGGTTTGCTCTACTTGACAATTGTTGGGGAGGAAGAGTAATTGGATGAATGAGATTGATTGATATTGAAGCATGTTCATTAGATTTTCCTTGAATCGTTTGTGCTTGATTTGATTATTGGGGTGAGGCATGTTTTATATGTTCATTGATGAGCTCTTTGCTTAGGGACAAGCAAAGGTTTGGCTTGGGGGAGTTTGATATGTCTATTTTATATAGTATTTTACCCCCGTCCCTTGATCATAATTAGTAGTGTTTTTGGCTCTTTAGAGCCACTTTTATTACTAATATGTGTTTTCTAGTGTTTTCGTAGTTTTGGTTGAGTTTTGTAGGGAATTGCACCTTTGGAGCATTTTCCCGGGATTTTATGAAGCAACTACGAGCATTGGAGGAGCACGACCGTCGTTGAAGCCCAAGGCCGGCTAGAGCCATCGAGCCGGTGATTAAGGGCTCGGTATTTGGAATACCGAGGTTTGGACCGAGTATTCAAGACTCGAAGAGGAGATTCGGATTGGGCCGAGGAGTCGAGCCCAATCGAAGTCCAAGCCTCGAGGAGCCACAAGGGTCCGATCGGGCAAGACTTAGCCCGATCGGGCGATGCAGCAGCAACCAAGGCCATGCGTGGCCTAGGCGCGCCCGATCGTGCGAGGCTTAGCCCGATCGGGCGAGGTGCGCAGCAAGGGAATGCGAGCAAAAAGGCGCGCCCGATCGGGCGCGTGTTTCTGGGGAGCTGAGTTTGACGAAGCACTTAGCTTCTAGTTAGGAGTTGTTAGATTTTTGTTTAAGTACGTTTTAGGATTATAATTTGGGGAGACTCTTTCCCTTTTACTTTCTCTCTCTACTTAGTATTTTTCTCTCTCTAGACTTTTCTTTCTACTTTTCCCTTGTTCTTGATTACTTTGTAATTCCGCCGTCTTGGTACGATTTCTATCTTAATTAATTTCAGTAATTTCTTCCTTTCAATTCCTCATGTCTTGTTTAATTGCTTTGCTTAGTTTAGATTTAATTATGTCTGAGTAGTTCACTTTCTAGGGTTTGTGGGGATCCATGAATAATATGAAGGGGTAATTTATTGTTGTTAATTATCAATGTTAGATTAGTTTCCTATTGATTGATTTAATACTCTGTGACTAGATTTGCGCAGATCTTTTATGCATGAGTTTGACAATATTAATTCAAGATTCGAGAGATGAGAATTGATGTTTAGGTCTAGTGTCAATATGCAGATTAATTTATAAATGGTTAAGTCGAGATTCGAGAGATGAGATTTAATACCGGTAGATTAATCCTGTGATCGTAATACGTAGCGAGAGCCCTTTATGATCTGGTTAATTGTTGCATTGATGATTGACGATTATTGATTATTGATATTGCATGATATTATCTTACTGAATCGTTTTAATGCTTTACAATTATGGCTTGTGAAAGTATAGCCATATTGAATTGATGAATCGAGCAGATGTTAATTTAATATTATAGGCTAATTTCATTAAGACTTAGATCTAATAAATTGCGAGAGCCTGTTAGATCCATGTTATCTATGCAATGTTAATGGTTGATTATTATGCTTTACCCCGGAGTATTATTTATTGGTGAACCTATACCCTAGTCTTCTTTATTATTAATCTTCCCCTTAAACTTATTCTTCGTAGTTTAATACTTTTCCATAACAACAAATTGGTTACTTAATAATTTAGATTATATTAATTAATTAGGAGTAGAAAGACCAGTTTCCCTGTGGATTCGACCCTACTTCCCTATCTACTTTAGTTAGGAGATTTAGGTAATTACTTTTGAGTAGGGGATATGACTTTACCCTGTCAATATGTATTTTCTTAAAATAATTTTGGAATTTAAATTAGTGTTGTTGTTCCAAATTCTCTGGTGTCTCCTTTAGCTTGCATTGCTTTTGTTTTTTTTTTTGTGTTCTTTCCTTTCTCGAAATGCCCCTTTATTCTCTTGCTTCTTCCCTTTGTATTTGCTCTGTCAGGATCCCTGACTGTAGGAATTTGATTTTCTGTTTCCTTTCTTTTTTCTGCTGTTGATGCATTTTTGTTTTGTTGTTGTACTTCTCCTTCTTCTGTGCTTTCTTGTTCCTGCAATATATATATATATATTTGCTATTAAGCTGATAATGTTTTTATAATGTTGTATAATTATTGGAGAAACATGTTGTTACCCTTTCCAATTTTCTTTTTATGTTATCAGCTTGTGTTTCAATTTTTTTAAACTCTTCCTCGACCAACTTTCTTGTCTTTGAGTGTTCCTGATATTTTAATATCAGATTGTATCCTTTTCTTGCCATAATTTGTCTCCAAGGAATGTATTTTACTGGTACTCTTGCATTTGCTTTTGTTGTTTTATCTCTTTGTTTCTATAAATGTGTTTTTGCAAACTTTGTCCACCTTGTTAAGATATACTGATTTGATATCCTGGTGACGGAATGTTGATGTAGTACACATATAGCGTGATAGCATAACCACCCCACTTCTTCAAAATTTTTGCAAGAACATGCTACACTGTTGTCTGCTGAGTTGTATGTAACTTTATGTTTTGATGCTTCATCATTCTCTACTGGACTTCATAAAAGAATTAACCTTGAGTTTCCAAATGAAGAAGTGTTATGCAGCCAATTGAGTATGAAAATTCTGTTTCAAAGTCTCTGAAAATTGTTTGTGTATAAACTTATGTTGCATGCTTTAGCATTCCATAGAATGGTAAATGTGAATTAGAGTGAGAGTTTGAGCATTTGAAATCTGCATCAGATTCATTTTTCCTCCATCTTTTTATTGTCTGGTTGAATATCTTGAAAAAATCTGTTAATCTTGTGTTTTTTGTGGCTTTAAAACCTACATCATTATTGGTACCCTCACTTCTTTGAGAAGAGAGTATACCAGCTGAAAAGAAGTCTTTGATTAGAGCAGTGCACCATTTCTCCCTTAGGTTGTAGTGTCTTTTGAACCAATTATTTTTCTCAAGCTTGTATGTTTTAATCATATTTTCCCAGCAAGTTTCAAACTCTTCTGTTGTTACACAACCAGATAAACACTTGTTAAATGCATCTTTGAAAGTTGTGTCTCTTTTTAGGGCTCCAAACCTTGACACTGCATTCTTAATCAAGTGCCAAATGCAAAGCCTGTGTCTTGAGTCAGGGAATACCTGCATATAATAACTTGTTAGGTTTTGTCATATAATATAGACATAGGTATTTTACAGTGATATAATAGAAACATTAGTATTTACCCTTTGAATTACTATTGACATTTCCAAGTCTTGGTTTGTAAATATAGAAACAGGCTGTATTCCACCCATAGATGTCTTAAAAGTGTTCAACAACCACTCAAATGTATCAACTGTTTCATCAGCAATAAATGCACAACCAAACATCACATTCAACCAATGATTGTTGATACCAACTATTGGAGCACAAATCAAGTTATATTTGTTAGTTCTGTAAGTTGTATAAAAAATAAATACATTTCCATAGATGCTATAGTCTTCTCTCATTTGTGAGTCTCTCCAAAAAATTGTTGTAAGTTTGCTTGAATGATCTCCACCACCTAATTTGAATCTGTAAAAGAAAACGGGTTCATTTTCTTGTCTTTGGTATAGCCTGTCTATTACAGTCTGTGCATCACCTCCTTCAATTTCTTTCATTTTCTTCCTTGTTATATAGTTGAAGTGATCTTTCATTGTGTGTACTAAGACGTTTTCACCACCAGCTTCATGAGACATTAGACGATAAGATTCTGCTGGCTTTAATACACTTTCTGCCATTAGGTCTATAACTTGTGCCTTTTCTTTTGTTATTTTTCTTTCTGACCTACGTAAATGCTGCCATTCTAGTCTTGTTAGTTCATGGTTGTGTTTCATCATATGCTCTTCAATTTCAAACACACCATCACTATTTTTTTTGGCTCTAATGAATGCTTTGCAGCCAGTTCTAGTAATAGGCACTTGCTTCACTCTCTTCTGTTTTTGGTCAGGTGGAGGTGGAGTTTTTCTCACTTTTGGTTTGACTCTAAATCCTTCCTTTGAACAAACAAAGTCTTTTCCTTTGATGGTTTTGGGTTCTCCTTGTGTGTATCTAGTTGTTGATTGTCTTACCCCAAATCCAATAGCAAAAGCATGTTTTTTTATATAATTCATATATTTCATCCAAACTTTTTGCAGTATTGCCAACAAGGCATCCAGTGTAGTCCAATTCATGCTGGTCATCATATTTACTTTCTTCTGTCAGAGTGCTTTTACTTGATTCTGTAAGAAAAAAACAATATCAGATTAGTGAGTAATGCTTTATATGTTGGTCTAGGGTAATATAATTAAATATAATGATGGTTACTTCTTGTTGTTTATTGGAGTTACTTGTTGGTATAATGAGGGTTACTTCTTGTTAATGGGGGTTACTTTCATATTATAATGGAGTTTACTTTTATATTTATATATGAGGTGTTACTGTATTTTATAATAGCTGTTATCAGTATAGTATGATAGGTGTAACTTAGATATATATGAGGTGTTACTCGTATATATATATATATATATATATATATATATATATATATATATATATATATATATATATATATATATATATATATATATATCAGGAGTTACCTGTATAGTATAAAAGAGGTTACCTATCAATAAGTTTGATTATTATATGTTTGGTTACCTGGATAGTGCTATAGGGGTTACTTTTTATAGGGGTTACTTTTATGTGTAAGAGTATTACCTGTATAGTACAGTAGGTGTTACCTGTATTACTTGAATAGTATACTGGGTGTTACTTGAATAGGATACTGGGTGTTACTTGTTTTTAATTGGGGTTACTTGCATAGTATAGTAGGTGTTACCTGTATTACTTGAATAGTATATTGGGTGTTACTTGAATAGGATACTGGGTGTTACTTGTTTTCACAATTGGGGTTACCTGTATATTACAATAGGTGGTAATTTTTACTAGGGTACTTGTTTTCACAATAGGGGTTACCTGTGTTACTTGTATTACTTAAATAGGATACTAGGTGTTACTTGAATAGTATACTAGGTATTACTTGCATTATAGTAGGTGTTACATGTATTACTTGAATAGGACACTGGGTGTTACTTGAATATTATATTGGGTGTTACTTGTTTTTAATTGGGGTTACTTGCATAGTATAGTAGATGTTACATGTATTACTTGAATAGTATACTGGGTGTTACTTGAATAGGATACTGGGTGTTACTTGTATATTACAATAGGTGGTACTTTTTACTGGGGTACTTGTTTTCACAATAGGGGTTACTTGTGTTACTTTTATATGTAAGAGGATTACCTGCATGTGTAATAGAGGTTACTTGAATAGTATACTGGGTGATAGCCATTTTCTATTGGGGTTACTTGCATAGTATAGTATGTGTTACCTGTATTACTTGTTACCAAGTGGTTAATTTTACAGAAAAATAGGGGTTACTTTTATATATAATAAGGGTTACTTGTATAGTATACTTGTTATTACTTGTATTCAATAGATGATTACTTACAAAAACAGATGATTGTTACCTGGTAATTCATTGTTCTTGTTTCTGTTATCAATACCCAGATTCATTAATGAATCACCTATTTCTTCGATCTCCATACTTTCTTGTGAATCTGGAAAAACTTCTAATATAGGTTGAAAATTTTCTGATTCTTCAGGTGGAAAAATTTCTGATGATTCAGCCATGGAAGCTTCGAGTTTGAAGATCTGGAAGAAAATGTTAGAATTTTCTGTAAATTTGTTTTGTAAATTTTTAGATGTTAATGCGGCTGCTGTATGTTTAGGGATTTGTGTAAATGTGGGCTTTTTGTTTAGTCAACATTAGTTTTACTTTTGGCAACTGTATCCCATTATTTTTGGGAAGTGAATCCCGTTATTTTTGGTATTGCAGCTGGCCACATGGTGTGGCCAGCCATGCCAGAGACCTGTTGCTACTTTTATTCCTCTCTCCTCTATTTACAATTTATTTCCCATTCACACGTAATATTTGGAAAACACAGGAACTATTATTTTAAGGAAAAATATACAAAGTATATATATATATATATATACTTTAAACACAATATGAATTTGGTTAGTTTTGCCTAGATTATTAAACAGCTAACCAAAGATTGATAATCAAAATAGTTTGAAAGAACCCATGTAAACATTGACAAGAAGCTCTAATGTAAGTTGAACAAAATTTGGAAGGGTTGATTCCAATTTTGACAGCAAGATTCAATTTTAATTTTAATTTTAATCTACTTTAATTTCATATTTTCTTTTTTTAGAGGGAGAACTCAACTTTGCTCCAGGATAAAAATGTGATCATTGCATGTACAATTTGATGGTTTCCAACCCTCACCCAGTCACCCCTATCCTCCACAGCTACCTCTTTTACTCTCTTTATTTCAAAACAATCCAACATTAGACTTTTAAATAATTGTTACAGTATAACAGAAAATTAAATGTAAAACCATTTTGTGGTCTACTAATTACTACTGGGTAAATTAATCAGCCAAACAAACAGTTATTAACGGCTTGAAAACTGTTTACAATGCTAAATCTGCCTCCTACCCTCAGGCCTCAATGAAAGAAAAAGAAAACAAAGGGCCTTCATCTATATAGAATGGACAATATTTAATATAAATTTTCTAAATAAATTTCCTAATCACTATATTTAAAACTACTTGTAATATTTAACAAACCTGTGTTAATGGGTGAAGATGATAGGCATATATACAACAGCTATTAAAGGGACCAAAAAAAATGTAGTCTTCCACCTTATGGATGCTTCTCAACTATCCCCCTCTCGAAAAATCAAAAAGATTGTGCTTCCTTGAAAATTTATATCACACCATTCGCAGAAAGCCACGGACTTCAACCAAGAATTCAAGAAGATTTTTTCTGAACCTTTGGTGATTAATACGATCCAGTGTTGAAGAAAGCTGGTTAGAGCTTGTAAGAGCATGTAATGCATTTCCTAGTCTGGTCTGGAATGCTGGATTTGTTTGTTTCTCTATCAGCTCACTGCATAGCCGCTGAAATAGCATAAAGCTTTGAAGATCAGTAAAAGCAAAGTAGGTCAAAAAGGATTTAGAAGTGTAGCTTTGCCTCAAATCAAAGCAGGTAGCATAATAGCACAAGTTTTTGAGCACCGAAACTGAGAGAATTCAACAAGTGATAGGGGTAGAAAAACCATGTTCTCATCATGCAAAATCTAGTCCAAGCTGATCTAACACAATTTTCATTGTCCTCGCTCATTATATCCTCACCTAATTTTCTTTTTGGAGTCAAATTTACCACACAAATCACTAATTAATCATGATCTATACTCCTATTTGTTGTTTCTATTTGGAATATGGGTACAAACCTAGGAAGACTGGATAGAGATTATATAGATTGTGTGTTAGTAGAATGGATGGAGTATCAAAATAATGTAGTAGATTTGTGTCAAAAGTAACTAGTAATTAGCATCATCGGCATCTTTTAATATTTGTTTTCCCTTATCATTAGCCATTAAAACGGGTCATCATTTGGTTTTTGAGAATGCAAAATTTTTCTGATAGTTCAATATATCAATAGAAATTGAAGACAAAGCCCAGTTAGCAACTGGAATTATGCTTGAAGCAAGGCAAGAGCTCTGTATACCCTTATGACCATATGAGACCCAGACATAGAATATATAAACATCTTTAGTACACAGCCACAACAAACAGGCACCCAATATCTAAATACCTTAAATGAATGAAATGAATTGATGCCAAATTCAATCTCAAAAGAGATTCCAAATCCTTCAATAGTAATTTTAAAGTCTAATTCATATTTCAAACTTGGCCTCAACTTTGAGTGATTTATGACAACCACAAAATCTGCAGACATGCCAGCACAGACTTCAATGTGCTATAAGATGAGATGGTTACCTGATATAGACTTGGCTCACAAAGAATTAAAGGAAAGAGAGCATCTGCCGCTGCACTCACCAAGTCAGTGCTGAAGTACCCAAAAAAGGGGGGAAAAAAAAGGTGAAGTTAGAAAGTCAATGGAACCTGATGCCAAAAAAAAAAAAAAAAAAAAAAAAAAAAGGGAAGTTAAAATTACCAACAAACTTGTACCTGTAATCCTCAAACAGAAGTAACTGCAGCAGGGAAGGGAGGAAGCGACTCAAAATTCCTTCCTGAACATTCTCCCCCTTACCCTTGACACCACTAGCAGCATGTGAGCCAAGACCCATGTTTCCAGCAATAGTTTCTTTATAATGAAATGAAGCAAGGGCTTTCAAAGCTCTCAGGCACTTGTAAAAAATTTCAGAATCCTGCAACACAAGGTAGAGGAACAGATGCATCAATGCCTGGTACATTAATAAGAAAACAGAACTTTATCGGTGGTTCTCCAACTATAATGAAGCTAAAAGTGGCAGCCCCGCTAACAAAGTTAAGTCCAGTGGATATCTGATTCACCCAAAACTAATTGGACTGGAAGTGAATGATCCTTGATGGTTTTCTTTATATATATTTTTTATTGTATAAATCTATTGTTTTTTCTTTTGAAGACTGGGTTGAAAACAGATGTATATTTAGAACATGAATGAAGCTCCATCATTCATTCATTCATTCAATGTCGAATTTCTTTTTTGTTCTGCAGTCATGTGTTGTAAATTGTAACTTGATTATAGATTAAAGATACTTATGGTGCATTTGAATTTAAACATATAAGTAGAAGGCTAGGATCAATATCATCTTTATATTCCTTCTTTCTTACTCCATATGTTTCATATTGTTCTTCTCACTTAGAATCTTTTGTGAGACAAATTTGGTCAAAGTAGGAAGAACAATATGAAACAGAGGGAGTATTATTCAACCCTGAGATAAATAAGATGCATTTCCCTGACTTGTGTGATTGGTAATAACTTTCAAGAAAATAAAAACCATTACCTGATGGCGAATGCCAAAGTCCAAGGTTCCAATTATATGTGCCAAAGCTTCTGCATTAAGTTGACCAACCATTTCTGGATAAACCTCCAACATGTGTGACATCAATGAGAAGTACTGCACAAGTGATCACTGATATATCAAATTCCATAATTAAATTCTAAAGCTTGCAATGTACACATGCAGAGTAAACAAACTTACATCATGACATAATTTAGGGTACTTCAAAAGGTCAATAGATATCAAAGGAGTGATTATGTGGAGACCAACAAATACAACCTGCATCAAATTAGACACAAAAGTCGTTAGTACCATTACAATTGTCAGTATGCTCATCCACTTTATGAAGTGTCCAGTTCTATTTTTAATTAATTGACACTTGTCACAGTCAGTAAGGAGTAAAAATAGATGAAGTTAACTGGAGGTGAAAATAAACCTGAGCAATGCTTATAGCCTCTGACTGGACAGAGTCAGTTGAGAAGTCAATCTGTAAATTATAAATACTCAGTCACGACTTGCGTAGAATGGGTATGTAATTAGATTAATTCTGACGTACAGAAGCAATCATACCAGATCTTTTGTGCAGAGGCTTGCAAGTAGCTGAATTAAAGCACGCAGATCCTTATATTTCTCAGTACTTGCTTCGCTGGCTAAGGTCTTCGAATGACTAATGGAAATCTAAATCAACAGGAGGAAAAGTATTTTGTGTTTTTAATACCAAGACAACAAAAATGCATAATTATTAAATATACATTGGGAGACCGTCACAACAGGATCCTAGTGAGCATAATAAATTTGATCCTAGTGAGCATAATAAATTGTTAGCTTATCAAAAACATAAGCAACAGGAAAGTCAGTAGGTTTCTATTTCTTTCTAAGTTACGAATCAACATTATGATCAAACAGGAAGCATACCAACCAAAACACTTTTGGATGGGAGATGACTAAAGAGGAGGAAGGACTCAATTTTTGGCCTTTCTGACTAGTTTCATCTGTATGAAAAAAACACATGATAACAATTCAGACAGGCTCTGTAGTGTCATGGGAATAATAGGACGTGCATCCACGAATATGGCTAACTTTGGCATGACTTCAGCAACTGCTGAGCTATAAATCTCAGGACTCAATACAATGATAAGAGACTACAGTTAATATCTTTGTAATTGGATGTACTAGAATATACATAAACACTCTCCTAAATAATTTGGTCCAGCCCCTTTTAAAATATTCTAGCCCTTAATAAAATGATTGGTTCCAACAGCCACTCACTTGTGGTTTTAACAAATATTTATAATATTTCTATCCAAAGGCATTGTCCATACAACAAGCCTTCAGCTCACACTCAAGTTTATAACCTTTGATTTACAATCACCCCCACCCAGTCCCCCCCCCCCCCCCCCCCCCCAAAAAAAAAAAAAAAAAAAAAAAAAAAAAATCCCAGAAGACTCCCTCGAGGCCTTGACAACATCCATCCTAACACTCGTGAAAAAAGCTTATGCCAAATCCAACAAGTCATAAAAGCACACAACCCTTCAATCCTCCACTTCTTCAATACATTCATTATAAACTAGTAAGATGATTTTAAAATTCAACAAACAGTTGGCACAATAAAGATTCAATCACAATCTACTATGACACTAATCTTAAATTTATAAAAGTTAAATTATAAAGAGTAATAGTATGTCGCACAAGAAAAAAGGTAGTTACATTTTCCAAGATAAAACCTTTCCTATATTGTGTTCACCTCTTTGTCTCTCCCTCCACTCTCCACAATTGTCATTGTTGACCATGACATGACTTGTCATCATCTCTCTTTCACAATCAAAAGCCATAGAATCTCATTATAACATCTCGTCAATTGAAGGCTTAAAAAGTAATTCAAAGGAACTTTTTATGTAAATCCTTGAACTGAGACAGGCGGACTCTTTTAGCAGGAACACAGAGCATGGACAACAAGGTTGGTTAAGGTTTGTGAAAAGAGTAGGTAAATAAGATTTATCCTGTCAGGCATCTTAGTCTGGTCTTACCCTGGCTGCTCCCATGTCCATATCCAGATCATCGCAGGTCATTGTGATTGTGGTATAACAGCAGATTCCAAGAATCAGGTTTTCAACCCCTTGATTTAACTATTCATACCTTGGGCATCCTTAAGGATCCAAGAGTATTACTTGCACCATTTCAGACTCACATTCTCACCTTTACCTCATGGCCTCACCCTTTCACCCAAAATTAATCGTCTAAGTAGTAAGTCGATTGCAAAATGAATCACTCCACTTTGCAGGCTTTACAAATACACCGATTTCCATAAATCTCTCATTACTAGGCACCAATGTCGCCAAAACTTCTAGTTCATATTCTCATCTCTCCTATAATTAAACAACTTTGGTTTGTACTGGAGGCAATGCAACTGACACATGAGTAGTTCACCAACATTAAATAAAAGGGTGTTAGTACATCAGGGGTATTTTATGCTCGTGGATTTAGAACCCTGGTTGTAGGTCTTTGGTATTTGTGGCTGCGTCACAAAATTGTGAGTTTTCCAAGAAAAGAGGATCAATTTAATGATCCAGCTACACCAATAAGCAATATGAGTTCAATGTCTCTTTTCAAATATGCATTTGTAAAGATAATAATAAAATATAATAAATATACAAAAGGAAGAGTGACGGATAAAGTGTTTATAATTCACAATAGTTTAATCACAGATATATGTTAAGGCAAAAAAACTTGGATAATCTTTAATTAGATTCTCAGAATTAAAACACTGCACATACCAAAAAAAAAAAAAAAAGTTCAAAGGGTAGCACAAGCACAAAATATATCATAAAGGGGAGCATAAATAGTTGCATCTATCTTTGCCACATGTCTTCCTCAATTTTAATTTGGCAAGGTCAAAATATTAAATCATATAGTAGGACATGAACAATACTTACAGTGATATAAACTATTAGTAATAAATAAATTTCTATTGCATTCTCCAACATCTAACAAAACAATTTAGGATGGATCATTGCTAAATTAGATTAGATTGCAGAAAGATAATATTAAGTGTCATCCCATTTTCATTATAACTAATTTCCCTATTGCCAATAATTTCTTCTACTCTTCAGAGCAGTGCCCCCCATGCAAATAATGTAATACCCTATATTTTTCTATTTTAAGTTTCGGGACGAAACTTGTTTTAAGGAGGGTAGATTGTAATACTCGTATATTTTACGATTTGATAAATATAAAATTAAAGCTTTTATATAAACAAATATATTATTTTGATAAAATTTTAATAATATATTTTATTAAGGAAATTTAATATCTTTTTGTGAGATGGTATAAATACACCTTCACAAGCTATAAAACCTGTTGCCGTGAGTTTTGAAGATTTATAGCCATTATTCTTTAAACTAATTTTGTTTTACTTTAGTCTTCTATGGTGTAGCCGAGAATTTCATCTAGCAGCCCTATATGTATTATCATATTTATTAGTTTGATATATCGGCAAATTCGCAATCAATATTGCACGCTTAATTATATTTGAAGCATTAGCATGGTAATTTCATGGTCCGAACCTTAACAGTGTTTCGATTGTTTGGGTATCGATCGGAAAGGTAATCACACTATTAATCTTTTGGAGTTGTTTGTTTATAATTTAATTGTATTATTTATTATATGTAATCACATGAAACTTTGGAGATGTTTGTATTATATTTCATATTATTATGTGTGATATGATTTATTATTTGCACTTTGTATTATTATTATGTGTAAATTTTATAATTGTAATTCGTGTGATCAAGTTTGTATATGTATATGATAGATTATTGGTATTATATGATTTGATTGGATATGAGTAACGTATTACTTTTATTGTTTATGATTGATTATGTTTTATTCTAGGGTTCTAATGTTGTTGCTATAGGGAGTATTGTTTTGAGGTTTAGAGTTATTAATGCAGAGTATGGTTGAGCTTTGATTATATTTGGGTTATTAGTGTTTTTTTTAAAGAGTTGAGATCTTATGAATGGAATTGTCATGTTATTTGGGAACCTGTGCCATTGTTGAGATACTATTTATTATCAAGTTAAAGATTATTTGATCGATGTATGAGATCAAAAAGGTTGAGATTATATTTTATTCTTGGCTTGAGGCTCAGCAACCTTAGTCCTTGGCATGTTGGTAAGAGAATGATAATCATGAGTTAAGAATGAAGTACAATCTTTATTATTTATTTTTCTATGGTCCCCTACAGTGGGAATTGACCCGTATTTTCTGGTTTTTGAGAGTATTCAAGTTTTTATACTTGTTGGTTTGTTATTCGAATTACTCATGTCCAAGGCTAGGTATTGAACAAAGAGCATGGCACACTTATGGGATAGATATTTGAGTAAAGAATAGTATTTTTATTTGAGGTTGGGTTTGACAATGGTTACTTTTCAGAGTACAAAGTAATCTTACCCTTGAGGTATCAATGTGTAATGTAGTTTTGAACTACATTATAATAATTGTTATAAATTGAGCTAGTATTGTCAATTATTCTATTGTACTCTATATATTTTGATATGTGGTGATTACTCAGCTTGCTTGCTGTGTGTATTTATTTGTTGTTGTTGTGCTACTTGTGTTTGCGGCCATGTCTTTTTCTTATGGTGGCCCTGCAACGATCTATTTTGGAATTTGTCCTAAATGGTGAGCAGTGAAGTTTGTGTCTAAGCAGGTTAATCAAGTGATCGTAACTAAAGGAGCTCAAGTGTTTCGATTAGTCTATTATAACAAGTTTGTAAAGTTATATAAATAACTCACTTAGATTTATTGGGTTGTACTGTTGGGATTTGTAAGCCTTAACACTTGGCAGGTTGTTGAGTGTGGCAGTAATACCTCCAATTTAGGTGTGTGCTTCCGCAATTTTATTCAAAGGTTGTTTATTTTTTCTTTAATTCTTGTTTATTATTTGTTAGTAAATTGGGGGTGTTACAAATAAAGAGGAGTTTTAAATCTTTAATTACCCACAAAAATCTTGTTCATCATTCCTAAAACCAGGTTAATGCATTCATAAAGCCAAAGATAAGCACAAGCTTTAGAAATTTACCTTGCCAATGTTGTGGGAGGAGTATATCTGAAGCAAACGCATACAGAAGTTGATGAGAGTAGCAGTTTCTTGAGCCTCCAGGTAACTAATTTGGCCACTTACCCACTGGACAACAAATTTGAGCAGCAAATAGACAACTGCAGGCTAAAGAATATATTAACATTAGCTCTGATAATAAAGCATGTAAAATACTTTTATACAAAAAATTGAAATCTTAATAAGTGATTAATCTAAAACCAGTAGAAAGAGTCTCCTTCAAATGATGCAACCAACACATACTAATGTCTCCTAACAAAGATTCACCAAATCCTTTCACAGTTCCTCCTTATTCATGCATCATATATTCCATTAGCATCATTATTATTACAAACAGCAAGTTCCATCAGCTAAATATAATTACCACCTCAAGCTTTCTATTTTGTCAAAGCTCGGCCAAGTACTACCAAAGAAAAAGAAATTTAAGAGCCTTTGTAATTTAATGCTCAAAATTTTTACATTATGATTTTGACTGAGAGTTTAGATGGCAGTTTATAAAGTAATGTGATATAAGGAGAGATCAATACCAAAACTGTAACAGGGATTAAGCAGTGCAGAAGGAGGCTGGCTATCAAACCGGATCATAAAGATCACAAATCAATCAAGGTCCAATTAAGATAAATCCTAGGTTATAGTAAGCAATTGTAATAAAAATAGAAGGTCCAATCATCACAAAGAATAAGATTGAGGGGAAATGATTGTAAGGTTACCACAGAACTTTTTATTAACATTGCCTCTGTTATACACTATTATCCATCTCCATATTTCTATATTCCTATCTGATTCGTATTAAACGATCACAGATCACTACCAATCTATATCTTTAATTCATTGGCCCGCCAAGCAACTCCATCCCAAAATAAAGAAAAAATTTACTATTGGCATGGGTATTAAGAGTGCTCATGTGACTAGAACTCTTTCCCTTCACTTACATTAATCCAAACCTTTTTAAATTGGAGGGGCATAGTTGAGAAAACATAACTTTACCAACCTTGAAAAAGAAAGTGAAGGAAGTAATACTATTCTTTCACCCGTAATTTAGATAAAAAGCTTACCAAATTATTACTAGATGAATATGAGCATTACCTCATTCTTGTAAACTTCAAGAAGTTTTATAATAGAATCCATTACAGAAACTCCCATCTCATAAATTGCCCTTTGTGTCCGAGGTTCTGAGGCACTAGCAGATCCACGCAGCCGCTCCAGTAAGCAACACACCTGTGAATCCAAAAACAACATCAAAATATTTACAAATCAGGAGAGTTCTCTTTCTCATAGGTGGTCACTTACCACCATGATAGTCTCTGGTTGCTGAGAGACATTCTTGATATCATGTTTTCCCGACAAATCCAGAAGATAAGCCGTCATATGATTCATGAGATCTCGAACAAACCTTCAATATACCATACCATGTTATCACTATATGTCCAATTAATCATCCATCAGAATTTAGAGTAAAAGGTGTTTTTTGAACCAAGGGCCTGAATTTTGAGTTCTTGTGACCCAAGTTCTCCTTTGGATACAGACATCCCATGTGTGTCTTTCTAAATAAATATATTCACTGCTTCAAAGAAAAGGAGTATTACTGATTTGATGTCTCAAGATCTCTCAGTGCAGAAGCCGAAAGAACAAGAGTTCGTGCAAGGGATCGCTGCATAGATAATGTGGATATTACAATAATAGTCATTATTCTTCAACATTCAGATAATAAGAAGCCCATAAGTTGGAAACTTACTTGGTGAGGAGCACTCAGTGAGAACAAATTTCTTTCATTGACAAAACATTTTGCCAACTCACGCCATGAATCCTACAGCATACAAAATTAAAACTTAATTCCAGTTCTGTGTTTTGCCTCCAGAGAAGAACAAAGGTAATTTAGTTTGTGTGTAATTCTCTATCTTCCTAGAAGTAAATCAGCCAGCTTCCCAAAGAGCATAGAAGTTAATTCAACAAGCAAGAAATTCAATGTAAAAGATGTAGGGAACTACTGGATATAAACTTGCACAAGTTGAAGCAGCCTTTACTAAGTGAGATTATTTCAATTTTGCCATCTCATTTCAACACAACAGTACTATGGTTGGAGCATATCAAATTTTATACCAGACACCGAAAATTAAAACAGCAAATGGCATCATGGTATCTATGCCACCACAACACTCTTTCCAATGAAACCTCCAGGGTTTAAAATTAATCTTCATCCAATCCTGAAAATATACTGTGCTACATATATTTTTAATTACATACACTTATTCCACTAGTAAGACACTTGGAGCAATTTTTTTAAAAATACATTAGTAAAAGAGAAGATAAACAGAGAAGAGAACCAAAATCATATTAGTAGTTAGAATTTCCAGATTCCCTAGTACATCCAGTCATACAACAGACAAAAATGAATTCTCATAACACCCGCAGCAGAAATCTTTATCCATACTAACCACTGTGCATTTCTATGAATCTATCCTCCTTGCCCCACCCCATCCATGCCCCTCTAATAAAAAGAGAAGAAAATTCACTCTGCCCTTATTACTTGAGAAATAGAGGGGGCTAGCAATACCAAATACACATGCACGAACTCTATGAATAAGGCGCTAAGTGAATTTGATAACACAAAAATTTAAATTTAGGTGGTCAATTGTAACATAGCAGCAAAGTAATAGACAGCTCAACAGTTAGAACTAGAAACTACCAGGTTTTTTTGATTCCCAGCAAACTCAAATCTTAGTCAATGCCAGTAAGACAAAACCATCAAACATAATAAAAATGTCAAAGGGGTGCAAAGTAAAAAAATTTGAGTTATGTAAATATAGAGTAAAGTGCAGCATGTTACTTACCAAATAAACAAGGTGGGCACCAATATCCCGATATCCAACTAGCCCATTGAGTAGATGGCGACAAGTAAGCTCCTGAAAGTCAATGCGACATCAGATGTAAGATATGGTTGAATAATAGCAGGGAGAAATTATATTTTGAATATTTGTATGCACAATGATTCGATAGTGAACCCTTAAGTATTCCAGGAAGGTGAATCAGATAACAAGATCATCTATTAGCAAGGAAATTCAAACTTCCTCACCACTAAAAGCAAAAGAAGGATATAAAGAATTTGATGATGAAAGTCATAGAGAAATATGTATGTGTCACTAGCATACAAAAGGAGAACTAAGGATCACCACCCCACCCCCTACCCCCAACTAAAAAAAATAAAAATAAAAAATCCCAGAACAGTTATGATTGCCAGATCAAGAAGCATCAAGAGTCAACATTAACTCCCAGGCAAAAGGCTTCACAACTTGCATACTGCTAATTTCCACATTTATTAATAAATCAGCAGCAAATCATTCGTCAATATTTATCCTAAATATAAGTTCATAAATCATTGAGGATTTCCAATGTTAATACAAATAAAATAAAAAATAATTAATTCAAACAACTACAACTCAAGAAGGGTGAACAATTCAAAACTGAATTGATGGCTTTTGTTACAAAAATGCACTGAAATACAATCGGGCAGTATTTTTCCAGGGCTATGATAAATGAAATCCAGAGAGGAATCCAGATGCAACACTTGAGGACGACTAGAAATGCAATTAGATATAACTAGTGTACACTGTACAGAGGATATTATTCATTAAATTGAAAAGACCACAGTTAAAACAATTGTAAGGCAATTAGCAGCTCCCTCAATACCTGCAAATCCTTTTCCCCTGGATAAGAAATCAATGTTGTCATGGATATTCGAACAACAAGATCAAGGACAAGTTTTCCTTGATTAAGTTCTCCAAAAAAGTCCATCAATACTTTTTTAGAATGCTGAAGCTGCTCCGGAACATGACAATTAGCATTATTCCCACAACCTTCAGATGACATCAGATACGTACGAGACCATCGGGCAAGGAACCATATTACTGCCTGAAAATACCGTCTGTTACTGCTCAAATAAACACTGAAAGACTTTGCACGTATACAGCAAGAGAGGACCTTGTCTACTAAGCATATCCATGAGAAGTTGACAACCACATGAATAATTTCCATACATCAAGGACATACATGCCATCACACTCAATTTATAAATGAAATTTCCAGTAATGAAATTGCCACTCTCCCTCTTATTTCTCTTGAATTTATCATCAATTTCAGACCAATCATTGATCATCAATAGCTAAAACTGAATAAAAAAGGAACATGTATGTGTGTGCATCATTTTATGCGTAAATGCACCTGGACGTGTGTGAACAAATACTATTATATTGAAGTGTGACCTGTACACGAGTCATATTTATTATTTTGGACCAAAAAAACATGGATAATTATCATATAATTGCTGGATTCGACACTAAGAAAAATTCCCGTGTAGGACAAAGGTATGCACAATTTAAATAGAACAAATACACAGAAAAGCAATTATGTATGTTTAAATCTATATTTGTAGTGATTTAGAGATTAGATTTTTCAGGATAAATCATCAGGCAACATTCAAACAACATAAGATACAAGCTGGGTTATTTTGATACGGCAGAGATTAGCTGTTCCTAAGCATAGATTTACAGCATATATAACCAATCAACATAGGCTAATACTGAGGAGAGGTTATATAAAATTAGGGTTATCCAGATGATATTTGCCTCATTTGTGGGAATGCAACTGAAACTCAGAGTCACATGCTTTTTGATTGTCAGTGCAGCAAGAATTGCCTCATTAAGTATTACCCTGGTATGGCTGAATGTTAGACAACAATTTAAGAACTTTACTGGCCTGGTCAGATGGATCAGAAGGAAGCAGTAAGGGAATAAAATAATCTTAAAAAGGGGTGATTCTCACTGGAATGCTAGCCATTGATTATTTTTTTGTGGGACTCTGGAACCCCAAAATTCATAGAGGATATACTAGTAAAGCACAAGATACATGATAATTAAAATAGGGTACACAGTATTATTAATAAGAAAATCAATCCTAGTGATAAAGCTTAATTTGCATTATGTATTGTAAATAGTTTGTACAGGCTTTTTAACCAGGTGGTTTTGTCCTGTATCCCGGTCCTATCTAGAAGGTTTGAAAGGTTGGTGAAGAATATAAAAGTTAAAGCTTTCTTGCCAGGGAACACGGGAAACATGCCAATGAAGGCAAAATCATAAAAGCTAGTATTTTAGGATTAAGTCAGGAGCTTAGGACATCATAATACTGAACTGACTACCTACATACACTTTGGTGCTCAACAGCGTAATACATAAGCAGTATACTATTGTAGCAGGATGAACAAAAGGAAATAGCATATCATGACATCATTTTTAGCAACTGCACATTAGTGTTAGAAGACAGACAGGCAAACAGGACCGATTATAACAGCAAAGTCTCAACACTAATCATTGCAGAAAAATTGTATCCCATAGGCCACAAGAAAGAAAACAGCAAGGAAATTTTTTAAAACTCACAGCACATAAATTGTTAGCATAAGAAAGTTTTGTCATCAAGGCTGTACCTCCATAAGACGAGGGCTAAAAATCGATGCTCTAATTTCTGGATCAATACTCTGCTCAGCAAAACGTAAAATGGAACTGCATCAAGCAACAAAGCCAACATGGATATATGATACACCAATAAAGACTAAAACCAATGTCAAGCACATGTGACTCATCAGTTATCACAAAACATAAAATTAATTAGAATGGTCTCTAGTCTGAAGAATGTGGCACTAAAAGGCCAAAATAATGCAAGAAAGCACAAATGAACTCTGCAGGCTTTGGCCTTGGTATAACAAAAGAGGAAGGAGTCAACAAAAGCAAGAATAAGAAATCCATCAAAGACACTATTGTCATCTTTCAAATTAAGGGTTTAAGGAAAACAGTTTCTTGGCAGTTGTAGCTGTTAGGTGTAACACCCTTCCACGTTGAGACTAAGAACAGAATATATCATCCATCCAAGATCCAGCATCCAGCAAAAGTCAATAAGAGTTGCCTTTTCAAACTAAAGTGGTCCTTTTTCTAAAGCATCTAATGTCGCAGGGGATTGATCTTCCCAGTTCTCACCAGTGAGATATGTTGCCGAGGGGTAGTGTTTAATTATAATTAATACTGCCTCTTTAAAGGTTGGATAGGATTTTGATGCTTTAGAACTAATGCCCAATAATAAATTAAGCATGCAAATTAGTTCAACCAATTAAAACTCGTCAAATAAATGTTCTAGCAGAAAATTGTCATTTTCACATAAAGGCAGCAATAAATGCCACAAATTTCCAAGTCTAACATGAGAAGTCACTAAAGAGACAGCCACCATCAATCAAATTCATGTGTAGTATAGGTTATATTATGAATTGGCTAATTAATGATTTCTTATTACAATTCATAGCAATTCAAGCTCCAACGAATTTCAAAAATAGGATAGTATGAATGAGTATAGCATATCTCAATATTAAAAATATAAAAAACTGACAAGTTCCATAAAATTATTTCCAAAGGACTTCTATAGTTAATCACCAACTAAATCTACCCTAGCAATCTCTTTCCCTCTTTATCCTCTGTTTCTCTTTCCACAGCCCCAGATTGGCTCTTTTTTTTTTTTTTTTTTTTCTTTTTACTTTTTTTTTTATGAGTTCATTATGTACTTTGGTTTCAGCCACAACCATCATTACGACTTCCCTCAAATGCCTTTCATGATCATATGATCAAAACCAGTTATCCAGCATGAAAAAATCTAGCACCATTTAAACAGCTGCTTACTTATTAACAATATACACATCTTCATCTACTAATGTTGTCCCAAAACCCAGTGTTGACAACTGTCTACCTAATACCTACCAACTTCATAGATAGCCATTACCAGTCCCTCACCGTTTGGATAAAACAAACACAATGTTCAGAGGTCAAAAGTTGAAAACGATACATATTCACATAGATGTTCTTCCCTAACACTTACTATTCCTACTTCCTGGCCAAGAAGATAACTATTAACAGAAGAGAAACAAAGGTAATGGATGAGGCTGACTATTTATATGGCTTGACAAAAAGAAGGGTAAGTTAAAATTGCAATGTTGACTGGAGACTGCAGAAGCAGGATGGAGGAAAGCAAGCAGCTGGAAAAAATAACCTACAGGGAAGGCAGAGCTGAAGCTTGGTTCTGTTACATGTATGAGGAATTGAACACCAAATATTTCAGAAGTTTATGCATGATAGAGGCAAGAGGAGGTGGATAGACCTTGAGTTATACGCAAACTTTCGTGTATAAGAGGGATGACTACATTGCACATATTGTCATAGATGCAAAAGGAGGTGGATAAAACTTGAATGCACTAGCTTTTATGTCATAATAGGTTCTATAGGAATGATCACATTGTACATTATATTCCTATTTTAGTAAAGATATCATCACAACCATCTTCCAATCCACCAGCTAATTTCAGTAATTGTAATGACAAGCAGAATTTTAACCATCATGTGTAAAAAGATGGAAGCACCACAAAAAAGCTGCAAGAATTTTACACGTTTACCTGGAAAGTATGACTACTGGATGCTTGTCACCTTCTACGCTATCCAAAAAGTGTGTTTGTATGGCCTTTGGAACCTAATCACAACAAAGATTATGTGAAACAAATACAAAATAGACAACAGACGCTAATAACTTGGAAAGAATCGCTTCAAGCACTGTCATTTTACTCAAAATTACTTCAGCATTTTTTTGATGCATTTATTAAACAAAGTACAACATATAACTCAGATTAAATGCTGCCCTCTCATTTACATTTAGATTTTGGGAAGGGAAGGTGGCCACTCTGATTCTGTGGAAGAATCCAATATGGTATATGATGGTAATTACAAGCAACCATTTCAGCCTATTGAAAATATACCTATAGGCAGTATAACAATCCAATGCTTAAGAGCTGCCTCTATTTTTCATTAAAATTTTGGGAAGGGTAGGTGGCCACCTGTGAGTTCAGTGGAACAATCCAATATGGTAACTAAAAGCAACCATTTCATCCCATTGAAAATACAACTATAGGCTGAAATACAACAATCCAATGCTTACTGTAAATTTTTTTTTTTTTGTTCCATCAAAAAAATTTCTTATCCTATTCTCAAAATTTGACAATGAACATATGAAACTTTCAATTTTTAACAAGAATAACATAATAATCATAACATGTAACAATATACTCCCTCCGTCCTTTTATTTGAGTCTCATTTCTCTTTATTATGTGAGTAATATATGTTAGAAATGGGACTCTAATAAAAGGACGGAGGGAGTAATATTTAATGATATAACAGTATCAAAAGGTGGCAGTAACATTTTTTTTATCCATTATATATCAAGAACTCATAGTTTGATCTCAAAATGTAAAATAACCCACAAATGTTATGTAGCTGAGAGGTATAAATTATTCCACATTAACAAAAAAATTTGGATCAAGCAAACAGGACTTTCATATATTAGCATTTGCAAACTATCATTGAAATCATATTATCAATATTCATCCACAACAGCAGTCTAAAATGCACTTGTTAGTGATACCTTCTCTTTATTAGAAAGCTGCAACTTATTTAATACGAGAAAGCGGATAAACAGAGCAAGATTCAATGGTGAAAAAGAGAACGCCAGTACCTAAGCTATAACCCAGCACCTAAGCTTATCATTGATAATCAGTTAACAAAAGGAACAGAGCATGAAAAGGCAACCAATAAACCACTACCTCAGATTCTCAGAACTCCCATTTCTATTTCCTGTACACATGTCATTAAAACTAGTAGAGAATTCCGCAGTAGAGATTGACTTGACTAACAAGATCCGTAGCTCCATACTCAGATAAGCATCCAAAACAAACAAGGCACGAGCCTCAAAAACTTTCTGTATTGTCCCCTCATCACAAAACACTAAATCCTCTCTGGAAGACCAAAACAGTTTCCTAAAACTAGACAAAAGTCTGTAAAAGTACATCAACGTCACCTCCATTCTGCACTCTTATATCCCTAACTACCTCAGGCATTGAACACCTTAAACTTTTCCTCGATAAAGTTCAGTAATTTCACATAGCATCAAGCTTCCAAGAATCTACACAGACTGATATCCATCAATCCCTCGCTAATTTAACAAAGTTCTCACAAGAGAGATTCAAGAATGAAGAGAAATGAGAAACAATTTCAACAAAGAAAGTCTAACAAAAAAGCAACAGCTCACCTTGACAGAATGATGACCCTTATCTATATTTCAATGACACATTCAAAATTCATACTCATCCTGACCACTACAATCTCAAAAAAAAACCTTGGAAGGGTTTGGGGAGTAAAACGAAAAGGGGGTAAAAGGATTTAAGAATTTACAAATCAAAGAGCATTTAAAGGAATAAGGGGTATGCTTTCTCTTTTCCTGCATTAATTACCCACAACTAAACAGCACCTAGATCATTATTAAAATAAAAATAAAAAAAATAAAAAAAAAAAGGATCTGATCCCACAAGGACTAAGACTATACTGCCTTGGCTTCTTTCTACTGAGTTAGTTAATCATATTTTACTCTTCTGCCCTTGGGTTCTTTCACTTGAGCTCTTATGACTAATTATTTGTTTAGGATGAGCTGTTGAGCCGTGTCGAACATCATCCATATGGCAACCGTCTATTAAATAGTTTCAAGAAATGTTGTTCAAAATTTCAAATTGGCTTTATTAACATGATTAACCTCTCCTTCCTCCCTCATTGACCAGCCACAAAATCTTATTAGGCAACAGAAGATCAATAATAAAAATAAATAAATAAATAAAGGCAACTCTTCAACTGGTGGAACATAAAATAATTTTTTTTTTTACCAATTAGCTACTTTATATCCCCTTGTGGTGGTCATTGACAAAAGGCATTAGATAAGTATAACTGACAAATATAAGCCAATTTTTAGCAAAACGTGAACGGGAAGATCACCATGTAACTAATTGACATACAAATAGATTAAAATTGTCTACCATGAAAATGTCAAAAAAAACACAAGGACGCCATGTAGAATTTTCCAAAAGGAAGATAAAAACAAGAGAAGAAAAACAGGAAACTACCAAAGGTAACTCTCCTTCTCCCTCGTCGGCTAGAACATGTCCAGTTATGAGTAAAAGAGAGTAAATTTCTTCCAAGATTGCAGTTGGATCAGATCTGCCTCTGACCTGAAACAAAAGGATAAAGTTTAAAGTAAAAGGAATGGGAAGTTCAATAAGTAAATACACCGTAGAGCTAATTTCATAAAAGTACTTAGCTTGTTTCCAGAATAAGACAATACAGGCCAAATGCATACTACATAATTGTTCGTCTGGAAGGATTGTTTTTTAAATTTAACCTGTTCTTAAAACAGATACATAAGGATTGGGTTATATGACCATGTATTAGTTATGTTGCTTCTATAAATCTGATTATATATTATTTAAGTCCGCTGGCTACAAATATACCTTAACTCTATTGCCCTACTATTGTAGATAAATGTTACATCAAAAACTAGACAAAGTCCATTAAAATAGGAAAAAGGGGAATTGGTAGGGTATATAATTGCAACATATTGCAACAAACCACCAAGATGGCGGAGAAGTATATAAAAAGAAAAATTATGTAGATGCTTCCCACAAAAACTTTCACACAGTGATTGAATGCAGGAAAAAACAAATAAAATGATAATAAATTAAAATACAAATAGAAAAGAAGAGTTGTGTAAGCTGTTCAAAGGTAATAATGGAATAAGATAATTCAACACTGACCAACAATACAAATTGCAATACAAGCCAAGCAACTATTACGAATCCAGGGTATAATAAAATAAGATCATATAATTCAATGATTAAGAACGTACCTTATAAAGTATTTAAAAAATAAACATATAGAAAATATATAAAGAACACACAGGGATAATAAAAATCATATGCATCAAAAAAACAAAAACAAAAGAATATATGCTTTAAAGGATATGAGCGTATATTATGAAGGTATGGTAAATGAATGTGGAAAACTTAAGCAAAGAACATGTAGGCATAATGAAACGAATAAGCAATGGACCAGAAGGGTCCAGAACGCAGATCAGCCCCTCAGGTCCATTATAACCAAGTAAGTCAACTACCTGTTGAAGTTGAGCAAGGCGTTCCAAAAAGACTTTTGCAAGAAAAGGAACTGAATACTCAATTGATGCCCTTGCAATAAGACCATAAGAATTCAACCTTTCATCCATGCCTGTAAAAGAAGTAAATTGACAGAAAATAAGCTGGAAATGATAAAGATGACAGCAAGACAACATTAAACACCTGAGGAAAGCAAATGCAACAATGTGGAGATCTAACAGCTATCATATGTACCAAAAATTGAAGCCTGCAGATAGTCATTGCTATCATCATCATTGAATGCTGTTGCAGAGGCAGCTACATCAAATATAGAACAGATATTAAACATTAAAACATTACAGACAACAGATATACAGGGGATACAAACCAAAACATGATATTCTTGACATCATACTTACTCTTCAATTCAGACTCCACAATCAATGCAAACAGAGAGGCAGCCGCACTAATTCCTTCTAATGGGATTGATGGAGTCCCATGACTACTCCCAGAAGGCTGCAAAGGCAACACAAAAAAAAAAAAAAAAAATAAAATAAAATAAAATAAAATAAAATAAAAAATTAACAAAGTAACAAAATGCATAACAACAGTGAAAGTAGTGGTCACCAAGAAAAAAGAATAATGCAATAAAATCATACATACACAATCTTTGAAATTACGAAGTGCAGCAGAAATGCTGAAGTTACACACAAACGCACAGCAGTATAAACAAACTGACCTTTGAAAGGTCTAAAATCTAAATACAATGATAGGCGATTCGTTTGAATTTGCAATCAATATTTTCAGGCAAAGCAGAACAGTACAAGCCAAAAGCCTTAAACCAATGGTATAAATTTGATTCTGATGGGAAAAACCCTAACCTTATGGAAAGACATCAGAACTGCAAGAGCCCCTAGAAGACTAGGAGTGAAAATTCCAGTTATAAACTGAGATAACCAATGTGGTTTATATGTTTTACTGAACAAAAGAACCTCTAGATGATAAAAAACTTGATTGTAAGGTGCTTATCTTTTTTGATCAAGACATCATTGTACCTTGCTTAAGAGAGGCAGGTTAAGTCTCTAACTTTATAACTAAAATTGAGCTTGACAAAAGAATTAACACATAACCCCCAACTATAATATCAACACAACACCTAGAAATCTCTTAAACAATCAAGTAGGAAAAAATAATCAGGGGGGTTTGGTTCACATAGTGGTATGGAGTTAAAATCATAAATGAAACTATGATGCATGGGTTTGGAACTTAATTCTTGATACCATGTGTTGGTTGAAATGGTTCTTCTCTAGAATGACCTTTTTTCCTTTTATTTGATTCTTAATACCATGTGTTCGGTTCATTGAAGGACTTTTTTTTTCTTTTATTTAATACCTAAAGTATTGGTATGACCGTATGAGCCATACCCACCTCCCTCCAAGGTTCCTAAACTCCATACATTGGGGATTTGAGGTATGGGTTTAAAAGTTTTAAATCATCAAGCAAACACATGGTATGTGTATAGACCATTCTAAACTCATAACTCGTACCTAGGTTTCATAAACCAAACACCCCCTAAAAGAGTTATTGGATAAGCTATCAGGTACCCAAAACTTTTAAATTGATAACTATAACCGTACCCGACAGCTTAATTTTCGGATTGGGTACCGATATGATATTTATAATGGTTCGAGTACCTTATTTTTTATTGAATATCAGATCAATTGGATTTTCTGATACTATTGCAAGAGCCAAAATTTATCCCCATTAATAGGTTTGATTTGACAGCATTATTGCTAGCCTTTCTACTCTTAATATAATAGCGGATCAACCTAATCGAGAGGGAAGGAACCACATTACAAAGAAAGATACAGATTCATACCGTCAGAATTGCAGTCCAAGTATCTAACAAGATATCACGTGCTACCCAACTCCACGTTTCCTCATCAGTCCCAGTCGCCATAAGTACTTTAACAACTTCACTCATCAAGCCAGATAACAGATTTATTGTTCCAAAAGGGCTGCAAAAAAATATTACGAATAAAATAATAACTGTAAAGATAAACCCTTTCCTAGCTAAGTAAACAAAACACAGTCAAGATCAGGAACTAACCAAATGGATTTTAAGAGTTGATCATACATAAATGGGGATGTAACAGTTGCTACAGCCAATAATGCTCGGCATCCATCAAGAAACTCACTGAACAAGCAACACAATAAGAAAATTCTATCTGAGATTTACATGCATCATATGATTACCTGCGACCAAATTTCAAAGATAACAATAGTACAAAAAACAATTGTTACAGGTCAACAAATACTAAGAGTCCAGGACAAAAATAACCAAGGGAGGGGTTTAAAAAGCATGTCCTTTAGACCTTTCACTTTTCCCAGATTCAATTGCCCTTGATATAACATCTGGGGGATGAATCCATTGTATGATTCCAGATAGCAATTGTACTAGGTGGTGTTCTCGCATTTGAACATTATCTGCGCAGCATAAAATGTAGATTAAAAGGACAAGTCAGCAAGCCATGAATAGATGCTTGTGAAACAAATAATACATTCCGTACAATATGCAATTCCCTAATGGGCTAAAAAATTTCCACATTTTGCAGTATAAATTGCCTTTGTCAATTAACAGTATGCAGAGAGTATAGAGTATTAGCCCTTTAGATAACTAAACAAAACCATAATGGTAAGTTGGAGTGAGCAGCAGAGGTTGCTTATGCCAAATTGCCATATCATGACCAGCAGGCCAGCATGGTTTTAGTAATTCTGTTCTTTATTGTTAGAGGCTTCCTTGTCCTCTAGTGGTAATAGTATTATATTGTTACTTCTAAGTATATTGGTTACTATCTAACAAAATAAACTTTCTTTGGGGAGATAAAGTGAACTGAATTATCTATCTCAATAATACTTTTTTTATTTGTGGTGCATTTGCCACTAAAGAAAACATATAGGTTAATTATAGGTAAAAGGTAATCCCTAATAATATCATCAAGACAGCAAAAAAGAGGTTCCCATATAATTACAGAATAAAATAGAATATAAAAAGAATATAGAGGTAGGTACCGTCCATATATAATAAGGGCTAGGAGGAAAAACATTCCCACCATCAGATTAAAAAAACAACAAAATACCAACACCCACCAATCAAAGAAGATGACAAGTGACTCACACAATTAATCACATTGCACCAAAAATAGCCTCAAGGAAGGGTATATACTTCGTATATCCCTATTGTTACCTCATTGAGCCTTCTAAATAAATATGGGAAGCCCAAGAAATAGGCAGTTTTAGGCACTTTTCTATAGAGAAGTTGGTAATGCAATTGAAATGCAAATGATGCAAAAATTATATGAAGCATATGAAAGGATTGACAGAATAGCAATAACAAACAAAAACATAGACAATAACAGTAGTAGTAAAACTGGTATTTGTAGTTGCAATAATGATAGTAGTACTAGTAGAAGTAATAGTAGTAGTGACAAAAGTATGACACAGGAAGGGTAGAATTCATAGTAGAAGCTTGGCTGTGAAGGTTAATTTTCATATTTATTATTGGGTTTTTTCCTTCTGGCCAGCAATTTTTAAGAGCTTCAAGACCACAGTTTATAAAGTGCACCTGAGACAGGCACCTAAGCAAGAGGCAAAGCACACAAACCTTATGGGCTACAGGTGAAGTTAAATAGGCACGAAAAAGTGCACCCTTCCAGCCACCTTCAACCAGGTGCAGCACCTTGGGCCCTATTTGTCCGGTGAAACATGTGCGCATGAGAGAAAAAGAGTGAGCTAGCAAAAGCTCTGGGCTAATTGTGAAGAAATTGCTTCAATTTGAACCCAATATCAGAAGCACTGATCACTGAAAACTCTTCTTTGTGAGTTAACTAGAAAGAATAAATATTGGCTGACAGCAGAGCTCTTTGAATTTATCTGTCTTTAACACTCTCCGTTACTCTCTGTTAACTCTTTCAATCTGTTTCTTCTGTGTCAATCATCATTTTCATTCTTTCCTTTTCGTCCTTTCTCATCCTCTTTGATCTGCTATTAGCTCAAAAGCCCCTTGCTTGTGATGTGAAAATGCCAGGCAACAATTTTTATATTTAGTTCTTACTTTTTCCTCCTTTTTTCTTTTCTTGTGTTCTAGGTAGGTAAGATCCCAGCTCCCCACCCTCCTTGTCATTGAAACAGTCACAAAACCCCTTTCTCTTTTTTTCATTTTTCCAATTAATAATTCATCATGACTATACGTTTGTATTTGGGGGGCTCTTCTTCAGATATTTAATGCCGTAATAGCCAGAAATATTAAGGTGCACCCCCATGCAAGAGGTGTTTGCCTTTTTTCTTGCACCTCATACAGTCATACAATTTAATTTTAATTTTAATTTAGGACAGGCCATAGTTCAAAATACACGATTTTTGTTACAATTGCGGGAACGGCATGCTGTCCGGTAACGAATTTGATATGTTAATCACAAATCATGTCATGGTTGTGGCGATGCGAATTTGAATTCAAAGGTTTTATGATCGATGTAATTTGGGGAGAAATGAGGAATCTTTCACTGTATCTCCAAATAGCAAGTAACGTTTTGGTGAAACAAGGGATATAACGTTCAATGCAGGGTGATTTGGGGTTGGAACATTTGATACAGACAAGATCTTGGGATTTAGAAAAGCACCGTGATCAATTTCGGTTTGGTTAATTGAAAATCCTTTACAATATGGCCCTGCCGAAACAATGTGGCCGTATTTTTGCATCATGAGAACAACACAACTTCGATCTGGCCATCCATATGAAAAGTGGTAAAACTGGTAAATTAAGGCTCTCCATTCTTATAATGATCAAATTTTTATGGCAGGTGTACAAATATAATTTCCAGTTCATACACCATAGCAGAAAATTACTCCTTCAATTTTTTACCACAATCCTCAAATCAACAAGATAGAGAACAGATACAACTATTATAAATGTGCTCTGTTCCTGCCTACAAAAATTTATAGCCTAAAAGCTTTGAAACATACCTGATGGAAATATATTTCCAGTTAAAGAGCAAAGTTGCACAATAAGCTTCCGAGCAGAAACTGCAATTGGACAGTCAAGCCAGTAGCCTTTGAGTGAAAACTTATGCCTCAAAGCTCCATAGAGATTCAACACCCAGCTAACATGCCCGCTTGAAAGCAAGATCCGCTGCCATGAAGGACCAGGCTACAGGAAGAATAAATGTAAACAATATGAGACAATAGCCAAGCCATGGTTATCAGCTTATGGAATCCTTCTCATTTAATACCAATTCATAATCTAGTCAGCAGCATACACAACCCTATTTAAGATCTTACTATGATAAAAGTTGATGAGAAAGTAGTATCCATAAAAGCAAGGAAATGGATAAGCATACTACAATACAAGAGCCAGCAACAGATATCAGCAGAGTTATCCTTTTATGCAAAACAAATAAGGGACATACCAACATACACAACCCTAGTAAACATGATCTTAGACTATGGTTTCCTTTTTTAATATGCTGTGCTAACAAGAAACAAAATGCATAGAAGTGCACAAAATGAAGTTCCTTTTTAACAGTGCTGAAAAAAGTATGTCAAGAGATGTTCAGTTAATATTATGAGAAAGAAATACTGCATAAAAAAAATTTAAAACAAATTAAAAAAAAAAAAAGTGACAAATGAACTCCGTCATATAAAAATAAAATTTATGAGGACAAACAGCATTACCTGCACTATAACACATTCAGACCGCCAAGAAAAGACAGCATCATTTCTAGCTTTTACAGAAAAGACATCTACATTCGTTTTAGCACTGTCATCGGAGCTGTAACGGAAGTCCCAATTCAAAATTTGAAGCATTAGACGCATGGAAGCTGTGCAAACTTTAACTTCAGGGACCTCGGAATCAGATTCCACTATTCTGTTTGTAACACTTGCAGCAGCTTCTTGTGCCCAACTATAGAAAATCTATGTGTAAAAAAAAAAAAAAAAAAAAAAAAGAAAGTAAGAATAAAAGATCAGACTAGAATAATAATGTGCAAATTTAGACATACACACACATGGGATCAAATTAGATGTAGCGTTAAAAGTGAAGACTGCAAGGGATTTCCAACCATTGATTAATTACGTCAATGGCTAAATCACTAAAGAGAAGCATGTGTGAGAAAGAAAACATATACTATATGTAAATAATATGTTTTTAAGTGTTTTTTGTTTATATGTACAAAATGTTGCTTAGACTGGCTGATATGTTAGATATATGTATCAAGGCATATGAGTTAAAAGTTCTATATATAATGCATATTCTTGGTCCAAGATGAAAGAGTCCACAAACATGTTGGTATACTGAAAATCAGACTCTGGGAGTTGAAAAGAAATGTAGAATCTAAGTAATATTACAGCAAGTATGAATGTGTGTATAGGTGACCCAACATGTGTGAAGGATTTAAGTTGGTAAGGATCTCAAGCCATCAGATCTGAAATATTCAGTAGCTTGGATTATATGAAGTATTTGTACAGTCCTTGGCATTTTCACTCAAATAATATAAATGCACATATTTTCTTCAATTTAAGTCTACAATTTCAGACTTCTTCCTCCTATCAAATAAAATTTAAACCATCAACACATTCAATCTTCCTCCTAGATGACACACTCCTTCCATTTCACAATAACTGTTATAGTTTCAAAATAATTACACTTTACTTTTTACCCTTTTTTAGATATATAGCCTACATTATAATATTCACTTTGTTTCTAATTTTATCCCACTTCTCTACCGCTCAACATTTTCATTGTACTTTTCCCACTTCTCTCTCACTTGGCAATCTTTTTCTTGGTTCTTGTGGAAAGTGAACTATAAATATTTAATTGAAAAGGAGGGCGTAAATGATTTCTATTGATTACTTGTCAAATTTCCAGCAAATTAAGTTGCTTCACATTTGCACATCCTGATGTCCTTCGCAACTCAAACCCCTAAAAGCCCCATTTCCTCTTTTTATTATATCTCTCCTCTCCTTCCTCTCCATTATTTTAGTTGGCAAGTAATCCATCAATCTAAAGTTAAGCTAGATAATCCAAAGCGCCTGTCCAGCCATACCCTCCATTAACAACGGTGACTCTACCAAACGACAGAGGCAAGTATAGGGCAGGAACTACAATTATAATATTCAATTGGTGTCTTATCTTCATAAAACTCCTAATTTTTTTTATATAATTTTATTTATTGAAAATCCTGTAATTAACAGAAATTATAATGTAGATTTCATACTTAATCAGAGTTTGTAAGATATTGCCAAGTTTAATGTTATTAAGGATATGCTATATTGAATTATGGGCTTCTCCTATGCCTGCTTCTCTATCTTATGAAATGGTCCCCAATTGGATCAGAACTTAGGCTCTCTGCTCTTCATTTTTGTAAATGTAGATTAAATCCTTTTCATGAAAACTTTCTAACAACTTTGCTACCTGAATTAAGTCAATTTACAGAAGACCATAGCTAGACTTTAAAATTAGAGGAGATTTGGTGGGTAATAAACTCCGATGAAAAAGCGAAACTTGATGCAGAAAAGGTTGAAAATTCTGAAAAGATAGAAGAATTATGGAAAAACTAACACCAGACAGGTGGTAAAAAAATTTCTCAACTCCCAAGGCTCAGCAGCCTCCAAGGCTCAACTGCTCAAGTCTGGTGATCAAGACTTAATAGCTTTAGGGTAACCATATCCCATTGGAAGAAGTGAAAGGTGGAAGAGAGGGTATTGCACACTCTTACCGTCCCCAAATGAGGGGAAACAAGCACTCATACCTCTTATAAAACAAATTGTGCAGCTAACAAAATATTCCACTAGTGAGACTCTTATCTCAGCCATCAGATTAACATATTGGCTCTTCTCAGTTTATCTTACATGCATATATTAGCGTGCATATGTTTGTATACTCATGCGCAGATGTTTGTAGAGTGTGCACATCTGTGTGTAATCACTATAATGTAAGGAAAGACAAGAATATTCAAATAATAAGATGATAACCTTCAGGTAGTCCAGCTCCAGTGACATCCTGCACTGCTCATGGAACTCTCTAGGAAGGCCCATGGCAGTTGAAGTGGAAGGAGAAAATTCAGATACCTGAAAAGAAAATGTAATTTCATAATATGCTCATCAATAGTTCCTTTCTTCAGAAGAAGGCCAAGGGGAAATTAAGAAAAGCGTCAGAATAATAATTGATAGAATTACCAGAGATTCAAGGAAATTTATACCAGTGAATTGAACATCCACACCATGACAGCCAGTAATTGCCTGCTTTATCTGCAAAATCAACGTAAAACGTGACATTAGTTTGTTTATGACCATCGACTAGGACATAAAACTTAATATAAAGGGTGGCAATTGGGGATAGGATAGAGAACAATGGAAGGGGGGATGGACACTAGTGGTAGCCAATGTATAAAAAAGCTCAAGGCGCACTAAAGCGATAGGGGTTCTGCTGCGCCTAGGCGCGCCTAACAGTGCGCCTCTTTGAAGTGAGGCGCACTACATGGGCAGTTAAAAAATTTTGGCCGAAGTGCGCCTTGGGTGCGCCTTAGGTGCGCCTCATGCGCCTAAGGTGCTTTTTGTGCGCCTTACCCAAAACGCCTCGCCCAGACTAAAATAAGCGCTCACCCTGATCGCCTTGCGCCTCAGCGCCTAGGCGCGCTTTTTCAAACACTGGTGGTAGCAAGGGAGGGTGATAGGTAACCCAAAAAAACATTGCCCGTATATCAAGTTATAGGTCATAAGGACAAACATGAGAAGACACTCCCCATTCTTGGGTTTTTTCCTAGCTAAAAAAATGGACTATTCAAAGAAGGGGCTAAAAAATAGATATAGGACTCCTCTGCAAAATTGCAAGTAGTGCTAGCCAAAAGCTTTAAACAGATATATTATACTAACTCTGTTCCATAATATTCTAAATACATTCCTTATAGTCCATTTCAAATAGTTCTTAACACTTTCACTTTATTCCATGTTTGGCAAACTCCTTTTACTACCATCCCTTACCTCACATTATTTACACACTTCCACCCACCTTCTCTTTTTTTTTCCTTACACCCACCATCAATTTTACACTTCCTCTCTTACTTTATAATTTATACACCATTTCTAACACCACCCACATTTTTACCGACTCTTCTATTTTTTAATTTTTAAATTTTTTTTTTATATATATGTACAAAAGGAAATGTTAAGAACATTATGAAACAGAGTTAGTAGAACTCAAGTGGATTCATAACATGACAATTATAAGAAAATAAAAAGGGACAAAAAATGAGTACAAAAATCAAAACATACTTAATAAAGCTAGCATATGTTAGCATCAGTTGCCATCTCAGAGTCAATGAAATCAGTAGGATATGAAAAAAGGAGTTTGTATCAATCTTTTTTTTTAAAAAAAATTACATTGTACTAAAAAAAGCAGGAGCAACATGTGAGCATAATATTATTCGCTAATAAAAACCTTCCGACATCTCAAAAGAGCTCAATGAGAGCAAATAAAACAAATCACTAACAAGCAAACCACTCAATGACTCAAACAATGAAGACAGCGTCGCCATAGTTCTTCAAGAAGCAACATGTCAATCTAAGAGTTATCATATGTTTCTATGTTTCCAAGAGACTTCATAGAGAGCATTCATTGGTCAGCAGCTCACACATGTGGTAAGGGATCTATGTCATCTAACAACTAAAAAAGAAGTTTTAAATAAATCCCTAAGTGGAAACAGCTTCACTGAACACCAAACAATAATGGTATACAGGATATGTTTGAACCCCCTCTTTCCCTCTCACTTCAATGATAGGCATACCTTGAATCATACTGACTTTAACACAAGGAAAACGAGTTTAGAATAATACAAGTCTCAAGTAAAACCATTAATCATGTAACCCAAATAAAAATGCATTTACAGTGATCAAACTAATCGGCCCTAGTCTTCAAAAAAAAAAAAGAACTAATCGGCATTATATATCTTCTGCATATGACAAACAAAGAGAAAGGTAAAACATGTGTACTGATCACAGGGATAAAACAGATAAAAACTTGGACATTTCATAAAATAAACATTCAATGAAAGCTACATATTGAGGAGTCGGTATGCAGAAAAGAAAAGGATAAAGAAATCCAGATCCATTTTAGAAATAGAGAAGTTTTTAGCTGTACAAGATAAAAGTGTAAGTTCAGTGGAAACATTCTTCTGTACCTGAAATAGAAATGCCTCCTTCTCATAAGCCACAAACTCTAACCTGCACACAGGGCATTTTTCTTTGAGTTTAATCCAAATGGATAATGATTCAACTTAGCAAACTCACAAAATCAATTCAGTTAAGCAATTTGGTCCCTTAGAAAAAGTTCATATCTCACTTATGGCCAAAAAAAAAAAAAAAAAAAAGGAAGCATAAGCTTCTGCAAAAGTTTTGTTTAACTTAATAGCATGCACTCTGCTCTCTCCATCTCTCAAAAGGTTTCTTAAACTAAACAGTCCACATCCCCATTTTTTGCCGCCAGTCCGCCAGATTCCTTTCGCACAACCTGCATTTTTCCTCAGGCTTGAATGTTTTGAAGGTCTGGTTTATCTTCTTATGCTGGCAAATTTAAAATTCATGGTATTTCCTATTGCTGACCCTTTTTCACCAATTTCTGCTGTGCAAAATTCTAATGTCAGGAAACTTGAGATTTTCTTTCTGTTGCTTAATGCATAAAGGGTCAAAGGGGCCATCTGTCCCAGTGTGGTAATAGAACTGTATGTTCCATCAAATGCTCTGCTTCCATTACAATATTCTGAGCTCTCCCCTGTTTCCTCTATATGTCCCTTGCCTAGTGGCAATAAACTAAGTACATTCTTGCTGCCAGCATCCCTGGTAACCCCTGCTAGTTTGTTGGTAAGAGGAAGAGCAACATACTTTTCAAGGTTGATGCAGCATTCTCAATGGAATAGGAACAAGAGTCGAGAACATCTATCTTGATAGCAGGAATGGTTCTCTATATAATCTTTTAGAAAATAGAATTGAGGGTATCTACAAAATGTACAAATATAATTATAAGCAAGTGTTAAAGCCTGGGTAAGCTTGGGATAGTATTCAGATAAGATTAAAGACAAAAGGTAGTAGAATATTTGCTATCCGGTGATGTGACAAGACCCACGCTGAGGGTTGAAGACTAGTAAACTCCCCATGGTCTGTCCTCAAATAAGGTTAGTTTAGAATTAAAAGGTCAAGGTTATGTAGATTGCATAAGTAGTGGCAAATATGACCTAAAAGACCATAAGAAATAAAAATCTTAGACCAATATTATGTCATAAGACTTTTTAAGACTTTTTTTTAAAAAAAAAAAAATCTGTTTTGAACATGGCACCTATAATGATTTATCCAGACCTAAAAACCTTTAAAAAATTTTAATAAAAAATATAAATAAAAATCAAGGTTCCAACCGCAACTGCAGCAATGTAGGGCCTGATCTATTCACCTTATTATTACTTATCTCAAGAAAAATAAGTGCAAATAAGTTAAGTTCAAGAAAAATAAGTTCTAGTTAGGGTTGACAAGAGTTACCCAAATTCAAATTACAACTAATAAGGATAGTATAAGGGACCGTTGGGTTTGTACAGAGTAAACGGAATGGAATGAACAAAGGAAAAGAAAGAGAATGGAATGAAAATCCCTCAAATTTACTAGGCTGCTTGTTTTAAAAAACAAAGAGAAACCAGCCACCAGTCCCACCACCACCACCACACAACATCCTATCTCCTTCACTTCCCACCATTTCCAGCCACCCCACCACTCGCTGCACCTCCCCCACTCCCAATAAAAAGCACAACCACTAAACAAAACATTTGCCTCATTACAGGTTTTGCTAAGTAGTAGATCTAGTAGCTCTTGAATTATTGTTCCCAACCTTACAATTAACCTTTCAAATAAAGACAGAAAGTGACTAAGTAATTTTGGTGTGAAAAACTGGACGATCCAGCTCGCACACCATGATAATTTGGAATGGACAAAAACCACAATCCAAGTGCAAAAGCAGGTAAAATTCGCAAGGGAGGGAGAAAATCAGGTAACTATGATATAGATAAGCCTATATGTAATAAACCACTCTTCATTAACAAAACCATGGATGATTACTTAACTAGAGTGCATAGTTTTTTTTTTTTTGTTTTTTTTTTTTTTTTAATATAATACTCCTTCCTTAATATGAGAGACACTTCCCTTGGTGCCATTGAAGTGGAAATCTTTATTACTCCCTTGTTCTTAATTTAATCGTCACACTTCCCATTTATGTTCATCCCAATTTAATTATAAGAGTTATAGATACTGCTATATAAACATCAAGCTAGTCGTCCTTTTATGAAATATACCCACTAATAAATTATCACTTTTCTTCCCACCAAAAGTTAGTGTCCCACACCATCTCTCATTCAATTACAAAATTTATATTTCGATCGCATTTACATTTCAATTATTATTATATAATAGCCAAGCTAACATGAACTTATCGCATAAAACAATGGGCAAAGCTTGGAAGACAATTAAATTGGGACAGAGGGAGTTCAAAGCAAAAAATAAATTTATAAAACCAGTATAGTAAATTTATAACTGCAGATGTGCTAAGTGAGTTACACAGCAGGAGGACCCTTTCCTCATCATCCAACCAATCTCATTTTACCCCTTAATGCATTAATAGACACTAGCAAGCAAACCCTTGCACGACAGAGCATATATAAAGAAAGAACGAAAAGGTAATATAAGACGAACACTAAATGGTTAGCACTTAGCAATATTAGCATACATTATGACCAGGTACTCACATAAGTCAGCTGCTAGGATGATATGAAAATCATATCATATATTATCAGCATGTGCACAACAAGAACAATTTTCCCGCCATCAGATATCATAGATCTTAAAACTCACCAGCCTCTTTTTAATAACTGAGCAGCCACAGAAGAAATCTTTGTTTGAACATAACCTTCAGATGAGCTTGCATGCTGCATGACAAAGCACAAACAGAAACTGGAAGAAGGAAGAGAAAAGTAAGTAAAACAAAGGCCAAATTGTTCATCTGAACAAGATACATCAAGGTTAAGCAAAATTTCGATGTTTCAAGGAGGAAGTATAATCGACAGTTTTTATGATCAACAAGGTCTATTCAAGATGTTTCCCCGTAATAACGCTGTTTAATGATTGAATAATTCATTATAAAAATTAAATTAAACTAAATTAAATTAAAAGCAATGCCATATTCTTAACACAATAAACAAATTTGATAGAATGTTCAGACTTGGTAGTGACATGTCAATGTGTACAAGAAATGAATTAAGTTAGCTTCAACCCATAAACTCAGACAACTGAACCTGATGCTGTTTATGTTCTGTAAGTCTCATGCTTATGTATTTATAAAATAAAAAGTTGATTGTCATGGGCCCAGTTGCCCACCCTAACTGAAAGTTCAAAGTAGCATAGTCCAAATTTTAGAGGTTTAAAACAAATAAAACCATCCTTGGTCTGAGAAAATTGTGAATGAAAGATTATATAGTAGCATATTGTCTCACTTTGCCAGTGTCTACCTCAGACAATTTATAAAAAATTTGCATGTTCCAGGTCCAAACTGAAGTGTCAAGTAACCACGGGAGTCACAATTCAAATACTTTAGACAAAATTCAAAGTTTCTAACATATGTCAAAATGTTTACAAAAAGCACAAAAACACGACTGGAAAAATGTTTTCGAACTCTAGCACAATCAAAAGTCCTCAAATTGCTAATTCAACAAATAAACTCACTTAATCAAGCTTCCTTTATCCACAGGTGTGAGAATCCCCCATTCTCTAAGAGCTGCATCTCGGATTGCAGCAGCAGCCTGAAACCTTGCATTTGCCACTTGAGAATTCTCTGGTGCAAAGTAAAAAAAAAGGGAAGTTTAGTAATAGATAAAAAAAATAAAAAGAAAAACTGACAAAAACTTTGGCAAGAATAAAGCCATTGCCAAAGCCCACCAAGGCTATAAAATATAATTAGTTTTTGGTTTCAAACAAACATCGAATAAGTAAAGTTGGCCGCCAATTTATAGGTGTCTCCAGCTAAACAAAAAGAGTGAACACGTTTGATTAATTAATACTAGGTGCAGGTAATCCAACCACCCAATCAGCCTTCTTCCATCCATACAATTTCCCCCAACTCCCCAAGACTTTCACAATCACAAGTTCCCAAACATTCTCCCAGTTTATATTTCCTCTAGAGGGTACGCCAAAGTAATCAAGGGAAAGGATATTAAAATCTCACTTTAACAGCAAGCTCTCCAACAAGTTGAAAACTAGAAATAAGATATCAACGTTTGATCTTGAAATCGACTCAATTCCGCAAATTCAAGAACACCTTCCAATCCTAAAATAAATAGTACCATCATATACATTCATCTGAAAAATAATTAGGTTTCCTCTTACTCCCTAGAGTTTTAAATCCCTCCATTGTACACTATAAGTCTTTTGCATCCTCTCAAATTGGCATAATAACCTACACCAGGCAATTCTAACCCAGACCCGACCCAAATGAGCCGGACCCATGACCAGAAATTAACCCAAAAACATCGACCCAATTTTAACCCGAATCTACTCGATTTGTACCCACCCTGAAAATGATATTGACCCGACCCGAAGTTAACCCAATACCCGAAATGACCTGACCTAAAATTGACCTGACGCGAACAAACCTGATACCCGAAATGTCACAAACTAAAATTACCTTATAGATGAACTAAAAATGTCTGGTACCAAAAATGACTCAAATTGTTCGTCTCCAACCGTAGCCAATCTCATAAACCGAATTGATATTTCTTATATAGCAAAAACAAAATATAAAACTATCGATTTGAGCTTGATCCACAAATAACCCAAACATGACCCGACACGAATATGACCCGAACATACTCGACCCGAAAAGGGCCTGGCCCAAACATACCTAACCCGAAATTGACTAGACTCGAACGCAACCCGATACTCCTGAGTCGCCCGAAACCCGAACTGACCCGACCCAACCCGAAATTAACCCGACCCAAATGACCTGTTTGCTAGGTCTATACTAACCACAATGGTAATAAAATATGTGACAACGGACTCATGCATCTAAAAACATCAATCATCATCACCAAATATTAGCAAGAATCCAACCACTATCACCCACAAGGCTACAAGCCCTTACCTCTCGATCACAACCAAGTCACCTTATTATAA
The DNA here is from genome assembly GCF_948465745.1 of Chenopodium album. Lineage (NCBI taxonomy): Eukaryota > Viridiplantae > Streptophyta > Magnoliopsida > Caryophyllales > Amaranthaceae > Chenopodium > Chenopodium album. Next base: position 15,755,697 of record NC_137846.1, read on the forward strand.
GGTTTCTTAATATTTCTACTCATCAGCCGTCTCTTTAATACTTTATTTTGCTTCGTGAGCCACAAAAGCACATTGGCATTGCAAAATGGTGTTAAATCTCAAAAGAACATCTCCTAACGGGTTATTTAGCACTTTGACACCTTCATGGTATAAACTGTGGTGAGCAAAATGGCCCCTAAACTTATTTAGCAAATCCTTTTCAAGAAAAGAGTGATAAAATTGTAGTGATGATTTTCCCAATAGCAACAATCTAAGCTAACTCAACTAAAATTGCCACTAAAGCATCACATCCCAACCACCCTAGGCCAATGATATCCCAACTATCCTCCCATTAAATCTTCATATCTAGGCCAATATCAAAATCTTGTACAATGACCAGATTTTCTACGGCATCATTATTTCATAATAGGTGAGTCAGTGATAACCTCTTAAAAAAATATAAAAAAAAAAAATAAAAAAAAAAAAAAAAACTCCCTAACTCCTTAAGAACTCATGCGGACACTCTTTAACCCAAGGACAATCACAGTTCCTACTTCTCCTCCCATTTACTACAAATAAGTATACCCCTCTCTCGCCCATCAACCATTCAACATTTCACATCTTCAAAGTTCTACTATGTTTTTCCCTCAAAACCACCTCCTCCACCTCATTATTAAGATCCATGGTATTAAACTTGTCTTCCTCAAAACGTTATTGATCAACCAGTGCAATCTCCCGCAAAAGTTAGACCCTTCACTCCCGAGATCCCAAAAACCCTCCTTAATTCATACGTTTAAAATATCCTTTAAAAATTCACTCTCTAATAATCATAAACCTTACTCAACCTAGCCTCCTCCAACAATCCAAATTAGAAGCCCACATTTTGATGAATAGCCTCTTTGATATCCTGTGAAACTATTAACTTGCCCAGTCAACAAAATGGATGGAAATGATACTTCAATAAGATGCAATACAATTGTCAAGACACTGACATTCAATTCCATCACCAACGAGCATCAAGCATGCTCCTCCATCAAGAACTAAATATTATTTCTTTCTACCGAAGAGCTAAACTGGACAGGGGCCAAAACCCAAATGTAAATAAATCAACAAAACTTATGCTCACCAAGAATAAATTTGCAAGCTTGATATGGCTGAGGAGATTGACTGAGTGACAAAATAGTAGCCTCGGCAGCAGCAGGATTTACATGCATCTGAAAGAGATGCGAGGAAAGTGGCAATTATGATCATGTTCTATAGAATGAAACAGCGAGAGGAGATAGTAGAAACAAATTTTAATATGTGAGGCATGTACATTTCAGTTCAATCAAACAGCAGTGCATTAGAGAATCAAAACAAAGAGGGGAAATGTACAATTGCATGTACAATTTCAGATTCTAATTTAACCAAAAATGGCATAAGCTTAGGCACTCAATGCATAGTCGAAAGACCAAAAAATACGCTATTACAAACTACACATAGCTGCCAGCTACATCAACGCCCATGACAATTAGTACACGAAATTTATACACAAACAAAATGAGGGTAATTGCACCCGAAACAATTGGTACTCCAATGTCCACGCATAAAAAACAAAATGGGGGTGACAAAATTAGGCGAAAACAGAATGGCAAACTACACTAACAATTGGTACTCCAAACAAATACACAAACAAAATGGGATAACAAAAATCAGGCGAAAACAACGTTACAGATCAAATCCCAATAACAATTATTACTCGAAATACATACAAAAACAAAATGGGGGTGGCAAAATTTAATCGAAACACGATAATACATATTAAACAGAGCTCCTAATTTCAAACTAAACTAAATTGACAAAATTAGCAATAGAAGAAGAACCTGAATTGAACTGCAAGCAAGTTCAATTGTACGCATTATAGATTGAAGACGACCCAAATCATTGCCATTATCTCCTTGCATACTTCGAAATTTGAGTACCTTAACAAAAAAAAATTTATGAAGTTTCAAATTCGATAAATCATATGAATGAATAAAATAAAAATGGCGGATGAACTAACCAGTGATTGCAGAGAAATTGAAGAAAGTAAAGATGAAAAGAGAGCCGCTTCTAACGGCCGTGCAGTGGTACTTTAATTGAATCGGTAGGCCGTGTTTGAAGCTCGAAGTGTTGAGACGGCGATTTCCGGCGAGTGTTGGTTGCGTCTTCGACGGATGGTTTTTTCAGTGTTTTGGGGTTTGTGCTGGTAGTCGTATTTAGAAAGTGACTTAATTTTTTTTTTTTTTTAACATTCAATTACAAAGTTAAATGAATAAAAAATTGTAATATGGAGTAATAAACTTGAGTTAAGGTAAAATACAGTTCCTGAACTTTGGTATTTGTAGCATTTTAGTCACTTAACTTTTAAATGAGGCAAAGTGGTCCCTTAACCACCCATGCCTCACCCTTTCTGGTGGAGGAAAAGCTTAATCAGTAAAGTTTAGGGACCATTTAATATGACATGTCATTTTTTTTTTCAAGCAAAAGTTTAGGGACTTGTTAGATCACAAGTCAATTAATTAAATTAAATATAAAATAAAGCTTAGGGATTTATAAAGTGGGGTTTTTTTTTTTACCAATTAAATATTTATAAAGTGAGTTGACAAGAATTAAAAATTGCTAATAAAATTTGATAATCATGATTTGTTTCCTTGTTTTAGTGGGAGTAGGATTAGAAGTTTTTTTTTTTTTTATTTGAAACTTTTTTTTCTTTTCCTATTTAAGTGGAGTAGTAGTACGTAGGTTAGGCAGCTTGGAGGTTAGGTAATTTTCTTAGCTTTTTAGTTTAGTTTTATATTAGTTTTAACTTATTGTCAGTTACTTTGTTTTCATGGTTTTGTTAATTCGTATTCTTTTAGTTTTATTTTAATTCTCCGTATTACATTAGTTTAATTTTATTGCTATTATTGCTTTCATTATTCTTGCTTTTGATATGCTTACTTTAATTACTTTGATTAGTTTAGATTTAATTATATACGATAGTTTTATTCTAGGGTTGTGGGGATCCATGAATAATATGAAGCGATGATTTATTATTGTTGATTGTCAATGCTTGATTAATTTCCTATTGATTGATTTAATGCTATGCAATTAGATTTGCCCAGATTTAATTGTATGAGTTATGCAATATTGATTCAAGATTCGAGAGATGAGAATTGATGTTTAGGCTTAGTTTCAATAGACAAGTTAATTTATAAATGGTTAGGTCAAGATTCGAGAGATGTGATTTAATACTGGTAAATTAATTTTGTGATTGTAATATGTAGTGAAAGCCCTTTATGATCTGATTAATTGATGCTTGATTATTGTGTTTTACCCTGCAATATTATTTATTGGTGAACCTTTGCCCTAGGCTTTTATTGATTGATTTCTCCCTACTTTAATTCTCCTTAGTTTAATTTCCCCAATAATATCTTGGTTTCTTAATAATTTAAATTATAATAATTTATTAGAAATAAAAGAACATTGTTTCCCTGTGGATTCGACCCTAGCTACTTCCCTATCTATTTTAGTTAGTGGTTTTAGGAATTACTTTTGATTAGGTGATACGACTTTAGTCTGTCAATATTTAAGTAACAGTTTTGTAACACTTAGATAATAGGTAGCACTTGTATGTAACACATATGTAATTTGTAACACTTCAAAGTAACACTTTACATAGAGTAACACTTTCAGGAGTAACACTTTGATTATGGGTAGCACTTTAAAAAAAAAAAAAAAAAAAAAAAAAATCGCCTAAATCTCCTTTCACTTTCTGCTAGCTCTCTCTCTCTCTCTCTCCTCTATCTTCACTTTTCCCTCTTTTCTCCATCCACCTCTACGATTCACACTTTCCATCTTCTTCAATGGAGAAGCTCAAAATCTCTCTGAAATTTTTACCCCAATCTTTAGATCCTTACTCCTCTTAACGTCCTCACCAAACTCTAACTTCTTAATAAGAACTCAACGACCAAACCCTAACCCTAGCTCCAACTCAATCTAACCATCAAACCACGAGTAGAAGACGACCCCTATGTCTGACGGAGATCAATTCGGCGGCGAAGAAGAGATGACAAGCCGTACAAAATGTCGTCTTCATTCGTATGAGATGAAGTTGCTGCTGCCGAAAATCCTTCCCTCTCTCTCCTCAATTTTCGCTCAACAGATCCCTAATTTTCATTCTCACTCTTCAATTTCCACAATACTAGCAAAATTAGTGTCTAAACAACATGATTTCTTCTAGTGAGCTCAAATTCGACGAATTTTATCGGTTAGATGTCTTTTCCTATTCTAATTGTGTTTGAAATTTGATAATTTTTGAAGTTTTTGATTAATTGTTCTGTGATTCGCATTTTTGAATTAAACCTGATTTGTAATGTGTTTGATTTTTTCATCATTAATGTTGTTCTTTGTGCTCTGTATTTTGATATTGCCTAGCTCAATCAAGCTTGAAATTGTTTATTTATTTTTTTATTTTGTAGAATTATGAGTGTTGTAGAGGAAATTGCTTAAGAATGTTGAATATTTGAGCATTTGAGTGGATGCATTCTCTATATTATCATAATACTACTATTAAATGATATGATGAGGCCGTGAAATTTTGATTGAATTGGGTTTGGGAAATGCTAAAAGGTGGATTACTTTTTAATATGTTTGTTGTTGTTTGGATATTGTTGTGTTTGTGTAGTTGAATTGAGAAGTACTATTACTACTGTTAATACTATATGCCTACTACTATTGGGTTTGAGGAAAGTTGACTAGACGAGAACAAGAAGTTATTTAGTATCATTTGCTTGTTTTTTTAGAGGATCTAAAGCAGCTTGTTGCTCTTTGTGTCCGTTTATTGGACAATTATTCTTCCAGCCAAGAACCAATCATTAAGGTGCTTTTGTTTTGCCCCTTTTATTTCTACTAGGGGAGCCCACGCGCGACATAGCTAGACATCGTAGCGAATTATTATAGACTTTTACTGGACCTATGTAATATTATGACATTAGATGACAAAAGCATGATTTGCACTTTCCTTGATAATGTAACATGGTAGGTATCAGGAAATAGCATGACAAATTCTAACATTTACACTGTAATACACTCACTTCAATCTGGAAAGATGATAAGCAGCACCAAAAAAAATTGCAACATTTTAAGGACGTCAAACACAAAATTGTTGATAAACATCATTTTTCAGATAAGAGTTTACCATTCTTCTCTGCACTCCCAAATATCCACTCGAGATCATCTTCTTGTTTACTATCTCAACCTCTCAATCTAGGTTGTATATATTAAAGTTACAATTATCAAACATCTTCATAACGTATTGGAATGTATACATCAGGTCAAACACGATTTTAAAATAGTCCAGATTGGTAATTTGTGTGGATGATCAATCTTTAGTACCCTTTTACTCATAATAAGTGCTCTAATTGGTAGGTATTAATTATAATTGATTGGATAACACAAAATGAATGTAGGAAATATGAAAAGAATTTCAATACAGAGTATTAGTCGCAAATGACAAAAATTGCTAAGTATATGCAATTTATTTATTTTTTTAAATCAAGTTTCCTATGACAGATTGATAACATAGTATGCTGCACAATTAACTAAATATAACCTCCATTTTGCAGACTAAAAGCTTTTAACAGTTATTAAGATATTTATTGCGATAATACCTTTGATTCCTAAGTACCTGGAGTATCAAAACAACTTTGAAGAATTAGTGTGTTGAAGTGTCTTTTCATCATCATCCATGTCATCAAGATTATTTCTCAACAAAAGCATCATGTGATTCTTAACCAAATAGGGTTTGTTAATTAAACCAGCCATTTTTCTTACTTTATTATATGAGCAAGGTGCAAGATCTTTGACAGGCTTAAGTCGTATCACCTAATCAAAAGTATTACCTAAATCCTCTAACTAAAGTAGATAGGGAATTAGGGTCGAATCCACAGGGAAACTAGTCTTTCTACTCCTAATTAATTAATATAATCTAAATTATTAAAGTAACCAATTTGTTGTTTATAATGTGAAATTATACTACGAAGATTAAGTTTAGGGAGAAAGTCGATAATAAGAAGGCCTAGGGTCACAGGTTCACCAATAATTAATAATCCGGGATAAAACATAACAATTAATAATTAACATTGCACAAATAACATGATTAACAGGCTCTCGCAATTTATTAAACAACATAGATCTAACAGGCTCTCGCAATTTACTAGATCTAAGTTCCTATTGAAAATAGCCTTTAATATTAAATTAACATCTGCTCGATTCATCAATTCAATATTGCTAAACATTCACAATCAAATTACATCTGCTCGATTCATAATCTAATTGCAAAGAATCAAAACAATTCAATAAGAAGTTATCATGCAATATCAATAATCAATAATAACAAATTATCCCTTCATATTAATTATGGATCCCCATAAACCCTAGAATTAAACTACTCAGACATAATTAAATCTAAACTAAACGAAGCAATAAAAGTAGTCATGATAGAGTAAAGAAATAAAATAAATAACTGAGATTAAAAGAGAAGAAATCGTTACCAAAGTTAAAAGGAACCAGAGTTGTAGAGAGAGAAAATAATACTAAGAGTTTAAGAGAAGAGATAAAGAGAAAAGTTAGAGAGAGAAAAGAGAGAGTAAGGGAGGGGAGAAGAGAATTCTAAACTTGCTTAACAAAAACATATTTATAATAAGCAAGAATCCTAAACTAAAACAAACTAAACGATGCTTAAAAGATCTATCAGAGACACGCGCCCGACCGGGCGCTACACCGCCCGACCGGGCGCGCCTTTTTGATCGGGCGAAGGGCTGTTGCGATATAAGTCTTCTTTGCCCGATCGGGCGCGCCATCGGGCGGACCATCGGGCAAAGCATCGGGCGGACCATCGGGCGGACACCCTTGGGCCGCTTGGACTCCTCGTTTAGGCTCGTAAGTTGGCCCAAACCAAATATCCTCTTTGGGGCTTTAATCATTCGGTCCAAATGCCTCGTCTTCACACAAGTCGAGCCCTTATTCACCGGTTTGATTACTCTAACCGATCTTGGGCTACGAAAGATGGTCGTGCTCCTCCAATGCTCGTAGTTGCTCCATAAAATCCCGGGAAAGTACTCCAAAGGTGCAATTCCCTACAAAACTCAACCAAAACTACGAAAACATTAGAAAACACATATTAGTAATAAAAGTGGCTCTAAAGAGCCAAAAACACTACTAATAATGACCAAGGGACGGGGGTAAAATACTACATAAACTAGACATATCAAACTCCCCCAAGCCAAACCTTTGCTTGTCCCTAAGCAAAGAGCTCATCAATGAACATATAAAACATTCCTCACCCCAATAATAAAATCAAGCACAGACGATTCAAGGCAAATCTAATGACATGCTTCAATATCAATCAATCTCATTCATCCAATCACTCTTCCTCCCCAACAATTGTCAAATAGAGCAAACCACACGAGCATATAGCATTCAAGACTAGTGCTCACACACTCAACTCTCATTTATGTGGCGAGTAAAAGATGTACTCGATCGCTCTCCAACCACCCTTTTATGTGAACAATGCCCTCCCAAACTCACACACTCGTGTGTTTAAAAAGATAAGCACTCAACCTAATAGTCGACTCGGAATATGTCAATTCATACACTAGTGGAAAAATTGTCATTTGTAACACCCTATTTGTAACGGGCATGATAAATTTCGTTACAAATAGAGTAATTGTAACGGGCAAAATATATAACCGTTACGGAAAAAGTCATTTGTAACGGGCAAATAATTGTCCGATACGAATAGTTAATAATCGTAACGGGCAAATAATGCACGTTACGGATAATTAATATTTGTATCGGACAAATATTAAGTCCGTTACGCGGTTACACAACGCTAGGGTTTAATACGGAGTACTCCATCCTAAATCTCTTTCGCAGCCGTTTTTTTCCTCAACTCTCTCTCATCCTTTCTCTTACCTTCTTTCTCAATCTCTCTCTCTCTCTCTCTCTCTCTCTCTCTCCTCCTTCCTTCCTGATCTTCTTTCTCTTCTTCCTCTATGCATGTTCACGGCGCATCAGTCGATCCTAGCTAGCAACGGCGGCAGTGACGGGCTGAATCGCCGCTCTAAGTTTTTGTAGGCATTGTAGCCGAATCGCCGCTCTCCGGTGTACAATTCTGGTGAAGAAGATGATGCAGCGGAGGATCTGGTGTTTACCTCAACGAAGTTTTCTTGGTAATTTCCCCCTTTTTTGGATTTTTGATTGAATTTGATATTTTTTCTTATTATTTGTGTTTTAGCGATTTTAATTTTTTTCTTTTTTTTTTAATTGCTTGGAGTTGATTAGGTGAGAAGGGAAGAAGGATTAGGCATCGGAGATAATCGCCGGTGATTGCTAGTGAGAATAGGAGTTTTCTGGCTGTGGTCGCTTCTGGTGGGTTGAATCTATAGAGGTATCATATTGTTGATGCTGTTGTTGTTACTCGGATTCTTAAAGCTGCTCTTGTTGTCCCTTTTTAGAATGTGAATTTCATTTGGGGCTATGAAAGGTATCATATTCGCTTCTGCTCTTGTTCATGGATCGATGTTATGCCATATCTTGTCTTGTGTGGTCATATTGTGTGTTCATTTATATACTCCTTTTCTCCCATAACCTCAGTTAAGTGAGTGAGTTTATGTTTACCATGTCTATTTCCTTGGACATTTCTTGTTTAGATTTGGTGCCATCTTTTATTTTCTGGGATTAATAACCTCAATTGGGCATGTACTATTAATTTTCATGACTATGGGTTTGCCATGCCCGGTTTTTTTTAAGAAATTTTAAGTACCAACCCAAATGTGTAACCTCTAAATTTTATGGTAGGGCTCGCTCTTTCGAATTTCGTTGTAGGATCTTGCTGAAAACTGTCTTTCTTGCTCCTATTTGCTGCATCATTGCTACCTGTTTGGAAACTCTAGTGGTTTTGTTCTAGGGTTTGCTTGATTTTGTATTTTCTGACTGTATAAGAAGTGTTCATTGTTTTGCTCTGAATGTAATATGGGTTGTTGCTGATTTAGTTTGTTATATGAGTAGAATGCTTCAATTTTATGTCTTAATAGGTTACTTATTTATTTGTAGTGAATAAACTGCGTTATCAGGTTTTGATGGAGTGGAGATCCATGGAGCCCATGGCTACCTCATTGACCAATTCCTAAAAGATGGATGTACAAAATTTAAGCTTCATCAAGACAGTATACAATTCTACAAGATTTTTCAAGTTCTTAGTCTACTATATGGAATATAAAACTTGTTTAAATTTTCATGTTGTATTACAGAGTATTATTTATTTAGTAGCTTTTGACTCATGTTGAGAGTTGTTGTAAAGTCAATTTGGACATTTGTGAAAGTTGTATCTTTGATTTTATAATTAATTCAATTTTACATTTATTATTATTATTGATAATAGTAATTAAAATTTGGCATCATAGCAGATTATCAGGATAGCAGACTAACAGGTTTCACCTGCTGCATTTTTTTTTTAATTTGGGTTCAATTGTATTTGTAACGGGCGGTTAAAATGCCCGTTACGAATAACTTGTTATTCGTAACGGACAGTCAAACTGTCCGTTACAAATAACCCGTTATTCGTAATGGGCAGTTTGACTGCCCGTTACAAATAACGGGTTATTCGTAACGGGCAGCGCCCGTTACGAATAACATAGTCTATCCGTAACGGCAGCATACGTAACGCCCGTTGCCCGTTACGGATAGGCTATTTTTGCCCGTTACGGATAACTATTTTTCCACTAGTGATAATTTGCATTGATAAACAACACTTTCACATCTACACAACTCTATGCACAAGGTCGGAAGGTCTTTAAAAGCTTGTAACGTAAGGTTAGGTTAAGGGGTAGGATAAATTTGGGGATATGTGAGAGAAAAATTAAGCTATGCATAAAGGGAGCCAAAACCTAATAAACCCATGATCAAATATAATGATCATACACATCTCCAACATAACCAACTCCAATAACAATCCACCAAATATACTCCAAACAATATAAACAATCCCAACTCTTACAATATCACTCATAAAAATATGACAATGTAGAACTTGAGTGAATAAACAAACTTTGAACTCATTCTTTTTTTCAAACTTGATACTTTTTTTTTTCTTTGAATTTTTCTTGGGCAACTTTCATATAGATAATTTGAACATATAACAATTTTTTTTCTTTTGCTTTTTTTTTTTCTTTTTATTCCACATTGGAAATTTCAACTTTGAAACACAAATTCTTATTTTTTCCAATCACAAAAATCAAAGAACAAATTACTCTTCTTATACCTCCACATTGTGCAAATAATGTGCACACTACAACTCCCTCACCTCACTAACTATAGCTCCCCCAAGCCAAGCTTGGGAATAGTAACCAATGGGGCTAAAAAGGCTTGTAATGTGGCTAAATAAACAATAAAAGGGCACAAGCAACAACATGGGTAGCAAAATGGGAACAAATGTATCTAATATCGTCTGAAGGCTACCTAAAAGAATGAACGCCTTCGTCCTCCTCATGTGCATAATAGGTGAGTCATGAAATACTACTCATAGTTGCAAACCAATACTCAAATTCATTGACATACCAGGAACTAAACACACATTCCTAACCAAATCAACTAGTCAAGCACTATATTCACAAGTAGTTGGACAAAATTGACGCATGTTTAGGCATCCAAGCAATTAAACTTCAAATCATGACCAACAAGTCCACAATGCTTATCATCAATAACCAAGAATCAAAACAAATTTTCTCAAGTATGGGGCATAGAGAAGCATGATTTACAATTCATTGGAACGTATTTTTAGATTTTTTAATTTTTTCAATTTTTTTGTATTTTTCTTATAGGAAAGCAATAAAACTACACTAGAAAAGCAGTAAAACTACACTAAGCATACCAATAAAAAGAGAGAGAGTGAAAGATATACCATATGAACACGAGAACCTCCCCCCAAGCTAAATCAGACAATGTCCTCATTGTCTTAAGGGGAAGCAAGTATTCAAGGTGACTACTCTTCATCATCACCACATCAATGTCACCAAAGCCTCAGGATTGCAATGCATCTCTTTGGAACAAAATTGGGCAAGAAAGAAACAAAGTGTTAGTGGAAAAAAGATAAAAATTGAGTCAGGTGCACTAATCTGATCATAACTTTTGATATATAGATGATAATGCAGTGATTCTAATTGCATTGGAAAGTAGACTTAAAGAGCTTTCCAACGATAGGTCACACGCCCAAATCCAATAAGAAACGCAAAAGTTATGGCCTGTTGAAGTTGAGCAGTTTTGCTGATCCGCTCTCGCGCCCGGTCGGGCGCCACACCGCCCAGTAGGGCGGTATAAACCCTTTAAATTCTCTTCGTTCTCGCGCCCGGTCGGGCAGTCGAAATGTCCGTATTCGTCAACTCTCGCGCCCGGTCGGGCGGTCCTTCGCCCGGTCGGGCAAAAATTGTCAATTTTTCACCCTTGCTCTCGCGCCCGGTCGGGCGGTCCTTCGCCCGGTCGGGCCCGAGGCAATGTTTGGTACGAGAGACTCCTTCTCTTTTTTCCAAATTTGACTAACTCTTTTCCTTCTAACCTGTATAACTCAATAAACTCATTAAACTCTCTCCTCTCTCCTCTCACAAGAAATAGAAAGAAGACTAAAAAAAACAAGAAAAATACGTGTTGCCTCCCGCAAAGCGCTGGTTTATTTAGGTCCCGCATGACCCTCTTACCACATGTCGGGAAGTTAAGCCCCTTGGCCTATCGCCTGGTCTGGTGGTTCTTCACCCGGTTGAGCGATTTTTAAACCACGACTCGGCTTCCTAACACACCCTGTAAGGCGCCAATTCACCCTATTGGGTGGATCCTCATTGGCTTGAACTGGTGGGTCTTTACTTTTATTCGATTGAGAACCCTTTTTGACCGTTGGTTGCCTCGATTTATCACTTTGTTGAGCTATTACAACACGATCTGGTGGAACTCTCACTATAGGCTCAGTTTCCGCAACTTGTGTACTTATTTCCACCTTCTCATATTCAAAACCAAGACCTTCACAGTATAAGGCTCTCTCTATTGCGTCCACTTCCTCTATCCATCGGTTAGTTGTACCTGTAGAAGATGCAACACACGATACCGCCTCCGAGGGATCTTTAACAAAAGCCTGGGGCTTATTAGAACAATTACCAACCACATCAATTTTATAACACTTCTCCTCTAGCATGGGGCTTTTAGGGGTATTATTCAAATTAAAAATAATTTTATCATCCGCTACTGATAGTGTCAATTTACCACATTTTACATCAATAATTGCTCCTGCAGTATTAAGGAAGGGTCTACCCAAAATGATTGGGGTTTGCAAATCCTCAGACATATCAAGAACAACAAAATCCACAGGTATATAAAATGTACCTACTCTAACAGGGACGTCTTCTAATATGCCTATGGGGTATTTAGAAGAACGATCGGCCATTTGCAGAGTAATATTAGTAGACTTTAATTTACCCATTTTTAGCTTTAAACACACAGATAATGGCATGACACTAACACTAGCGCCCAAATCACACAATGCATTATCAATCATTAAATTGCCAATATGACAAGGGATAGAAAAACTACCGGGATCTTTTAGTTTGGGTGGAGATTTATTTTGTAGTACGGCACTACATTCAGCAGTAAAAGCGATAGTCTCTACCTTACTAATAGACCTTTTCCTAGTCAATATTTCTTTCATGAATTTTGCATATGCAGGTATTTGCGTGATTAATTCTGTAAAGAGAACTGTTACCAGCAAATCCTTCACCATGTCAAGGAACTTACCAAACTGCTTATCCACCTTGGTTTTCAAATGTCGATTTGGGAATGGTAGTTTGATAATTGGTTGTTGCACATCATTACTCCTGTCTTGAGTTACAACCTTCCCTGGAGTTTTACCCTGCAATGTATCATTAGAAATATTAGTATTACCCTTTAGCCCTGTAGGGCTAGGATTAATATCCCTTGGTATAAAGGAATCAGGATTAGCAATTTCTGTTGAAATAGGTTCATCTTCTTTGGGCATAGGAGGCCCATCATAGTGTGAACCACTCTTGAGGGTAATTGCAAACGCCTGATCTGTGGGTTGTACTGGTTGCGATGGTAGGGATCCTTGTGGGCGAACCTGAAGAGCAGCGGCTAACTGTGCAATTTGAGTATCTATGACTTTATTGTGGGCTACAATCGAGTCAATTTGTGAGTCTCTACTCTCCATATGCTTTTGCATACTAGTTAACATCGCTCTAATTTCTGATAAAGCTGGGTCAGAAGGTGGTGGAGGAGTTTGTGGTTGGTTTTTCTGGCCAGCATTGGGATGGTAATATTTCTGCTGAGGTGGTGGTGCTGGTTGTTGTGGTTGTTGTGGAGGTGGAGGTGTGAGATTTTGCACATTAGTACTCTTGTAGGAAAGATAATGATGGTTCCGATACCCGGGATTATAGGTGTTGGAGTATGGGTTATTTTGCTTGATGGACTGAAAAGCGTTAACCTGCTCCATGGAACTCCTACACTCATGTTCCCAATGACCTACAATTCCACAATTTTCACAGAAAGCATCATTAGCATTATTATCAATTGCAGAAACATTAGCTATTTTATAATTAGCAGTAGTAAGGTTATCCAATTTCTGACAAATAGAGGTTAATTGAGATTGCAAAAAGGATACATAATCGACGTGGTGTTTTCCCTTGTTTGCAAAACCTCTAGGATTCCCATATTGGGAATTATGGATCGCCATATCTTCAATAACCTGACCTGCATCATCAACATTGAGGTTCATAAACCTCCCATTAGCTGCAGAATCCAAAATTGCTCTAGAAGAATTTCCGATCCCATTGTAGAAAGCTTGTATCAACTGCCACTGTGCTAAGTTATGATGAGGGCACTCTCTCTGCAGGTCTTTGAATCTCTCCCAAGCTTCATATAGTGACTCATCTGGCTCTTGGGCGAAATTTTGAATTCCGCTTCTCAATAGAGCTGTTTTCTCTGCAGGGTAATACTTGTTATAAAAATTCAAAACAAGAGTCTCCCAATTAGTAATGCCAAGTGCAGTTCTATTTAAACCATTAAACCACAGTTTAGCTTTTCCACATAAAGAGAAAGGAAAGAGAATCTCCCTTATTTGGTCTTGCGTGACCCCAGCTTGCCTTATAGTGTTACAATATTGACAGTAGTCAGCAATGTGTAGATTTGGGTCTTCACCCTTAACTCCACTAAATTGCTTCCTTTCTATCATCGTGATGAACTGGGGCTTGATCTCGAATTGAACTCCCTCGAGATCTGGCGTAGGAGAAAGGTGGGGAAAATGCGCCAAAGATGGTTGAGAATAGTCGCTGAGCTTTTTAGGTGGAATTTCTCCCATCTCTAATTCTGATTCTGAAGAAGTGTCTGGATCACTAGAATCACTAGAATCAGATGAAGGGTCTCTAGGAATTTCACCACCAGAACTCGCCAATATTTGCCTGTATAAATTCTTTTGCCTATGGAAAGAGCGCTCGATCTCAGGATCGAATGGAATGTAGCCTGATCTGGAACACCTGGGCATAAACAAAGAACTAAACAACAAATATGAGAACTGTCCCAAAGAACTTATGTTCTCCGGGACGAAGGAAAATAATCTAGACTACAAAAACAATTAGAAATAAAAAATATAACCGTTTCCCCGGCAACGGCGCCAAATTTTGACAGGCTTAAGTCGTATCACCTAATCAAAAGTATTACCTAAATCCTCTAACTAAAGTAGATAGGGAATTAGGGTCGAATCCACAGGGAAACTAGTCTTTCTACTCCTAATTAATTAATATAATCTAAATTATTAAAGTAACCAATTTGTTGTTTATAATGTGAAATTATACTACGAAGATTAAGTTTAGGGAGAAAGTCGATAATAAGAAGGCCTAGGGTCACAGGTTCACCAATAATTAATAATCCGGGATAAAACATAACAATTAATAATTAACATTGCACAAATAACATGATTAACAGGCTCTCGCAATTTATTAAACAACATAGATCTAACAGGCTCTCGCAATTTACTAGATCTAAGTTCCTATTGAAAATAACCTTTAATATTAAATTAACATCTGCTCGGTTCATCAATTCAATATTGCTAAACATTCACAATCAAATTACATCTGCTCGATTCATAATCTAATTGCAAAGAATCAAAACAATTCAATAAGAAGTTATCATGCAATATCAATAATCAATAATAACAAATTATCCCTTCATATTAATTATGGATCCCCATAAACCCTAGAATTAAACTACTCAGACATAATTAAATCTAAACTAAACGAAGCAATAAAAGTAGTCATGATAGAGTAAAGAAATAAAATAAATAACTGAGATTAAAAGAGAAGAAATCGTTACCAAAGTTAAAAGGAACCAGAGTTGTAGAGAGAGAAAATAATACTAAGAGTTTAAGAGAAGAGAGAAAGAGAAAAGTTAGAGAGAGAAAAGATAGAGTAAGGGAGGGGAGAAGAGAATTCTAAACTTGCTTAACAAAAACATATTTATAATAAGCAAGAATCCTAAACTAAAACAAACTAAACGATGCTTAAAAGATCTATCAAAGACACGCGCCCGACCGGGCGCGCCTTTTTGATCGGGCGAAGGGCTGTTGCGATATAAGTCTTCTTTGCCTGATCGGGCGCGCCATCGGGCGGACCACCGGGCGGACCATCAGGGTGGACCATCGGGCAGACCATCGGGCGGACCATCGGGCGGACACCCTTGGGCCGCTTGGACTCCTCGTTTAGGCTCGTAAGTTGGCCCAAACCAAATATCCTCTTTGGGGCTTTAATCATTCGGTCCAAATGCCTCGTCTTCACACAAGTCGAGCCCTTATTCACCGGTTTGATTACTCTAACCGATCTTGGGCTACGAAAGATGGCTGTGCTCCTCCAATACTCGTAGTTGCTCCATAAATTCCCGGGAAAGTACTCCAAAGGTGCAATTCCCTACAAAACTCAACCAAAACTACGAAAACACTAGAAAACACATATTAGTAATAAAAGTGGCTCTAAAGAGCCAAAAACACTACTAATAATGACCAAGGAACGAGGGTAAAATACTACATAAACTAGACATATCAATCTTCCCAATTCATATACCATTTGTTGCAGCACTACTCTATGATATGGTGAGATTGACAATTTGTTTTTGCTGGCAAGTTCGATAACAATCCATGTGACTTAGCCATATATCTTAATTACCAAATTTGATTTGACTAATTCAAGTTTATTATGGAAAGAAAGCCAAAGAGGAGAAGTATTTTACTTCGTATAATACATGCACAAGAGCAAATGCAGGAAACCTTTACAGTTCAAATCATAAACTAAGTCCATGAGATGTACCCAACAATAGTTTCTTGTGATATTCTTTTATAACAAACAATTAAAACAATCAATCCAAAAAACAATTACAATTGCAAAGTTTAATTTAAATAAAAAAAAAATTAAAAAAAAAACCCACATAGATGTAACCCAAATCACACCTAAAAAATTCTTTACCAAGCTTGAAGTCAAAATTAGCACAAGCAAAAAAGACATTAGATCAAAGATTAACCTTAACCAAAAAAGACATTAGCAAAAGCAAAAAAGACATCAGAATCATCCTTAATCTTAACCAACTCATCTCTTAAGCTTGAAACTTTCTGGGTTAATAGAGCTTTGGGCCTTCGGCAGTCGAGATATGGCGATCGGATGAAGTGAATAAGAAGCTTGAAGCTTGGGCATGATTCAGCAAAGCCTCAACCCAAAAAATCAAAAAGTAAAAATCAAAAATTAAAACCAAAATCAGAATTTAATATAAATTTCAATTTTAAATCCAATTGATTATATTGACAAATACAGTTAAGCTAGATTGTGAAATTGATATTCAACAATAAGGAAAAAAAAAAAAAATTACCTCACTGTAAAGAATTACCTCATCGCTGAAACTACTTCAATAAAGGAGAGGAAGCTCGGTAAGCGCTTCAATGGAGGAGAGAAAACTCGGTAGGCACTTCAATGGAGAACTAATATATAGTTTGCTTCAATCGAGGAGAGAGAGTAGAGAGGTAGAGGAGGAAGGAGAGAAAGGGACGCATATGAATTACGAGAAAGAAAGTGGAAAAGCATTAGTCAATCACATCAGGTCATTAGGGATTCAGGGATAACGCATAGAGAGTCAGGGAGATAAGCAATCAATATTAATGGGGGTATAATGGTAAGGGTATAATGGTAAATAAACATTTTTAGGGTTATATATGTCTTGACACTATTCATAAGAGTATTCTCCCACTTTTTATAAGGTAGGGAAATTTGCTTATTTTTATTTATTTTACTAGTTCAAGACTTTTTACATTTATTTAAGCTCAATTTTTGTTCAAATGTATTAAAGTTGTATGGCTTTTAACGCTACATTAACATTGTCGATCAATAGTCTTGAGCTATCTATGCGAGATAGCTTATGTTAAGTGCTATTTTTCTTATTTATGCATTATGTATTATGGGTAATTTATGTATTCTTTTGACTGTGTACTGTATTGGTCATCAAATTTGCTTGCTTGTACATAAATGTTCTTAGAAGCACTAGTCACGTATTTGTTTGTAATCTTTTGAAGTACTGTAGAGGAGAGTAGTGAAGCACCCTCCTGTTGAGAGTATTAAGGCTCCAACTGATCAAAGCTCCAAAAATCCGACGAGTTGGCAAGGCTGACGACTATTGAAGGCACATAACTCTCCACTAAAATCAATTGTGAAGTTTCAGATTTTGTAGAATTAATAAATCTGTTTTAAAATTGATGATTTATGTAATTTAATTGATGATTGTGTGAGCTTGTATTGATTCTATTGAAAAACTGATTTAGGATAAATAGTTGTTGAATTTCATTCAGTTGTGAGTTGTATGTTGGTAGCTGGATCGATGCCGAGTTTGACTGGGCTTGGTTTAGGATAAATGCTTATTGAATGAGTTTGAGTCTATTTTTTTTTTTGGGGGGGGTGGGGGTGGGATCATAATATCAACTAAAATCAGTTGTACTTTGTAAATGCAGTTATGAGCAAAATCTAAATCTGATTTTAGTGTGTGAAATTAGTTTTAATCTATAAAAATAAATATAGAGAATAATAAGGCCTTGATGATTAGTGTACTATTGTTACCCTTGCATTCTTGTTTTTGCTTTTACTTCAGTTTTCTTGTTGTTTTTGGTGAATAGCTCATATTTTGCCAAGAAATAGATTAGATTCCATTTTGATTACTCGAGGTGATCTTCTCATTCCCTTACTGATTCATTCTGCTCCATGATAGCTTAATATAGTTTCCCTTGTATTTTTGTTTTTGCTTTTACTTCAATTCTTTTGTTTTTGGTGAATTGCTCATATTTCGCTAGTATTTGTTTCTACTTGAACATGGAATTCATACATGAGATAGTGAGATGATCATCATCGTTTGGATTGTGAGATTGTGCACATTGAGCGAGTTGCTATTGAATTTAAACTTGTTTCAATTCATCTAATATATATGCTGCTGTCTGGGAATGTAGAAAGCAAATTTTTTACAATTAAACCTTGCACTGTCATGAGCAGTTAAAATCTGAAGCCATATGCCATGGTGATGACCTTTAACTATGTAAATCAATTATTTTGCTCTTGTACTCTGTAGGATCAGGAGGAAGAAAGTGCTAGCTGCAAACACAAAAGAAAAAGAAATGGTTATTATTTAGTCTAGTTCAGTTGTTCAATCCCAGTTCGTGGACACGAAAATGGTGTCCAAACACAAAAAAACAACACTTAGATCAAGGGTTGCAAGGGAGAGATTCAACACAAAGAAAAATCCAATTGGGAATGGATTTGGATATGATGCAGACGACACAACAGCAGATTGGAACACGTGTCGACCAACATCAAAATAAAGTAATACAATAATATAAGAGGAAGGTACTAGGTAGTCTCTTCTATATTTGAAAATTCCCAAGTGAGATTAGGCAAGTTTACTGAATTGAAAAAAAAATCATTCCACAATAAGCAAGGGGAGGTTAAGATTGGGAATGGTGTCCATACTAAGATAGGGCAGAGTAAGGCAATGGTGTTTTGCTGTTACTGCTATTTTTTGCTTATATTGCTGTCTATTACTGTCTTCAACTGCCACTACTATCCGCTACTGCTGCTGTTTTCTGCTGCTACTACTGTTTGCTGCTACTGCTCCCATCTGGTATTAATGTTTGCTGTTGCTGGAAGCTGTTGTTTTTGCTAGCTAGCTGCTGCTATGCGCTATTATTACTGCTGTTTGCTGCAACCATGCTGACTGGCTTTTAGAAATTTGAGGTCTGGAAGAGACTGAAGTTTACTTTCTTTTTATTTTGATTATTATGTTTAGCCAATCAAAAAAACACTTTACCACTTTATGTAACACCTTTTGGGTGTTACTTGAGGTTAGTTTTGTACTAGTGTTATCCTTTGTGTCTCTTCGCTTTACCTTGATCCACAAACCGTCATCCCAATGTGAAGGGCTGCGTCGCTTCAACTGAGTGTCCATCCCATAGGCCACGCAACGGTTTACTAACCGTCGTCTCGCACCAACCGACGCCTCTATCCAAAGCACCCCTTCGCTAAGATACCCATTCGCATCAGATGTCACTTCACACATTGGTGCTGATCCGCACCAAGCAATGAAACGCTTCGTGTTGTATCGCACCAATGCGCTGCTTCGTTAACACCGTGCCAAACCAAGCATCGTGTCGCTTCGCAACACCGCACCACGGCCAAGCGTCACGTCGCTTTGGTGTCCCATGCCATAGCCCATGCGTCACATCGCTTCGAAGCAATGCAGCTGCCCAAGCGTCGCGTCGCTTCAATGCTCCGTATCATAGCCCAACCGACACGTCACTTCATACCCAAGGCCAAGCACGCACCAGCAAAGGCTCGCCACAAGCCATCGCTCATAACCCAAGTCATTAAGCCCACCAAGTAATTAAGCCGCCACCCTTATGCTTAAGGTCTAGGTAGCCCACGCCACGCTAGGTACATGCATTATGGCCTTAGCCAATGATGCACCCATGGCCGCACCAAGCCATGAGTATTACTGCTCCCCCTAAAGAGCTTTATATTGACATAGGCTTGAAATACTAGTGAACACGCCAATGATAGTAAAACAATAATGGGTTGTTGGCCCCAACCCTTGGGTCCAATGCCCATCCAATGGACCTTAGCTTACCCAAGCTACTTATAGAGGCAACCATATGCCCTTATTTACTTATCAACCACACCATAGGGTCGTATAGTACTATGTACAAGGCCTAGCACCATAGCCAAGTCGTAGTGCGCCTTTGCACATGCACGTCATGCCACGCATGGCTCAATAGGTCTTACAGCTAGCCACAATGTATGTCAGCCACATTAAAATTGTTGGTTAAACTAATAAATGAGATTTGAGAATTTTACATGATACATAGGCTTAATTAAAAGCAATGAATAGTAAACTAGCATTTAAATTATGGGTAATGATATATGTAGCCCTTAGGGCTATATATAAACGTTAAATACTTACAGAAATGGAATTAAGTTGTGAATTCATGACAAAATCATACGCAAATCGGTGTAATTAATGTTATTTTATCTTCAATATTTCCTCTATTAGCTTCTTATAAGGGCCTTGTTTATTACTTTCCTTAAATTATTTTTACAAAATAAAAAAAAAATCGTTACATTAAGTTCAATTAAATTACACAAACTTTCATACGTTGCTGGCCACACTGTGTGACCAACCACATTTTTTTTTTGAAAGAATAGTTGGAGTTACTTGGTCAGGGGTTACTCTCTCGGTTAGGGTCACTCACTTGGTCAGGGGTTTACTCACTCAGTCAGTCAAGGGTTACTCGGTGGGTTAGAGGTTACTTGGTCAGGGGTTACTCGATTGGTCAGAGCATTTGGTGGGGTTACTCGTGTGTTAGCTGGCCACACACAAAACCCGTTGATTAAATTATTACTCCGTTTCTAAAATTAATTTAATTTCAGCAAAAATGATTTGTACTCCCTCTGTTTCTTTATTTTTTATTTTTTTTTATTTTTTTTTTATTTGCATCACTTGAGAATGCATAAAGTTTTAGGAGAATAGTAAAATATTGTGAGTGGGTGAATAAATTATTATAGTAAAAGTAAGATGGTGACCATGAAAAAAAAGGTATGTGAGAGAAAATAGATATTTTTATTATTTAAGTGGGGAATATGGAAGAGAGAGAAATGATAAAATAATTTGAATGGGGTTTAAAATATGAGAGAAAAATGATAAAATATAGTACAGTAAAAAGTTACCAAATATATAAATGATACATTTAAAACAAAGACATTGAAAGTGATGCAAATAAAAAAATGGAGGGAGTATTTAATGAGGTTGTCCCAGTTAATCTCTGCGATAAACAAATTTCGTTTATACATCGCTACCCGAGGTAGCGGTTTTAAGGCAAAATCGCTATCTCAAGTAGCGGTTTTACTCATTTTCAGCGCACAAATTACACTTTTATCCCCGTGAGAAACAAAATTTGTTTATCACCGACATAAACTTGGAGTTAAGCTAAAATACGGTCCCTCAACTTTGCCACTAGTAGCACATTTGGTCCCTTATCTTTGAAATGAGGCAAAAAAGTCCCTCAACCACCTTAGCCTCACCATTTCTGGTGGAGGAACTTCCTAGTCAGCAAAGTTTAGGGATGTCAATATGCCAACTAAACCAAATTTCAGGGACTTCCAACAATGAGTCAACAAAAGTTTAGGGACTACAATTGTTTTTTTCAAGCAAAAGTTTAGGGACTTGTTAGATCATTAGTCAATTAATTAAATTAAATATAAACAAAAGCTTAGGAATTTATAAAGTGAGTTTTTTATCCAAATATTTATTAAGTGAGTTGGCAAGAATAAAAATTGCTAATAAAATTTGATAATCATGATATATTTTATATTTTTTTTATCATTCCTTTACTTCCTACCATTATTTCGTAATCAAATTTTTTACAATATATTCCAACTAAATTCATTAACCACACATCCTCAAATCCTAACTCCTAACCCCTTTTATATTTCACACACCAAAATAAATTTAAATAAAAATAAATAAAATCAAAAAATGTAATGTGTTTTCAAAGTGAGAGAGCAAAAAAAACCCAAACTTTTTTATATAAAACTAAATAAAATTATGGAACTAGAATAAAAATAATACCACCCCACTTTTCTCATTAATTGACAATTTATTTTTTCATGAGTTTATGTTCTAAAAGTTTTTCAATTTTTTGGGTTTTTGTGTGTCAATTTCAAGGTTTTTTTCTATGTGTTTTGTGTTCTGAATGATTTTCAATTTTTTTTGGGTTTTATGTGAGACAATTTTAAGGGTTTTCTTTTTTATTCTTCTTTTTTCTTGTGTTAATTTCTAGAAGAAAATAATAATTGCTTTAGATTATTAACTAAATGTGTTTAACTGAAGTAAATGGTGGCGACCATAAATTCACACTTAAATTATCTCACTTTGTATATTTTTATAAAGTAAATAATTTTTACTAAAATTAAATTGGTTTAGTTGAAATTAGATAAGTTTAATTGAACTAAATTACACTTATTGGTTAAAACTTATAATCACTCTTGTGTGGGAGCACCATGTGTCTCTGTAGGTTCCTAAACTTTGGCCTATAATTACATTAGTCACCTCACTCTATAAGTCCCTAAACTTTCATTTCTTTACTTAAAGCAACCATTTTCCCCTTATTTTTACAACCCTAATAGAAATATAAAGTTTATTTTTTCTCCTCCTCTTTCAACTTGGTAAATATATCAATAAATTTAAAATTTTCATCACAAGAGTACGGAATTCGATTTAAAATACTAATTAGGATTGCAATGGATGGCAATTTTCACCTAGAAGATCTCAGAATTGATGTAAATTTTTCGTTTTTTGTTATTATTTTCGAGTACACTTCTTGCTAAACGAGTGAAACAGACTGGTCTATTTCGGCCAAATTGAACAAAACTAATGCCTATATTACGCACATATTGAACATAATAGTATACTCAATTTCGTACACATTGAACAACATAGTATATTTTATTTTGTACACATTGAATAGAATAGTATACTCTATTTTGTATGTATTGAACAAAATAATATACTAAATTTCATAAATATTGAACAATTCTTGTTGTACATGCACTAGTAGGAAGATAGCTACTTGATATGATTATGCATGCTAATAATCAAACTTACATAAATTAATGCACTATGGTGGAAAGGATTATATTCTTTGTAAAACAAGGCATATCCCTTCCAGGGACCCAAGACTTCAGAGCCAAAAGCAAGAATCAAGGTTATTTACTAGTGTGTGTGTATATATATATACATATGTGAATAAAGTTGTATGATTCTTCCAGTCTCATTAATTCAAGCAGTTGATTTACTAGTATATATGTATATAGATTCATGCTAATAATCAAACTTTACAGGGTTCACAGGGGATTGCGGCCTCTCGAGGTCAGCCGCAGGATGGTTGCGGGGCACTCTGCTCCATGACCAAGTGAGCAGCAGCAGGCCGCAAGCAGGCTGCGACAACACTCACCTGGTCGCGGGCAGCTTGCGGTGTAGGTTGTAAGTGTAGGCTACATGACTTTGTTAGCAAAAGGAACAAGAAGCACAGGATGCATTAAACAATTTCAGGGCATTCAAAACACTTAAAATTGGGAACTCAATGCAATAGTATAACAATTTCAAATGACCCATATGAACTAACAACACTTGTTTCATATCTACTACAAGAAATAGTGAACAGATTACAACCACGTTATACAAAGCAGCTACTACTATTACATCACATTTATACAAATTAAATTACTCTATTTTAGCCCAACCATACAAAACAGTCAAATCCATTTCATACCCGTTACACAAAATAGTTGAAATTGCATTACCCAATTCATCTAATACTACCCAATCCCAATTCGATTTTTCAATTGAATGAAAATTCGATTCCAACAAAGATTAAACACCCACAAATATAAAGAGTATACAAAAACCCCAAAATTCATCATCTTCAAGCGAAAAAAAATCGAAATTAAACACTAAATTAATTTGTAAAATGGAGCAACAAAAATATGAGAGATTGCGAAGATTACTTACAACAACAACAAACAATTTAAAGGGAAGATCAAGCGACAAATTTCGTTTAAATAATAGTATCACAAGTTATTAAATTGATTTAATTCGGTATTGAATGAATTTTTTGATTGAAAATTTTAGGTTTTTTGGTTGAAAGAGAGGAGAACAAAAGAAATGAGAGTGAGTTTGAGAGTGAGGGTAAATTTGGGTTTTTAGTGGGGTGTGCTAAGTAGATAAAGGTTGTATTTAGTAACCATGAATTAATGCCAACTTATCAGCTGAAAGACTCTAAACTTTGCATTTAAAATCATTAAATTTGTTGCCACATGTGTACCAAGCTCCCTAAACTATGCTTAGTCAGTTAATTTGTACCTGAAAAGTGAGTCATCGATGGTTAAAGAATCATTTTACCTCATTTGAAAGTCGAGGGAGTAAAATGCTACAAATATCAAAGTTTAAGGACCGTTAACTCCATAAACTTGTATTTTCTAGTATTTAATAGGTGTAACAAATTAAACTCCCCCAAATTGTTTGTTTCCTCTTTCTAGTCTCTACTTCATAGTACTCCCACCGTTTGGTTCTTGTGCAGCTCGCCACGAACGTCACCGTCCACCGCTACTACTTTCCGGTAAGCCACCTCAATTCCTTGTTTTTTTTTCTTACCACTTTAACACCTTTCCACCGCTATTACAAACTGAAATTGAGGGAGTTCTTCATCCTACACTAATTTACTTTGTATTGCCCGTCAAAATAATTTACTTCGTATTTGGGAAAATTTTCAGTCCTTTAACGCCCATTTCTCACATTAATAGTATTGACACTTTGTAAATTTAATTACTATAACCTTGGTATTGTACAGTGAAGTTTAATGTTTTGTTATTAGTTTCGTTAAGTATATGATATTTTTTTGCCTTATAATTTAGAATGATTTATAATATTGTTTCAATTTTATTTGGCTAAGTTGTTTAGGTATTGGATTGGAGGGAGAAAAAAAAGGTTGGGTTTATCCAAAGAATTGTGTTAATTAATTATCTTAATTGTGTTTTGAGTTGGGTTTGTTTTATATTTTAGAAAGACTGTCTTGATAATTTCTTTGCAAAAGTTGGATATTTTCATTTTGTGGCATTTACCCTCAAATGTTTATTATAAACTTTGGGTAATTAGATGCTTTTGTGGGTGAATTTTTGATATTTCAGGTTATTAGGAGGTTTTTCTTTGTTTTTAGAGTTGTGAGAATCAAGGTTACTTTGACGTCCATGATTTTCCAAATAAACACATGTTCAAGTTTTGTGTCCCATGCGGTACTTGGATGACCTATGTGCTGCCCATGAAGCAAACTAGTTTGTTTTTTTACATATTAACAACGATGATGATAATTTTCGTTGTGAATACACTAGTTGAATGTGAATCTGAAGTACATTTTTATGTCATGACACACGCACACCTACTTCTAGTGCCACTTTTATTAGTTGTAATTATATTTCGTATTTGGCATCAACCGTGGCGGAGTAGTAAGTTTTATGTATGATTTATTGTGATTTGAAATGAAGTTGGACTATATAAGTCTGTTGCCGTGTAACTGTGTGGATATTATTAAGTAATTTTTTGAGTTTGGATATTTGTGTTGCTGGTGATCTTCTTGGTTGTGAATGAATAATATTTGGTGGAGATGTCTTGGTAGACCCCCTAGAAAGGTGTGGCAATCAGGCAAAGCCAAGTGGTTTGTTTTGAGTAGTTTGCTTAGGAGACCTCTTGATGGTGATGAATGACATGTATACTTTAGGAGCTTGAATGTGTTTGGTAAAGTATACATGCTGAAATTAATTATAACCACTTTAATGTAAAAAATTCAGAGGAAAAAGAAGTTTTGAGGCCTCATCTTGAGAGTGAGGAGCAGTGAAACTTATTAGAAAGTAGCCCATTGGCATTACCTGTCATTGGGCAATGAGTAGGATGGAACTAATCAATGGTATTATTTTGATGTGATAAAGTAATCATACTGAGTCATGAGGGTTTTTTATTGTTATTTTTTTTTTTTTAAATTTTTTTTTTCTTTTATGGAGAGGGGAGGGGAATAGTTTATGCTGCACACTTGAGTCAGTATATGGAATTAATTAATCTACAAATTGGTCATGGATCCTTACTTTCCATGTATGTGCTTGCTTGATGCTTTGTGTATGGAATGAATTATGTACATGTGGTGGAAATTGCCAGATTTCTTCCGATTTGCTTGTTGGCATTGCTGTTCTTTTCTTAACATTCTATACCAATTTTCTATGGTATGGGAATCTTAGGCTAAGGTTATACACCTAGATAGAAAACTAAGCTTGAGTTTTCTTATTTCAACATTGATGGATTTATTTCTAAAGATTTTTCAAGTTTTTTTCCTTAATTTGTATCTAAAAGTTAGACACGGAGTACGTTCTTTGAGTTCTAAAATTTTAGCTATGTGTTCACTGTTCTTGACCTTGTTGCAGGTTTTTTAAGAGTTGAGGATTGCTGGATGATTGGAGAACACTATTATCTATTGATAGGGATACTGGAATCTATCATGAGACAGAGTGCTTCTATAGAATGAATGTCAGCAACACTGTTGAGTATTGAAGTTAAGGATGGTGCCTGCAGCTACTTCTCAGCACTCTACAGTTGAGATTCCTTGTTTACAAAGAGTGGATTTATGTCATAACAGAAAGGACACTACTTCTAGTTTTGTCCATTGTACTAATGTGAAACCATGTCAGTCTGAATTAGCTTCTCTCTTAAAATATAGCCATGCATGTCAATTTTGGTTACGAAGTCCTAGATTTTGTTCTAGGAGAGATAACTTTTGGTTAAACTGCCGAGCTCAGCATGGTAATGTCTGCATTAATGATGTCGATGAGATTAGACAACAGAGACATACGACTGGTGCACAGAAGAATGCTACACAAATTAGTTTAAAGAAGCCTGTTTCATCATTAGAAGGACCCTTTGTTGAGAACAGTGAGCTTAAAAACAATTATATTCTTCAAAAATACTGCAGCTTTGGAAAGCTATTTGAAGCAACTAGGTTGGTAGAGGTCATGGCCCGTCAAAGTCAAATTCCTTACTTCCCTTCTTGTATTAATTTGATACGCGGTCTCATTAAACAAAACCAGGTTGAGAAAGCAGCAAAGGTCTTGCAAATTGTGGTAATGTCTGGTGGTGTTCCGGATGTTATCACATACAACATGTTGATTGGGGGATTGTGCAAGCGTGGAGAATTGAACTCTGCCATTGAGTACTTAGACGATATGAGCTTAAGTGGTTGCTTACCAGATGCAATCACGTATAACACAATCATCAGGAGTTTCTTTGATAGGGGCAAGTTTGATCAGGCTATTTCATTTTGGAAGGACCAACTTAGAAAGGGGTGTCCTCCTTATACTATCACATATACAATCTTGCTAGATTTAGTTATGCAACATTGTGGGTTAGTTAGAGCTCTTGGGGTGTTGAATGATTTTGCTGTTGAAGGCTGTTATCCTGATCTAGTTACCTACAATTCACTGATAAACTCTAGTAGTAAAAAAGGAAATTTCAAAGAAATGGCTTTGGTGATGCATAGTCTAGTTTCTCATGGTTTGGAGCCAAATTCTGTGACTTACAACACTATACTTCATGCTATATGTAGCCATGGTTATTGGGCTGAAGCGGATGACATTTTGTCAATCATGAATCAAACTTCTCATCGTCCAAGAGTTGTTACATATAATATCTTAATCAATGGTTTGTGTAAGCATGGGCTCCTGGATCGTGCCATAGATTTTCTTGATCAAATGGTTAGCAAAAACCTTTCCCCAGATATAATCACATACAATACCCTATTAGCAGCCATCTGCAAAGAAGGAATGTTGGATGAGGCTCTTTGCATTGTTAGGCTTTTAAGTGATAGAAATTGCTCTCCTGGCTTGATTACTTATAACATTGTCATGGATGGTTTGGCTAAGAACGGTTCTATGGAGAAAGCAATGCAGGTGTACAATGAAATGATCGATAAGGGAATTGTTCCAGATGATATAACTCATCGTTGTCTAGTCTGGGGCTTTTGCCGGGCAGATAAACATGATGAGTGTATGGAGGTATTAAGGGAGATGAATAGAAGAAACCACAAGATTCAAAACAGGTTTTACAGGTTTATTATTCCGGAATTGTGCAGAAATAAGAAGCTGGATATTGCTATACAAGTTCTAGAAATCATGATCTCCAACCAGATCAAGCCAGATGAAACTGTTTACACCAATTTAATTAGAGGAGTAGCTGCTTATGGTATGATTGAAGAAGCTCATAAACTGTCTTCTAAGCTAGTTGAATGGGGAATTCTAAGAGAAGGTGTTAAGCTGAATTGAAACGCAAATTTTGACTTCTTCAACACTCCGAGTATGACCCCTTCTGCATCATATTTTCTCTGCTTTACCACTTTTTTTTTTTTTTTAATAATGTACTTGAATTCTTTCTTTTACCAAAAATATTATGAAACTGAATTTGGACTTGATCAAGGCAAAAAGCACATAAAGTTCATGCTGCTTATACTATTTAGAATTTTCTTTGCCTTATGTAGGATTAGTTTTCATGGTTATTACCTTTTGCAATTTGTGGTTTTCATGTAAAAACTCATTGCTTTTATGAAGGCACATGATATTTAATTAATTCATACTTTATGATGTAGGTAAGCAGTAAGCATGAGTGTCTTTTCTTTAATTGGTTGATTCTTAGCTATGCTATGAGCCCATGATGCTGGTAACATCCTATAGGAAGCATTGTCTGACGAATTGATAAACTAGACTGTCATATGTTGTGGAAGCAACTTCAAATTTATTTGTTGACAAACGCACTTTCTTTCATCTCTTTAAAGCCAGTTACTCCATGAAATAGAGCTTTATGCGAAAGACAGAATGAAGAGAATGTTAAGAACTTTGACTTACAATGTTGTCTGCTTATGATTATCTGCTTTCCGCTTTCTGTTTGTCTGTTTCCCTTCTCCTTCCCTTTATCCTATGATGCATATGAGCATGGGTGTCTTTGCCTATTTTTTTTTTCTTGGCTATAATATGATGCCGGTAATGTGTTATATTATTTTTGGACTGGTATATGCTGTTAAAAAAACATAGCTGTAGATACTTTTGGTTCATCACTGCATTTTCTCTCACTTTTTAGAGCCAGTCGCTCCATGTGATAAAACTTCTGTAATGGAGAGGAACTTTGACTGATAATGTGGTCTACTCATGGCTGGCTTTCACTTATCTGTTTATCTGAATGTTTGTCCTTTCATAATGTTGGACCTTAGAAATGTATAATGGTTTTTCAAAACTATATAGCATTTCATCTTTGTCTAATTTCTTGATTTTGGTGCCAGTTGAGCATCTGTTATCTTTTATCTCCTGGATCGAGAATGAGTATAAAGCAATCTTGAATTTGTGCCAGGCAATCTTCACGCAGCTGATTTTTGTAAGTTGGGCATGTCAATTTTATTTCTCACTCAACTTCCTTTCTGTTACAATATGCAAAACATTGATGTTTATCTGATGAACATTTACCGCTAATGGGTCTATGGCTTATTTTACTGCAAAGTTTATTTCTTATTAGTTGCAAAACATATTTTCTGCATATTCCGACATCTTTCTGTAAATTATGTTTTAGAAGATGAGCCAAATAACTTGGAGGATAGGTAGTTTTAAGTCACTGATGCAGTGCCACTATAATCTTTTTTTCTGTCTGCCATGGATGTAGAAAAAAAAAAAGAGGAAAACAAGTGCTACTTGCATTCTAATTATCAAAATAGGATTAGGAATCTCTACATGACTACTACTGACAATGTGATCTTTGTTAGGGATTTCTGGTACTCATTTACCTTTTGCCTTGACCTGGCCCCTAGTCCGGGTACGTCTCCTAGTCCGGACCTTCCTTATCACTAACATATCTTAAACATGGGGCTGATAACAAGCTGAGATGAACTCGAATTTGGTTCAGCTTTACTTGGTTAGACAGAGTAATTATAATTGCTGTCCAAGTTTGAATTTTCTAGCTTGGAAACTCAAGCTCTGCTTGGTTAGTAATACTTTAAAGCTGCTACATTACTTTTTTTTATATATGTGCGCATACTTCAGTATTGGACACGCTATATTTAACAATTTTAAAATAATGAGAAGGATTACAATTAGCATGAGTAAAAAATCAAATACAATTGTACTGTTGTACATCTTGTATTGGATTTTAAATACTCGACCGTTTTTTTTTAATACTACCTTGACAATTAGCTTGAGCAAAATATCATATAGAATTTGTATTGTCTATAATCTAGTGAGCAACTTAAGACTACTTTAAAGTTACTTCATTTCTATCTACATGATTAAAGAAATCAAATACACTTAAACTTGTGACTTCAAATTTTTAAACATAATTTACAGGGCAGTACATGTGGTAAAAGTAGAAAGTGAAATATTTACACTTTTGCTGAAATATTTCTGGTATATGATAGCGTAATGACAAGCTTGTAGTTGCCATCATTAAACATGTATAGAATTTTGGGCTTTTAAGAAGAGCTGTTTATATACAGTGGCTTATATAGTTAGACATATTGACATAATATCACATATCACTTTTGTTGTTGGAATACTTTCATATTCCAGAGGCTACAAGTTCTTTCTGTGTAGAAAGAACAGGAAAGGCCTTACTCAAGCGTTTGAAAGATTCAGCGGAAACTGCATCCATTTCCATTAGAGTGTTTGCCAATTCCATAGCCTCGTCACGCCACCCTGCGAATCCTACCCCTTCAATCAATAAAATATAAGTTGTTTCATTTGGCTGACAACCCTTTTCAACCATCCGTCCCAACAATTCAACAGCATCTGTCAGCCTACGTTCTTTGCAAAGACCAAGTAGGACCATATTGTAGCTAATAACTGTTGGTTTAGTACCAAAGTTCTCCATGTCCCTTAGTAATTTCATAGCCTCATCGACCATCCCATCTCTGCAAAGACAGGATAGAAGGGCATTGTAAGTAATCTCATCAGGATCAACCCCGTTCTTAAACATATCTTCTACCACTTTCATAGCCCTTGTTCGATCCCCAACGTTCCATAATGCACTTATCAAACAGTTGTAGGAGCTTGCGTCTGGATCACAACCCACCTCACCAAGCTTATCAAAAATCTCTAGAGCTAGATCGGCCTTCCCATTCTTGCACAAAGCTGCCAAAACAGTGTTATAATTGACAATATCAGGCAAGCAGCCATTAGAAATCATGAGATCTAAAACGCCAATCGCCAAATCCAATTTCCCCTCTTTACAAAATGTTGAAATCAGAGGATCATAGCTATAGTTATCAGGTTTTAGTCCTTTTTCCATCATAACCTTCAGCATTGTTAGAGCCTCCTCCACCTTGCTCGCACGACATAATGCACCAATCAGTATGCTATAAGTGACAACATTAGGCTCAGATCCTCGAGATAGCATCTCTCTCACCAATTGCTCCCCTTGTTCCCATTTCCCTCGGTCTAGTAACGCCCGTAACAGGATGTTGTATGAGATTACATCTGGATGAGAACCTTGGGAGGGTAAGTTCCGAATAAAAGCAAATGCTTGATCCACTGACCCTTCTTTGCACATCCCTCTAATCATGGTGTTGTAGACATACATGTCGGGTACGAGCCCTCTCGCTAACATATCATTGAATACCTTCATTGCTTCATCAGTCCCACCTTCATTAAGAGTAGCTTCTATCAATATAGTGTAGGTAACAACAGTTGGTTGACAATCATCTTTCAATAACTTTTCCAACACTCTCGAGGCCAAATCAAGCTTCCCCCTGCTACAAAGACTACCTATCATGATATTGTAAGTGACTATATCAGGTGAATATCCTTTAGCCTTCATTCTATTAAGCAGGTTATTAGCATCTTCAATCCTATTTACCTTGCAGAAACCACTGATCATAGCATTATATGCAAATAAATCCGGCTCGCCTTTCGATTCCAATATATTCATCACCTCTATTGCTTTATCAACCTCTTTGCTGTTGAAAAACCCTTTAATGAGCTTTGTACTGAGGACTAAATCAGGCTGATAACCCCTGCTCACCATGCTCTGAAGAAAATAGAAAGCCTCATTATAGTTTCCTGCTTTATATGACTTCTTGATTGATTTTAGCAACTGTGTCTCTTTGAGATCAAATGGTTGCGAAAATGTCGGTCGAGTTTCGACAGAATATGCTCGAATTTTTGGTATATTTCTGTAGTAAATCTCATTTGGAATGCTCTTTTTGCAGGTAATTGGACAATTATGATGATATGAATGCAAAGAAGGTACTCTGAGCTCTGTAATATAGGGAAGGCAATTAGGGAATAGTTCAGTTGTGTATATCGTCATCTGGGTTTTTTTTTGTTTTTTTTTTTTTTTTTTTTTTTTGGTTGTGCCTCAAAATTTTGTTTTAACATTCATAGTTTCTGCAAGACAGAAAGAAAGATGATTCTTGCAAAAATCTGTTTTTTTTTTTTTTTGGTAATAATAATCAGAAATTCAGAATAAAGAGGTCCTATTGGCTGTGGGAATTTAGAAGGTTGGACAGTGAGATAAGGGTATGCACGTGTATGTCTAAAAGCCTAACACTTGGCTTAGTTGGTAGTTTGGGATTATGTGTATAAGTATGTACCCCATGCACAATTTTGAGGATGGATGTCCACCAGGAATGCAAATATCTCTCTTTTGTGCTCCCTTTAGTCCTGTGTTTTTTTTAGTGTCCAATTTGATTTTAGCACTATTTATATATATAATTTTGATCAATATTTATGCTCTGTAGTCTATATATAAGATTAAATATATTCGTATAAGTATTTGTTAGAATCGTCTCAATATGTATTATTATAGTAGTTTCCAAATATTAATTTTATATAATTTACACCTATTGCTAATTAAAAAAATATCAACTTTATACATTTCCTAAAAAAAAAAAAAGACTTAATACATTTTCTTTATAGAAAAATGTGTGAAAAATTACCTAATAAAATCCTCTTTTTGTATGTCTTATTAAAAAAAAAAAAAAAGTTGTTAAAACATATCATATGTGAATAATGTGATTCTGATGGTTGGCCAAACTTGCCAACATCGACTCATGAAAGTGGCTTTTAATGAGACATTTTTTTTTTCCTTTTTTCACGTTTTCTATTGCCTCCCTCCATTTCTCTTTTATTTTTACTTCTTTGGTGAAAGAGTGAGGGAATTGACCCAATTTTAGGAGATTCTAATATTGATTCTCATCA
The DNA here is from genome assembly GCF_948465745.1 of Chenopodium album. Taxonomy (NCBI): domain Eukaryota; kingdom Viridiplantae; phylum Streptophyta; class Magnoliopsida; order Caryophyllales; family Amaranthaceae; genus Chenopodium; species Chenopodium album. Next base: position 15,789,119 of record NC_137846.1, read on the forward strand.
TCCATCTTTGTGCCTCTCTAAAAACCAAAAAAATATGATAGACCTAGTTGGTATTGGTGTTACATTGTTACTCACTCTTCAAGGCTTAATCCTCTCAAAATAAAATCGACTTCATGCTTTTAAATTTTCTGGGTATGATGAGATATTGTTATACACACTCGGGTGCGCGGATGCATGGTGAACCCAAATACATTTTTTGTTCATCTTTTTTGAAGAAAGCGGTTAGTGCATTAACTCATAGCAAAAATATCCGAAAGTACATACGGGGAAATCTCACAAGGAACATGATTTACCCATTGTTGATCATTATTCAACGGCACTAACCTAGCTATATGATGGGTAACAAAGTTTTCGTCACGTTTAACATGAGACCACATAATGGAAGAAAACAAGAGCTAACCAAAGCAATATCCTCAAGGATGTTGTTAGTCGCAGAGAAGGAGAAAGAACGTTTCCTGAGCTTTGAGACTAAGAGCAAAGAATCAGACTCTATTATAACATCATTGAAACCATACTCTTCAGCCAACTTAATGCCAAATAGTGCAACTTTACATTCGGCAATGAAAGGGTCCCATCTCGCTTTGATTCTGCGAACAGCAGCAAGTTGAACCTGGCCCCTGTAGTCACGTGTAACCACCCCTAGACCAACCCAACCATCTTCACTAATTGAGGCATCTACATTGATATTCAAAGCACCAGATGAAAGGGGGGGGACCAAATCATTCAGCCAGGAGCTTCAGGCTGGACAATTCCCCCATAGATCTTCTCCATAAATTCACCAAAGTCTGCAACCAACCTACTGTGTCTTTGAATAAGCAAATCATCAAGTTCCCAAGTATTCTCAGAAACCCACCTATTCCGCCTAAACCAGATGAACTAAGTGAGAAAGAGACATTTCTGAAACATCTCATCAGAAAAATCTTTCTTCCAAAGCAAAACAATTTCCCTGAAAGAGTCATTATTTCCATACTTGAGTGCCTCCTCACGACCACTCCTAATCCAACACTGCTTCGCACTTGGGCAGTTGATGACATCATAAGCAATAGTTTCAACCTCAGCACCACAACACGGACAAGTAGGATCATCAATTAGATGTCTATATTCGAGCATACCACGGGTAGGCAGCGAATTAGAGCAGCATCTCCAGAGAAAATAGCGCACCTTAGGAGTTACTTTTGCCTTCCAAAGTTCAACCCAATATTGCTCAAAATTATCAAGACAACAAGATTTCCCAAGGAGGTATGCAGACCTTACCTCATAGCATCCATTCCTTGACCATGCCCACGTAAGAGTGTCACTAGGGAGACGATCACTAATAGGAATTGCATAAATCACTTTCTTATCACGATCATTAAAAATGTTTTCAATCATCTCAAAGTTCCAGCACTTACCACTAGCATCAATGAGCTCGACCACAAGGGACCACGCCTCTTCTCTATTTCAGTCGTTGCAAACCTACTTGTGTCATCGATAAGCCAGGGATCCGTCCAAACATTAATGTTAAGACCATTTCCAACTCTCTAAAGCATACCCTCCTTAACAAGGGCTTTCGAACTCCATAGGCTTCGCTAGGAAATGCTAGAAACAGGGCCAAGGGCAGCCTCAAAAATAGTTGACCGAGGATAATACTTGGCCTTAAGAACTCTACTAGCAAGGGAGTTCTTGTTTGTTGCAAGCCGCCAAAGCTGCTTCCCCAACAAAGCATCGTTGAATACCCCCAAGTCTCGGAAACCCAAACCCCCTAGAAACTTGGGTTGGCATAAAGTATCCCACCTTCTCCAGTGTATCTTCCTCCCTTTGTCATTTGAGCCCCACCAAAACCGAGCCATCGTTCCATGAAGATCTTCAATTAACCCCACGGGAAATTTGTAAACCCCCATGAGATAAGTTGGAATTGCTTGGATAACAGATTTGAGTAGAACCTCTTTCTCGGCTCTTGACAAAAGCTTTTCTTTCCACCCTTGAATTTTCTTCAATACCCGATCCTTAACACAAGCAGAAACTGCTTTCTTCGATCTCCCCACAATAGTTGGAAAACCATGGTATTTAACATGGTTATCGACCATTTCCATACCAAGAATAGAGCTATAAGTGATTCGTGATGGTAAAGGAACACCTATACAAAAAGAGACCTCAGACTTTTCCAAATTAATTTTTTGCCCAGAAGTTGCTTCATATTTGTTGAGAATATCAACAATGATCGAACATTCCTGTCGAGTAGCTCTAGTAAACAAAAGACTATCATCTGCAAAAAACAAATGAGTAATCTCCGGACCGTTCCTACTAGCCCGCACACCATGAATCAATTTTTTCTCCGATGCCACCTGAAGCATTCTAGAAAGCACATCAGCAACTAGAATAAAAAAATACGGGGAGATAGGATCACCTTGACGAAGTCCCCTCGAAGGCTTAAAAACATCAGATTGAACTCCATTGATGATGAAAGAATACTGCACTGTTGATACAAAAGTCATGATAGTATCCACCAAAGCTCCGGCAAAACCCAATTTAATCAACAATCTCCTCAAAAAATCCCATTCAACCCGATCATAAGCTTTACTCATGTCAAGCTTCATAGCAATCGAACGCCGACGACCTTTGGACTTCTTTTTCATGGTATGAAAGAGTTCTAGAGCAATAAAGAGCATTATCAGTAATTAGTCTCTTAGGAACAAAAGCACTCTGATTTTCGGTCACCATACTTTGTAGGAAGGGTTTTAGTCTATTTGCAACTGACTTAGAGGCCAGCTTATATAAAACATTGCGAAGAGAAATCGGGCGAAATTGTGAAATACAAGTGGGATCTTTAACTTTGGGATTAAGGGCCACATTGGTACGGTTTACTTCACAAAGAGAAATTCTACCAGAGATAGCATTATTAACAAAAATAGTAACATCATCACCAACTATGTGCCAATATTTTTGATAAAAAATTGCATGTAAACCATCCGGCCCCGGAGCTTTGCAAGGACCCATTTGAGAAAGAGCAGTAAATATTTCATCTTTAGAAAAAGGGCGGCATAAAGACAAGTTCATACCTTCAGTCACCATAGTGGGAATGCAACCGAGAACATCCTCCAAAACTGAGTCGTCCATATCACCTCTAGCAAAAAGAGAACCATAAAAGGAGAGAATGATTTTTTCAATTTCCTCCGCGGATTTCCAGACTCCATCAGATTCCGTTAACCCTTTAATGTAGTTCTTAATTTTTCTCTGAGCTGCCTTATGGTGAAAATATTTGGTGTTCCGGTCTCCGTCCTTAATTTCTGACACTCTCGATCGAAGGTACCAGTAAGCTTCATTTTTCTCATGGAGTTCATCTAACAAGGCTTCCAGTCTACTACATTCTGCAAAATTTGGAAGAGAACTACCAAAATTTTGAGCAGCCCGCAATGCCTCCTCCGTGTCTGCAATTTTCTGCCCCAAATTATCAAAGCTATCTTTACTCCATGCTGTCAAGTCCTTGGCTACTGACATGAGCTTTTCTTCCATATTCAAGTGATTAGAATTGAGCCATGATTTTTTTAATAATTTCCTCTAGCCTATCCGCAAGCATCCAGCAGGTCTCAAACCTGAATTTTCTCTTATTTTTCGGCTTTTTCTTCTTCAACTTTGCTTCCGTATCAAGCATGATAGCAACATGATCAGATTTATGTTTGTTCAAATGAGAGACATGAGCATCCTTGAACCAAGACGACCATCGAGTGCAACAAACAAATATGTCCAATCTTTCACGCACAATAGAGTCCGGAGTGTTACCACGTTCCCATGTAACCCAAGAGCCATCGTGACCAAGATCTCGCAAACTACATTCATCAAGGACCGCTCGAAAAGCATCCATCGCCCTTTGTTCCCGTATAGCTCCACCCGACTTCTCATCCAGGCTAAGAATTTCATTAAAATCCCCTCTAAAAACCACCGGAAAAGCCGAGTCAAGATAAAGCTCCCGCATAAGAGCCCAAGTATTAGCCTTCAAAGACTTGTCTGGCCACCCATACACACCAATATCTCCAAACTCTTCCACCTATCTCCTTAATATCGCCACAGATATGATGATCCGAGTACGACACTAAGGAAAAATCCACTTCCTCCCTCCAAAATATACATAAACCTCCCGACTTGCCCTTACTATCAACACCAACAGCCTTTTCAGAACCATATCTTCTTTTTAAATTTTCTGATTTATTCCTGCTAATCATAGTCTCAGACAGAAAAATAATATCCGGACAAATGTTCAAAAACGGAGAGCACGAATTGCACGAGGATTGTCCGCCCCTCTGCAATTCCAACACAAAAGTTTCATTGTTCTTCAGGGGGTGGTTTAAACCAACACCCCTTACTTGATTTACCCCGTCTCAGGCTAAAATGTTTGATGAGAGTTTTTGTTTTTTGGCGGCTTCAGACATTTTCAATGAAGAGAAGGAATCATTGGCATTCTCAACAACACCCCTTTTACGAGAGAGAATCCCACTAGCATTCTCTCCTTCAATCACACTTCTGCTTATTTCCCTTCGGTCAACTCTCCCCTTCTTCACCCTCATTCTGCCATTCCCTACCTCCGAACAGTCCCTAGGTAAGTCATGTTCCATCTCAATAATGTCATCATTAGCCTCCTTTATACCCTCAGCACCAAACAAATTTGTCTCCTGACTCACATCATCACCCCCCTCATCTTCTTTATTCCCCCCTCACCATTATTTTCGGCAAGACTCTTTATTCTGAGCACAGTTTTAGAGCTAGCTTCATCAACTACTTTCACTAAGGCAGCTTCCTTAGGTCTAGAAGGTGGAAAGGTTAATTTTCGAGCGACACCCGGAGGGCCTAACTTCACTGCATCATGATCATAATAGGTGGGGGTACGAACCTTCTTCATTGAGTGCAAACCGTCCCTCCATCTTCTCTCCCTCTCAATCTCTGCGTCTGGTTTGCGAGGTTGTTTCCTCTGAGTGCACATAACCACGGGCCATACTGGTATACAATCTCTGCACTTGCTTCTCTTGCTTTATCTTTAGCAGAACAACCGACCTCAGTATGATCCATTTTTCCACAAAAGTAACAAAAATCTGCCAGACGTTCATATTTAAGAGCAATCCACTTTGACGAGGATGCGCCAGTAGCCAGGAATAATCCAAGCCGAAGTGGTTTTTCAATGTTAATCATCACTTTTATGCGCATGAACTCCCCCCATCCTAAGGGGTCAGCATCATCCATCTCTAAGAAGGTACCCAGAAAGTCACCAATATCTGTCATCACCTTCTTATTGCGCTTATTGAAAGGGACGTCTAGCAATCGTATCCACATTGGGGCATGACGGAATTCGACTTCCGATGGTTCTTCATCGCCCTTAATCTCCTTTAGCACCAAAAGTTTCCCATCAAAGAACCATGGTGATCCTTCAATAGCCTTCTCTTTGTCAAATTCGCTAAAAAATTGGAAAACGAACAAATTCATCTCCACCATCTTAATCACAATATTATCCTGCAATCTCTAGACTGACTTTAGAGTGCGCTTCATTGCCTCAACGTTAAAAGGCTTCGTAGTCAATAATTTTCCTACAAATGATAGGGCAATTTGGGTTTTCGTACCTCCGTCTTCTAGATCCTCCAAATCCTCACCAATAACTTTCGATTCCTCCTCCGTAAGTCTTATTTCTCGAAATCATTTAATAAATCCTCAGCCATGTTTCCTGAAACCAGCAATCGAAGAGAAGTAATGAAAGAAATTTGTGAAATAATGGATGAAGAATTAAGAATTTTAGCCTACGAACAAACCCTAGTCGAGGGACGACTCACCCTAGATGGGTGTCCTCCTGGGAAGTCCTCGTGTTGCACCCCTTTTGTTCATCTTGATAATTGACTAATTGTTGCTCAAATAAATATTTTCACAGTATCATCTTGCTAGGTGTTTTGTTCGACATTGAGTATAATGAATTTGTGAGATTTTTATCATACTTTTAATAAGTGTTGTTCAACCTCGCTTTAGGTTCTGGTAGTGGGTTTCTGAGTTCCTATCCCTTATTTCTCCCTTGAGACTGGTAAACCCGGTCAAAATTGATCCTAGATATTCAAACAATAAAAACTGAATCGAGTATCTATTTTTTTCGGATAAAATATCTAGTTTTTTGAATATTTTGGGTATCCGAACATAGTAAAAGGTAGTCCGTAATACTCTCTTCGTTTTTCTTAAGTGTTATGCTTTAAACAACACATATAGTTTTAGACAAATTAATTAACTTGAATATAAAAAAAAATGTAAGGGGAATAGTTGGGGTATAAAAAAATTATAAAAGAACATAGTAGGGTTAATTTTTTTATTAAAAAGTAAAGAATGTGAGAGGGAAAGAAATGTTAAAAAAAAGTAGTGGTGGGTTTGAATGATGACCATTCCGACCATAAGAAGAGAAAGGTATAATATTTAAATGAAGTAGACAAAAGAAGAAAGTGTGTAATACTCGACACCACAAAAGGAAAGTGTAACACTTTTAAAAAATGAAGGGAATAGTTTAAATTTATACTTCGTTCTTGAATATTTGTGACAGACATGACAATGCACAAATTTGACTAAAATTGGTATGTTGTGTGATTAGTCATTCATGTTTTATAGGTTAACATGAAACATGACATAACCTAGTGGTTAATTAAGACTTAGATGTTAAACTTGAATTAAGATCAATAGGGGGTTAGACAAGAAGAAAAAAAATTCATTAATAAAAAATAGCCAAATGACACTTACAAACAAATTCCTAAGAAATCTAAAATTCCAAAATAATAAGTATATAACATATATAACACCTTAGAACTAATTACATTTTCGATCAACAATCATCTTAGGGTTCGTTTGACATTGTTGTAGTTTTCTATTTTTTAGTTTTTTTTTTTTGTTTTTTAAAATCATATGACACATGTCATATAATGAATTAAAAAATAGTCAAACTTATTAATATCGTGATAATTTTAAAAACTAACGACAGAAAAGTGGAAACACCTCTTTCTTGTTTCCTGTTTTTGGTTTTTTGTTTTTTTTTTAAAAAAAAAAACTAAAAACTGAAAATTGAAAACAAAAAAACGATGTCAAACAAACCCTTAATAAAAAAAAATTCATTCGAAACAATACAATATGTGAGTTAGTACCCTACTTCGGCTTAAAATCCACTAATGCATTGTCGTTGGGTGAGAATACTTATGTGGTCCTCTAGATACTTACGGAGATTATGAAACCCTAGATCTTCAATCCTCGTTAGAAGAACAAACAATGAAATTAAACACAATAATAGAATAATTATTATATCAAGGATAGGATCTATTTATTGCAAGCAATTAAAATTTTTTGGGGTTACCACACCAATAAGAATACCAGTGGAACGAAGCCCCTAAAAAGAATCACAACTAAGACTAGGAAGAAAATAGATGAAAAAGGAGAGAAAAGGGAGAAGAATGAAGGTAAAATATATAACAGAAAAAACCTAGCTATGGAGGTTAGAAAAACCATAAAATGGATAAACCCTTGAGGGAACTAGAAAAACCCTCTTAAGGAAAAAACCTAGAGAAAACACAATTTGTTTCGTCGTTTTGAGATCAGAAGTGTTTTAAAATCTTGTACAATCCAAGTTTTTGAAAATATAAAAATTTACAAAAAACGAAAGACTCATTGAATGTGGAGAACTTTTACCCAACACATAAACTCACTTAGTAATGCGTTTTAATAGAGAAAATACAACTTTATCACTTTGATAAACAAGCCAAGTTTATCAAATGGCATTTATGTAATGGCCTTGATATTTGTGCTTATATAATAAAATACTCATTGTAGTGCTTTTGCATAATAGTCAAGAAACTTAGCTTAACATTGTTATTTCATAGACTTAAAACTCACAAACATTCAACTATTCAAGAATAAGGTAATTAAGATTAACATTAATAGAGAATACAATGGAGGAAGGAAAACTCACAATTAAGCAATCAATAAACATCTATCCTTTGGGGTTGACCGACCATACCCTTTATTTCTCCATTTTTCTTAGAGTTTTTGTTTGATCCATGATGGTGATGTTGAGGTTGGCAAAATCTTCATTGGCAAAATCTCCATTGATGTAACTTGAAGAAGTAGATGAAGATGATGAAGGTTGGTGGGGAAGAAGATAAAGTCACCATTGAAGTGCAGTGGCTTGAAAAAAAAACAAAGAAATGAAGGTAATGAAGACACAAAAAAGCAGTTAGCTAACTGTGAGAAGTAAATTACACAAACACCCTTCACTATATATCATCCTTTACCCCTTCACAAACTTCAATTGCTGCTTATCAAGATGAGAAACCTGACAGCTTACTTTTAATATACATTATTATATATTTTAATTTCAAGTTCCTATCTAGTTTTATTGGAATAAAGTGGAGAAAACATAAACTTGATCGAGAGTTTGATTATGTTAGCTCTATGTCCATGGTGCATGCGATATATTTTAGAAAGTAGATGAAACAAATAATAATATATTTACATTAATTTAAAATGCTATAAATTAATAGGGGGTAAATATAAGGTATAGGTTCAATGATAGCAATTAGTATAAGAAAATATAAACGTAATGAATAATAATTAATATTGCCAAAGAACGACATTTGTTATCATATATACAAATAAGTATTTTAATTAGAAGTTTATTTGCACAAACAAAATATACCTTAGGTCTCAAACTTTATCTTATAAAATAAAAGTATTGATTAATTTAGATTTTATACAATTAATACGTAATAGAATCTTTAAAATTGTACGTAGTGTATAAAATTCTTAAGTTTGTTTATTCTAAACAATTAAAGAAAGAAAGAAAGATTTTTAAATTTAATACTATTATATTTATATATCAAATTAGTTTTTGGGTCTATATTACGTGTTGAGTTATTAATTGTGATGCATAATATTCGTGATTTAATCTTAATTTAATAATTTTAGGTCTTTATTTTGTTTTGCAATAATTTAATTAATATGGATAAATGATTAATCTTCCAATAATTAACCTTGAGATTTAGATCGAGTATGTTCAACTCTTGTATAAACCGTATTTCTATAGATTTGAAATACATGCTGATATGAAATAATAACCAACAACACAATTTTGGAGAGTGACATATGGTGTTTGGAAAACTTTTTAATATATGGTTTAGATGATTAGAGACACTTTAGACATTTTATGCAAGTGTCATTTTCTCACCCCTTGACTAATTAAATAAAGATAGATTTTAAATTTTAATCATATAAAATTAATACAAAAAGAGTGTAAAAAATATTTTCATTTTATTTACTTCGTATATTCAACCTTAATCCTTATCTCTCATATGTAATGCCTCGTAATGAATTGGTAATTAGCTAACACGTGTTCTACTTTCTTTATCAATTACACCAGTACATGCCTTCACCCACCAAAAAAATGCCTAATTAGCAAATATAACATCACCAAAATTTTCACAATTCTTAATATAAAACAATAAAAGAAAATTCAATGCCTAAAAGGGTGGTGGTGATGGAGAGAGAAATGATAAGTTAGAATACAAAACAAAAGAAAAAAACACAATCAACAAAATCAAAATTCAAATCCAAATAATAATTATGAATAATTAGTTTGCAAAAAAAAAAAAAAAAAAAAAAAATCACATATCTCCTTCCCATTTCTCTCTTTTGTCGTGGTTTCTTTTTGTTTATCTTCCTCCCTCTCACCAAACTCATTCTCAAAAGATAGAATTATTGAGTCTTTATTCCAATTCAGTTTTGAATTTTTGGATTTCCTTAAATTGATATTTTTTTTTTGGGTAATATGAATTTTACAAAGCTAAGGGTGCTAGGATATTTTCTTTATTTCCATGAGAATTTTTGTTGTGATTTGAGTGATAATTTTATTTGTCATGTGAGTTTTTGATTATCTGAAATTGCATAATTTTTATTTGATTGGTTTGGGTTGGTAATAACTTGATGAAATTTTTTGTAGTTTAATATTATTAGCAATGGAGCTAATAAAAATGAAGAGATTTTTATTTGATTGGTTCGGGTGGATTTTAGTATTTTGTTCCACCAAAAGGGATGGTAGTTGAAATTTGAGGAAAATAAGGTTTGATTTTGAGGTTTTTTGGTTGTTTGATTAAGCTCAAATATATTTACTGGGTTACTTAGTTGTCCATTATACGATGGATCTTGTGGTTGGTGGAAAGTTTAAATTGGGGCGTAAGATTGGGAGTGGTTCTTTTGGTGAGCTACATTTGGATATGTTCTTAATTGAATTTTAGCTTTGTTGAATTGTGTGTGTATGTTTTTTTATGTCATGATAATTATTCTTTATGCTATTGTTTCTTTAATTAAATTAGGGACTAATATAACGAATGGAGAGGAAGTTGCTATCAAGTTGGTATGTGTTCTTTATTAACTATATGTTTTTTCATGTAAATTTATGTTAGGGTGATATAATTGCTTACTCTTAGGCTTTATTTTTATCAATTTCTTGTTAGAATTTTACTGCTTCGTGTTCATATTAGATATAGATAAATTGATAGAACATATGATTAGGGGGCATTAGTCATATATAAGAGTGTTTTTGTTGTTCTAGTTTTACAAAAAAAACAGCATTATCTTCTACGAGGGAAAGTCAAATAAGGCCAAGCTTGGCACACGTCTTTTCACTCGTAGAAGAAAGTTATGCCCAGCATGACACTCATCTTTCCACTCCCCCATTCTCTATCTCTCTCTTTCTCTCCTCGGACTAACATCTTAACTCGGGTTTATTTTTTTATTTTTTTTATTTTTATTTTTTTATTTTTAAATTTTGATTTTGATTCTTTATAAGCTCAAAGTCAATGTTTGTTATAAACTTATCTCCACTTACTTATAAGATTATAAAGAATTTTGCATAGGAGGGCACTAATTTTTAAAATTGGAATTTTTATTTAACTACTGTTTAAATTATTCTCATTTATTTTTAAGTTTTTTTGAAACAAATGCTCATTGAATTTGGAAACAATAATCTTATGATTTTTTTTTAACTCCATGCATATTACACACTTTGGTTTTTTGCATCATTCATTTACTCCAATTTGACCATATTAATGATTTATACGACAATTGTAAAAAAAGTTCTTGTGGCATTTTATTAGATTTTACATATAGTTTTAAAATATCATCTTTTTATAATTTTCACTTACTTGATGAGTTGATAAGTGACTTTATGGTGATTATGAATTTTAGGAATCTATGAAAACAAGGCATCCACAACTTCAATATGAGTCAAAATTGTACATGCTTCTTCAAGGAGGTTAGTAAGTTCCTTTTGTGTTTAACTAGTTTATTATTTCATATGTTAAATCACTAGTCTCAAGTACCTTAGCTTATGTGTATCTGATTAATACTTTAATTTATTTTATAATGAAGCTGGTATTCCTCATTTAAAGTGGTATGGGGTTGAGGGTGACTACAATGTCATGGTGATTGACCTTCTTGGGCCTAGCCTTGAAGATCTCTTTAATTACTGCACTCGGAAGTTATCTTTGAAAACAGTTTTGATGCTTGCATATCAACTAGTATGTGCATGCCTTATGACTATAAATTAGCTTGATGTTATTGTTCCCAACATTATGTTCTTATTTTCTGTTGTGTAAAGATCTTGTCCATGTTTTTTTGTAGATTAGCAGAGTCGAATTTATGCATTCTAGAGGCTTTCTTCACCGTGATATAAAACCTGACAACTTTTTAATGGGCTTGGGACGCAAAGCAAACCAGGTGCCTATATATATTTCCATGTATATTAATATTTCTTTATCAATATCTAAATGTTATAATTCGATACCTCTTAATTTTATCAAAAAATATCTATAAGTATTCTTGACATTTTTTTTTAATGATGATGACAGTCTCTTACCTGCTTTTTATGTTATATTTGTTTTTACAAGTTGTTGGTGCCTTCACCGTAAGAATGTGTGTGTGTGTGTGTGTAAGTTAGTAAATAGTTGTATGCTTTATATTACACACTTTGGTTTTTTGCATTATTCATTTACTCCACTTTGGCCATATTAGTGATTTATATTACACAATATCAGGCTATTAGTTAATTGTTGTGTATATTCTTTGTCATACACATGCTATTCTTGTACAATATCTGGAGTTTAAAAAGACAATCAGAGGAAGAAGTGACATTGATTATTTCAATTCAAGAAATTAAGTTAGAGGGGATATAAAAGAAATAATTTTAATATGAAGTATAAATGTTTTATGAGAATTAGAAGAAAAAAATAAAAGGCAGTGTGACATGTGGCACTATTGGTTTGAATCCTAAATTATATATACTAAGTGTAGATATTTATGAAAGATGTTATAAAAAGAATTGAAGATAAAGTCTCTACATAAAAAGACAACGATATCAATAATTTATTTATCTTATGTAGAGTTTTGTGAGATGAAATCATGCGTAGGCTCATACTAAACAACAATATACTTGTAGAGATTGTCAGAAATCCACCATTCAAAAGGTCTATCAAGGATTGAATAAATACGGAATTATACATATCTGGTTTAAAAAAGAAAGGTTAACAAGCGTGTTTTAATAGTCCCATGGAATTGCTAAACAAAAAATGTAAGAGCTTCTTTAAGATAAAGGGGAATGATAAATTGATAATTAAAATATTTGATTCTCTACGTGGAAGACAAGTATGAGGCAAATTAAGGAAGGTGGAGGGATGGGTAAGGGGAGAACCGAAGAAAAGTAACTCTAACTCAATGATAATCTTAGTGTTGTGGAGCTTCATGTTGCTCATCCATCTTTATCATCTCAGAAGACTTTTAGGATTCAGTCTTATTAATAACCACTTTTATCATCTTTGTAATTTGCATTAAAGGTAAAAGGTAAAAGGTTATTTTCTTATTAATAATTTATTTATTTTTAGAGACATTAGTACATGCTTGTATTACTCAAATGAAATCAACTTTACAATAACAACTATTTGATTGCCAAAGTTGGGATCATTATTAATTAGGGAACAAGTTACATAATTTTTTTTAAAAGAAATAACAACACTACCCTTTATAACAAAAAACCAAAAAGAAAAAAAAAACATTTTACCATAGGGTCGGGGATGAACTAGTGATACATTGCAGATTGTGGACCCTTCTCATAGTCTAGCTCCTCTTAATCTAATATGTGGCACCCAATAAATTTTTTATAATGGTCAGAGCATTAGGTTTTTTGTGACTCATGCGAGTAATACAAGAGGACATGTGAGGGTTACTTGACAACCTACATAGCAATGGGAGCAAGGTTTTAGAAGCACACTTTATTGTCAATGGATTATGATTTATGACTTAAAGTGGAACATGGATTTTGATGGGTTGTCGTTAAAAGTGATTGTAGAAAATTTTATGAACTTAAATCATCGTAATAGGAGGGTAAGAATGAGTAGTTTATGCATTATAATATTTTTCATGTTTGAAAGATAATCATGGAATCAAAGGATGGTTATTCTAACTTATGTTGCATAATGACTTCAATTTATTTTAGGATTTTTTTTTTCAAAACCACTCTAAAGAGAGGTTTTTGTTTATTCAAAATCACCACTAACCAATAAGTTTTAAAAAATCCACTCATAACTCAATGAATTCATTTGCATAACAACCCTTATATTGATATTTTATTAATAACCATTAATATAATAACATTATAATATTAAGCCCATGATTTTGAAACTAATCTAGATTGATTAATAAAACAAAGTTAAATAATCCCCTTACCCTCCATCCATCACTTTCCTAAACCCAATTTCCTTTATTTTTCTCTCATTAATCACCATCACTTTACCACAACTAAAACCTCAAATGAAAATAATACATCAACTTCTTTTACTTTATATATTATATTTATATGATCTATTAATTTATTCACTTTTTTCATACCACCACTCATTTTTTCATACATTCTTAGAAACAAGAGGTTACTATAGGTCAAACTTTTGAAAACAGAGAGAATACAACATTTTTTAAAATTTATTTTCTCTAGAAAATACAAAATGTCATCATTATTCAATAATATAGTTTTGTCTCTCCATAATATGTCATTATGCTTTCAAAATGCGTCATAAATAGATCTTATTTTAAAATACTTTCACAATGAATATGATAATATACCTACCTTTAAAAATGTTCAACCAAACTTCTTTGAATTTTGTGTAGACATTTATACCCCTAAGTATGTTTGGTTACTTATTTTCCCTAATTAATATTTATTTATTATTATTATTTTTTTTAATTCTAGGATAGTGTGCGGATATTAGGAGTGATCACAAATCGAATATCCAATCCAAAATCCGATTTCAGATCAGATATCTATATCCGAAAATTGCTATATTTGATATCCGTATCCGATCCGAAAACTTTTGGATCCGAAATTTTCGAATTGGATACCATGGATATCCAATATCCGACTCTTTTAATAATTTTTTTAAAAGAAATTTTAATAATATTATTTAAATTCTATTTTAATGGAAAATTTTAATTTTTTAATGATAAATTGATGTATAAGAAGTATTGAACTTAAGCAAAAGCAAATTAATTCTGCAACAATTTTAAAAAAAAAATAATAAATTAATTCATTGCTAACTACTTGAACATGAAGAATATCAAATAGACTACATTTTACACAAACCAATTGCAAAACAAAGAATTTTTACACAAACCTTCAAACGAATTGTCACAAATTACAAAATACAAAACAGAGAAATTATAATTGTCATTGAGAAACAGAGAAGACAAGTCGTCGCTGGTGGAGCGGCCGAGAGTAGGAGGAACTGGGATTTGAGATCTAAAAGGGGATGTGATGATAGTGTTACGAATTGGAAGTTCGAGGAAGCCGATGATGGTTGCAGTTGTTGTTGTAGTTGTTGCTGCGGTTGTTGTTGCAAGAATTCGAAATTTTAAGTTGTTATGGTTGTTGATTGAAGGAGGGAAGGCGGTCAGTAGTTGGTGCTAGTGGAGGAGATCGAATAGAGGATGAAAGAGAAGATAGAGAGAAGAAGAGAAAGGGGCGGTATTTGCACTGAAGAGAGAGAAGATAGATCTAAGGGGAGAGAGAAGAGAGAGGGGGCGACAAGTTGTATTTTGAGGAATTTTAGGGTTAGCTGCTTTGGGTATTTGGGAGTATATGAATGAAAGAAAAAAAATATAAGTATAATAAAGTAAAGTATCTTCACCTCCTGACCTTCGTAATAAACTACAGTGTGTTTTTTTTTCGGATATCGGATCTGACATCCGCGGATATCGGATCGGATATCCGATATCCAATATCTGAATTTTTTTGGATATCCGAAATTCAATATTTCGATATCCGAATTATCCGTATACGGATCCGGATCCGATCCGAAATTTGGATAAGATATCCATAATTTTCAGATTAGATGTGGATCGGATCTTCAAATAGTTTTGCTCAACCCTAACGGACATTTAGACCCCTAAAAATATTTGTTTACATGTTTTCCCTTATTAATGTTGCCAACAACTAAATTTGTGACACAAAGTCAAATCGAAAAAGCTCCCTTGACATGGCGGGCTATGGCGTATGCATCGCGCGCGTTAGCTGCTCTAGTAAATAATTCTTCCTTCGTTCTATTAATATAACAACAAGGATAAAATTACACATCCCAAAACATATTTTATAAATTAAATATCTATAATTATTTAAGAATCAAATAAAAAAGTTGATATTGTGAAGGTATTTTTTAGGCGAACCTGACAAAATCTCATATGTAGAGATGACAACGGGTCAAATCTAGACCGGGTTCAGATACACCCGGATCTAGATTCGTTTTTCTACCCTGGATCCAGATCCGACCCGGATCTGTCGGGTATGGAAAATAGAGATCCATATCCGACGGGTCCACCGAATTCGGGTCTAAAATGGGTCCAAAACGGGTCGTAACACATTTTGCCTAATATTTTTCTACAAACATAATGTTCGTATTAAAAAAGGCATTTTTAGCTTCTATCAGGGATGATTAAATTCAATATTTTAATTATACGAAGTAGTTGTACAAGTAATCCAAAATAGCCTAAGAATGTCAAGTATAATTTACATTTGTAGGAAACAAAGCAAAACTAAAGAATAATGCATAATTCAGTTACCATATGTACTAGTAAAGTCTATAGTCTACTCAATAAGCTTAACAAAAAAAAAAAAAAAGGAAAGCAAAATTCAAGTTCTACCCAGCCAAACAATCTAGAATCACTTACATATGAATTTACATACTCATATACATAGGGGTTAGAGGTTCGGTCGCGCTCGATGGCCTTGAAAATGAAAGTTCACTCGTGCTCTAGTAGCTCCTCGGTAGTTCGGTCGCCGATTTGAATGGAGGTTCACTTGTCGATTTGAATGGAGGCTCCTTGCTGCCATGAATTAGGGGTAGAGAGAGAAAGTTAGGGTTTAGTTTAGGAAAGAGAGGGAAAATTTGAGAAATACTGAGTGTCTTTGAAAATAGTTTGGGCTGCGTGTTGGGCCTTAAATTATAAATGGATCTACGGATCCAGGTCTGGGTATCATGGTTAGACCCAGATTTAGATCCCTTTTTTTCAAAGGACTCGGATCTATCGGGTCCAAATTTTAAAGACCTATGTTCGTGAAAACGATGTGGATCCACGGATCCGGGTCGGATTCAGATCCATTGCCATCCCTACTCACATGAGTACATGACTGCATTTTACTTAGTATATAAATAATAATATGTGGTCAAGTAAGACGATGAATAGTGCAAAAATTCAACTGTTGCAATATTACCCCCGAACGAAAGAACTATAATTTTGTGAGATTGAAAATTTCTTTCATTTATATATTAAAAGTCTAACATAAACAAAAATCTAATAGCATAAGAAGTATATTATAAAATCCAAATTTTATTTACATGCCTTCATATGTGGCCTGCTTACTTTTTTCATTGTCAAGAAACGACACTTGGCAAAAATTTAGGTCTCTAAGTGTCGTTTGTCTTGTGTGGTTAGCTATAAAACTCAACTTTATAATTGTTAATAATATAATTTGTGGACATACTTAATCATTTTCAACACCCCACAAGTATATATTATTTGTATTGCCTTGTATAATATTTCACCATTAATAATTAATTATAAAATTGTAATGTTTATTAGGCTATATATGCCTTGGTTATTGGAGCATTCTGATTAAAGATGCAATTGTTCATTATAACTTAAATTTTTTTTGTGTATTGTAGGTGTACATCATTGACTATGGCCTTGCTAAGAAGTACAGAGATCTCCGAACTCATAAGCACATACCTTACCGGTATGACATGACATATTTCTTTTGCTATATGTGTGCTCAATCAACTCATAAAAAAATTCACCGGTTTTGTTATATAATACATTTTTCTATAGGAGATTACTGTTATGTCATAACCCCTCAACTCTATATTTATTTACTTAACACATTTTCCTTTTAAAGTCGTCCCTATCTACTTGACATTATTCTCTTTCTTTTCATAAATGACATGAGCCCATTATTGATATATAATAATGGAAACAAAACTCACTGCCCACTAATTACAATAAACCTAAACCCAGGCCACATGCCACTACTAACTACTCTATTTGATTTTAAATGTTATTCTCAATAGACACTATCTACAACTTAAGAGAATGTTCTAAAATTTTCCAATACTTCAGAAAAAATGTTCAAGTGGGGTCTTTTTTATTCTTCTCAATGAATACTATTTTAAATAGCAAACTTTTATAATTTTTATTAACATGCAAGGGGAAGAATCAACAAAGAATAACGAACATAAAATCGCAGTGCTGTGCAGCTACCGCTTTGTAAGAAGTGTGTGATCCCTCACAAGGATCATGAACGTTTAAGAGGAAGCAAGTGAGTAATTTCCTTCCTTATTCTTAAACGACTAAGCTAGCAATTTGTTTTGTCTCAATAAGCTGGGGAAGTCTTATTTGTTGTTCGTCTTTTCATTGGATTGCACGGAACTTTGCTTGTTTCTGCCTCTGTTCTTTTCCCAGACTCCAAAAAAGGCAGGGAAAGAGGGCATGGTGACGAGATTGTCATTGGGGATCAGAAAGTTTCTTCGAATCCATTTACGATCCCGAGTGTCAAGACACAAAAACTCCCATGCCTTTCTTGGTTGGAAAAAACCTAACCGGTGATTTCGGACAGGTAGGTGTGGTCTATCCATCTATCACTCTTTTTGAGGACAGACCAATGGACCCTTCTCTAATTAGGACCATAAACTAGCTGAAATAATTTATAGGCGTCTCGTTACCTTGCCTTGGAATAGAATCAAAGAGCATAGGGTGAGTGGAATATGTAGCATAGACGGTGGTCAACTTATCTTTCCGATAGTTGAAGGGAAGTTCGTTAGGTGAAAAAGAGCAAGTAGTCTTCCCTCATTCCCGAGTCGCATTAGCACAAAAGTGCCATTTTTTGGTGTCATACGCCTTCCGAATGTCTAACTTCAACCTAACGAATGTTACACTGCATCAGGCCTATCTCTCATCTTTCAAACTGGTTGAATGGATCATAGAAGGCCTAAGATGTGCTTCCATTCCTTACTTGGAACAAATCTTGGCTTGCTTCTTTGTTCTTGGATACTGCTTAGTTAACTATTGGGAATGTAAAGATAAGGGGAAATTCCATTTAAAATGGGAGTAGCGATACTCTTCTTCATTCCTATTACTGAGATCAAGCTATGAAAGACCATCAACGAACAAGACTACAGTATTTTTCCGGGCACCAACCTTTTCACAGGGCGCAAGGGTAATAAGTTGTCTATCCCAAGCAGATAAGCCTTGCCTCGCGTCCTGCTACATAAGGTAGTATACAAGGGTGCAAAGGCCTTAGAGAAGGAAGCGTTGATGTTGGTCCTTTTGCAGCCCAGCCTTATTCCACTCCCTAAAAATAATCTGCTGGCAGACTGAACTACATGAATTGGTAGCCGACACTTAACCTTCCCCCTTTACGTAGTACTTTCAGACTACGAGAGAGAACATATGCTACTCTTACTATGTTTATCTTTTTACTACTAGTTATTCCATCTACCTTCGACCAATCTATCACTCCCTTGGGAGCCCATACCTAAGAAGAGTTAGCCTGTCAGAGTTTTCCCATACATGTTTGCCCATGGTCACCCACAAATAGTACTAATGGCCCGTACATGTTTGCCTATAGTAGCAATGTTCCAAGAATGGATGTCCCTGATATTAAGACCTCCTTCCCGCTCTCTTCTTATTCTTCATTGGAGGGTATGGATGGACTTCGCCGTTCTTTCCCAACTAAAATAGAAAAAGGTTGTATCACATCGAGATGTCAATTTGTTTTTCGCCTTGATGAGATGGGGAATTTTAAACTTCTTATTTATTAATACTTTTGAGCACTTTATCTTCCTAAATTGAGGCCAGCTCCCATCGTTCCGACAACCGACGGGGAGCACCTCAGTATACGATCATGCACAATATCTGGGAGTCCTATTACATCTAAGGCCAACTAAAATTCACCAAACCAGGGTTTATCTCGTGTAGTGATTGTGGAATCGTACAAGGATATTGAATAGACAGACGGTTGATGTATCAGGTTCGACCCTATCTTTCGTAGCATGCATTCCCATTCGTGTCACAGTATTCATTCACCAGAAAAAAGGAAGAGTCATTTTGCTTATCTAGTACAATTATTGATTTAGATCTCTATCATCCTCAAAAGCAGCAAGAAAGCATCCGCCAATTCTCGCCAATCAACCCTATATATCAGTCTGTCTTATTATTCTCTTCTAATGTATGGTTAGTTCCCTCGCTTTATTCTTCGCTATCTAGCATCGTTCTTTCTTCAGTTGGCACCAAATCCTTACTTATATCTTCCAGTGAAAGTAGCCTTTCAATCCTATCCTTCCTCTAGCAAAATCTCACCTATGGGTTTGACTCTCTATATTCTCTCTCGTGTGAGGTTATCATAACTTCTATCTATCTGCGGTCTTGAAAAGCCTAATAGAGGCAGAAGTCGGGGTCACTAGAGCGATCTGCGTTGAGTGTCCCGATTGAAAGAAAAGAGGAGATAACTCGTCGGCGCAGAAATGAAAAGAGTGGCGCCATTCAAAGTGGAATTCTTTTGAGATGGTACGAATGGGATGGATGTCACTTGCTCTATAATTTTCCTTTTAATGAAAAACAGGACTAACCATAATATACTAAATAACGAGACTAAATAACTACCGGTACCACCCAGCTTAAAAGTTAACACAGAGAAGGGATGTAATACCATCTGAATAATGAGCAATATTAGCCGTTACATGTTTCGTTTTCCCTAACTCTTCGCACCAGTGGCATCATGTCTTAAAATAGCGGGCATTAAGCTGCCTTCTTGTAACACCCCCAAATCCCCCTCTACGGAAATACTAGTATAATTCATATAATTATACCATAGAGATAGGCTTGGACGTATTACCGCCGCGTGATTACGCAAGGCTACTCAAAATAGTTAACTCAATAACAAAACTCGTAGCGGAAACTCAACTTTCTTTTATTAATACTTATAAAAATAGTAACATTGTTATGAGTACTCAAAATAAAGACAAGACCAACATTCCTAAACTAGGTGAAGCAAATCCCAGGACTCCCATATGCTCATTCATGACTCCACCTGAAAATAGTCAACACTGCTTACCATTACGGTAAACAGGGCGAACCAAAATAAATAAAAAATACGGATTAGCAAAATATGCTAAGTACGATAAGTGCAAGATAATATAAACTCAATTTATTTGCAAACATGCTTTCAAAACCAATTCCAATAATTTCAAACTCATTATTCCAAAACCGATTCTAATGATTCAATATTCAAAATAATAGTTAATAAAACCAATTTCTTTATTAAGAACCAATTTCTTTTAATCCAATTCCTCACCCAAGTGTGCACACCCCCCAAGCTAGTATCCTTATATTACAAGGCTATTCTTGAGGAAAGACCCGGTCATACAAAGTCCAAGGCCTTATCAATAAACCAAATCCCCATAGTGGGATTACTAACATGCTTAAAAAGCATTAATAATAATAATAATTCAATGGTTCAATAAATCCTTTTAATATCTAATAAATTCCAATATAATTCAAAATCCTTTTTATTAATTCCACATACTTTTAAAATCAAAACCTTTTAAATAGATACTTGAGAATAAAATCTCATATTAATAACTTTTTAAAATCAATAACTCTTCCTTGAAAAACCTTTTATTTAATTCAACAAACCTTTTAAAATCAATTCCTTTATTTAAACACGATAAGTAATTCAAACCATTCAAAACATGATTTAAAAAAATCAATCATTCAAAATACTTTTATTAAAACAAATATTAAAATCAATACCCCAAACATAATTTATTTCATAAATCATAATTCAAATCAATTTAATTCAATCATCATAAAATCATTCGAAACATGTTATTCAAACCAATCACTTTTAAAGGTATCTAGCCACCTAAACGTACCTTGATCCCTGCTAGAAAAACCAAACAAAAAGAACCTCAAGAACCTTGATTCTGAATATCAATAAATACTTCGCACTTTCAAAGTTCAATCACGAATACACCTTGCAAATAACATAACCATAAGGTTATTACAACATAAACTCAAATCTAATGTGCATGGGCTATAAAACCCTTTTAAAATAATACTTTAATATAAAATTATAGCTTTGAAATAGGTATTTGTATTTTAGAAAACTAACCATGAAGAAGATAAAGGAATAGAATTAAAGAGAATCAAATTTTCGTTGGAAAGAATAGGCAGAACTTGCAGAGGTCATAACTCCTTCAATATAACTCCGAATTGGGTGATTCTTGAGCCTAACCTCAAGGATTTTTCGGGAGGAACAATTTTCTGTGAAACATCAATACCCTAAAAACTGACCAGAAGTGTCCGAAAACTGGCTTCAAATGTATACGGGATAATATTTGTATGAAAAGAGGAGAAGAAAAGTATAAAAAGGTTTAGGGAAAAGAAGAAGAAGAGAGAAGAAGAGAATTGGGTTTTTGGTGTGAAGAATATGAGAGGTATGAAGGGGTATTTATTGGCTCATGAATGAGGGAATTATGGTAGGAGAATGTAGGAAGAATTATGGTAAAAAGTATTAAGGAAATTACTTGGAGAAGTGAATAAAGAAATATGGCAACTTTTGATATTAAGGTGATTAAGAATAATAGAATTTAGGAAAGTGTGTTTGTCATGAAAATAATATGGCAAAAGAGATTACTTGGGAAATAATCAAAAATGAAATAAGGTAGGAAAATAAGATGATCAAATCTTTGTGATATGGAAAATAGGAATTAAGGAAATAAGGAATTTGAGGAAGATAATTAAAATACAAAACTAACAAAATAATTAACCCAAATTTAGCATATGGTGGCCGAAAATATTGAGCATATCTATGCTCATATTTTCGGACCTCCACTTATAGTTTTAGGGAAGTATTTACTAGATTTTAAGGATTAAAAAATAATTGTGTAAATAATATATTTTGTATAAAATAATTAATTAGGAAAATACCAATTATTCACTATTTAATTTCACTAAGAAAATCAGATTTTCTTTACCAAGAAAATCCAAAAATTCCTAGTTAATTATTTAGGAAATTCGGCTCTTTTAAATAAATAATAAAATATAATTTTATTTAATTAAAATATCCAAAATATATATAAATAATCCGGTTTTTAAAATAAAATAAATGTTGATAATAAATCTTATCCAAAATTCAAAAATAATAATTGAGTTTTAAAATACTTTTGGCACCAAAATTCAATTATCATTTTGGCTCCAAAATCCAAATAGTAAAATAAATTACTAAAATACCCTTTTAAAGAGAATACTAATTAATTAATTAGAAATACGTTTCAAAAATACGGGGTATTACACTTCTATCTTATTCTTCCAAAGGCTAGTTAACCAGAAAATTCGGAAATGAAATAAGTCTACCGGAAGCCGCTGTTTTACCGGTTTGTCTGTCTCCGATATTTAATTCTCGCTTGACCATTAGAAATATTTAAGGTTTAAAAGTGGAAAAGAACTCAAGGCATTATAGGGAGCATAATAAGCAAACCCTCATTGACATGCTTTCTTGGCCACGTAATTAAAGAAAATAATTGGCAGGGACTGTATAATGAGTTGTTTTATGTAAAATCAGTAAATCTAGTTAAGTTATTAAAATAGAGTATGCCGTTGTGAGTGTGTGTAAAGTTGTTGGACCATAGTGAGTAAGGTAAATATAATTTAATAATGGTTGTATCTTTTCATTGATGGCAATGTGTCTAATATTTTGAAATGTCCAAACATGAAAAGTATGTCAATTATTTCGAAACAAAGAGTACTCCTCTTCCAACTATATATCACACAATAAAAAAAGAGATTAAATAAATTGCTTAGAAACTTGTGTTGGTTAAAGTTTGTCAAGTACATAGAAACAATGGGGAAAGTAGTTTCGTTATTTTACTTTTTCCTCAAATCAAAGCTATATTCGAATAACAAGTCAAATTTTTTTTTTTTTTTTAAGTTGCATATGTTTTGTGTGTATTAGTGCTTTTAATTCATATGAAATGTCATCTTTTAAAGCTTTTACTCATCTTGACCTCTCTATAGGGAAAACAAAAATCTCACGGGCACTGCTCGATATGCCAGTGTGAACACTCACCTTGGCGTTGGTAATTTTGCAAATTATTTCAATTCTTTTTACCTTTTTTAATCAAAGATTTCTTATTAAAAATCTTAATATTGTTGTGTGGTTATGCATAGAAAAAAGTCGAAGGGATGATCTGGAGTCCCTTGGTTATGTACTTATGTATTTTCTGAGAGGAAGGTTGGAAATTTCGTACTTTGGTCTTGCACTATTTTTTATTTCTTATTTTGTTGTTATACTTTTGAGTTAATTTTTTTGGGTTGGTCTACCTTACATTCTTTTCGTGATCATTTTTCCATTTTTCATTTGTTCTTCGTAGCCTTCCTTGGCAAGGACTAAAAGCAGGGACTAAGAAGCAAAAGTATGATAGAATTAGTGAGAAGAAGATGTTGACTCCTATATAGGTTAATTTTGTTTACCTTGAAATAAAGTTGAATACATATATGAGCTCATATCCATTGTACTTCTAATCATTCTATTTGGTGACATGAATCACACTTCATCTTTTGGACAAGTATAATGTTTGGTGCATTGTAAGTATGAATTGAATCAAGTAAAACTTTCTTGATTGTTTAACTTGGTTATAATATGTGCATATAATTATCTCGATCTTTATCTATTCACAGGTGGTATGTGGTGTTAAATTTTAGCTATCCTATTATTTTACGCAATAATATCAAAATTTTCAGGTTAAATTACATATTTGTACTTTATTAAGAAACAATCGATGTTGACAACTATAAATCCAATATTTAAATGTACTTGGGAGCAATTTGCAATATATAGGATTTTACGCCTTTAAAGTTAAGGTGTGATTAATGCTCTTTGGCACTTAGTATTAGAAGAACATGTCTTTATAGGATACCCTTGCTTGAGATATGTTCTTTAGATATGACACATAATGTCAAAAAAAAAAAAAAAAAGTGAGGCATAATATTTACTATCTAAATGTTGTGCTTTGAGTGAGACATATGTTGTTATAGATGCACTCAAAGGCTTCCTTGAAATGTTCCATCCTTAATGTAAGTTTTGAAGAGACTATTTTCATAGCTGACCACATTCTTGTCATTATCTTCCTAAGTTACTAGACACGTGTCGGCCTATGATTGGTCAACAATTTTTAAAATTTAAAAGATTTTTTTGAAAAAAAAATAAAAAACCCAAACCCAGATTCTAGCAACCCCAGCCACCGGCCCCCTACCCGATTTTGATCACCAACTCCCTTCCCCTTCCTGATTCCGGCCCCTCCCTCCCTTCCCCTCCCCGGTTTTCGGCCACCCCTCCCTTTCCCTCCCCGTTTCCATCCATAATTAGACCTGGCAATCCTGACCCAGACTCGATGACCCGACCTGAATGACCCAAAATTGACCCAAAAATAGTGACCCGAAATTGACCCGAAACCCGAAACCCGAAATCAACCTGACCCAACCCATATCCGACCCGAAGTGGAATTGACCCGACCTTGATCTGAAACCCGAGATGACCCAACTCGAAACAACCCGACCTGAAGTTAACGCGATACATGAGTGAATCGACGTGAAGTTTACCCAATACCCGAAGTGACCCAACCTGAATATAAGTTGAATTAATTGACCCAAATAAACCCGAAACCCGAACTAAAATTGTCGTATACCTTAAATGACAAGAATCAATTTAAGCTAAAGGCTTCACCCGAGCATACCGAAATAGAAAATAACCACAATCAAACTCAAACTGACTAGATTTTTCTTTTTTTAATTAATTTGTAATGTTTAACCGTGTAAGTAATTTACATATTTTAATTATTACAATTATATATCATGAAAAAAGTAGCATTAATAAATATATAGAGTTAAATTTAACCCAATGTATCGACCCGAAATTGACCTGAGAAATTAACCTGACATTTGGACTCGAAAATTGACCTGATCCAAAATGACCCGACCCAAAATGACATGACCCAAACTCGACCCGACCCGAACTCGACCCGAAGTGTTGACCCGATTATTTGCTAACTCGAAATCAACCCGAAACTTGAAATGACCGAACTCGACCCTAACCTGATCCGACCCGCCCCAAACTTGACCCGATAACTTATTGACTCGACCCATACCCGACTCGAATGACCCATTTTCCAGGTCTAGCCACACCCTCCTAATATAATGATTACACAATCATTTTTTTTTTATTATTTTTTTAATCTTTGATCTTCCATTTTTTTTGGAAAAATTGTCAATAATAATACAAACTTTCACCCGTCCGCTAAAAACAAGTTGAACTTTCAATTTTTTCAAATTAATATAAACGTTTGGGTTATCCGCTTTAAACAAGACATTTTACCTACAACCTAAATGACCGGTAAACTTTTTTTTTGATAAATTCATTTAACAATTTAGTTAACTCATAATCAACACTTTAACCATTATTAATTAACAATTAAAAAAAATACTACTTCTCCTCCCCACCACCAGCCCTCTCCCTCTCCCTACCTGCAGCTTCCCTCCCCCATTTTACCCCCAGCGATGACAGCCTAGCTGCCCGCCCTGTCGTCGCTATCCCCTTCTCCCAAACCACCATCACCAAAGCCCTCTCCCTCGAAATCCCTCTCCCTCGAAAACCCATGAAATCCCCCTCCCTCCCTACGAAAATCCACGAAAACTCCTGATTGCCCTTTCACCTAGCCTCGAAAACCCTAGCCGGTAGGGTTTTGACGGTGGACGAAGGGGTAATTTGGGGTTTCCATGGGTCTTCGTAGGGAAGGAGGGGGATTTTGTAGGTTTATATGGTTGATGGGAGCGGGAGAAGGGAGTGAGAGGGTAGGGATGCTGGAAATAGGTCGTCGGTAGGGATCACTAGAGGGTCGGGCGCCATCGGGGAAGCGAGATGGGCAAGGAGGAGAAGGGCTAGCTGGTAGGGTTTTAATAATAATAATAATAATAATAATAATAATAATAATAATAATAATAATAATAATAATAATATAAATCTTTTAAAAAATAAAAACATTAAACAAATAAAAAAATTCAAATTAAACATTAAAAAACAGAAAAAAAAAACATAATAATAATAATAATAATAATAATAATAATAATAATAATAATAATTTAAATCTTTTAAAAAATAAAAACAATTAACAAATAAAAAAATTCAAATTAAATTATCAAACCAAAAAACAATGACACATGTCTGATGTACTTTTTAATCAAGTCACTAACCGGTCATAACTTGTTTAAAGTGAATACCCCCAAAGTTTGTATTATTTAGAAAAAAAAAAAATTGAAAGTTCAACTTGTTTCTAGCAGAAGGGTGAAAGTTTGTATTATTTTTGACAATTTTTTCCTTCTTTTTTTTTAAATTCATGTGAACAAATTTATAAAACTTCTTAATATAATGAGATCGGTAAAATACTCTGAATACCAAAGTCTCACTACCAAGCTCCTCCATTTATCTTCACCATCTCCTTCACCTAATATTGACAAAATTTCAGTTTGAGATGATGATGCTTCTGACTCTTCCGGAGATGAAGAAGACGGCCCTCGCTTGAATTTGTGTTGACGGGGAAGAGGATGGGTGGGGTTTTCGGTGGTTGGGCTTGGCAGAAGAGATGGTTTTAGTGGGTGGTCTGGGTAGGGAAGGTGGTTTCGGGGGTGGGTCTGCCGGAGAGGTGGCTGTGGGTTATTTTTTTTTTTTTAATCTCAATAATTTTTTTTGATTAATTTTTTTCTGACAAATCACGTGGTGACACGTGTGCAAACAATCCCAAGTCACAAATGGTAACCTATTTAGTCAGTTTTAAGTCACTTAGGACCATTGGGAGCAGATTGAGTATAAAGGTCAGATTAATAAAAAGATAATCAAAAGGTGGGATTATTTTGGGCGGATGAGGAAAGGTCGGATTATTCCAGATAATTTTTCCTACTTTTTTCCATGATTAAATTTTGCACACGATTGTCTGTTTCATACATTGATCTATAATATTGGATAATCCATATTTTATTAAAATTATAATTATATTGTTATCATTATAATTAGGTATATAATTGAATTGAATAGATGGTGTTAATTTTTAGAGGATGCTTCCTAAATTCTACTTATTATATGTTGAATTAGTGAAAGATACTACGTGACTTCTTATACTAGAGCTCTAAGATGAAAGTTTTTATGATCAGGATTCAAAACTCTGATGAATGGTTGTCAAAAGTGATGACATACAAGATAAAGTTGACAAGCTTATAGATGTCATGTTTATATTTTGGAATAATGTTGAGATTAAGATTTACAAATGATTTATTTGTCCCCTCGATCTAGTCCTTTACTCATGGATCAAATGCATCAAGAATAAAGATTAAAGGAATGAAAAGAAAAGCACACAATGAAATTAGTGAGTTATTAATTAGAAGAGTTAGAATTATATTGCTAGACGCTATACTAGTCTTTGGCAGTCAATAGTTTAATTACAAAGCACATAGAAACTCTTAAGATGGTGTTTAAGTTTTGAACTCACTAAAATACTCTTGATTTGTACACTTGGTCAACTATTAACTTTCAAATTATATTAAAGCCACATTATCAATGTTGCATTGGTGCATTCAAATGGTTTGTAATTTAAGTAACAAGTTTTTAATTTTTTTTTTGGGAAATGAAGAATTTGCGAACATATCCGATCCATTCACTTTACTTAAGCTATATTCAATTTTTGATGGTTTGTAAAGAAATTGATTGAGATACATAGGTTTGATTAAAACTCTCCATAGTACTACAATTGATGTGGGATAACATTGAAATATTGAAATTGAAAAACAGAGTACAACGTATCTTGTAAGTGTGACTCGTAATCGAGTAACTCTGTGCGTGCAAAAGATTAACACAACCATGAGTAACATCTATTCGTGCACATAGAAGTTTTTCATGATGTTACCGTGTTTTTAATATATTTAATATGTAGTTTATATATTAATATTATAAATTGAAGTGATATATTTTATATTTTATAAAATTAATTATTAAATAATTAAATATGTGTGTATTTTTTCTTTTTTTACCATATACCCTTGAGTTTTTTTGTTTATTCACCATAATCCCCTGAACTTTTTTTAATTCATCATATACCCCTGAGTTTACATAAAAATACACCATATTACCTTGATGACTAATGATTGTTAACTTTGTCAGTCTTCAGGGTCAGTTATGACACAAAACTAGGGCTGGCAATAGCTGACACGACCCGAACCTGACCTAAATATAGCGGGTTTGGGTTGAGATTTTTGACCTAAAAATTTAATTGGGTTAACACAAACCCGATCTGAAAATTAAATGGGTTAGGTTAAGGTTGAAAATTTCAACCCGAAAATGACCCACTTAACCTTGAAAAAAAAAAAAAAAAACTAACTAACTAACTAAACTAAACTAAAAAATCGAAACCTAATGAAACCAACCTATGCCATAAACTAACATCCTTATAAAAGCAAAAACCCTAAAATCTTCACATACTCTCAACCGTTTCAACCCTTTCTCTCTCGTATTTCATTTTTTCTTACGAGCCGTAATAGCCCAGTACACGGGAGCGACAATACCTAGGGTAAAATTGTAATTTCATGCAAAAGCTTAGACAGGAATTACTACTATGTAAAAAAAAAAAAAAAAAAAAAAAAAAAACTCTTTTTTCGAAAAATAACAGTATAAAAATCAACAATAACAGTATAATTAAAATCAATAATAACAGTATATTAATAATAAATATCTAACATGTATAAATAAAGTAGGCATTTTTCGGGAGCATTTGGCGCGCCACATAAGAAAATGTATTATTTTGTCCAATGAAAAATTAGATTAATAATTTATTTAGAATTAAAAAATTTACTCGCCACCTAAGCAAAAGTGACGAATAAGATTTAAGAATTTTGACACATTAGTAAAAACAACGAATAGAGAATAATTAAAATTTAAATTATTTTTAAAAACCAATAATTATCTTCTCAAAAAAAAAAAGTAATAATTATCTTTTTTACATATATGGATGCAAATTTTTGATCGCAAATATCTTTAATCTCTCCCTAACAAATATTATAAAAGTTTGATTTTAATAGTGTACTCATCGAGACGAATAAAACTATATCTCATATGACTAATTCCCCATAATTTTTAATAGTTAAACGATTATAAATGAGACTAACATTTTAAACAGAACGAGTATATTAAATAAACACATAGGCAAACGACTTATTTTGATCAATAAAAAAACGAGATTTGTCATTTCTTTTTTGAATTAAAAATTTAAATTTTCACATAAGCAAAATTAGTGAATAAAGTTTGGGATTTTAAATTCAAGCATCACATAAAGTGAGTTAAGCATAAGGTTGGTGATTATGTTTTATATTTTTTCACCGTTTGGTGATTATGTTTTTTTTTTCACCGTTTAGTGATTGGAGGGGGTAATTCTGGCAAAAAAAAAAACGGAAGCAAAAACTTAATCACCTGTCAGATACATTGGGTTAAAAACTTAGTCACTTGTGGTTAACCAATAAGAAAAAAGCAAGTATTTAATTTTTTTTATTCACACGAGGCACGTCAATTGTGAAAATGACGGCTCTCTTATGAACTTTTCCCAAAATTTCCCCTTTTGGTGCACTTCTTCCCCTTCCCCACGTTTTCCCTTTTTTTGTTTTTATTTTCTTTACTAGTTCTTCAAACTTCACTCTTAATGAGTTAATGGAAAGCTTGATTAAAGGTGTTCGACACTTCGAAAGGTAAATCTCTACTTCATCTCTTTGGTTTAGTTGTTCATAATTGCCTTAATTGTTGTGTACTAATTAGAGTCGGAAAACGTAGGGTTTAAATTTTGTCAAAAATTGTGGAATTCTTCCTGAATTAAGGGTCGAATTTGGTGTATGATGATAAAATTTCGTATTTTTACCTAGATTATTGTTGTAAGACTCTTGATTTGCTAATGCATGGTTATAATTGGGTGGGTATCTTGACTCTTAGTGTAATTGGAAGGAGTAGTGTGAAACGGAGTAATTATACTTAATTGAAAGAATTTAGTACTTAATGTCGAGTAAAGTGTATTTATGTGTTAATTTGTTTGTGAATTATATGAAAGTTGTTTTATTTTTCAATATGTGTTGATGTTAAACAATAGCTATTGTAGTTTTTAATTGAATGACAATTATTATATGTTGTAGATGGAGATGATCCCAATGGCACTTGTTGTTCGATTTGGTGGGGTGTGGAAACATACTCCTGATTTAGAGTATGTTGGTGGTGAAATGAAAATGTTTGATGAACTCCCTACTAGTTTTAATGTGGATGGTATGAGGAAGATCATAGATAGTTTAGGGTATAAAGACATTATTAAGATGCATTATTGTGATCCTACTAAAACAAAAAATACAGGCATTAGATTCTTAAGCTATGATGATGTTACCTTTGCAGGAAGTTTTCATCGCTTAAGCTCTTGTTGCAATGATGACAGCAATGGAGAAATTTTTTGGGTAGCCTTTTGGAATAGATAGGTGTTGGAATTATTTTGTATTTATACTTTTGTAATTTATTCCAAAGGCTAGTATTATATATTCAGCTTTTAAACTCATTTCAGGATTTCATATTGATAAGTGATTATGTTTTTGGGAAGGTGATTAAGTTTATGTTGGGTGACTAAGTTTTTTATGATGAGTTCAAAACAGGTTAAAAGGTTTTCCGGTGAGTTAAATGCTCGGTTTTTCTAACTCAATCACCAAAGGGTGAAAAAAAAAAACTTGATCACCAAAGGGTGAAAAAAACAAAAACTTGATCACCATTTGTATACTTAACTCCACATAAAGTGAATAAAACAACAAATGATAACTTTAGGGTTAAAATTAAAAAATTATCTTATGATATTAGGAATTTTATCCATATATATAATGAATGATCTTCATAAATTTACAAAATTTTAAATTAAATAAAATGATTTACTAGAATCGTGCGTCGCACGGGCTTACATCTAGTAACAGTATAATTTGAAATAGAAAATAATTTTGTTAAAGCGATAACATTTAAAGCAAACCCATAAACATTCCAGAAACCGAAAACATATAAACTCATATCGATATCTAACAATTGTATAGAAATCCATAATAACAATATACAAATCAACAATAACAGAATAAAAATTAACAATTACAGTATTTAAATCAACAATAACTATCACCGACAAAACGGATTGCGTCACGTCTTCAACCCCCCAAATATTCATATTCAGCTTATTTATGGAAGCTTGCAAATTCAAGGGAGATGGATTTGAGCTCACTAGCTTAGTGCACTAATACCAATGGTTTTCCGATCTGAGCTCAGATTAGGTATTACGGATTTCGAGTGAAAGGTAAGTGGTTTCACCGCCTTATGGTTTTTAGTTTTTACCCCCACTTTCTTTTTTTCTATTTTATATTCCTTTCTTTTTTTTAATTACCAAATAATATATAATACTACCCGGTATTGTCGCTCCCGAGTAGTGGGCTAGCATTTTTCTTTTTCTCACATCTTTCTTCAACTCTAAAGAATTCAAGCATCAAACATCCGTTGTGAATTGTGAGTCACTCTCCTCTACACGTTCCTGTCCTTCATCAATCTACAGGGTGTTTTGCTTCTTCATCATTTTATATGTTTTTGTTTTTTTTTTATTTTTTTTCCTGTTGTTCATCAGTTCATGCTAATATTCGACTGTTAATGCTAATTTCTATTGTTAATTTTTGTTGTTCATGTTTTTATACGGTGGTGGTTGTTGTTAATTTCTGTTTTGTTGTGTTTTTATATGGTTTATTCATGCTAATTTGAGAGATTTTTGTTATTAATTTTCTGTTGTTCATATAATTTCTGATCTAATTTCTTTGGTTGTTGTTCATGCCATTTTATGTAGTTTTTCATGCTAACTATGTTGTTTGTATAATATTCTATTGTTGTTGTTCATTCTAATTTATGTTGTTTTTATAAACTAATTTTTATGTAAGTTTAGTTTTTTTTTTTTTTTTTTTTTTTTTTTTTTTTTTTTTTTTTTGTTCTTAAGACTTTTGTGACAATGTTTTTCTATTCTTGTGAGCATCATTTACATATTTAATTACTTTATTATTGAACTCTTATGCATGTTTGTGTCTTAATGAGCATGTTTTTCAAATTTTGTTCATATAATTTTGTTTTAATTGTTATAATTTTTTCGCAGTAAGTAATGGTTGTGTAATTTTTTAATGGAAGCAAATTATGACCACTTAAATCCATCTTTCTTTTAGAGTTTCAGAGGGGAGATTGATCTCGATATATGGAAGATTGTACTTAAAAATCAATTTAGCTTTTATAATCCGATTTGTAATTCATTAATTAGTTTCGTTAGAAAAAAACACCTAAAAATGTCTCCCCAAAACCAAACCCTTAATCGGTTATACCTTTCACGCCATGGTTTAAGTATGGAACTTTGGGTATTGTATGGACTCCTTGGAGTGCTTAGGGAAGGAATGATGTAATTAGGAGAACAGGTTTAATGCTTAGAATATGAGAGAGATTAGAATGTGTGTTGGTGCATAAGAGAGGAAGAGAGAATTATTTGGTGCCCCGGAACTGGTGAAATCAGCTTCATATTTACAGAGAAAATACGAGGGGTGAGGTATGGAACCTAATTGAAGGCACCGCAAAACAAAACCCTAGAAAATTGTCGTGTCACAGCAGAATTGCCGTAACGCGGAAGAAATTGCCATGGCGCGGAAGATTTCGCCATGTCCAGCATTTGTGTTTTTGGAATTTAGTAAAAGTTCATTTTTATCTTTTATTTTGCATTAAATACGGGATATTTTAGGCGCCGCTTTAGTGCTACGCCTCCTACGCCTCGAGAAGTGTGCAACGACCGACAGTTTTCTACTACTCGGGAAAAACTTTTCTGTGTCTTGAGAACCTTGCAACGTGAATCGTCCACGCCTTGGGAGATAATCACCAACTTCTATGCCTTGAGAAGTGTGCAACGATTGAAAATTTCCACGCCTTGTGAAAAACTTGTCTGATATTAAAAATAACAAGTCTCTGCGCCACGAGAAACTTGCAACGTGAATCTTCCACGCCTTGGGAGATGATCACTAGGTGTTTGATAAATGATGATGGTGGTTCGATTGTCCCCAAACGTGGGTTGTAGATGATAATTTGTTTGATTTCCCCGAACAGAGGCTGTAATTAAGACCTGCAAAATAGGATTTTGCCAAGGGACTCGTATAGTTTGTGATTAACTCATGACTCGACCAAGTTTAACTTGACATGACATGTGTATGACTTGTAACTATGTGTGTATATGTATAGTTTGTGTAGACACAAGCAATGAAAATGTAAAAGCAAAAAAATTCCGTCATTTTTTGTCATGAGTGGAGGGTACCAACTTTCTCCTAAAAAAGAAAGACGTGAAAAAAGAAAGTAAAAGTTTTTGAACTTCCCTTGAAAAAAAATTTGAAATTTTTTAGAACTTCCCCAAAAGAAAGTGGAAGAAGTTTGGTACTTCCAAGCCGAGAAAATTTTTGAAAAAGTTTTTGAACTTCACCAAAAGAAAAGACATGAAAAAAGGAAGAAGTTTTGAACTTCCTCGTTGAGCAAAGCAAGATGAATCGCATGGATTTTCTTCTAGTCAAGTTGAAGTACTCATCTTGAAATTAATGTATGCATGATAAATGTTCGTAGGCTAGGAGGCTAAGGACAATTACATCATGTGACACGATCAATGAATGCACTTAGGTCAGGAAGCTAAGCAAAGTATAATCGTAGTTAATTGTCGATGTATGTTGCTTAAGTCAAGAAGCTAAGCATCACATATAATGTATAATCTTGGACCTTGCTTAGGTCTAAAAGCTAAGCACGTATGTAATGTACGCAACAATGGATCTTGGTAAACGTTGCTTAGATCAGGAAGCTAAGCACGTATTCAATTATGATTGTTGAATATTGTCTTGCAAGATGATGAAGCATGCGCGTTGATGAAACAAGATTTCACGATAAGGAGTTCCTAATTAAGGGAAGGAGGATATGGCCATGTATGTGTGAATGAAGTGTGTGAAAGTGATACTAAAGTTTGGCTGCAAAGGCCGCCAAAGAACATTGTTTCCTTGTGGATTCGACCCTATCTCCTTATCTATTTTAGTTAGTGGCTTTAGGAATTACTTTTGATTAGGTGATACGACTTTAGCCTGTCAATAACCATGCATAACGGTTCGGGTACCTGATTCGATAATTTGTTATCGGGTATGGTTATTGGGTATCATTTTAAAAATAATGGTTACACGATCCGATCTGATAAGCAGTATTTTGTTTTTTTTTTCCCCTACTTAAATCAATTTATCCAAAATCTAAACTCTTACTTTACTTCATAATCACTTTATTAATTATATAAATGATTACTAATATTATTAATAATTTGGTCAAGATCATGTGGAATTGTTGTTAATTAGTGTTAAATGATATCATAATAACTACATTAAGTTTAATTATCTTTGGGTATCCGATAACCGATTCAAAAATCCAGGTACCAGAAGTCCGTGTACCTGAACTTATTGGTTCGATTTATGGATATTACTTTTAGTGATATTGTTTATTGGTTACCCGAACCGTTAGTGATAACGGGATAGGTACTCGACCCATGCTCACCCCTAATTTTTGGAGTATATGTACCCCTTTTTAAAATAAAAAAAATAAATATTTACAACCATGCCATAACTAAAATCCTTCTCTCTTTCAAATTTCCCTTTGGGCTACTTATTGAGCTTTTAAAGTTCCTCCTACTTAAAGCAACTAGTCCATTGATTAAGCTAATTCAATACTTGAAACCAATTCAGTATTTATTAGCCTCAATTATTTGCTTATATTTATTTATACACTCATATTTAAATTCCTCAAAAAAAAAAAAAAAAAAAAACCAATTTTTTCACCATACATATACCCATAAGTTTTTGGTTTATTCACCATATACCCCTGAAAATTTTCAAATTCACCATATATCTCTGAGTTGTTACAAAAATTCACCAAGATGAGTAGAATTTGGTTAATTTTGCATTGAAACCACCTTAGATCTCTCCCCCTTCCTCGAAACCACTCCTCTCCTTTCTCTTAACCCGGAAACCACTCCAAATCTTCATAACCATATATGTATGATTGATTTTGAGGATGAGAAAAAGAAATTTGGGGTGGTTTTGGGGGTGGGAAAAAGGAATGTAGGTGGTTTCGGGGGTAGGGGAATGTATTTAGGGTGGTTTCGGTAGGGGTGTTAAACATATCAGGTCGAGTCGAGTTCGTGTTTGGGTCAGCTACCCCCTAACCCGTACCTAATCCATTTAAGTTTTCGGGTTGAAAAACTCAACCTGAACCTGATATTTTCGGGTTCGGGTCAACCCGAAAATGGCCTGAAACTTTTTTTGGGATATAAATCAGGTTGTTATATTCGGGTTGGGCTAGCCCAATTGTAGGCGTCATTCGAAGCGCGTCTACCTAAGCATGTTGTGAATATGCTTGGCACTCTTAGGAAGTGGGAATTGACATACAATTAGGGACGTGGTTAGGGACAAAGAAAAGTAGGGGGCCACCAACAAATTTTTAAGGAACTTATAAACCGTTCACGGATCATTTAAGGAACCACGAATAAGGGACAACGATAAGCAAAAACGATTGACCCATAAAGGTTACACCCATTCATAATTCATGAGATTACTAACTCCATATGGTTCGGAACCAAGAAAGGAGGATCGGGGATGACGGTACGAAGTGAGTCATGGAGTCACATTCGCCCATATTGGCCTCTACTCGATTTCTATAGCGAAAAGTATTTTTTGCGATCTCAAAGGCATATAAACAAAGATTCAATTTGTTTCAAACTAATATTAGGCTAAATTGGTTGAATGTTAAATTTGGAGGCTCCACTAGGCAGGATTCTTGGTTACTTATCGATTTGAGTGATCGGTATTTAATTGAGATGAGTGGATGAAACTTGAAAGATTCTTGAATCACATTCCTGTGATTAATTTGGCATTTTTTTCATATACATTGACGTTTTAACGTCGTATTTAGGTTCGCCTCTAGTAAAAATTAAATAACCTGATCGCGATCGAAAAAACAGAGGCGCCGATTAAATTTCTTAACTACTCCGCAACGGCAGAACTGCCGTGGCACGACAGAGTTTGCCATGACAGAGCGATTTTTACCATGGCACTGCACAGCGCCGCGGTAGTCTTGAAATTTTTTCTATGGTTGTGCTTTTTTCTCGTTGTTAGCTTCATGTGATTTTTCTGAAAAATTGTATGTGTTCTACATACGTTTTAGCCGCGGAGGATTTAAGCTCTATCAACCCAAAAACGTTCATGACAATAAGGATTCATCCGAGTTATTAAATCCACCCAAACTATGTAGTCGAGTTCGATTTAATCATGAACTTGCGGAGTCGCCCGTTGGCATACACCCTCAAGGGAGGTTTCTTTGCTAACGCGTCCAAACTCTTAACCATGGTACCCTTTTGACACCCAAGTAAACTTGACCATAGTGGAACATTGAACTTGACCTTAGGTTGCGAACTTCATTGCATCATTATGACTATGTGCCCTATGTGTGCATCTTTGATCGTTTTGATCCTAACCTTAATGACCATTC
Source organism: Chenopodium album (assembly GCF_948465745.1). Classification (NCBI taxonomy): domain Eukaryota; kingdom Viridiplantae; phylum Streptophyta; class Magnoliopsida; order Caryophyllales; family Amaranthaceae; genus Chenopodium; species Chenopodium album. The sequence continues at coordinate 15,826,410 of NC_137846.1, forward strand.
TTTGTCTATGGTGTTAGTTTATTTTATGACTAACAAATGCCAACGGACCGTACTCACTTAGTAATTAGCGCAAACACTAAAATTGACAAAAAAATGGAAAAAGCCGCACAAAGAACCTAGAACTGATTACCGTGCCACGGCAAAACTACCGTGACACAACAGTCTAAACCGCACCATGGTACGGATTGTCGTGCCGCATAGTCTATACCGTGGCACGGTACCCACGGAATAGTCCAGGTGGTCCTATTTTTGTAACTGTGCTATTTTGGTCCTCGCGTCAATCATTTTGTTACTGTTTACATGTCTAGCCATGCGATCATACCACGAGTCTTATAACATCACTTAATTACTCACGAGTTAAGTATAGTCAACACACTTTTTATTATTTTTGACTCGAGTCGTGAACCATGTCGTTTATGATCGTACACTAGGTTCATGCATGTGTCTCTTTTTTTCCATCATAATAAAGACTGAGTGGAGTTTTCTTATCTATTTTTAAAAAATAAAATCTATCCTCTCTTTTTCTCTCCTATTTGGAATGTTGAGTCAAACCATTATATGAATTTGTTTTATTTCACAATACTTGGTCAAGGAGCAGGGGTAGATTGGTGCGGTTTGAGTCACTACCACAACAACCTCTTAGACCAAAGAGGCGTTAAAGAAAACTACACCATCTTTACATCAACTATCATCTTCAAAATACTTTCAATTCATTCTTATGGCCACCAAAGAAGATATTAAGGGCATTCATAAGTCCATTAAGGCACTTTCTGCCATGATGCAAACCCTTACCACCAAGGTCAATACCATTGCATGGAACAAACCAAAGTGACTGTTGCTACAGTTGACAAAATCAAATAAAAATTGAGCAAAATTTCTCAAGATTTCACCTATGTAGAACAACCCTCCACCACTTTGGTTGAGAAGGACAAGCTTCCTGAAAAGTTCTTCACTTCTGACATACCCAAGTTCAGACCTACTAATAATCTAATATTCCATTTGATTCTCTACAACCATGGCTCTCAAGGGTTTGGACGTAGCACTCTTCCCTACAGTTTTTCCTCTCTCCTTAGAGCATGCTTGCCAACAATGGTTTTATTCTCTAGATGCTAAGCACACTGCAACTTGGCAAGATGTCACTGAAAGTTTTATAAATCGTTACAAGTGTAACATTCAAGCTAGAACTTCTGAACGTGAACTCTCCATTCTTAAACAGAAAGATAATGAAGGCTTCACCACTTATCTGAACAGGTAGAGGGAAACAGATGCACTCTTGGGGGATCCTCCTGAAGAAAAGGAGATGGTTCGTCTCTTAATCCAAAATCTGATTCACAACTACATGCAACATCTCAAATTCCTGCCATTGAACACTTTCGATGTTGTATACGATATAGGAATCAATATTGAGGATAAGCTAATAAAGACTGCTAGTAGTAACAACAACAATAACACTTGGAAAAACAGGAAGAACAACCTTCCTTCTTCTTCGTATTCTAAGCCCGAAAATACTACCACCAATGTAAGCCAGGTGGATCTCAATGAAGTTTTAACTCCCCATGCTCCATTGCCCATGAAAAGGAGAGCTTATACTCCTTTAGGAATGACATATGACATTTCTTTTGATCACCTCTACAGTCAAGGCTTGATCGCACCTATTGGAACATTTCTAGAGCCAAAACCTGAAGAAAAAAGTGCCAAGTGGAATCCCAATGCCTACTGCAAGTTCCATCAAGGATAAGGCCACACTATTGCGCAATGTTGGAATTTAAAGGATGTTATTCAAGATCTAGTTGATGCAAACAAAATTCCTTTCCCTCCAGGCGGAAAGTTGTAATAAAGACTAAGCGCACAGAGAGTCCATCGTGCAAGATTTCATGATATCTTTTTCTTATTATTTGTTTCCATTCCCCTCTTAATATCTGCTTATTCACCCTTTCATTAATAAAATGAGCATTCTTTTCCTGTACATCTCGATCATTTTCACATTATAAAAATAAAAAAAAATAAAAAAATAAAAAAAAATCAATTGCTGAACCAAACACAAGGTACACCAATGATTTGAGAGATCTTTGCAACCCCATCAACATTTCAAACACTTTTCCATTTCTTCATTAATCACTTTGAGCCTCATCTAACTTTTGGCCTTCATTTCTTCAACCCACATTCATTTAACCCTGGAATTGGAAGGTGTGTGATTTGTGTAACATTTAAAAACAAGTTCAAAAAAAATGATAAAGATAAAACAATGTCAAAGGGAAAGTGTTCCAATGTCTTTGATACGAACATGTCTAAAATTGCGTCTCTCATCGAGTGCTTGGTACCGTGTCTGAGAAAATGCTAAGTGAGTGATGAACCGCATGATCCGAGATTTCCCACATTGATTCAAAAAAATAAAAAGAACAAAAATTCGAAAATTCTAAAAAAAAAATGTGAAAAATAAATTAAACATCTTGGGGGGCTTCACTCGGGTCTTAAGCCTTTTACCCTTTTCTTCGTTAAACCATCAACTTAACCATATTACAATCCTTAAAAGACCTCTTTGAGGTTTACATACACTTCTTAAAAGTTCGGTTAGAGCTACTTTCAGCCTGATTCCTAATGGATACATAGGCAATCTCACATTGAGGTGCAACCACATTCATATACATACATGATCGAGTAAAAACATTTTCAATGCTTATCCCTACCCATATAGATGATAGAAAGACAACACTTTAAGAAGTTGTTGTCTTATATAGTCTATAACAACACCTTGATAAATGTTGCACTGCAATTTTGTATTAGTGGTTTATTTCAAAGTAACATGTATGAATTGTTGCATTACACTATCAAAAATAACAATTTTACTATTGTTGCAATTTTACGTGTTTCCTATTCTTAGTTTTTTTTGTAGTGGATTTTATTCCTGATATATTATTATAATCTAAATTATCAAGAAACAAGTGAGAATTGTGATAATTATACTATGACAATAATTAAACTAAAGGAATAATCAATAATAAAAGACCTAGGGTCATAGTTTTACCAATAATTAATATTTCGGGACAAAACATAACAATCAATGCATATATCAACCAAATTATAAAGGGTTTTCGCTACGTATTATAATCACATAATTAACTTAGCAGTATTAAATCGCATCTCTCGAATCGGTTACGTATCGGGTTTTCGGTTTTTCGGATAGTTTTGCTCAGCCCTATTAGAAACCCTAAGTTTTCCATTCAAGTTTTATTTGTTCAGATTTCATAAACCCAAATTTATTTTCCTCTTTATCTCTCCCTATTTTCCTTTCACGCCTCTTTATCTATCCGCACCGGGCACCACTATCCAGCCGTCAGCGACTAGCAGCAGCCATCAACGCCACCCTCTCTCTGTCTCCTCCCTTCTTCGCCGGTTTGGTATTAATTATACACAAAACACAAAAAATATTATTCTACTCTAGTTTAATTTTTTAATGTTTTTTTAATTAATTCCAAAGCATGATTTTAATTATGAATTGACGTTGTCTTTGAATAAATATTGTTGGTATTAATTATTGGAATTTTTAGATTTAATTGGGGTATAAATTCCAAATTTACAAACCATAAATTTTGGGAATTTTATGGTTTTGATTAAGGTTTGATCATAGATTATTGTGGTTGTTAAATTGATGATTAAAACATGTTTTTAATAAGTTTAATCCCCCAATTATTGCTGAAAATTGATTCTACACACTACTCTTTATTATTGTGTTAGGGCTTGATTACCAATAAAGGGGAAAAGGTTTTTCAATGATTTAAATATAATTTTCTAGTTTATTAGTAATGTCTAAATATAGTTGTGCCCAGTTAATTCCCCAGATAAACAAAATTTGTTTATCTGGGGGTATAATCGTATTTTCAATTATCAACATAAAGGTACATGCGTCTTTTCATGTATTAGTTGAGGGGTACATGTGTAATTTCCTCACCAAACAGTAAATGCAAGTTACAAACAGTAATTGATAGCTCACCAAAAGTACTAAATGAATGACCACGATTTTTCAATATATTTACATAAATGCTACCAGATTAACAAAAATTCGTTTATCTGGCAGATAAACTTGTATTTGCCGAAATATAAATAAGTATGTTGGAATTTTATTTATGTCACCAAAAATTAAATTTTCTTGAAAAAGTTTTAAGTACCCACTTAAACCAATGACTTTAAGGCTTTTAAACCAAAATTTTGGGTTGATTAGTAAGGTTAGAAATATTTTAAAGTTGCTAGTAGTGGAATAATTTTGGTTTATATATATATATATATGTTTGTAGGAAACTTTAAGTTAAAAGACTTATAGTGAGTGTGACCGAGTTAAAGCGATATTCGATATCCGTATGTGTACTTAGAATTTATTAAGCGTATGGAAGCATCCTAGGATTTGTTTTAATTGATTCCAAGCTAGTATTATGCAAGGAATCTGTTGAGATGGTTGAATTATTGATTGGTTTTGGTGATATGTTATGAAGCATGATTGGTGGAAATGAATTTTTTATTGAGATTGGCGATGAAAGAATATTATTATTGAATCTTACTTTTATTATTGGCATGATTGAGAGCATATTTAACTAAAATAATAGTTTTGTTAAGATATATGTGAATATAGTTTGTTAGTGTATTTTAGTTAGGCATATATTTAGATTGATACGTATATAACTAGTTCCTAAATTTATGCCATGTATTATGCATTGGATTATGCCTTGTACACTGTATATATTTGCAAGTCAATGAATGAAATCCTTTGAGGAATTATTTCTAATATGGTTTCAGATTACTAAGGCTAAACCGATCCTCTCTAGCTTCTGCAAAGCACCTTACCTTTCTTCTTCTTCTTCTTCTTCTTCTTCTTCTTCTTCTTCTTCTTCTTCTTCTTCTTCTTCTTCTTCTTCTTCTTCTTCTTCTTCTTCTTCTTTTCCATTACTTTTATTCTTCTTCTTCCCTGTTCAACCATGTCGGACAACAAGAATGCCTTTCATCCTGCTCTTGCGGTTTCAAATATTTGGAACCATATCTCCATCACCCTTGAAATAGAGAATGTTCAATACTCCACATGGGCGGAACTCTTTAAGATCACCGCACATTCTCATAAGGTCCTTCATCACATCATTCCTCCTGCCAAAGGCAAAGAGAAGGTTCCTTCGATCGAGGATGAAAAAGAATTATGGTTGACTCTTGATGCTACGGTTCTTTTCTGGATTTATGCTACAATCTCTAATGATCTCTATTATACTATCATCGAACCAAATGCAACGGTTGTGGAAGCTTGGAATCAACTCCGTGATATTTTCAAGGATAACAAAAATTCCCGTGTGGTGACCCTTGAAGCTGAATTTTCCAATACAAAATTGGAGAATTTCCCTAACATTTCGGCGTATTGTTAGCGTCTCAAGTCCCTTGCTGATGAGTTAAAGAATATCGTAGCACCGGTTTCGGATAGTCGGCTTGTTATTCAACTAATTTTGGGTCTCACGAGGGCATATCGCGGTGTTGATACCTTGATTCGACAAAGAGACCCGTTACCTCCATTCTATCAAGCCCAGTTGATGTTGACTTTGGAAGAGGACGACAAGGAGAAGGAGGCTGCCATAAGTTCGGAGTCTTCTATATGGTGGCAACCTTAGGAAAGGACTATGAGGACTCGGGTTCCCCATCTTCTAATTTGAATCAATCTCACAATCATGGGAAGCACAACGGCAACCGTAAGAATTCTGGTGGCGGAAAAGGTTCAGGTGTTGGTCGCCAGGGTCAGTCTCACGATGCTGGTGCTCGGGGTGGACAGTAGCAACCTTCATGTCAGCAGTAGCAGCCGTACAGATAGAAGCAGTGGGGCTTACAGCCGTGGCCTAATTTTCCACCTTGAGGTTGGATGCCACAATGGGCCACACCACCCTGCCCATATCTATCACAAGGGTTGGCCCAGCGTCCAATGAGTAACAAGGGTCAGTGGCAGGGTCTTCTTGGGGACCACAGTAGGCCTTTATGGGGTTAACCAGTGGGCAGTCCGCTTCATATGCACCAACTGATATTGCTTCTGCGATGCATACTATGTCATTGAATCCCCCCCGATCCGACATGGTACATGGACACCGGAGCTACCTCTCACATGACTTCCTCAAATGGTAATCTCTCATTTTATTTTAAGTTGAGCAATATAATCATAATAGTTGTATTACTGTGGGCAATGTGGTCAAATTAATCCTATTCATGGTTATGATTACACTTCTTTGACTAATGACAATCCTTCTTTGTCCCTAAACAATGTTCTTCATGCTCCCAAACTCATTAAAAACCTCATTGCTGCTCGAAAGTTTACAACGAATAACTCTGTGACATTTGAGTTTGATCCTTTTGGGGTTTCTATGAAGGATTTTTAGACAGGGAAGCCAATAATGAGATGTGATAGTCGGGGTGACCTTTATCCTATTTCCTCTACCATCAACAATCAAGCTCTCTATTCAATCTTTGCAGTCATCTTACCTACTCTTTGGCATGATAGATTGGGTCATCCGTGTGCTCCTGTTTTAGAGGCTCTTAGGAAAAATAAAAGCATTGATTGTAATCGTCATTCAAGTTCTAGTATTTGTCATTCTTATGTCTGTGAATGTTAAGTTTCCATTTGTTCCTTCTAATTAAAGTACTATTATGCCATTTGATATTATTCATAGTGATCTATGGACATCTCCTGTTTTGAGTTCTATGGGACATAAATATTACGTTCTTATATTGGATGATTATTCTAAGTTTTTGTGGACTTTTCCAATAGCTAAAAAAACTGATGTGTTTGACAAATTCTTAGCTTTTAATGCTCATACTCTCACCCAATTTTAACGTAATACTAAACTGTACAATGTGATAACGGGAGGGAGTTTGACAATGGTCCTTTTTGGGAATTTTGTGAAGCTAATGGCATGTCCATCCGTCTTTCGTGTCCTCATACATCATCTCAAAATGGTAAAGCCAAATGAAAAATTCATTCTATCAATAATATCACTCATACTCTATTAGCTCATGCCCCTCTTCCTCCTTCCTTTTGGCATCATGCATTACAAATGGTTACCTATCTTCTTAATATGCTTCCAAGCAAGCTTTTGGGTAATATATCTCCGCTATAAGTTCTCTATAATAGGGTTCCTTCTTACTCTCATATTCGGGTTTTTGGGTGTTTGTCCTTGACAGGCTAAAGTCGTAGTCACCCAATCAAAAATAATACCTAAATCCACTAACTATGCAGATAGGGAAGAAGGGTCGAACCACAGGGAAACGAGTTAATTTATTCCTAATTAATCAATATAATATAAATTATCAAGTAACGAATTTGTTATTATAAAAGGGAACTAAACTACTAAGAGTATAAGTGGGAAGGAATAAAAGTAGGAGGAAAATCAATGAAATAAAAGCCTAGGGCATAGGTTCACCAATAAACAATATTCCAAGGTAAAACATAACAATCAATCATCAATGCATCAATTAATCAGATCATAAAGGGCTTTCTCTACGTATTACAATTACAGAGTTAATTTACCGGTAATAAATCTCATCTCTCGAATCTCGACTTAACCATTTATAAATTAGTCCGCCTATTGAAACTAAGCCTAAACATCAATTCTCATCTCTCGAATCTCGAATCAATATTGCTAAACTCGTACAATTAAACCAGGCCTAATCTAATTGCATAGCATTAAATCAATCAATAGGAAATTAATCAAGCATTGATAACCAACAATAATAATTTACCCCTTCATATTATTTATGAATCCCCATAAACCCTAAAAAGAAAACTACTCAGACATAATTGAACATAAACTAAACAAAGCAATTAAAGGAAACATGATGAAAGAAATAAAGTAAAATAAATGAGATTAAAGTAGAAGAAATCGTTACCAAAGTAATCGGAATTAAGGAGTTGAATTAAGAACAAAAATGGAGAACAATGTTGTAGAGAGAGAAACTAATCTAAAGCTAAGTAGAGAGAGAAAGTCTAAGAGAAGAGGTCCTAAGTAAAAGCATTAAAAATCGTATTTATACCATAACCCGAAATTACTCCTAATTAGAAACTAAGTAATCGTCGAAGAAGCCTCCCCAGAAACACGCGCCCGATCGGGCTTAGGGCCGCCCGATCGGGCCTGCCTTTTCTCTTCGCCCTCTTGTTCTGGGCATCCGCCCGATCGGGCTAAAGCTTGCCCGATCGAGCCCAGCTATATGCTGGACTTGGATTGGGCTCCATTCTTGGCCCATTCGAATCTCCACTTCGGGTCTTGAATACTTGGTGTCCAAAAGCAATCGGTCATGCCCTCAAATGCTCGTAGTTGTACCGCAATAATCCCGGGAAAAAGCTCCAAAGATGCAATTCCCTACAAAACTCAACCGAAACTACGAAAACACTAGAAAACACCAATTAGTAATAAAAGTGGCTCTAACGAGCCGAAAACACTACTAATTACGACCAAGGAACGGGGGTAAAACACCATATAAAGTAGACATATCAAACTCCCCCAAGCCGAACCTTTGCTTGTCCCTAAGCAAAGAGCTCATCAATGAATACATAAAACATGCCTCACCCCAAATAATCAAAATCAAGAACCAACAATTCAAGGAAAATCTAATAAACATGCTTCAACGTCAATCAATCTCATTCATCTAATCACTCATCCTCCCCAACAATTGTCAAGTAGAGCAAACCACATGAGCATATAGAATTCAAGACTAGTGCTCACACACTCAACTCTAATTTATGTGGCGAGTAAAAGATGTACTCGATCGCTCTCCATCCCAACCCCTTTAATGTGAACAATGCCCTCCCAACTCACACTCACGTGTGTTTAAAAAACATACACTCAACCTACTAGTTGACTCGAAATATGTCAAATCATAACTTGCATTGATAAGCAACACTTTCACATCTACACAACTCTATGCACAAGGTCGGAAGGTCTTTAAAGCTTGTAATGTAAGGCTAGGGAAAAAGGGTAGGATATATTTGGGAATATGTGAAAGAAAAGCTATGCTTAAAGGGAGCCAAATCCTAATAAAACCCATGATCAAAACAAATAATGATCAACATCTCCAACATAACCAACTCCAACAAAAATCCACCAAATACAACTCCAAAAATATCAAACAATCCCAACTCTTACAATTTCACTCATAAAAATATAATAATGTAGAACTCGAGTGAATCACAAACTCTAAACTATCAAACATGAATTTTTCATTGAAACTCAATTTTTTTTTCTTTCTTTTCTTTTGATCAACCTTCACTTAGAACACTTGAACATTAAACATTTTTTTTCTTTTTTCGAACTTCTTTTTTTTTCTTTCATATCATCGTACTTTATTTTTTCAAGACAATTCAACTTCCAAACTCATCAAAAATAAAATACGATCAAGAACAAATAACTTCTCAAAACCCACCCAAATTGTGCAAATAATAAGCACATTACAAACTCCCTCAACTCACTCACTAATAGCTCCCCCAAGCCAAGCTTGGGACTAGTAACCAATGGTGCAAATATGGCTTGTAATGTGGCTAATAAACAACAAAAAGTCAAGGCAACAACATGGGTAGCAAGAAGAGAACAAATGTAACTAATATCATCTGAAGGCCACCTAAAGAACAAATGCCTTCGTCCTCTTCATGTGCATAATAATGAGCCATGAAACAATACTCATAGTTGCAAACCAATACTCAAATTCATTGACATACCAAGAACTAACACACATTCCTAACCAAATCAAATAGTCAAGCACTATATTCACAAGTAGTTGGATAAAATTAACGCATGTAAAGGCATCCAAGCAATCAAACTTCAAATCATGATCAACAAATCCACAATGCTCATCGTCATATACCAAGAATCAAAACAATATTTTTCAAGTATGGGGCACAGGGAAGCATGATTCATAATTCATTGGAACGTATTTTTGTATTTTTTTTAATTTTTTAATTTTTTTGTATTTTTCATATAGGAAAGCAATAAAAATTACACTAGAAAGCAAATAAATCTATACTAGAAAGCAATAAATAGAGAAAGGAGAGAGAGAGAGAGTTACCATATGTACAAGATCATCTCCCCCAAGCTAAATCAAGCAATGCCCTCATTAACTTGGGAGTGTAGCTAAGAGTAGCTACTCCTCATCCTCATCCTCATCCATCCTCGAGTAGCCTCCGTCATGGCTAGAGCCGGCACCTCCATGGCTCGAACCAACACCTACATAACCCGAACCACCTACAAAATAGTTAGGGTCCACATTCCCCCCAAGCCCACCAAAAGGAGCATCGACCCCATAACCATGGACCGAAGAATAGTCCACATAACTACCATAGGCACCAGGGGTCGAATATCCTCCTTGGGGGGTATTGAAACCAATCGGGAATAAGAGCCTCGAGGGGAATAGCCCCTCGGCGGGCATAGTCATCATACATGGGGTATAAACCCCTCCCTAGGTTTCGCTCCACATGCCCAACCTGTTTATCTAGAGAACCTACTCTAGTGTCAAGGTTTCGCACTAAACCCTCTACTCTTCCTTGTCCCCTCTTAATCCTATCTAATTGGCTCCTAAAAGCCGAGAAGTCATATGGGGCATTAGGATCAATGTTATAATCAACGAAAGAGGTAGGGATGTCATGTGTGTAGGGTTGGGGCGGTGGTTGGAATGGAGGTTATGGGTGGGGTGGTGTATGGTGAGCCGCTTGAGCCTCCCCTTGACCATCTAACTCAAATGTATAGGAAGGCTTACCCTTCTCAAACTTAGTCAAGGTGGGGTTAGGTAGCTTAAAGGCTGGGTCCCTCCTACCCAACTCTCGGTGGATTATCCACCACGTCTCGCCACCCATGGGTTGGATCCAATTAAGGCCTCCTAGGTAAGCAAGGTCCATAAGGGTTGAGCCTTCTACTTTCCTATGGCCGGTAGGGGTGAAACCTAGGTGTTTGACCGCAATGTGGGTAACCAACCCACCAAAATAAATAGGTGCCCTAGACCTACCACCCTCGGCTGCATTGGCCGCCCGTTGGAAGTGTTGGGCTATCCTATGCGGGATGTTCAATTTCTCGCCTCTAGGGATCACATAGGAGGCCAACAACTCTAGCTCATCCCTCCTTACATTGGCCGGTTCATGCCTCCCAAAGATGGTGAGGCCAACAAACCGTTGCCAAAATTTTGGCACGGGATGTTGAATCCAAGTTCCCTTGGCATGTTGGAGGTTAGTTAAACCCTCCCCTGTGAGTTTTTGATAGACCACGGCAATATGGTCTTGGGATGGTTCAATGGGTTTATCCAATTTTAACTCAAACAATTTACCAAATTCCTTCAAAGTCATTCTCACATCATTGTTAAGCAATCGGAATTGAACATGAGTAATAATAGAATTAGATTTAATCATATTAAAGCTAGAAATAAATTCCACGGTCAAATAATCATATGTATCATAATGCATTTGAAAGAAACCACTCATGCCAATTCCCTTAAACAATTTTTCCACAGGTTTATTAATTCCTAATCTAGCTATAGTGGGATGATGAACAAAACGGGTAGAAATTACCTGCCTCGTAATGAGGTTGAGCATCCTAGCCTTTTGTTCGGCGGAAGTGACCACCACCTCGCTCCACCCCGGAATTTGGAGTTCCGGGTCAACCATAGGTGGTTGTTGCTTCCTTGAATTCTCACCCCTTTGTGTTCTTGATCGCTTGAGAGCCATTGAAGGTAAATTGACAAACTTTGAAGCTTTCTCTCTCTTAGGGTTTTCAAAAATTATGAGAGAAAGTAGTGGAAAGTATATGAAGAATGTAGAGGAAGGTGAGAGGTTTAAGAATATGTAAAAAATATTTGAGTTTGGATGGAAGAATTTGAGGAGATTTTGAAGAGAAGATGAGTTTGGAGTGTTTGTTAATTGAGTTTAGAGAGAGAAAGAGTGTTTGAAGGAGGAGAAATAAGGAGGAAAGTGAAAAGAAAAAAGGGGAAAGGAGGGTTTGATAACCCGGGTAAAAGGCACGCCCGATTGGGCGAATCTTTAGCATTCCTTTTCTCAGCTTGCGCGCCTGATCGGGGAGCTCCGCCCGATTGGGCGCGAGAGGGGGGTCAAACTTTGCTCGATTCCTTTGCCCAATCGGGCGAGCTTCGCCCGGGATTTCTTTTTTTTTGTGCACTCGATTTCTCCGATTTCGCGCCCGATCGGGCGAAATTTCACTCGATTTCTCCTTCACTTGCGCTCCCGATCGGGAAAGGGTAGCCCGATCGGGCGAGGATAAGGCTCGATCTGAACCTTACTCTCGCGCCCGATCGGGCCCCTGCCCAGTTCGGGACACTCAATCTTCTTTAACTTTTTCTCTTGAATACTCTTTACTTGTTCAAAACCTGTGCAAAAAGACACTTTGAAAAGGTAAATTGCACTCTCCTCACCTCTCAAAATAAAATAAAAAATAAAAGAAAGGAAAAAAGTTAGTCTAGAAAGCAAGAAATACGGGTTGCCTCCCGCAAAGCGCTGGTTTATCTAAGTCCTGCACGATCCTCTTACCATAATGTAACTCAAGGTGAACCGGAACCGGTTAGGTGAACTAATTCAACCGCACCGATCGTAGCCCCTTCATGGTATAGCTTGAGTCTTTGACTATTAACCTTGAACTCGTTACCTTGCTCATCAAACAATTCCATAGAACCAAACTTATTAGCCAATTTTACAGTAAAGGGACCGACCACCTTGACTTCAACTTTCCTGGGAAAAGTTTAAGTCTAGAGTTGAACAACAACACCTTGTCATCCTCTTTGAACTCTCTTGGAAGGATCATCTTGTCGTGCCATCTCTTGGTTTTCTCCTTGTAGACTCGTGCACTATCATAGGCCATCAACCTAAACTCATCGAGTTGGTTAAGTTGAAGTAACCTCTTTTCTCCCGCTAGCTTAGCATCCAAATTGAGCTCCTTAATAGCCCAATATGCCTTGTATTCTAATTCCACCAGAAGATGACATGCTTTACCGTACACAAGTCTATAGGGGGTAGTACCTATTGGGGTCTTAAATGCAGTTCTGTATGCCCAAAGGGTGTCATCCAACTTGTCGCTCCAATCTTTCCTAGATTTGGCTACCACCTTCTCTAATATGACCTTGATTTCCCTGTTGGAAACTTCAACTTGGCCACTAGTTTGGGGATGATAGGCTAGACCTGTCCTATGGTATACACCATACTTCTTGAGAAGGGTGTCTAACTTCCACTCATGAAAGTGAGATCCTCCATCACTGATTATAGCTCTAGGTACTCCAAATCGTGGAAAGATGGTCTTCTTGAAAAGTCTATGGACCACCTTGGCATCATTAGTAGGAGTGGCAATGGCCTCAACCCACTTGGATACATAGTCGACGGCGAAAAGTATATAACGATTCCCATTTGAAGAAGGGAACGGTCCCATGTAAACAACACCCCAAACATCAAAAATTTCTACTTCCAAAATCCTGGTTTGAGGCATCTCATGCTGCCGCGAAATGTTGCCAGTCCTCTGGCAAGAGTCACAAGCCTACACAAAAGTGTTAGCATCCTTAAACATGGTGGGCCAATAGAAACTTGACTCATTAATCTTGGCCACCGTTTTGGTAGGGCCATGATGTCCACCATAAGGTGAAGTGTGGCAGCTAGTAAGAATGCCGTGGACTTCCCATTCGGGAACACACCTGCGAAATAATCCATTTGCACACTCACGAAACAAAAAAGGATCATCCCAAAAATAATGTATAACATCATAAAGGAATTTCTTTTTCTGTTGGTAGGATACGTCAGGGGGTAGAGTACCACCCACTAAATAATTAGAAAAATCGGCATACCATGGGTGCTGCTCTACAACTGCATAAAAGTGATCATCAGGGAAAGAGTCATCTATAGGAAGAGAATTCTTACCCTCATCACACCTGATACGTGACAAGTGATCTGCCACAACGTTCTCTGCACCTTTTTTGTCTTTTATTTCAACATCAAAGTCCTGGAGTAAGAGAACCCAACGGAGTAGCCTAGGCTTTGATTCTGCCTTGGCTATCAGATACTTCAGAGCTACATGGTCAGTAAAAACAATAACTTTGGAACCAACTAGATATGATCTAAATTTTTCTAAAGCATAAATCACAGCAAGAAACTCCTTTTCCGTGGTGGCATAGTTAACTTAGGCTTCGTCCAAAGTTTGTGGCATAGTTAACTTGGGCTTCGTCCAAAGTTTTACTTGCATAATAAATAGCATGAAAAACCTTGTTCTTTCTCTGTCCGAGCACGGCTCCTAGTGCAAAGTCACTTGCATCACACATAATCTCGAAAGGAAGATTCCAATCGGGTGCACATATGATGGGTGCCGATATCAAAGCCTGCTTTATCCTGTTAAAAGCCTCAAGACACTCATCAGTAAAAACAAAAGGGGCATCCTTGAGTAAGAGCTGAGTTAGTGGTTTAGCAATTTTAGAAAAATCTTTGATAAAGCGACGATAAAACCCCGCATGACCTAAGAAACTTCTAACTCCCTTAACATTAACTGGAGGAGGTAATTGCTCAATCACAGAAACCTTAGCTTTATCTACCTGTATACCCTTATTAGATACAATATGACCAAGAACTACTCCCTCTGTCACCATAAAGTGACATTTCTCCCAATTTAAAACCAAATTGCATTCTTCACATCTTTTCAAAATTTTAGCGAGATTTGCTAAGCATGCATCAAATGAAGAACCATACACACTAAAATCATCCATAAAGACTTCCATAATATACTCTATGAAGTCAGAAAAAATGCTCATCATGCAACGTTGAAAGGTAGCGGGGGCATTACATAAACCAAAGGGCATCCTACGATATGCAAAAATACCATAAGGGCATGTAAATGTGGTCTTTTCTTGATCTTCAGGGTGAATCGGAATTTGGAAAAATCCCAAATACCCATCCAAATAGCAAAAGAATTTATGATTAGCTAACCTTTCAAGCATTTGATCAAAAAAGGGAAGGGGGAAGTGGTCCTTTTTAGTGGCGATATTTAGTCTACGATAATCAATGCACATACGCCACCCTGTAACAGTTCTAGTGGGAATTAATTCATTTTTCTCATTTTTAATCACAGTCATCCCACCCTTTTTAGGAACCACCTGTACAGGACTTACCCACTTAGAGTTAGAAATAGGATAGATAATACTTGCATCAAGTAATTTCATCACCTCTTTCTTAACTACTTCCTGCATATTAGGATTCAACCTCCTCTGGGGTTGAATGCAGGACTTATAATTGTCCTCTAGATGTATCCTGTGCATACAAAAATCAGGGCTAATACCCTTGAGATCATCAATACTGTACCCTATTGCCCTTTTGTGGGTTCTAAGAACCTCTAGAAGTTGGGAAGTTTGAGGGTCATCAAGTGCAGTACTAATGATCACAGGGTACAATTCCTACTCATCAAGAAAAACATATTTTAAATGAGAAGGGAGAGGTTTTAGTTCAGGTTTCTTCACCTCTACAGGTTTTGATTCTTGAACCAATTTTACTACCTTCTTACTCTCTTTAGGATCGAGTTCTTATATGGCAAGAGCTTTCTCAATGGCATCTACCTCTTTGCTCCAAATACTCGCATACCTTGCAGACAAATCTCCACAAAGTATTTCTTCCAAGGGATCCCTTGCAAGAACCTGTGGTAAGCTTTCTTCACAGATATCATCCATTATATCAATCACATCAATTAAACAACAATTTTCCTCTAGCATAGGTCCTTTCAAAACCTTCCCTAAATTAAAAGTGATATTATCATCTCCAATAGAAATGGTTAGTTTACCATTTTTAACATCAATTATGGCTCCTGCAGTATGGAGGAAAGGCCTACCTAATATAATGGGAATTTGTGTATCCTCATCTATGTCTAAAACAACAAAATCAACAGGGATAAAAAATTTACCAACTTTAACAGGGACATCCTCTAAAATACCTAAGGGGTACTTAACAGAACGATCTGCCATTTGCAGAGTAATATTAGTAACTTTAAATCACCCATATTAAGTTTAGAACATATAGACGATGGCATAACACTAACAGAAGCACCCAAATCACACAATGCTTTATCAATGAAGACATTACCAATATGACAAGGGATAGAAAAACTACCAGGATCCTTTAACTTAGGAGGGGATTTATTTTGCAATAAAGCACTATATTGCTCTGTAAAAGCTACAGTTTCTACCTCATTAAAGGCCCTTTTCCTAGTCAGAATATCTTTCATAAATTTAGCATATGCAGGAACCTGTGTAATAAGCTCTGTAAAGGGAATTGTTACCTGCAAATTTTTCACAACCTCCAAAAACTTACCAAAATTCTTATCTAATTTAGTTTTCAATTGACGATTTGGGAATGGTAGTTTGATAACTGGTTGTTGTGCTTCTCTACTCTTCTCCTGAGTAGTATCCTTCCCTGAAGTTGTACCCTGCAATGTAGTATCAGAAATGTTAGTTTTACCCAGGAGCCCTACAGGAACAACATGTATAACGGAATCAGGATTAGCAATTTTAATTAAATCAGATTCATCCTCTTTGGGCATAGGGGGCCCATCGTAGTGTGAACCACTTCTCAGGGTAATTGCATTTGCATGATCCATAGGTGGTATTCCTTGCGATGGTAGAACTCCTTGCTGGCGAGTTTGTAGAGTAGAAGATAATTGGGCAATTTGGGTGTCCATGACTTTATTATGGGCTGTGATTGAGTCAATATGTGTATCTCTACTCTCCATATGCTTTTGCATATTAGTTAAAATCGCTCTAATTTCTGACAATGCAGGGTCAGAAGTTGGAGTAGGGGTTTGTGCTGGGGCTTTTTGGTTAGAGTGGGTATGGTAATATTTCTGCTGTGAAGGGGGTGCTTGTTGTGGTTGTTGTGGAGGTGAAGGATTCTGAACATTGGTACTCCGATAGGATAGGTATGGATGGTTCCGAAGGCCAGGATTATAGGTGTTGGAGTATGGGTTATTTTGCCTATAGGTTTGGAAGGCATTAACCTGCTCTATAGAACTCCTGCAATCTTGCTCCCAATGTCCTACAATACCACAATTTTCACAAAAAGCTTCATTAGAATTATTAGAAACAGCATAAACATTAGCAACAGAAGTAGGAATAGAAGTACTAAGACTATCTAGTTTCTGGCAAATAGATGTAAGTTAGGCTTGCAAAAAGGATACTGAATCAACGTGGTGTTTGCCTTTGTTCACAAAGCCTCTAGAATTCCCATATTGGGAATTATGTATTGCCATATCTTCAATAACTTGACCTGCATCATCAACATTAAGATTCATAAATCTACCACTAGCTGCGGAGTCTAGAATCGTCCTGGATGTATTTCCTAATCCGTTGTAAAAGGCTTGAATCAACTGCCACTGTGCCAGATTATGATGGGGACACTCCCTCTATAGATCTTTGAATCTCTCCCAAGCTTCATATAGCGCTTCATCTGGCTCTTGGGCAAAATTCTGAATTGCACTTCTCAATAGAGCTGTTTTCTCTGCAGGGTAATATTTGTTATAAAAATTCAAAGCAAGAGTTTCCCAGTTAGTAATACCTAGTGCAGTTCTATTCAAACCATTAAACCACAGTTTAGCTTTTCCACATAATGAAAAGGGAAAAAGAATCTCCCTTATCTGGTCCTGCGTAACCCCATTCTGCCTAATAGTATTGCAGTACTGATAAAAATCTGCAATGTGAAGATTTGGATTTCACCCTTGGCTCCACTGAACTGCTTCCTTTCTATCATAGTTACGAATTGGGGCTTGATCTCGAACTGGACTCCCTCGAGATCTGGAGTAGGCGAAAGGTGTGGAAAATCCGTCAGGGACGGTTGCGAGTAATCGCTGAGCTTCTTAGGTGCTGTCATCTCTGATTCTGAATCTGATGGAATTTCTAAATCACTAGAATCAGTTGGCGGATCGTTAGGAATATCGTAACTCCCAGAACCTGCCAGGATTTGTCTGTAGAGATTCTTTTGTCTATGGAAAAAACGCTCGATCTCAGGATTGAATGAAATATAACCTGATCTGGAACCCCTGGGCATAAACAAAGAACTAAAAAGACAAATATGAGAATTTCCTCAAAGAACTAACGTTCTTTGAGACAAGAGAAAATAATCTAGACTACAAAGAATAATCAGAAATAAAAATTAATACCGTCTCCCCGGCAACGGCGCCATATTTTGACAGGCTAAAGTCGTAGTCACCCAATAAAAAATAATACCTAAATCCACTAACTATGCAGATAGGGAAGAAGGGTCGAACCACAGGGAAACGAGTTAATTTATTCCTAATTAATCAATATAATATAAATTATCAAGTAACGAATTTGTTATTATAAAAGGGAACTAAACTACTAAGAGTATAAGTGGGAAGGAATAAAAGTAGGAGGAAAATCAATGAAATAAAAGCCTAGGGCATAGGTTCACCAATAAACAATATTCCAAGGTAAAACATAACAATCAATCATCAATGCATCAATTAATCAGATCATAAAGGGCTTTCTCTACGTATTACAATCACAAAGTTAATTTACCGGTATTAAATCTCATCTCTCGAATCTCGACTTAACCATTTATAAATTAGTCCGCCTATTGAAACTAAGCCTAAACATAAATTCTCATCTCTCGAATCTTGAATCAATATTGCTAAACTCGTACAATTAAACCAGGCTTAATCTAATTGCATAGCATTAAATCAATCAATAGGAAATTAATCAAGCATTGATAACCAACAATAATAATTTACCCCTTCATATTATTTATGAATCCCCATAAACCCTAGAAAGAAAACTACTCAGACATAATTGAACATAAACTAAACAAAGCAATTAAAGGAAACATGATGAAAGAAATAAAGTAAAATAAATGAGATTAAAGTAGAAGAAATCGTTACCAAAGTAATCGGAATTAAGGAGTTGAATTAAGAACAAAAATGGAGAACGGTGTTGTAGAGAGAGAAACTAATCTAAAGCTAAGTAGAGAGAGAAAGTCTAAGAGAAGAGGTCCTAAGCAAAAGCATTAAAAATCGTATTTATACCATAACCCAAAATTACTCCTAATTAGAAACTAAGTAATCGTCGAAGAAGCCTCCCCAGAAACACGCGCCCGATCGGGCTTAGGGCCGCCCGATCGGGCCTGCCTTTTCTCTTCGCCCTCTTGTTCTGGGCATCCGCCCGATCGGGCTAAAGCTTGCCCGATCGAGCCCGGCTATATGCTGGACTTGGATTGGGCTCCATTCTTGGCCCAATTCGAATCTCCACTTCGGGTCTTGAATACTCGGTGTCCAAAAGCAATCGGTCATGCCCTCAAATGCTCGTAGTTGTACCGCAATAATCCCGGGAAAAAGCTCCAAAGATGCAATTCCCTACAAAACTCAACCGAAACTACGAAAACACTAGAAAACACCAATTAGTAATAAAAGTGGCTCTAACGAGCCGAAAACACTACTAATTATGACCAAGGGACGGGGGTAAAACACCATATAAAGTAGACATATCAGTCCTATCCCCTTATTCCTTCTACAACCATCAATAAGTTGCAACCTCGTTCAACTCCTTGTGTGTTTTTGGGATACCCTTCGAATCACCGTGGCTATACATGCTATGATTTCTCATCAAATAAGATCATAATTTGTCGGCATGTTGTGTTTGATGAGAATGTTTTTCCTTTTGATCAATTGCATACTCCTTCTGCTTCTACTTATGATTTCTTATGTGATGATATTTCACCATACACATTGCACTACCTACGGAGTCAGACTTTTTCTCCTAATCCAATGCCACAAACGGCCCAAACACAAGCCTCAAATCTAAATTATGTTGACCGCCCAATCCTTGGTAGCCCACACTAAGACAGCCTATCTTCCTCGCTTCCTGTAAGCCTAGTCAGCCCTCCCTCTTCACCTGACTGGCCCATATCTGTGAGCCCAGCAGACGTGAGCAACCCAAATCCACCTATTTCTCAAACACCTTCTGCCCAACCTTCAACATCCTTGCCTACTAATTGGCCCACTATGGTCACAAGAAGCTAAATGGGTATTTTTAAACCCAACAAAAAATATGAGCTTGCTTATGCCACTATGGTTACAAGGTCCCCTATTCCATGTAACCCGGTAACAACACTTTGTGACCCGAATTGGAAGTTAGCTATGGATGATGAATATGATGCTCTTATTAAAAATAAGACGTGGGAGTTGGTGCCCCGTCCACTTAATGTGAATGTGATTCGTTCTATGTGGTATTTTGCTCATAAAGAAAAATCTAATGGTGTTTTTGAGAGGCATAAAGCTTGTCTTATAGGTGTTGGAAAAACTCAACAGGTTGGTATTGCTTGTGGCGAGACATTTAGTCCGGTGGTGAAACCGGTAACCATTCGCACAGTTCTCTTTCTTTCTTTATCAAAGGCATGGCCTATCCATCAATTGGATGTTAAAAATGCCTTTGTTCATGATGAGGTACAAGAAACGGTGTATATACATCAACCTTCGGGGTATCGGGTTTGTACCCGTCCGGATTATGTTTGCTTGCTGCGTAAGTCATTGTATGGACTTAAATAGGCACCCCGGGCTTAATATAAGCGATTTACTGATTATATCATTTTCCTTGGCTTCACTAATAGTAAAAGTGATAATTCTTTATTTATTTATCGCAAGGGTCGTGATATGACATATATATTGCTTTATGTTGATGATATTATTCTCACTGCCTCTTCTAATGCTCTCTGATTGTTTATAATGAAGCTTCTTGGCTCTGAATTTACTATAAAGGATCTAGGTGTAGACACCGAAATTTTGTTAATTATTAGGTGTCAGATATATGTAAATAAGGAGATAATATTAAAAAATATAAGATATTTATCTTTAGGATCTCGTAGAATATGATTATTATCTTGTAAATTACTCTACGACTCTCTATATAAAAAGGTCAATTCTAGGGTTTAATTAGGCTTCAAATTATTTTCTTGGTATTGCAGATTCTCGACATAAGGGTGGTTGTTCCTTTCTCAACGCAAATATGCCGAGCAAATAATTGAGAGAGCCGGAATGGCTTTATGCAAGTCATCTTCTACTCCGGTTGACACTAAGGAGAAGATGAGTGCAACTTCTAGTACTCCTTGTGAGGATTCGTCCTCCTCCTGCTTCGACTGCAGGGGTGTGTTAAGATATATGTATATATAGTTTTTTAGTGTATTTTAGTTAGGCATATATATTTATATTGATACGTATATAATTAGTTCCTAAGTTTGTTAGTGTATTTTAGTTAGGCATATATTTAGATTGATACGTATATAATTAGTTCCTAAATTTATGCCCATGGAAGCATCTTTGTTGAAATTTTTGTTAACTTTAGTTCAAGCAGCCCTCCAAAACCAATACTTATGACATTTTTTTTTTTGCTGCTCACTAAAATCCTTGATCAAATCAACAACTGCATTGGGCCTGCAGTGTGTTTTCTTGATTTCTAGATTACCATTATCATCATCATTAACATCAATAACTTCATGTACATCAAGGTCAGAATTGTCAAGCTTCATTTTTTTCTTTAAATGAGCTTTTCCCTTTTTTCTGTCTTCTTCTGATGATCCATCAGAATCCTCATTCTGATCTTCTTCTGGTTCATAATTGCTATCTTTCACTTCAGATTTTATCCTTTTCTTTGTTCCTATAATTTATTAAAACATGTTAACTAACTTTGAAAACATTTATATTTACTTTATAAGCATTTTTATTAACTTTATTAAACTTATCAATAGACTTCATACACAAATAATAATAAATAGTTTACTTTATAACAGTTTCTGTTTACTTTATAAGAGTTTCTATTTACTTTATAACAATTTGTATTTACTTTATAACAATATTCGTTTACTTTATAATAGATTAATAGATTCTTTACTATATAAATTTATGAACCTTTTAATGCTTTTAGTTCCTTAACCCTTCTCTTTATCAATATTTGTTTTTTCGAAATCCTTTGAAGCTTAGCACCTAATACATTTAGTTTGCACAATCAGTTTATAAGTATAGACATGTTACAGAACTTTTAAAACATATATATTTACTTTATAAGATTTTTTATTTCTTTACTAAACTAACCATTTACTTTTATACTCAATTATGTAATAGTATGCATCTTTAAATTTGTAACATCAACTTATACAGATAAATGATTTACTTTATAAGTGTTTCTATTTACTTTATCAAATAATTATTGTATTTTAATATTATATACCTTTAATTGGAGATTGCTTTGAATTTGCAGGAACTTTCTTGGCTGCAGGAGATTTCTTGGCTGCAGTAACTTTTTTACTTGCAGCAACCTTCTTTGCTGCAAGAATTTCCTTTGCTAGATCTGGTTGTGTTGGAGGTTTTTTCTTTGTAGTTTTGGCCATTTTAATCCGTTTGCAATTCAAAACAAAAATGAGGTGACCAAGGATAATGTATAGGGTAATGTAATGAGCAAGGATTTTCATCTTTTTTTAATATGTTATACACAAGCCATAATACAAAAGTCACATCAATTTATTGATTAGGCACATCTACTTTTAGGCACATCTTTAGTTTGCACATCTACTTTTAGGCACATCAATTTACTTTTAGGCAATTTCTATCTACTTTTAGCAAATTTCCGTCTACTTTTAAAAATAATGCACTCAAAACTATAGAAACTTAAAACAAATTACTTTTAAGTTATTTTTATTTAATTTCTATTTACATTTTGCAAATCTCTATCTATTTTTAGCAAATAGTAACAATAATGCACTTAAAAATTACTCATAAATTAACCAAAGTCACTTGATTACTCCGTAGCAACATTTTCAATAGCAAATAGCAGAGCAGAAGTACCAAAGCAACAATAATGAACTAAAAAATTACTCATAAATTAACCAAAGTCACTTGATTACTCCGTAGCAACATTTTCAATAGCAAGTAGCAGAGCACAAGTACCAAAGCAACAATAATGCACTAAAAAATTACTCATAAATTAACTATTATCAACAATTACTCCTAAATTAATCAAAACTATTCTAAATTAGTACCAATTGAAACCTAAATTACAACAAATTTAAACCAAAATAATAATTAAATTAAACATAATTTGAACAAAAACAAACTAAATTGTGAAAATACCTGATTTAGAAGAAATCGAACTTAAAAATGCCCAAATTAAACTTCGAAGTTCTCCGATTCAACTTCTGGTACTTCAAATTTAACATAATCAAGCAAAAAGACAAATATAAGTAAAAAAAATTGCAACAAAAATAGCAAAAAAGAGTATGAACTTCGAAGTTTTGATATAATACCTAATATTCGTCAACTTTTGCCTATTTTCGAAATTTTTTGTTCCGAAAATGAATTATGTAGACAGTAGAAGTTATAATTGTGATTATATAGCGAAATTAAGCAGTTGTATGGACGGTTATGGCGGTTTTCGAAGCTTGTGAGCAGTTGAAAATGGCGAAAAAGAGGAGAGAGAGAGGAGAGCGAAAATGACGGAGTAGAGAGAGAAATCGCGCCTTAATTTGCGTGGTACATTTAATTTGTCTGAATCAATTTCGGCCTTTAAATCACGCGCCTCTTGTCTCTGATCTAACGGTCTTGATTGGTTCTTAGTTCCTATTTTGCAATTGGTTCTCATTATAACCTGGTTATATATATATATATATATATATATATATATATATACACACACACACACACACACACACACACACACACACACACACACGAGGTAGTTTCGCTGAAAACAAGGCTTATGCTGAAAACAAAGCTTATGCTGAAAACAACAAATCTCAACCATTCATTATTAGCACAAAAGATCAGACGGTTTAAAAGCCCTAATATTTTTCCAACCTTACATATAATCAATTCAACCGTTTTAAAGGTCACTACATACTAAAATAAGGTAACTTTATTTAAATTGACGACATTTGTATAGAGTCACTATATATAAAAATAACATATCTATATCAATTTGAAAATAATTACATAGAGGTCACTATATATAAACTTAGGGTAATTATATCAATTTGACCCCATTTACCTAGAGGTCACTATATATAAAAATTAGGTAATTATATCAAGTTATATTAATTTTGACGACATTTACACAGAGGTCACTATATATAAAAATAAGGTAACTATATATAAATTTCGGGTAATTATATCAATTTAACACCATTTACCCGGAGGTCATTATATACAAAAATAATGTAACTATATATAAACTTCGGGTAATTATATCAATTTAACACTACCCAGAGGTCACTTTATATAAACATAAGGTAATTATATCAAATTATAACAATTTTGACGACATTTACACAAAGTTTACAATATATAGAAATAAGGTTACAAACTTACAATATCAATTTTGATGAAGTTTGCACAAAAACCCATTATATATAAATACATTATTCTCGCATCGTTTAACAAAAGACCAAACTACTACGTATACTAGTAAAACTAGAATATAATTCTAAAATATCATCAACAATTAAATGAAATGAAGTTAAGCCACTGGATTGAGCACGGATTTCTGGAATTAAACCCAAGCAATCACTTTCCAATTTTCACCACTAACTTATCAATGCCTTCGTCCAGCGCTAACTTGAGACCCCATAGAATTGCTTTCGCCTCTGCTACCTTTGTATCCCACTTCTCAACCGCACCAAATCTCGACTACTGCATTGCTCACCAAACACCGATCCAAGCAGTAGCAACTCCCGAATCACACCACGAGCAGCCGCAACTCCCAAACCACACCACGAGCAACCACCTAAGCAAAAAGCAATAAATAGCAAAAGAATATCAAAATTCTAATTGCAAAACCTTGAAATCAAATTCGATAAATAAATAGAAAAATTATAAATCATATTAAACATAATAATCAAACGAATATCAACCTAGTTTATCCAAAAACATTATATATAGGTGTAAATCAGGAAATCATATTATCGACCCAAAACAAATCATACCAAGAAATTAGATTCAATTTTATCAACATTGCACTTATATGAAACTCAAATAGAAGTTAAAAAGCTCAAATAAATTGTAATTACTCGTACGATTTTGAAAATTAGATTGAAAAAATCAGTTTGATTTTAAACAGAAATGTAGAAAATAAAAAAAATTAAACAAAAATATCAATGAAAAACTCACTTGTGAGATTCACCTTTGAAGCTAACGTCGAAATTGTTAAAGATTGAAGCAAAATCCACTGTAATTTGATGAGTTTATCATTTATTTTGAGTTGGAAGGAGAGAATGAGTAAGATGAGAGAGAAAAAATCAAGAGATTATGGAAGAGAGAGAAAAGAAACATACGGCATAATAGCAGATATGATCTCATCCGTTAGATAGAAATCAACGATCCAGATTAACTGTTTTCAGTTTTCAGAGTTAGTCTTATTTTCACGTGATCATATATATATATAAAGATTAAAAAAGTTATTAGAGTCCACTGGAACGCTCACTGTGTTTTAGAAAATCTCTATCGAATCAACATCACTATTTCTATAACGTAGGTAATAATACTTCAAATGAATTTCTCTCTCTTATTATAGTATATATATATATATTTTTTTAATCATAATACCTAGTTATTTTAAATTTGAACTTGAATTGGTATAAGATTTTCATAAAATTTTCATTTTGAGTGCGTTGTGGAGATCCTTTCAGCCCTAATAACCTAATACATCAAAATGTACACTTAGCCTCACATACATGAGATGTAAATAAACTGTGTAACTTTTTTCAATAATGTAAAGTACAATACTATTAAACTAGATGTTTTTAGGTTCATATTCTTTGTTTGACTCATGATATTAATTAGACGATTACATTATATATTTCAAGCGCGGCTCTTTTTTTATTTTTTAAATATGCATAACCGTAGTTTTACATCCGCCTCCACCAAATAAATTGCACATCTAGCAACTTACAACTGAAAACCAATCCATTATTTCTTGTGGCTCAAAACCAAAAACACTCCAAAATAACAAAACATGATCCACAAACGCTAACAAAACCTTGTAGCAACAACAAAGGCGCCAATGGCTACTACCACTTCAACAGCCATTTCTCGTCTCACTGTTCTACTGCCCGCCAATTCAGGCGCAGTTTACTCCAACTTCCCTTCATCTTCTCGTCAAAATGCCCAATACCCACCTCGAATTACCACTCTCAGGACTAATCGCAGGCTTAGAGTCGTCTCTCAGACTGCTGGTGCCCCTTCTAAAGATGTTTCTGCCATCCAATTTGCTGCTAAAGTTGGACAAGATCGTCTTATGAAAGTATTGCTTTTTTCAAATTTTCTTGGTTAATTTATTGTTATGCTTGGTTTTGTGTTCATTATGTTAAAATAGTATGTGGGTGCTTGTTTGTTTGGCTGGATTAATTGGTGTTTAAAAAGGGTGAAAATGAGGCCGGGTTTGTTCGCAAGTTGTTATGCTTATGCTTGGTTTTTGTGTTCATTATAGAAATACAAGATGTGGGTTTTTGTTTGTTCGCGGGTTGTTCACAGTGTATTGGCTTATTTACCCCTTGTGTTGAAGGAGGAGATGCTTAGTTAATAATGTGGTACAATTTTTGAAATTTGTTGTTTAGATAGAATGGAGTTGAAATTGGATAAGTTGTTTTGGGAGTGCAACTATGAAATCAACATAACCCCGAAAGTTGGATAAGTTGATTAAAGACTCTAGGCGGACAAGGCGAATGGGGTTGGATACTTGGATGTACATTATCTTACTTGTGTCAATGTGTGATACCGAAAGATGAATCCTTAATTCAACGTGTAACTCTTAGCCTCTTAGGGGGCGTATGGTTCGCAGAGTGGTATGAGTTTGGAATTAGGAACGAGGTTAAGGTGATATCGGTTTGAAACTTGATACTTAATACCACGTGTTGGTTCAATTCTGGAATGAAATATCTCATTATTTATCCTTTTATTTGATACCTAAGAGAATGGAATGAGCCAAACCCACCCCTCGGGTTTCTAAACCCCATACCTTATGGGTTTGAGGGATGGATTTAAAATTCAACTTTTTACAACCAAACATATGGTATGGGTTTTAGTCATTCTAAACCCATACATCATACCTATATTCCGTGAACCAAACGCCCCCTTAGTAAGAGTGTGCTACTTTACGTTGGTTCAAGGCGTAAACATTTAGTGTGCTATTTTAGTTTAGTGCATCATAATCCAAAAACGTCAATGGAAAGGAAAATTAGTCCCATTAGTATAGTCTCATAGTTAGTTGATTCCTTAAAGTCTTTTTCCTTTTCTTTCGAGGAAGGAATTGTTTGTTTATGGCAGCATGGCGGTTTTCCATTTTTACATTATGTAGATTTTGTCTATCTGTATAAATCATATAAATGTCTCTGAAAGCTGCATTGGTTGTTCTTGCAGGTCCCGGTTTCAAACATTAGGAACTTTTGCATTATTGCACATATTGATCATGGAAAATCAACTTTGGCTGACAAATTGCTTGAAATGACCGGTACCGTCCAAAAGCGTGAAATGAAGGAACAATTTCTTGATAACATGGATTTGGAGAGAGAAAGAGGAATCACTATAAAACTGCAGGTAGATGTTTATTATATCTCTTGTATGTATTATAGCTATTTTGGTGGTGGGTGATGCTCTTGTTTTATTCCATTCTCTTTGAGGAATGAGCTCATAGATTGTTTTATCTCCATGAGTTTTGTTGTTAAACTCAAATTTTTTTTTGAAATGCAAGAATAGCAATTAAAGGCTATGGTGCTAAGAGTAATTCAGCCTAAATGTTAAGTATTGTCTAGTGTATTATTTTTTATTCATAATCAGATTAATCACTATGCTATGGTATCATATAGTTTGTATTAATGTTTCATTTGTTTACTATGTTTCCCAGGCAGCACGTATGCGTTATGTTCATAATAATGAACCACATTGTCTAAACCTAATTGATACTCCGGGACACGTGGACTTCTCTTATGAGGTATGGTTTAGCTGGCATTTAGTTCACTAGTCGTTGTGTTGATCAACGAACAGACTACAGAACATACAGTAAAAAGAAGTGACATCACATCATCTACTGTGTATGAACCTTTGAAAGCTCTCCAGAATGTTGCCAAATGTGATATAGGTTAAACATTAGCCTGAAGAACTTTGACATTGATCAATTGCAATTCGTATGTGTGAAATGTCCTTGCTGCAATTAGTAGCTATATAGTGAAGTGTCTATTATATTATATAGAATTATGAAATATTCACTACCAAGTATAGGAATCTGTTCGTCTTTTGGTGCCTTTTGGGATCCCTTTCTCTTTGAGAACTCTATGTAAGGGGGCTATTGGTTGGTGATATATGTTTCAGATAACCTTGTGACTACTACACCAGGTTTTCTAATCCCATGCTATGCATGGATTATTGTTCCATTTTGGAAGAAGTAGAACTTGGTAAATTAATTTTTTGAATTGTATTGATAAAAAATTAAAAATATTAGAATTAAGGAACCGAATTATATTTAGTGTGTACATTTAAAAAGTATTAGAGCCTAAGAGAGTTAGATGTATGGCTGTGTATCATGGGCTGGATCCATATTGTGCTTATTGAATACTTGTTTATTCGTCCCCCCCCCCCCCCCCCCCCGAAGTTATGTTATATAGTAGGGATACCAACTACTTTTCCAATCACCTATTGTTCTCGTGAAATATAGTGACATAATTTTGATGGTTGATGAAAGTGTACCTAGGGAACAGAAAACCTTTTATCTAGCTATTCAGTTTTCAGCACCAATACATTTGACATGTCAAGTCAAAATGACCTCTTGTCCATCTAGAATACTCTAATGATTTGTTGTGGGATTTTGGAATTTAAATTCGGCTGAAATTCATATATATTTTTAACAGTAGGAAGTCAAAAGAATGTCTGTGTGCATTGGCTTTAGTTTGGGTGTTGTTTGTCTGTGTGCATTGGCTTTAGTTTCGTTTTTATGGAAAAACGACTAAGCACAAGATTGCAGGTTTAGAAAACTTAATAACTTATCTGCAGGTTTAGAAGACTTAATAACTTATCTGCATTGAAAAATCAAAGATGAGTTGCAAGCAACCATCAATCACTCCAATCTTCTTTTTGACAATAACAGAGAGCCTCCACCCAGGTTAATCCTCAAAGAACTATCCACAGCTAACTAATGCATTCAATTATCACACACTATTATACATATGGCTAATACAAGGGAGAAATTTTATTTAATCAGGAAAAACATACAACGGTTCTCCTAAAAAATTATATACATCCTCCGTTTCTATTTACTTGACTCACATTCCTAAAATGGAAATGTCATATTACTTGACCTATACTATATTTGGTAAGCTTTTGGTAAATAAATTATCTAAATTACCCTCATAAAGTGCACATGGGAGCAACTTTTGGGGGTAATAAGGTAAGCCATGTGCAACAAGGGCCACAAAACTATATTTCCTCTCTCCTCTCCTTAAATGTTGTGCCTAAGGCTATGGGTCAAGTATATAGAAAAGAAGGAAGTATGAAATAAGCATAGCTGCAACACCTACTTTATATATATAATAACAGAGATTGATTTAGAGAGTTAAAGATATTGTATTGTTTTGCTATTGATTCTTAAATTTTAATATGATAAAGTGTTACAACTTTATAGAGGATTACAAGCTAAAATAAGAGAGGTGATGGAATTAACATTATTCTATACCTTACACAGAAATAACCTTTTACTATTTTAATTTAAGATTTCCCATTATTTTCTCTTTATTGCAAATTAAACTCACAAATTCCCCTTCTTAATTTGCAATGTTTAATAACATTTTGAATTTCTTAAACTTTTCAGAAGTTATTGCTTTAGTAAGCATATGTGGTTGATCAACAGTATTGATGAGCTTTATTTTTCCTTCATTGACTAAGTCTCGTATAAAATGATGTCGAATCTCAATGTGCTTGCTTCTAGCACGAAACACCGGATTCTTTGTCATTGCAATTGCCAACATATTGTCGCAAAATATTGTTGTTGGACTTTTTTGCATAATATCCAAATCTTTCAAAATTCTTCAACCAAACGCCGGATTCTTTGTCATTGCTTAGTTTGGTTGAAGAATTTTGAAAGATTAGGATATTATGCAAGAAAGTCCAACAACAATATTTTGCGACAATATGTCAGCAATTGCAATGACAAAGAATCCGGTGTTTCATGCTAGAAGCAAACACATTGAGATTGGACATCATTATATGTGACTTAGTCAATGAAGGAAAAATAAAGCCCAAGTTCATCAATACTGTTGATTAACCAGCATATAGCTTACTAAATCAATAACTTCTGAAAAGATAGAGAAATTCTAGACGTTATTAAACATTGCAAATTCAGAAGGGGAATTTGTGAGATTAATTTGCAATAAAGTGAACATAATGAGAAATCTTAAATTTAAATATTTAAAGGTTAATTTTGTGTCAGGTATACAATAATGTTGATTCCATCACCTATCTTATTTTAGCTTGTAATCCTCTATAAAGTTGTAATAATTTATCATATCAAAATATAAGAATGAATATCAACACAATATAATATCCTTAATTCTCTAAATCAATATGTATCATTTTATTAAATAAAGTAGGTGCTTCACCTGTGCTTATTTCATATATATATATTTTTCTTAGGAGAACCATTGTATATTTTTCCTGATTAAAGAAAATTTCTCCCTTGTATTAGCCATATGTATAATAGTGTGTGATACCTGAATGCATTAGTTAGCCGTGGATAGTTCTTTGAGGATTAACCTTGGTGGAGGCTCTCTGTTATTGTCTTTCTATTCAGTAGGAAACTTAAAAAAGAAGATTGGAGTGATTGATGGTTGCTTGCAAATTATCTCTGATTTTTCAATGCAACAATAGACAAATCTTAAAGTTCTCTTTTTGTGTCAGTTGTCACATCTGAACTGCAGCATGTTCATGCACACAACATTAACTACAATCATCCAGTGTGGATTCTCTGGTTGTAGGGTTTAAGATGTCTATGTTTATGCAGACTATGCACCTTTTAACAAATTGAATGGAAAAGAGATGCTGTTTCTGATGCTAATAGTATCCTAGTGCTCTGAGCAGCAGAAGTATATGGCTGCTTTAAGAAATAATCTATTGTGATCTGTATTTGTTCTTACGGAGTACATTATCATGAAAATAAATTTAATAATAAAGCTATGGACTCCAGCTAAAATGTCTTATTTCGCCTCCCATAGAAAAATGGAAAACTTGTCAAAAATAAGCCAATCTTTGCGTGATTAGCTCAAAATAAGTCAACATTTTGATTAACTAAAAATAAGTCAACCTTTATATGATATCTTCCGAAAATGAGCTATGACCTGTTGGCTTTAGGGTTAACTGGTTGTTTAGGTTAAGTACGTCACATATCATAATATAATTGGTTCATTTCAAAATTTTAATTAAAATTAATTTTTTTAATTTTTTTTAAAAAGTAAAATTTGTCAAAAAAAAACCTTTCAAATACACCATTTTGCGAAAAAAACCTTTTAAAAGCTTTATCGTAAAAAAAAAACTCGAAGTCAAATTTTTTTTGTTCAAAACAACCGGCACCACTAATTCACTTGATAAACGTCTAATTTCTTCTAATTACCTTCCTACTCTTACTTAACCATTTAATAATTAAATTAATTATAAATTAAAAAAATAAATAAAAACCACCACCCCTTTCCTTTTCCCCTCCCCTGGCAGCACCACCAGACCACCACCAGTCCTTACTTGACCAATGTACCCCCACCTGAGCCCCTAAAATCGGCCACCCACACATCCCGAAACCCCCAAAAATCGACCACCCCAAAACCCAACCACCCATCCACCCCGAAATCCCATAAAATCGACCATCCCAAACCCCCTAAACCCCACCACCCAGTCAGTTCGAAACCCACTAAAACCGACAACCCCCAAAACCAAACCACCCACCACCCCAACAAGCTTTACAGCAAACAAAAATGGCGGAGTTCCAATATTTTTAACACAGAAAAATCTAATAAAAAAAAATAGAGGATTTATTATTTTATTAAAGGGCGATCAACAGGAAATAGGAGAAAACACCATTGATTAAAAAGGAAGAAGATTAGGGTTTTCATTCAAAATGGGAAACTCTTTTATCTTCGAATTGATTTAATTAGGGGTTTCGGGATAGTCGGTTATAGTTGGTTTTGGGGTGGCTAGGTTGTCGGTTTTAGGGGGTCAAGTATGGTGGCCAAGTGAGGAGTGTTGACTGTCTGGCGGTGCTGCCAGGGGAGGGGGAAAGGGAAGGGGTGGTGGTTTTTGTTTTTTGTTTTTTTTTTTTTTTTTTCTTAATTTATTAATTAATTTAATTATTAAATGATTAAGTGATAGTTAGAGTTTAATTAGAAGAAATTGAAGCTTAATTAAGTGAATTAGCGGCATTAGGTTGTCTTCAACAAAAAAATTTCACAATTGGGTTTTCTTTTGCTAAAATATTAAAAATCTGGTTTTCTTTTGCCAAAAAGCTTTTAAAAGGTTTTTTTTTTTTTTTTTTTTCCACAAAATGATGCATTTAAAAGGGTTTTTTTTTTTTACTTATTTATTTTTATTTTATTTTTTTATTTTTAAAATCCCTATCCTCCAATTACCTATTTTTTTAATTTTATTTTAATTTCTTTACTAATTCCTTTCACTGTTGAATAACCCCCTACCTCTCGTGCCGGCAACATTAGACCAGCCGAGCAACCGCCAATCATCCTCCACCCACTGGTCACCGTGAATCCCTTTCTCTTTCTCCCTTCCCATTGCCACCTTTGCTCCTACACTGTATTTTTTCGAATTTCTGGGTAGGATGCTTTTTTGGGTGAGTGTTGGGTTTTTCGGGGTGAATTGAGTAAGTTTCGGTGGTTATGGTTTGATTTCGGGGTAGATATGGTGATGTTTTGGTGGTTACGGTGGGGAATCAAGGTGGGTACGGTGGTTTTTAGGTTGGTTTCGGTGTGGGTTCGTGGTTTTTGGCCTGGCAAATAGATCATTCAGGTCGGGTATGGGTCGGGTCAAGTTCGGGTCAAAAAGTTATCGGGTCAAGTTTGAGTCGGGTCGTGTCATTTCGGGTCGGTTTCGGGTCAACTGATAATCGGGTCGGGTCGGGTTTCGTGTCAACATTTCGGGTCGAGTCAAGTTTGGGTCGGGTCAGTTCGGGTCGGGTCAATTTTCGGGTCGAGTCAGTTCGGGTCGGGTCAATCTTCGGGTCCTATTTTCGGGTCAACTTCGGGTCGATGTATTAGGTTAAATTCAACTCTATATATATATTTATATATTTTTTGACGAGAAACTCACTATATTTAATAAGGCTACTTTTTTCATGGAATACAATAATTGTTTTGACTTTAGATTATTTTGTAATTTCATTTGGTATTGAACATTATGTTATGTACGCATTATTATTGTACCATTTTTTTTTCTAGACTTGTGAGAATTGTGACTTTTATTTCGATCTTTAGTTAATTTTTGTAAGGGAAATTCTCAATGGTAGCTATAAACTTTTGCACATTCTCAATGGTAACAAAATATTTCACAAATTCTCCCAAATAGCATTATTATTTATTAGTTTCTCTATTATGACATTTTTTTTATAATTAGTAATTAATTAGCTTAATTAAACAATAATTAACAGTTAATTAACAATCTTGTAAAAAAAAATTATCAAAAAATAAAATGTACAGACCCCTCTTTGCCAGCCACCCCACGTCGCCGCTAACCCAACAGAACCCACCATCACCTTCGATATTCATACAACTATACTCGCCTGAACCTCCCACCCTTTCCTTCATTTTCCTTTCCCCTTTCCTCTGCCGAATTGATTCCTCATTAGCCTAGAAATTTTTATTTCAGATTTTAAGGGTTTTCGATTTTTCCCCAATTGACAATCTTCATCAGGTGCAATTGGTGGTGGTTGATTCTGGTGGACAATCGGCGGCGTGGGTGGGTTCGTAGCGGTTTAGGCGATCTTTCTGGTGGTGGACTTTGGTGGCTATTCGGCGGCATGGGGTGGGTTCGCAGGTCCGTTTAGGCGAGCTTGGTGGAGGGTTCGCAGGGTTCTTTGAGGCGAGCTTGGTGGTGATGGATTCTGGTGGCTAGTCGCAGCGTGGGGGTGGGTTCGGAGGGGTTTAGGCGAGCTTGGTGGTGATGGGTTCCGGTGGATAGTCGGTGGTGTGGGGTGGCTGGTGAAGAGTATTGCACAACTTTTTTAATTTTTTTTTTAAAAATCATATAATTAAGCTAATTAGTTACTTAATGTAAAAATATTGTCAATTCAGAGAAACTAATAAAAAATAATGCTATTTGAGAGAATTAGCCAAATATTTTGTTACCAATGAGAATATGTAAAAGTAAATAGCTACCATTGAGAATTTCCCTTTTTTTAATCTTATGTACAAACTCCGTAGAATAGTCGTTAAATTTCAATCTTTTTACGATTTTTTAATAACTTATAGAGAGAAAAGGCCGAAGAAATCGAGAAAAGTAATGCTCAAAATATGTAAATTACTTACACTGTTACACACTACAAATTAATAAAAAAAATTAAGTCAGTTTGATTGCGGTTTTTTTATATTTCAGTTTGCTCCGGTCAAATCTTTAGCTTAAATAGATTCTGGTGGTATAAGATAATTTTGGTCCGGGTCACTTTGGGTTTCGAGTCTATTTGGGTCAATTAATTCAAGTTAAAGGTCGGGTCACTTTGGGTATTGGGTCAATTTTGGGTCTCAGGTCAACTTCGGGTCAGGTCATCTCGGGTCGGGTTGGGTTAAGGTCAGGTCAATTCCACTTTGGGTCGGGTTGATTCGGGTTTTGGGTCAATTTCGGGTCACTGTTTTCGGGTCATGGGTTAGGTCATTTGGGTCGAGTTATCGAGTCTGGGTCAGAATTGCCAAGTCTACTCTCGGCTAACGAATGCCGGCATTTAGGGATAGGAAGTGACCGGTGTTCTAGGGGAAGGGATGGTGGGCTGGCGGGAGGGCAAAGAAAGAAAAAAAGTCGAGGTGGGGGGTGATTCTTGCGGTGGCTGATTAGGTGGGGGGGGGGGGAGTTGGAGATGGTGATGGGTGCTGTTAGAAGAAGTGGCGGGTTTTTTCTTTTTGTATATTTTTTACTAATTAACTAAAATAAATAATTTTTGATTTAAAAATGTGAAAGAAAGTGACCTGTTTGATATGTCATTTGACTTCTTTAAAGTTATTACCCTTTAAAATTCAACTTATTCAGAGTCAATCAAAAGGTTGACTTAATTTGAGCTAACTGCGCAAAGGTTGGCTTATTCTCGACAAATTTTCCAAGAATAATTAAGTACGTGTATGTTCTAGAAAAGTCACATGCATGAGTCTAGTGATAAAGAGCTCAAATTCTCTTTTGAGTTTGAATGATTGTTACCAAGTAGTTTCCCTTTGTGGTTCCTATCCTCTATTTTTGTTCACTTAGACCATACTTTATTATGATATTATCTGCTTGATTCTTTATTTTTTTCTTTACCTTTTGAGGTAGGTTTCTCGATCTCTGGCTGCATGTGAGGGTGCACTCCTTGTTGTAGATGCTTCTCAGGTGAATTTCCTACCTGCTACTTAGATTTTACTTTTTTCATCAATTAGTCATTATTTCTATGGCCTACTTTGAAGGGAGTGGAAGCTCAAACTTTAGCCAATGTATATCTGGCGTTGGAGAACAACTTAGAAGTAATCCCTGTGAGTAATTTTCTTTCTCGTCATAACTAGTTTATCCTTTTCCAAATCACACTATTTCAAATTAGATACTCTGTTTTCTATAGTTTTGCCGGATTGCACTATCTGGTAGTATTATCTTAAAATTATTTTCTTGTTGAAGTTACCATAATCTCATTGGATTCTATTGAAAGTTTTGGTCATGGTGATTTCTTAAGATCTATAAAATGCGAGTTGTCTTTTACAGTGAACATGTTTACATGTTGCAGGTTCTTAACAAGATAGATTTGCCTGGCGCTGATCCTGATCTTGTTGCGAAGGAGATTGAGGAGGTTAGTTCATAGGGGTACTATCCAGATATTAGCTTTAGCAGTTTTTATATCTCTATTGACATTCATTTGGTGTCAGAATAAGCTGTAATTGAGGGATTTGTTGATCATGTAGCTTTGAATATATTATTGTTGCTCCTTTTTCTTTCCCATGAGTGGCTACTCATTAACTTCTCTAATCCTTTATTCTGATAAAGCATTAAATGCTCAATTTCACATAAATATCACTGTATTCTGGAAATTTTTTCAGATCAGAAACCAGCCAGCTTCTCTGAGTGCAACCACTTCGTGTTTCTGGTTGCTTCAGTCAACTCTGATTCATATACTGTTATATTTATGTGAAGATCCAAACTGCTAGAAGCAAGTGTGATTATTTTCCTCAAATATCTGCTCCATCTATATCTATAATGCTTCTTTTGTTGCCTTGTTGATACGTCGTAATCCTTGTGGAGTGTGGACTAAAGTGCTCCCTCCATTACTTATTTGTCCAATATGTCTTATCGTTTCTATATGGTTGATAATATAGTTTCAATTTAGGGGTCCGACCTTTAGCTTTAACATGTACTTAGCAGCTAGCGCAGTGCTCTAATCCAGTAATCCCTGATTTTCTTACTTTTGCACGTGTTATTGTGTGACATTTGGCTGTCCTTGAATCTTGCAATTCTGATATAGATACTTCTTTGTTTGTAGGTAATTGGATTGGATTGTAGCAATGCAATTCTCTGCTCTGCAAAGGTCAGAAAAAAAAAAAGTTTCTTATGGTTGAATTACAATCCCATCATGCTTTCATTCTAAAGTAATAATTAGATATTAATATGGGAATTACTGGTCATAATAATGGTTGGATTTCTCGTGTTTAGGAGGGCATTGGCATTAATGAAATTCTTGATGCTATTGTTGAAAGGATTCCTCCACCTGCTGATACCTCCTCAAAGGCCTTAAGGGCTCTAATATTTGATAGGTAACCATGCTTGACTCATTGGTGCCTTGTATGCTATTTTATTGCAATGGCTTGGTCGCTGGGGATTATACTGGTGTTGTGGGCCTGTAGCAGTATGCCAGTATCATTGGGTGTAATAGTTTATAAAGAATCATGTAATGACTATAATAAGGATTATAATTTGCAATTTTGTAAAACTAGGTCTTGAGGTTCAAATATTTGATGCTTTGGGTTTATAATGAGCCATCACGAGTTTGACATGAAAACAATTTTCTTGCCAAACATTTTTTCTGAGTCCTTGAATCATTCATTTATTTTCTGTCATTTTTACTTTTCCCTTGCAGATCAAAAGTCTTGAATTATTTGGTAAATGAGTTGCTTTCAAAGTGTTTTGCAGTTATTATGATCCGTATAGGGGAGTGATCGCATATTTTCGAGTAATTGATGGGACTCTGAAGAAAGGTGACCGAATCTATTTCATGATTAGTGGAAAGGTGAGTACTTATTTGAATTTGTCCTGTTGTGTCCCTTAGTTCCTGTAGAGACATTATTTCTAGGCTACAAGGGAAATATATTTTAGTTGAATTCCAAATGGGGCATCAAAAACTAGGAAAACTGTAGAATTTTCACAACACTGGGAGAGAGAAACTATTTGCTTTAAGCCTTATCACCCTGCCGCCTCTCAATTGCAACCTGTGAAGAAAAATTGAGCTTTATTCATGGTGATGACTTATGAACCTATGACTCTTTAAGCACTGGACAATTGGACATTAATGTCCATAGGCCTTGGCTGGTAGAAATCTCAAACTTATTCATCTTAATATATGCGCGTTTCTCCCTTTCCTTTCTTTGGTGGAAGGGTTGAACAATTTTATATCCAATTCCTCGTATGAGGACCATGAGGGATGCACCACTAGTCCACTACACGCCCAAAATTAACAAGATCTGCAAATTTAATCCAAGTATATGAGGGATACACCACTACTTTCCAACAATTTTAAAAGACCCACTAGCAGTGTTTTTAACCTGCTCAAAATGTGAGATGGATCCCTGACTTTCTACTTCCTAGGCACAAGGCCCATGTATCAGTGGAATTACTGGAATGTGCTTATTGAGTTTTCGTACCTGTTCCCATTTTTGTCAAACCTTTCTATTAAGTCTTCCACACTAGGTCTTTGCCTGTTCTTTTTGGCCTTAGATCTCTAAATAATAAGTAAATCTGGGTGACCGGGTGAACATAGGTTGTTGAGATCATTACAATTTTTCTGAGAAAGAGCTACAGAAATTTCCAAACTAGATAGCTTGATATCTGGTCTCAAGGAATGACCAAAAGCATGCCCCCAGCATCCCAACAATTATTTAAACTCCCTCCCTCAACCCAATTCCTAAATGAAAATTTCATTGTATAAATATTGCCTTTCAGATCCGAGTTAGAGCATTATGAAGAATAAAAGGTGTGAAAAAAAAAAAAAAAAAAAAACTAGCCTGGGCTACTCTTCCCAGCAGCTAATTTGAAATCTATCCAAATTGTC
Source organism: Chenopodium album (assembly GCF_948465745.1). Classification (NCBI taxonomy): domain Eukaryota; kingdom Viridiplantae; phylum Streptophyta; class Magnoliopsida; order Caryophyllales; family Amaranthaceae; genus Chenopodium; species Chenopodium album. The sequence continues at coordinate 15,864,936 of NC_137846.1, forward strand.
GCAATGTTACCTCATATCTTTGAAGAGTTTGGTTTCTCTTTATGCATAGTTACATCTTCACTGTAGGTTAATTAGAAGATGTATTTTTTCATTCTTACACGATTTATGAAAATTGGCTTGCTATTTTGCTACAAGTGATAAGTAGAGGACTATTTAATGAGACATTTGATTTGACTCATAATTATTGAAAGCTGTTATCTTACCCTCTTATGGTTCTATAAGATTTAAATTAGATAACTTAATCATAGACGTGTTCACGTGTCAATTCTTACTGATTTTAAGTATGCTAGCTGCTCTTATACTGCTTTGTACACCCATTTCTGGAAACTGATGCAGGGGCTAATCTGATTCCCAGGATTACTTTGCTGATGAAATTGGAGTTCTTTCTCCTAATCAGATGCAAGTTGACCAACTTTATGCTGGTGAGGTAGGATATTACAGCTGAACCATGTTCTGTAACTTCTGTTTAGTGGATTATGACTTATAAAACTTAAATTTCCTGTCTGGACTTTCCTCGCTGAGTTCTAGTAACTTGTTTTTTGTAAAGTGCTACATTTACTTCTTGTCAATGCTTCAATGCCTTCCTTAGATCTGAAATTGAGTGATATTTCATATCTAAAACTTGTGTATGTTACTATTAATCATATACTTGTCCATAATGGCTCACCTTACAAGGTAAAGGTAGGCTAGGTGAAGCAAGTCACATATCTTTGATCACACAGTCATATAATAATTAAGCTTTCTTGTGGGCTAGACAGGTAGAGTTGCTGGGGCATAACTACGTAAAAGCTGCTTTAATTAGGTGAAAGAAGGCAGTGGGGGATCTAGGAAATTAGGCATAGGGTTATAAATTCAAGATCAAATACTCTTTTAAAAACACAAAGTTCAGATTACTTTAGAATAACAGTTTTTAGTTTTTACAAATATATACCATGCAAGGGATCCATTTTTCAAATGTAATTGTTTAACTCCAATACTATATGAAATCTCAATAATTCCAGTATGGTATTGCTTGAAATAGTTTTCCTAATCTAGGATAGTTTGACACAGTGTTTTTTTCTTTCTTATAAATTAATGTGTACTGTTTAATTCTTGCTTCATTCCCAAACTTATATTGCCTGAATATAATTTTGACTTCCTCCCCTTTTTTTTTCGAACTGGGGGTAGGCAGATTAGTTGTAGAATATTTATGTTTGATGAACACAATGGCTTAGTAAAGGGAAAGAGAATTAATTAAAAGACCTAGGTTTATCTTTTGCAGAAGAATTCTCAATGCTGTCTTCATGTTAATTCTCAATAGTTTCTTGATGTGTATTGGCTGTACTTATCCTAGAATTCATAGTTTTACTAGAATAGTATTTGGCTCCAATATGTGATTATCTGCATTACAAGGTCTAAAGTCATTATTGCCCATGTCATTTGGTATTTAAGATGTAACTGAATTCATACATAGTGTTTGAAGGATGTACTTTTTCTCTTCTGAAGAGTGATTAATATATTTTTTGCTTTATTTATAGGTTGGTTACATCTCAGCTTCAATAAGATCAGTAGCAGATGCCAGAGTTGGTGACACCATCACTCATTATGGCCGCAAGGCGGAGGAACCTCTTCCTGGATATCAGGAGTCTACTCCCATGGTCTTCTGTGGTTTATTTCCAGTTGATGCAGATCAGTAATATCCTGTTATCACCCCTGATGCAATATCTTAAAATTTATTCTAGATTGGGGTCTAGAAATTAGTTAACTTCAATTTCTTGGTGATATCAACGGCCCATTTTTATGCCGCAGGTTTCCAGAGTTACGTGATGCCTTGGAAAAGCTGCAACTTAATGATGCTTCCCTGAAGGTGAACCCAAAGAGTGACTTTTTCTGACATTTTTAATTCTAAGTCATATAATTTAGGAAAAGTAATAGCTGCTTGTTGACTCATATTCTCACTATTTCATCACTCCCCTAAGTTTAATTAAGGAGAGGTGAAATTGTTGCTAGTTGTCTCACTGCTTCATTGATAATTTCACCATAACTGTTGAGAGGAACATATTATCTTGGTAGAGACTACAATCTGTACGTTGATTTCTATTTCAGGAGCTACTTACTCTAATGGCTTTAATTTATACAATAAGTAGATGTTTTGTTTAGACGAATAAGATTATCATTAAATTTATTTGGTCTATAAAATGTTTGGAAAGGTCGGTATTGATTGGTTAGCAGACTTGTTTAACAAGATTTGGTGAACTAACAACCACAGGCTTGGAGGAATCACTTTGGTAACACTTTGTAAAAACATAGGGGATGCTCAAGATCGCTCATTGCTCAAACTATCGAGGTATAAAAACTCAGGAGTCACACCATGAGTCACTCAATATACGACACTGTTAAATTCCTTACCCCTTTGTCAAAAAAAAAAAAGTATTGGATAATTAAGCAAGATCTATCCAAGGTTTGAGTTGGTGTATTCTGTTTGTAGATGATCTTGTATGGTGTTTGAAACTAGAGTTGAACTGAATGGCTAAATTAGAGCGATGAAGACAAAACTTAGAATCTTGGGGGTTTAGACTAAGTCAAAGCAAAGCCAAGTATATGCAACATAGCAAGCAAGTGTTTTGAATACTTTGGGTTGATTTTACAGTAGAGCGGAGAAATCGACCAAGATGTAACCCAAAAGATCAGTGGCTCAAATAGAGAGCAGGGGTATTGTGTGTCCGTAGAAAACCTTTGAAGTTAAAGGGAAAAGTCTGTTACACAACTATGAAACCAGCGTTGTTATATGGGTCCAAGGAAAGATCATATTAGGACGATTAGAGTAGCAGAGATGGGTATGTTATTGTGTGGGAGGATAGAAATGAAGATATTTGGAGGAAAGTTAGAGTGAGGATAAAATAAGGGAGAACCGATCGAAAGACATACCAGTAAGAAAAGTAGAGCGTTGGTATAAGAGGATCTCAGTGAAGGCACGAGAAGACCAAGAAGGACCGAAAGAAGTTTGGTTTGTAGGAATAGCGTTGATAAAAGAGATTGAAAAGAGAGGATCATGATTAGCGAGTACATGAATTAAAATCTTAGGTCATGTTGCTAACTACTTTGTTGGGATTGTGGCTTAGATTGTTGTTGTTGTTGTTTCTAGAAGGCATGACCCTTATGATGTGGGTGGAAATAAGGGTAAAATAACCCACTAGGAAACCCCAACTAGTAATTGGGAGATTTTAACCTACAAGAAAACAAACACCCCAATACTCAAGGTATCAACGTTGAAGTTGGGTGTAATAAGAGTTGGATCCCAGACTCAATGGCTATGCTACCCAATCTCAGATTTAGATCCTCTTACACTCCAGATTCTATATAATTTCATACAAGGCCACTATGTATTTGGACGTATCGAAGTAACATAGCTCAATGGTTTGTAGATGGGAGATCTACCATTGAGCTCTCACTTAATTTTGTATTAGGCCTTGTTCACTTCACCTTAAAAAATAATATTCAGTGAAAATAATTTTAGCAAATATAATTTTAGTAAACATAATTTCAATTCTATAAAAATAATTTAAGATCAGAATAAATAATTTCAGTTCAACAAAAATAATTTCAGTTCAGTAAAAATCAGTAACTTTGAAGAAGAAATATAATAGAGATTCAGTTTAGTAAAAATAATTTCAGTTTAGCAAAATTAATTTCAGTTTAGTAAAATAATTTAAGTTCAGCAAAAATAAGGTGAATTAAATACACAAACTTATATCTTACAAATTTTTTTTGTAAGGATTTAGAAGTTTAAATCATTGCCAAATAATCTATAAACTTATACTAAAAGTGAGTAAAAAATTACAGTGTCATCTCTGGGTATTAAAAAAAAAAAAAAAAAAAAAACAATTCTTGCCATTTTTTTACCGTAGTATTAGTAGACTAAAATATTTTTCTTCCTATTTTTCCATCATATTTCTCTATGTTACTCGGACTCGGGTACCCATGTCCGACACAGGTACGTGTCCAAGTGTCCGACTCGGCTATTTTGTGAAAAAATTCTATGATTTTCAACTAAAATGAAGTGTCCATGTATCATACCCATGTCCGAGGGTCGAGGGTCCGACACGGGTACTTGAGGTAAAATGAAGAGTCCGAGTAACATAGATATTTCTTTCATTACATTTAACTAAATTATTATTCCAAATCTGTATATCTTCTATAATAGGTATTTGCTAAAAATAACTACTTTCTCCATTTTGCTGAGTGACTCAGTTATTGTAGCAAGGTAACAAAGGAAAAGTGAAAGATGGGGATCATGCATGTGGGTACTTTTGCTTTAAAGAGGAGAACGATAGAGAATAAGGGGTTTATTAAATAAAATTAGGACCACAAAGTGGGGTTGTAGGTGATAAAAATGAATAAAAGGTTTCCATAAAAAGAATAAAGTAAAAGTGAGTAGAACTTAAAAAAACAGGTGAAAACGGAAAGTGGGTAACACATGGGAAAACGGAGGAAGTATTTTTGTTATAGCAATTATTTATTAATACTTCATATATTTTTGCTGTATATATTCATCGGATACCTTTTTCCCCTTTGAGCCAACAGTTAGGCTTCCCTAAGCTTCCCTTTCCCTTACAAATATATTTTTCTACTCTTTTTCCTGTGGAACTGTTTAAGTGTTAATTGTTGAAGTAGAATTTATCTTCAAATATTGTGTTTTTTAGTAGCATTCTGTTATGTATGGCTAAGAGCGCCAGGTGTGATATCCAAATGAAGGCTGCTGACAATTTTTTGCATTTTTAAAGTTTGAACCAGAGACCTCATCTGCGATGGGTTTTGGGTTTAGATGTGGATTTTTGGGTCTTCTGCACATGGAAATTATTCAGGTAATTAGATTCTCTTAAAGGTGGCTTTTTACGTATTGAAATTATATTTGGCTGTGTAAATGAGAGAATGACTTTAGCTATCATGCAGGAAAGACTGGAACGAGAGTATAATTTGTCCTTAATAACTACTGCCCCAAGTGTTGTATATCGAGTGAATCGCTCAGATGGTGAAATGGTAACTGCACTTTGAACTTCAGTAGGATTTTTTTGCTGTGTTCACTTGTAGAATTGCATAAATTTCAAAAATTCTAGTCTCCTGCTGTTTCTAAGGTCAGATTACAGTGATAATGCAATTACTATTGCCGATATTTCTTTCCTGCTATTCTTTCCTTGAAGGGGCCAAGGGATGGGCTGGAGAATTCTGTCTTATTGTAGGTTTTTGTTTTATTTTTTTATTTTTTTATTTTTCATTTTTTAATTATTAGGGTTCATAAAGGGTGAAATCGGAGTTAGATTTTAAAAATGTCAACGCCTCCTTTTCTAGTTAATTCATTTTGCTGTAATTTATTCAGATTGAATGCTCCAATCCTTCTCTACTTCCAGAACCTGGAAAACGGAAATCAATTGACGAGCCATATGTTAAGGTTCTCTTCTTTACTTGAACAATTTGTTGTCTATATGTTATGTGCTACAATTTTTTCTTTTTTGCAAAGATCAAGTTCTATTCCAAAATGATTTATGTAGATTGAAATACTTACACCAAAAGACTATATTGGTCCATTGATGGAGCTGGCTCAAGATAGAAGGGCAGAGTTTAAAGAAATGAAGTTTATTACTGAGATAAGAGCATCATTAAGCTATGAAATGCCATTGGCGGAGGTAGATTTCTTAAATTAAATCAGTGGATTTCTTATTTGCTCTTCCTTTCTCATTTTTGAGATGATCAATTATATAATAATAATAATAATAATAATAATAATAATAATAATAATAATAATAATAATAATAATAATAATAATAATAATAATAATAATAATAATAATAATAATAATAATAATAATAATAATAATAATAATAATAATAATAATAATAATAATAATAATAATAATAATAATAATAATAATAATAATAATAATAATAATAATAATAATAATAATAATAATAATAATAATAATAATAATAATAATAATAATAATAATAATAATAATAATAATAATAATAATAATAATAATAATAATAATAATAATAATAATAATAATAATAATAATAATAATAATAATAATAATAATAATAATAATAATAATAATAATAATAATAATAATAATAATAATAATAATAATAATAATAATAATAATAATAATAATAATAATAATAATAATAATAATAATAATAATAATAATAATAATAATAATAATAATAATAATAATAATAATAATAATAATAATAATAATAATAATAATAATAATAATAATAATAATAATAATAATAATAATAATAATAATAATAATAATAATAATAATAATAATAATAATAATAATAATAATAATAATAATAATAATAATAATAATAATAATAATAATAATAATAATAATAATAATAATAATAATAATAATAATAATAATAATAATAATAATAATAATAATAATAATAATAATAATAATAATAATAATAATAATAATAATAATAATAATAATAATAATAATAATAATAATAATAATAATAATAATAATAATAATAATAATAATAATAATAATAATAATAATAATAATAATAATAATAATAATAATAATAATAATAATAATAATAATAATAATAATAATAATAATAATAATAATAATAATAATAATAATAATAATAATAATAATAATAATAATAATAATAATAATAATAATAATAATAATAATAATAATAATAATAATAATAATAATAATAATAATAATAATAATAATAATAATAATAATAATAATAATAATAATAATAATAATAATAATAATAATAATAATAATAATAATAATAATAATAATAATAATAATAATAATAATAATAATAATAATAATAATAATAATAATAATAATAATAATAATAATAATAATAATAATAATAATAATAATAATAATAATAATAATAATAATAATAATAATAATAATAATAATAATAATAATAATAATAATAATAATAATAATAATAATAATAATAATAATAATAATAATAATAATAATAATAATAATAATAATAATAATAATAATAATAATAATAATAATAATAATAATAATAATAATAATAATAATAATAATAATAATAATAATAATAATAATAATAATAATAATAATAATAATAATAATAATAATAATAATAATAATAATAATAATAATAATAATAATAATAATAATAATAATAATAATAATAATAATAATAATAATAATAATAATAATAATAATAATAATAATAATAATAATAATAATAATAATAATAATAATAATAATAATAATAATAATAATAATAATAATAATAATAATAATAATAATAATAATAATAATAATAATAATAATAATAATAATAATAATAATAATAATAATAATAATAATAATAATAATAATAATAATAATAATAATAATAATAATAATAATAATAATAATAATAATAATAATAATAATAATAATAATAATAATAATAATAATAATAATAATAATAATAATAATAATAATAATAATAATAATAATAATAATAATAATAATAATAATAATAATAATAATAATAATAATAATAATAATAATAATAATAATAATAATAATAATAATAATAATAATAATAATAATAATAATAATAATAATAATAATAATAATAATAATAATAATAATAATAATAATAATAATAATAATAATAATAATAATAATAATAATAATAATAATAATAATAATAATAATAATAATAATAATAATAATAATAATAATAATAATAATAATAATAATAATAATAATAATAATAATAATAATAATAATAATAATAATAATAATAATAATAATAATAATAATAATAATAATAATAATAATAATAATAATAATAATAATAATAATAATAATAATAATAATAATAATAATAATAATAATAATAATAATAATAATAATAATAATAATAATAATAATAATAATAATAATAATAATAATAATAATAATAATAATAATAATAATAATAATAATAATAATAATAATAATAATAATAATAATAATAATAATAATAATAATAATAATAATAATAATAATATCATTGTCACAGATGGTGGGTGACTTTTTTGACCAGCTCAAGTCCAGGAGTAAGGGTTATGCCAGCATGGAGTACACTTTTGTGGGGTACTGACTACTGTTTCTAGTTAAACTTGGATTTTTTTCCCTTTTACTTAGTCATGTGCTTTCCCTAATACCCTAAACATCTCTAGTTTTGTCTTTTCACCCTATGGTCATCATCACAGATAGGATTGTTAATACTTTGTGTTCAATTGAACTGCCAGATATCGGGAAAGCGACTTGGTTAAACTTGATATTCAAATAAATGGTGATCGTGTGGATCCATTGGCTACTATTGTTCACAAGGATAAGGTAATCGGGTCCATTCAAGATTTATTATATGTTGCTTTTGTAGCACTTTCCTCTTGTAGGCTTAAGGCATTAGAATTGGGAAATGCAAACTTTATCAGCTGCCAAATTTGTTGATTATCCTTAGTGTTGTTCCTAGCAAGGCATGATGTCCATGCAAAGGACTGTTATACTTCATAACCTTGGCTTTTAAAATGTAGGACACTTGCGGAAATAAAGCGGCATGGAGAGACTTTGGCACATGTGAATAGAAGATTTAGTGTTAAAATGATTAGATGATAAAAGCAAACTTTTCCACTGTCCCAATAAATTAGTCAATTAACCTAGTTCCAAGTAGTGAGGATAACTGTAGAATTGAAATTATAAAGAAGGTTCATTATGCTCTCTCCAGCATTGAAAGTTAAAGAAAGTTCATTATTGCTCCCTCCTGCATTTTTAGATAATAAAGACAAAAAAGAAATAGGAAAACTTGTTGAGTTTTTGGTTGATTAGTATCCACCACCAGCCTTCATCAACTTTTGTGTTTCTTTCTTGAACCACCTGATGCTAGTTTTTGTAATACATACTTTGCCAGTAGAATTAACTGCTTGAACTGATGTTGGTTAGTACATCTCCTCAGTGCAAGGGGACAAACATATTATGAACTTACAAAGTTGATCATGGGAACTGACAAGATGTGTAGATGCAACATGCGGCTGAGTAAAAAACTAAAATACAATGTCAGTCATTGTAAAAACATCTTAGTAGACATAAAAAGAGATGGATGCAGGAGCATAATGGAGAAAGAGGAGATCTAAAGGAGAAAGTATCAAATTGATGAATCTTGATGAACTCAGCAACTGGTTTTTTTAGTTTAACCAACTTACGGCACAAGATTAGAGCTGTTTCTCCCTTTTGAGTTTGACCACCTTACAATGAAAGATTAAGTAGAAATGTAGAATAATTAAATGCAAGAGATAATTTAAAATTTCTGTCTGTAAATATGAATGGTTTGTGGTCTGTTGAATTATATCACTGATTTGTATTCTGATTCCTCAATAGGCATACAGTGTGGGGCGGGCCTTGACTCAAAAGTTGAAGGAGCTTATACCACGCCAGATGTTTAAAGTACCTATTCAAGTAAGTTCTGCATCTTCCCATTGGAGAAAGTATCTGTTCATGATGTTCTATAAGAGTCCAATCTCAAGCCAAGAAATTTATAGGACAAGTAGAAATAAACAAAACAAACTGAGATTGGGTTCTTTTATACATCTCTTAGATAAGTCTGGCAGTGCTTTTCACATTGTGCATGGAAACTTTTTTACGTCAAATTTTATTTTTCTTCAATCTGGTTTTCTTGTGCTAAGTGCTATATGGAGACATGATTCTACGCTGACACTGCTTTCAGTTTTATGGAATTATTTAATTATCAGGGTTTTATGCATTGACTACCGAGGCTTTCTTACTCAAACTTGTCTAATAGGGCTGTATAATTGAATTGTTTGTTGACTAGATTGGACCCAAAATATGACCATACATCCTGAAATATATGCTATGTTCGACCCTTGAAGGGATGGTACGACTCTCTAAAGCTGCTCTTTTTGTGTGCCTAATGATCAGGCTGATCAGCTTCCGTAATAGGCTCCTTAATTCAATCATTTCCTGATATAGGATTTAAAGAAAAGAGAATGTTTGACCTTTTAATTTGAAAGCCATGTTTGCTAAACAAGCAGTCAAAACATAAAAACTTGTGGTATGGCACAGATTCATTAGCTTACTCATCATCATTGATAGATGATATAGGCTGGCCATCAGTCTTAACTGACATCAGTTAGATGTGAGGCTTGTCTTTGATCCATTCATCTCCCTTCTCCCGAATTATTAACCTTTCTGGTAAAAATAATGAACCCTCAACTATAAGCTGAAAATTCATGAAAGAAGGAAATTGTCATGATTTAATATGTCCTTACTTTTCCATAGTGACTCTATGCAATTGGTCATCGTGTTTTGTTTATGTGGGGAGGCTTACTAATCCATAGTTATTTGACCTTTTTGTCATAATTCTTTTTACTTTTAAACAGAAAAAATGCATTTCAGACTCTCTTATTGTATGTCATTAAACTTACTGGAAACACTATTTTAAAGTATTTATAGATCAAAATCTAACTTTTATCCTTATTCAGAAAACTAGGCATGAAGGATGATCCCTTGATTCAACAAGTGAAATGACCTAGCTTACTTGCTTAGTTCAATTCAAAGAAAAGGAGAAAAGAGTATAAAAAAGCATCATATTTGTTTAAGTAATGGCATCATATCTTTGCTATTAGAAGAGAATCTGCAATAGGACATCCAAACCCTTGCCTCTCACCCTCCTACCTCTTCTCATCATCTCATTGAAATTGGTGTGGACTTTCCGCATTCTCTTAGAACTGTTAAGGTCTCTCTTGTTGAAATAAATATCATCTAGTTTTCTTCTTCAATTGTAAATGATTCTTTGCCTCCTTAAATTAATGCTGGTTGGTATGATTTACAACAATATTGTGAATTTGTGATAATGGCTTGGGGTTTCTGAAGAGATCCTTTGTTACAAAGAATGCAGGTGTTTTTATTTATTTACGAGTTTTAGGCTGGGTTAGGTTTGTTCATCTGGTGCATGCTAAACTGAAGACTCCATTATTGGATTCTGTATAATAGACTGTTATTTTACTAATCATCTAGCTGACAAACAGAATACGTAGCCCTTCAGCTGCATAATTGGGAAGCCAAAATCATGTATCGTCTGTTATCATTTTTAAGATGTCTGTGAGGTTATGAGAACTTTGTTTACCTGTTTATATTGCTGCAATGCAGAATATCTGTTCCAACAAAACAGTTCCCTTATATAATTTGGTTCTCTTGTTATGTTGCTAATTATTAACTAAGATGATTTTTCTTTTGTCATAAACATACCCTGTTGTCTGATATGAATAAGAACTGACTATTTGTTCTACATCTGACAGGCATGCATAGGCTCTAAAGTTATAGCAAGTGAAGCTATTTCTGCTATTAGAAAGGATGTATTGGCCAAATGCTATGGTGAGGCAAACTTTGTAGTTCTGTTTTAAAATTGTAGTTACTATTTATTCTGTATTCCAAAGGAAAATAATGATTAAAAAAAAAAAGGGTCTTATTTTTCGGTAAAAACTAAGAGGACATTTTGAGCCTCAAGCAGGATCAAACTCCAAGCAATTTGTTGACCACTTGTTCATTGTGTTTGTTCAAGTATAGTAAACTGTTTTCTTTCGGCTGATTTATGATTAATCATTTTTGCTATTACACAGGTGGTGACATATCAAGGAAGAAGAAATTGCTGAAAAAACAGGTACTTCATTTGATTCCCTCTCCACCCTCCCCCCCCCCCCCCCCCCCCCCCCCCACACACACACACACACACACACAGTCTTTTTAATACAAAGGCTATAATTAGCTCAATATATGTAAATATGAATGGAGGGAGTAATATTATAATTTGTCAAATAATTATAGTTTTACTCCCTCCAATTATATTTTGAGGCTCAAGCAGGATCAAAAGACACTTTCTTCTTTACTTACAAATATGTTTTATTTGGTCAGGCTGAAGGAAAAAAGAGAATGAAGTCTATTGGCAAAGTGGATGTACCACAAGAAGCATTTATGGCTGTGTTGAAGCTTGAAAAGGAGGTAGTATGATCAGGTTTGTATACGTTGTATAGAATTTTAGTTACGAAAACCATTTTTTCATGTAGAATATATACTGATCAGCAGTGTTATATCCTCCAAAAGATGTAAAAGCTATTAGGTTTGCTGTTGACCTTCAGATAATTATATCATATTCCTTGTAATCATATCAGTTTGAAAAAATTTGTACGTTTTTGATGTTGGTATAATGGATTAATGGCAACAATAATATCAGCCTAGCTGTGTTGCTTTTTGTGCATTATCCCGTCTATTGCTTTTCTATGTACCTCAGTTTCCAGTATAAAGTGTAGTTTGGTAACGCTAAGTAGCTGTGTTACTTGTACTGCAATAAATCTAAGGGTGAACCCAACAAAGAGAAGAAACTTTGGGTCACAATATACTTTGTTATTGTTCACTATTATTGAGTGCATGCCATAGAGATTCTGAATCTTCACCACATCTGGTGTGTACATCCTTCATTTTATCCACCGACTCGCATATCCCGCTGCATTTCCAATCAAATGATGCTACGCAAACATCACCTCCCTTCAATTTCCACTGGCATTCTTCGGTCCCGCAGCACATACTGTGATCATCTATGTGCTCAACCTCAAGGCCTATGAACCAGGCCCCGAGTGACACATCCTCATTGACATACATGTGCAGTATCTCCCTGGAATATCAGGATATCAAGGTAAATTGTCATATTTTAACTAGAGAAATACCAAGTGTAAATGTTATCACATCTTTGTGCACTTTAAATTAATTATGGAATTAGCTTTCTGTGATATTCTTACTGATTGATAGAAATGTACTCAGCCAGGTCTTTGGAGATTGCATAAAGCTGCCCTGTTGCATGTCTGAAGTACTTGTTTCCTATCTCACCGAATTTCCAGTGCTCGGGTTCATGGTATTTAACTCCCCTGTGAACATGACAAAGTTAGAAACATAATTTTGCTAGGTAGATGAGCAATACTTTCAGCTACAACCACGTTTAAGCTTGTTATTTTGAACTTTCATTATGGTGCAGTGTGCAGGTGATATCAATTTTGGCGAGTATTACAACTTTTTATATTCTAACCACCATTTTTGCACAATCTCTTATCCTTTTATTTGTTTGTTTTTGTTTATGTTTCATTGCTTTTGACTTAATGGCATGCTAAATTAATAGGAATACAAGTTAAATCAGATGAATTACTTCTGGTAGAGAACCGGACCAGACTTCATGCACCCTACGTATACTCTGGGTTTCATATGGTGGCGAAACAGAGTTGCAGAAAGGGTTCCTGAAAATTAGTTAACCTAATTAGAGATTTTGTTCAAATCACAGAACTAAAATAATGTGAATGAATTCAAGATAAAATTTCTGAGATACAGTAGCAGAATTCATCTGAAACTGAATGTACACTTACCCAGGTTTACATGAATATCATCATCAACCTTGACATAAAACTCGGCATCCCACTTTGCGAAAGCAGCACTAAAGAATGCTTTCGTCTTTGCAGATAGCTCCAGATAACCTTCAACATGATCCTGTGAGTTTCAATCAGTCAATTTAGTCAGTTCTGTACCATTTCTTTTTTCTTTCTTTTTCCAATTTAAACAGCCTCTTGGGAAAAAAAAAAAAAAAAGGACTCGGTGATTATAATCAACACATACAAGTCTAAGGAAGTCTTTGTGCTGAGCCTCTTCTTCGTCAATAGCTTGATCTAGAACTCCATTACCTGAACCTCTGTGTGTCAAACAAAGAATAGAATTCATTTTATTTCATATCAGGATTTGCATCATTGTAAAACTCCCTAAAGTTTATAGAGTAAAGACATACGTGTGGCCGATCATAAACCGGATGATAATCCCTTTCTCTTTCTCTACTTTCAACAAGTCCTCTCCTGAAAAAGAAAAGCATAGTTCGATATGTTAGTTCGAGCTAAGATGCCCGTAAGGCAGTATGGGTGCTTGAATATTATCATCTTGGAGACGAACTAGCAACACATTGAGCAACATATTAAACTATTTGATGTACAAACTCAAGTATAAGAATAAGATAACTGAATGGTATAAGTACCAGTAGGCATCCAAGTCTCTCTAACAGAATCGCGCCTTTTCCTGCTGCTGAAGGCTGTGTTGATGCCTATTACCATAAACACTTTCTGTCTTCTACCTTCTGTTGTGAAGTTATCTCTTGATGAGAGAGCGTTGATGGATTTGGTCATGGAGTTTGATCTTTTATCATCCTTTATATTTTGTTTCCCTCCCTTTATCTTTGTTTTAATTGCATCCATTTTCTTGTCCAATGATCTGCATTATATTCACAAGAGTTTGAACACTTTGGTTATAATTCAGAGTTGGTATGAGTTACAAAACAACCCGTTCGGTTAAAGCGGGTTTAGACAACAATTTTTAGAATTAAATACAATCAATAGGTGAGTGGGTTAAGTTTGACTTTTTAATTATAAATAATTAAGAGTATTAACTATTAAGTTTTTTGAGGGAAATATTAACTATTAAGTTATCAATGTATCATGAAACTTTTAAAATTAAATAAATTAATTCTTTATTCATAATACAGAGTAAAGGTTTATTTTTGTAACTTAAACGTGTCTATGAACATGTTAGAAAGTTCCAATAAATCAAACATTACTCACATGATAGCTTTCTGATTATTGCGTACGTGTACCATTATGCCTTTCTCCTCTTGAAGTTTCTGCAAAATACATCGAATTACTTAAGTCCTGTCCTTAAAAAAAATAAAAAATTAAGCCCTTCTGTAGTTGATTCTCTCTTTTTATTTCTTTGTTGCGAATAATATATATATAGTTAAATGGAATATAATGGTTGCAAAATCTATTACCTCATTTTCTGATGCGCAATTTTTATAGCTTAATTGAAGATGCTTTTGTCTTGATACGAGGTTAGAACTGTAATTCAGAAAATGTAAATAGAATTGCTTTTACGCATTTTTTGTATCCTCATAATTAAGTCATAAACCCAACAAAATGACGTGGAATAATGTAAATTGTATTCACAGTGTAAGCTATGCTCTCTTCAACAAACATTAATTATTTTATTTACCTTTTGCAAGTTATACACATAATTATTGTATGTGTTATATCTACATTATAGGTTTTGAAAATTTTATGGAAGTCATCCCTAAAAGTCTATAGCTTTGGTATGAAAAGCTACAAAGAGAAGTAATGTAGGCAATACTCGATCTGATATTTTAGATGCATTATCCCTACACTATACCAATTAGCATAATTGATTTTAATTTCTATTCACAAGTGATTTATAACCTCAAAATTAAAATAAATAAATTTAAATAACGAACAAAAAATTGTTATAAATATGGAGATATTTGAGATGGACAACCACATTAAAAAGAAAACAACTTCAATTTTTTTTGTTTTTCTTAGATTGTTCAAAGAAAAAAATGTTTTTCCATCAATATTTCTCGATAAAGTTGGCAAAATGGACATAATTAGAAATAAACAAAGTTTCAAAAAAAAAAAAAAACAATATAAGTAGAGACAGAAATAAACCTGTTAGAGAAAAACAATCCGAGAGAAAAGCTGAAAATGCAAAGAACAAAAATTAAAGTGAAAGAAGATTTTCCACTATTATTACTCTTGCTGATAGCCTTCATTTTCTTAGTTTTTCTGGAAATTTTGTGTGGAGAAAATGAATCTTCTAAATAAACATACAAATTGGTATGAATGAACTTCCCAACCTATTTATAACGACACAAAATTACTATGATCATGATATTCTTAATGGAATTAGTAGTAGTAACAATTCTTCTATATTATGACTATGAACTTTCAACTTAGACCACCTTAAATGCCGTTAATTATGGTCCCCAATTTTCCTCTTTTTATTTTTACACATGGCACTATTTCATTGGAGATTATGTAGAGTTTTTTTATGTTACTTTGGTAGAAAAGTCAATAGAAGTCAATGTATATGAGTCTAAACCACCCACTACTTTTGTTTACATTGACTTTTTACTAGTTGAAAACTAGTCAATGTGTTTGATTGTGTGAGGAATATACTTGCATGATGTAGTTAAAAGGATGTGATATTTTGGGTTTAGGGATTAGGGTGGTGAAAGGAAAAATATATTGTTTGTGATACATTATCCATTTTGAACTTAGTTTCATGAGTAGAGAACAATTGGATGGAAATTGTTTGATTAAACATTAAATTAATTCATGTGCTATATGCTTATGAGACATGTTTTGGTGAATTGATTATGTTAATATGGAATTATGGATGCAAACATGTTGAATTGGATTATTAATTGTTTATATGGAATGTTGATACAAACATATTTTATTGGATTGGTTTATTAACCATAATTGGGCCCTGTTCTTTAGAGTTGCTCTGCTCTGCTGAGTCTTGCTCTACTATTCTGAAATCTGCTCTGCTCTGCCCTGGTGTGCTTAAAAAGAATACTTAATATTGAATTATTATTATAATAATTAATATTTAATAATAATAATAATTAATATTTAATATTTAATAATAATAATAATAATAATTAATATTTAATATTTAATAATAATAATAATTAATATTTAATTATAATAATAATAATTAATATTTAATAATAATAATAAATAATTAATATTTATAATTATAATAATAATAACTAATATTGAATTATATAATAATAAATATTTAATAATAATAATAAATAATTTATATTTAATAATTATAATAATAACTAATCTTTAATAATAATAATAATAGTAATAATAATAATGATAATAATATTAATAATTATAATTATTATTATTAATAATAATTGATATAAAAATTAGATTTAAAGATAATAACTAATATTTAAAGATAATAATTATTATTACTTTTCAATAATAATAATAAAAATAATGAATAAATATATTTAATAATAATAAAATAATTATAATAATAATTAATAGTTAATTTGATTATAATAATAATAATGCAATAATAATAATAATAGTAGTAGTAGTAGTAGTAGTAATAATAATAATAATAATGTAACACTCCAATAATTCTCTCTTTAAACCTGTAAATACCCTGAACAAAGTCCAAGAGAATTACTGACGTGCTACCGCCACGTTTTCAAAAGTTAAGGCTATTTAATAATGTAACACCCCAATAATTCTCTCTTTAAACCTGTAAATACCCTGAACAAAATCCAAGAGAATTACTGACGTGCTACCGCCACGTGTTCAAACGTTAAGGCTATTTCAGAATTTAGCAGCGGAAAATAGTTTAATTAAATTAAAGTTTCAAACCAATAATTAAAAACAAAATTTAATTTTACAAGTTGAAACCATCGAGACCCTTATTCAAAACCCAATTAACAAAGTAGTATATAAATCAAAGCAGAGTTTGAGACAATTTAATGTTTTGCGAGAAATAAATCATAAGTAGAACCAACTCTCCACTCAATTACCCATCACTTGAAGCAAGTCCCACTTTATGCAAATACCTGTGATTAATCTGCTCCCCAATATTATAAGTGTAAAAATTAGATCATAACAAGGTCATTGAAAGGCGAAGGTCATGACCAAAGAAAGATACACAAAAGCACGCAATTAGCAAAACTGAGTACATACAAGCTACGAAATATATAAGAAATCCCTAGCATGCTACTAATATTAAATCATCACGCATCATTAATTATAGACTCAACACACGACTCAACTTCAGTTTTACTAAGACTTCACTAGTTAACAGTGGTTAAATCATTTCATTTTATTCATTGGATTAAGCAATAGACAAGGTTGTCCATCCCATGCTCCATTTGGAACATCAATAAAAGAAAAACCCCATGCATCCTTTCGGAAACATCAATAAAACATCCAACGACCACGGGCGCGATTCCGTGACCGTAGCTAGCATGAGATCTCATTTAACTCCTAGTTTTTGATAAATATTTGAAATAAGATACTCATAGATCAGACGACCTCTAGAAAAGTGCACGGCTAATACCCCGTGTACCCCAACCCCTGATTGTCAATACTTTAGATGTGCACAAATCCAGAGTTTTATTGCTCATCCATCTTGCACTTTACGTGATTTACAAGTTTAGAATTGGTGATGACTCATATGCAAAACAGTATAATCAATCAAATATCACATCATTCCAAGCAATCCAAATTTCCAATTCAATTCTTGATTTATTAGTGGCAAACAATATTTAGTATTGAATCCTTTAACTACCTCGGTGTATAAACACCTTAAGTGCATAGAGCACTTCAAATCCTGAACCTTGTCTTAAGAAACTTTAATAAACTCCCTCTACTCAAATCATAATTAATTTATGAAAGAGTATTAAAAATTAACCTCATGGAACCATTATCAAAATTAATTCCACTTATAGACAACCAAGAATCCATAACCTTTAATTAATCATAACATATCCAATTGATAAGACAATCACTTGTACATCACCCACAACCGTAGTCATATACTTATATCTCAAACATACCTCATACACAATCTACGGAAATCACAATGTATAACCAAACAAATTAGCCCAGTCTTCTCTATACATGATACTAGGTTCTCTATACATCCCTAAACATGCATCTAAAGGCAAGGTTTCGTAACTCGTACGTACCTTGAGTAAACGAGTTGGTATGCCACTTAACCAACTAGAAATCACCTTCTATAAAGTCCTCTCCTAAACCAAACAATAAGATTTCAATCAATACTCAAACAACCAAATTTACAGCAATACTAACTTAATTTAAAACCTTTAAAATCCAATTAAACGACACTTTAAAATCTTCCCTTTAATTGAAATCAAAAGCTTATATATAGTTCTTTAAGTTTCCTTCATAAAAACCTTAAAATACATCTTTATATATGAAATTACAGCATATTTAAGCTACTAACCAAATCTGAAAATTTAGTTTATATGCATCCTTTGCAAAATTAACAACCCATACTTGTAATAATGGAATTATAACTTAAATATATATGTAGAAACATCAAAACTTATTATTTTTTATACCAAAACAATAAAATTCAGATTACAAAAATCTGGAAATTAATTTAAACTCTAAACTTGATACTTTAATAAGCTATTAACATAAATTAATCATAACGGTCATGTGGTGTATAGAAAACTCTAAGAAACATGATTTAGAACGCTTTAAATTCCGAAATCTATATTCTTAATAATCTGAAAATTAGTTTTAATCACCAAAAATATGATTTTAACATAATATAAATACTATATACATAAGTAACTTGACTAACACGTTTTAAGCCCTTAAATCATGAAAAATCAAGTTTTAAACCCTAAATTTTATACATACATAAATCTGAAATTTTGTGTCATAAATAAAACATAGTATACTTCATAAATTTATAATCTTTTATAATTAATATACATAATCAAACCATAATATTTAATAATCAAATGAAAAATTTATATAAAGATTGAAACTTTAATCAATTTAACAAAAGAAAAGAAGAAGGAAGAAGAGAAGAGAGTCCGAAACCAGTGACTGAGGGACGCCGGTGGTGGCTGGAGGCGGCGCGGTGGTGGGCTGAAACTGGCGGCAGCAGATTTTATTTTATTTATTTATTTGTTTTTGTCACGAGAATTGAGGGAGGAGGGTAGTAGAAAAGAATAAGGCCCGTTCTTTAGAACTACTTTGCTCTGCTGTTGAGCCTGCTCTGCTCAGATCAAATCTGCTCTGCTCTGCTC
This sequence comes from Chenopodium album, assembly GCF_948465745.1. Classification (NCBI taxonomy): domain Eukaryota; kingdom Viridiplantae; phylum Streptophyta; class Magnoliopsida; order Caryophyllales; family Amaranthaceae; genus Chenopodium; species Chenopodium album. The sequence goes on from NC_137846.1 coordinate 15,884,696, forward strand.
AAAAGAAATCTGCTCTGCTCTGTTCTGCTTTTCTCTGCTCTGCTCTATTTTCAAACAATAATCAATAATAACAATAATAATTAATATTCAATAATAATAATTAATATTGTATTGATGATAATAATTTATTATTTTAAATAATTATTAATACTAATAATAATTATTAATATTAATAATAATTAATATTTATTAATCATAATAATAATTATCAATAATAATCTAATATATATATAAAGGTGAGCTTTTTCCTGAGTTTTTAGAGAGCCATATAGTATTTAATTTTCTTAACGCGCCACGTAGGATTATAATTTATAATTGTAGCCAATAAGAGATTATTAATTTCTTTTAAAATAAAATAATTCAAATTCCATGTAAGCAAAATTATCAAATGAGATTTTTAAGTTTAAATTAATTAAATGTAAAATATTATCTTTTGATATTATGAATTTTATCTAAATATATAACAAATTTTAGCACATACATAAAAAAAAATAAAAAAAAATTTAAAAAGTTCAAACAAACTATGCATTGCACGGGCTTCATCTAATATTTAATAATTCAAACTATTAAGAATTAATATTTAATAATATTATTAATTAATAATTTCTAATAATTATAACAATTCTTTCAATAAATAAATAAATAATAATAACAATTTCTTTTTATAAACATTTGATATTAGAATCACAATGTATAGAAACATTTAATGTGGGTATTGATTGTTAGTTCATTGACTTGAATTATTTTTCAAATCTTTCCATACAATTTATGAATTAAAAAAAATGGTTCTTTTCAAGTAGTACTTTGTATATTTTTATTTTGAGGGTTAAAAATATATGATTAAGACATATTTATAAGTAAAATCATTATTACTCATTAAATCATTTAATTTTAAAATTTTTGTGAAATGAATATAAGTAAACTATTGTCTTTTATCTTTCTATTATTAACATATGTTAAATATGGTACACATTTTTTTTATGTTTTCACTCACCTAAATCAATGGTATATGCACTTAATAATAATAATAATAATAATAATAATAACAACAACATTAATAATAGTATTAATAATAATGTTGAAATCTGCTCTGCTTGGCTCGGCTCTGCTCTACTATCCTGAAATTTGTTCTGCTGACCCCTACTCTGCTCTGCATAGAAGCTCAAAAGAATAGGGCCTAAATTTTGAGTAGGGGAAAGCTTGAGGGTTTCAATATTTCCTCTTTTCTTTTGGTATTTACATTTTCATTTTATAATTAAAGTTACATGGGATCATAGACTAACTTTGTGAGAATGGAGTCTCGTCCATTCTTGCATCGCCCAAATTTTTATTTTAAATGGTCATTTGAGACCAAAATAATTTGGTAGATTGGACAACCTCATCTATTGCTTACTCTAAATTAAATTAAATTTATTAAATTATTCATAAAGTGTCAAGTGATTGGAATTGGTTAGTGATTATGTTGAGTTGATTAAACTATTTTAGTGGGGAGTCTTGATTGATGAATTCATGTTGCATGTTTAATTACTTTAATTAGTTGAGCATGCTAGGTTTAATGCGTTGTAGATTGTTTGTACTCAGCTTTGCTGATTGCGTGCTTTTGTGTATGTTTTCTTTTGCTCATGACCTTCTACTTTCAATGACCCTGTGATGATCCAATTATTACACTTGTAATATTGGGGAGCAGTATTGCACATGTTAGCTTAATGATGTAAAGTTTAGGGATTTGTCATACACATTGTCAAGGGTTTGGTGTGATAGAGAGTATTCGATTCTCGTGTTGAACTTATTTTTGCTTTTCTATTTCGTTCATGCTTTGGATTTGGTTTAGTTTTAAGGGTCTTATATGGTTCCAGTTTGTAAGCTTTGACTTATTAGTTTAAACTATACTATTTTAAAGACTTAAGTTTGGTTTTTTCGCTGCGATATTCTGATGAAGTATTAACGTTTTAACACGTGGCGATAACATGCCAATAGTTCACCTTTATTTTATTTAGAATAAGTGGTTTGGGAAAGAGAGAATTATTGAAGTGTTACAACAATACATGTGATTTGTCTTACATTTATAAAAAAAATAAAAAAGTGTTAAATGTTTTATAAGGCTAAGAGACTAATTCTCCTATTATCTTTTTGGGACTTAACTTTCTTAAGCCTTGTGAAGTCTCTTTCTTATGATTGTTGTAGCCCAAGCCTTTATTTAACTTAGTATCAAAGTCTAGCCCACGATTAGGTACTTTAATGATTATAATATATTGTGGGCCAAATTGAATTTGGATCCATTTGAGGGTGAAAACAGTTGAAATCGCACTTTGACCTCATAAACATCACATGTAAGTGATGTGACCAAAGTAAAAATGGTATCACATGTGAGAGGGAGTATTGAAGCATGACCTTTTCAAACAATACATGTGACTATGTGAGTGTCACAATTCATAAAATATAAGGGTTTACTTCAATCCTCCTATTGCTATATGATTTTGAGATGGAATCTCCTTTAAACTAGTGAAATAGACTATTTATCTCAATAACGAGTGCCCCAAAAAAAAGTTTGCATTTAATAGATGCTCTACCCTCTACTATCTTTGGTTTCAAGGAATTGGAGATGTTTTCGTATTTATAGTCAGTAAAATAAGATTTAGATTACAACCATGTTAATGATTTTGCGTTAAAATGGCCTTTGCACTACAAGAAATAAGATCAAAGAGGGCAACTTTAATCGCCCTCTTAGAGCCAAGTTTCGCCTTCTTAGGAAAAGAAGGCGACTTTTAAGTCGCCTTCTTAGCATCGTTGTATTTCTTTATTGGGGGGTGGATGGGAGGGGAGTGGTTTCCGAGGGCGCCCCAATTTCTCATATTGAGAAACAAAACTCATTAATCAAAGAGATAATGATTTTTCCTTTCCTTTCCTTTCTTTTCTTTTCCTCCCAATTCCTCCCAACCAAAAAGTAATTATAAATCTACCTCAAATAGTGGTTTCGGGCACAACCGTTACTTCAAGTAGTGGTTACACTTTAAAAAAGTTGCATTTAATTACAATTTTGCCTTTGAGAAACATGTTTTGTTAATCAACAGGAGAAACTTGAAATTTATCGTGGTTTCATTGTTTTTTAAGGGTCTTTCTATTAACTTTTGTAGTTGATTGTGATCTCACTCCCTTACTTATCCAACCATTGCCAAAACTTTCACCTCCAACCATCTTTGAAGAAGAAGAAGAAGGAAAAAAAAAAAAAGACTATCGGAATTCGATAGTCTGCACCATGAGTCATTGAGCAGATCCAATGTTAGTTGTTTGTGATGTTTATACACTTAGCTTTAGTTGATGGTGATCTTGGTACTTTATTATGGTATTGTTGATATTGTATTAGACAGTTTAGTTTGTACATTGAATTAATTGTATAATATATTGCCAATACAAACCAAATCAAATTATTTAAACTCTAACTTTGAGTCTAAATCCAATCCAAACATTTGAAGAACGCAATGTAATCTAGTATTTGGGTCCGGCGATGCTCCGAGTTATTACATGGGGTAGATCAAATTTACCTTTTCCTTTATGACTTTATATTGTAATTAAATTTGTTATTCGAATTGTCATTGGCTACATATTAATACTTTTTATTCAAAAGATAACATATTAACATAAAGTGTAACATAACTTGGTAGTAAGACACTCAATTCTCAAATCTTGTGGGAAAAAAAAATTATAAGTACATGGCATACAATGAGAAACACATGAAAGGGAGAGCCACGTGGTATAATGAGAAGTTGAGTGGTCACATTGTGTAATGAGGGGTCTATGTGAAAAATAGACATTATGACGTTTTTTAATAGATTAGTATAGATTAAGATTGACATTTGTCTATATTAGGTCACACCTTAACTGAGATTTTCTTACTAATATTAGAAGAAGAGTAGGTATTTAATTTTATCTTTGAATAGTGGACTATATAGGTCTTTGAGAAAACCTATATACTACCTCCATTTTTTTTTTTTAAAAAAAAAAAAAAATTGACACGTTTTGTGTTTAGCATTATTCACACTCTCCTTTGACCGTGTTTTGTGCTTTATACACGATGAAAAATATAATTATGTGGGATCTTGTTATTGGTTTCAAAAAAAAAAAAAATATGAGATCTTGTTAGATTCGTCACGATATACATTTTTAAAATATCAACTTTTCATAATTTTTACTAATAGGTAATTAAAGATATTAATGGTTGAATTTATACATTGACAAACGTGACTAAAGATTCGTGTGAACTAAAAAGAAACGTAATAAGTATGATTTAAAGTTAAGTTTATTAGTTTAATACCCTTCAAATATATATAGTGTTTATTATATAGTGTTTCTTACATTTTTTTAGGGAATAATGTATATTTACATTTTTAGGGAATTATGTATATTTACATAGTGAACTTCAAATCTTTATGGAATTCCCATAGAATAAATGTGCAAATTCGAATTGAATCGAAACAATTAAGAATGGGCTATGTTGAGGAAAATGATAACGATGTACGTGTTATATCTTGTCAAGATTTGCATCGTGGCGTAATCTCTACAGCGCATATGGGACAAACCTGCAATCAAAGATAAATACATAGTAATGAAACTTCATCAGAACAATAGAATTCCAATTGGCATACAATTTCTACTACGAGTATTCAATTTGTATTATCATGTACTCCGTATATGCTACTACCATTATCACAATATAATCTAGGGCATGAGTAACTTTTTGCTCGATACTCATTAATAATATACGAAATATGTACGAATGGATAGACCATATTTTAAATGTGTTGAATGAAGATTTACCTTCTTTATTTGAAGCCAATGATTTATGCAATCCGTATGAAATGGATGTTGGCAATGCAAGGCAGCCAACTGTTCCCCTTCTTCGTACTCGATTTGACATATTACACACCTACAAAATAAGATGATCTCTAAAATTAGCATATAAGTTTCAGTAAGCAAGACATTGTGAAGCCCAAGTACATCATTCCCCTCCCCTAGAGGCCCAAGTGCGGAAGTGCCCTTATAAGTTGCCAAGTAAAATTATGTAGCCTTTTATTAGTCCGTCCCATCAAATTATGTTGTTTTTTTATTAATTAGTCCGCCCCATCAACAATCAAGTCTAACTTTGAACGAACATAATGCAAATAGCAACATAATAAACAAACATTGAAGAAAATAATTCGTATAAATTATAATTAAATAAAGAAAATACAATTAACAAAGCTCACCTATCAATTGTGGTTTTGCATTCAACAAATTTGTGAACACATGATGACAGTGATGAAGTAATTTCTTCAGTAGATAATCCACGACTCTCCTCTCCAACAACTTCTCCCAATGCCAATAATTCCTGAAAGTAATAATTGGTAATGAAATTTTACAGTTTTGCTAATATCTCAGCCTCGTTGTTAGTCATTTTATCTTTTTTTTTTTTTTTTTTTTTTTTTTGAAATTTGTTAGTCATTTTATCTCATGAAAACATTTTATTAATTCTTAGTGCATGAAAATGCATAAAAGCCGAGTAATATAAGATATTTGATCACAATTATTTTAGAATATTTTGAGTTTGGATCATAAAATGTAAACCAAATCTATGGATGTGACTTACTTCATAAGACATTTCGTCTGGATCAATCTCATCTTCCTCAATCTGAAAAGGAAAAAAAAAAAAAAAAAAGTAGGTTTGCGTATTTGAGTTGTCAATCAAGATATTAAAAACAACATTATTTGATTTCGATTTGGTTCAACTTCATAATATATATAATTTTAGGCGTTATCAATCAGGTGTACATTAAATTTTTCATATCAAGTTAAATATTTATATTACCTCCGGGTTTTACTACTCGCAATAAAGAAATATTTTATGTCTTACAAATGATACTCCTTTGTTGCAAATAATAAGAATCAGAGATGATATATAAAATATATGCTGAGTTGCCAATGCAATATTACTTATGCAAGTATTACCAAGTGTACAAATTTTCATATTATTTTGATTTTTTTTTTCTTTTTTTGGACAGAAATGGTTACTACTTCCTCTGTTCTTTTTTTATTGCACCATAAGGGATTCCACGCTTGCCAATGCAACACTTTAGCTATCAATATCTTCAATTATAATTTTGTAAAAATTATAAAAATTTGATATTTGAAAAGTAGAGTTCGATACGAATCTAACTAGATACCACATGACTATATTTTTCCTAATGTATAAATCACAAATATTGGTCAAAGAAGATTAACTTAATAGTGTAACAGTTCTAATGGTGCAATAAAATAAAAACGGAGGAAGTATATGAAAAGAGAGCAAAAATTGTTGGTACAATAATAAAAGCAATAGGAATAACCTCGTCGGTGTAGCTACCTTCTTCATCCTCCTCGAGAAATTCTAATTCATCTACCAACAACATAAAGTCATAATCCAATTTAAATATTATAAATAAAAAAAATAGAAGATAAAACAATTAATTTGGACTTTCCTTCTACGAAGTATAATTTATCTATTTTCCTTTAAAAAAAGTACGGAGTATAATTTATCTATGACAATTTTTTTTATGTATAATCAGTTGTATTATTTATACGGTGCAATCAAGGTTATTTTTTCGTCCATATGCTTATATCTTTTGAGTACATGCCAAAGAATGGTCTTGGTTGTGCCTTGCAAGTTGTAAGATACAATCAAATTGTGTGGAGAAAAAATTTACCATAAAATTCTTGGGTATCAAATCCAGCAAAGTCATGAGATGATGAACTTCCAGTTTCCTCATCCTCTTCTTCGTCCTCACTTTCGTCATCTGAGTCACTCCTAATAGTCTCCAGAAATGTAAATGTACTTTCCTAATCACAAAAACAATCAAACTTTGTAAGAGAAGTTACTATCAAAAAGTTAACTTTCTGAAATAACATGCTTAAAACAAAAGAATAAAGATCCCTATTTAAGTATTAACTACAACTCTAGTTTGAGTAGATTCTAGTCCTTGAAACCAGGAAGATCCTATTCATCCATGAGCCTAGCTGACTGAAATCAACTCCGGCTCGTGCCATGCCTCAAGTACAATATGGCTATTGGCAGGGACCCGAACCCAAACGACACTGGTTGCACCCGGCTATTTTGGAGCAGTGCTAGACTAACCCAATAGGCCTATCTCATCCAAGCTTTTAATAAAACTGATTAGGGTGGACCACTTATACCATGTAATATTATGGCTAAATTTGAGAGGGAAGAATTCAGAGGAGCAAAGAGATGAAAACCTGTTCTTGCAACGCGATAGCAAAAGCATGATCTGAATCCTGTTGCAACTGATTCAACGGAAGCTGTTTCGATGCCTGCTGCTGCTGCCGTTGTGACTGCTGCAGCTGCTGCTTTGCCTGCTGGTCATTGTTCTCCATTTTATTCTTCCTTAATATCTTCTGACAAAACGTCTACCTTTGTATCACAGAAATTGTAATATTGCAGCTTTAGATTTCGAAGGATGTATTGTACGAGGATCAAACAAGCAGCAAAACCTGAAGGAAAGCAATTATATAACTTTACAGAAGAAAAGTTGCTTCTGTTGGCCAACCTCTTTTAGAAGAAGTACTACAATACACGTTTACAATTTCAAAACATATTCCCTTTTATTCTGTTCTTGGTACACAAGGAACTGCAAAGAGAGATAGCTTACTCCTTATACTTGCCCCAAATGAAAAGATCCATCATAATTCCCGCCTACGTTGATAAGCTATGGTTAAATAGACAGGATTAAATTCTAACTCCCGTTACTAAAAACTAATTTGAAGGGTTTGGGACGAAAATGTTCCTATTTGACCAATATCTAAATGAATCAATCGAGAATCTCAAGTATTTTCAAGCAGTAAGATGAGACTTTTTCGTTTCCGATCCTCGAAGAATATTCAAAGAACATTACTTGCAAGCTACCGGTCCCTTGGGTGATACAAAACTCAATTTTGGGATTATGTCTGGTCAAAGTGTCTGTATTTACATAAGATAATACACAAAAGGATCATAGATCGTAACTTTACAATTCATATGTTTTGAGTCTTTCCCATGAGTTTTGACAATCCTGCTTTTGCTTGACGTGTTGAATTTGCCCAATTCCCATGCTCTAGCAAACAAAGGTTAGAACAGCCCCGATGTCAGAAAACTCGGCGTCTCATACAAAGGCTAGTTTCTTTCTCTGAATCAATAAGTCACAAAACTAGCAATGTCCAAAGCGCACTTTATATCCCATGATCTGCAGTTACAAGTTATAAAATAACCACCCATTAAAAGTGCTTGATGATTCATGAATAATACAAGATGATGCAGCTTAGGTAAAGCATTTTTATTTTTTGGGAGAGCGACAATGAAGCACTGAGCATATTATTACTAATACTGGTTAAATTACTAACATTTCGTTCAATTCTATACATATGTTTTAAAATGAAAGAAAATCTTCCACAGCTCGACATTCTTCAGTCATTATCATAAACACAACCCAACAACCTCTATAAGGGAGAAGGGAATTTGAATAAATCTGGATTTATATTTGCAATGCAATAACAGAGAGGTTCTTTCTGATTGACTCTTAATTCTAAATCCAATAACCACGAGACTATCAATGATAAAATATTTTAAATGAGCTAAGTGAACTAATTGAATATGATCCGAAGTATATCTAGCAAGCCATTCAAGGTCGAGATCAAAAAATATACCATGAGGTCCTTCAAAAACTTCCATGGCTTTGGCCTTTGTACATCAATATCAATGAACAGCTGATATGCCAGCCTGCACGTAGACAACTAAATTAGCACAAGGTACCAAGGCACAAATATGAGTTTATTTATTTATTTATAACATCGCCCTTATCTTTCGCTTCTCATTAAAATGCAAGAAGACTGCATTGTGTGACAATACCATCAAACTTCAAATTGCACAACCCTTCTAAGGAAAAACACATAACAAAAGTATAGCATGGGGAAGTAGAGATTAAATCAATCAATCAATCAACAAAGCCTTAATCCCATAAGTGGGGTCGGCTACATGAGCCAAATTTGATTATTCCGTGTAAAAGTAGAGAAAATACTACTGTTTTAGAAATTCTAGGATGTAAACAATACACTGTCAGGTTCTTTTTACTCCAGCATCACATATAATGATACAAACAACTAAAATGTTAATTTGGCTGTTGGTTAAAGAAGAAACTTTAGCAAAATCATGGCTGCACTTTGTAGACAAGCACAAATGACTTTGTAGACAACAGATAAGCATGACATAGCAAGAGTTATATATATTGACCCTTGTAATTAGATTGACCCAAAAAGGAAACTTCAGCAAGTTCGGTAAGCACATCAAATCTTTATCCTTACATCTTTAACCACAAACTTGTCTTTGAAGCCTAGTGGCGGCAGCAACCATTGTGCTAAGTAAACTTGCTCATCAGTAGTGTCATCTGCACCAAAAGTGAATTACAAATTTGGTGTAAGTATGCAGAGATAGCAACCAAAAAGAAAAAAACATTCAGGAGACCCAGCCACTGGTAGTTTCTAACTTTCTACAGATTTCATGATACTTGCAGCCTTGCATTTAACAGGCAGGGACATGGGTTTGCTCCCTAAAGACCATGATTATGCATAGTACTGCATTATTTTACTTATAACGACATAAAGAAAAAAGGAAAAGAAGAGTACTCATAAATTACAATTACTGGCACAGTATTCTGAACTTGATGGTCGAACCGATATCCTCTGTGTAACAAAGGACTGCAAGATCAATTAGAAAAAGTGTTAATTAAGCACGAGAAGTATAATGATAATTAAAGCCAATACAGTGACAGGATTCTAATAATATTGATTATAACAGTCCAAGAGGGTGGAGGAACACAAGGGGTTTTTTAAATACATACTACTGATTCCGCTGTACTACTGCCCAATAAATTTTTTTTTTTTTTTTTTAAAAAAAATTGACCATCTTAGATGGAAAAAACAACAATGTCAAATGGCTGCTGATCAAATGTTTGTTACATTATGGGTAAAGCATGTGGAAGTCTTCAAGTTTCTCTGAAATAGAAAGCAGAAATGTCAACCTAATGTCAGTCACAGCTTCCTTTTTTTTTTTTTTTTTTTTTTTCTCCAGAGATTTCATGAACTTTAACAAGTAGGCATACAAGTTGCTGTGTGCAAGAGGAACAGACCTAGGAAGAGGGGGGAGGGGAGAATAGTTGGGTTAGCTTAAAGTTAGAATAAATACTCTGAAGTAAATGCAAGACCACTCACAAAGGAGCAATGAGTTTATAGCATATTTTAAGCTCAATTTCCATTCGCATAGTGATAAACATATGAGCATAAATAAGCAACCAGAAAGTTGCTGGGTGTGGCCCTTAGATGTAAACAAATGTACAAACAATAATAACCTGATTTCTGTTAATAACATGAACACCATAGGTCATACATAAGAGAGTGAGCACCTCACTTCTTTCTACACAGACAATGTTATGTACTGAACAGGCCATAAGTGTGCCAACTAAAAATACAGTAACTCCGAGATTGGCCATTTAGTGAAGCCCCTTCAAGATAACCCAAATGGCATCTGATCATGTTGATACTAATTTCAGTTAAACTAGGTTTAACCCATTCACCAAATAGAACTATCCTCAAATTCATCTCCTTTGGTAAAGTTGATCATGAAGGACAAATTCAAAGCTCATAGTGCATAGCAAATACATATCTTATTACCCAAAATGGAATATATAATAATACGAAAAGAAAAAGGGAAAAACAAGAAAGCTATAAGCATCAGCACATCTGCAAATTTTATTATACAAATAATTTACCGGCCAGGCAGAAGGCATATATTCACGGTGCAATAGATTCTCAGAACTGCTTTCTATAGTGTGTTGACCAGATGCATCTTGTGAAGACCACTTTCTGAAAGGCCTGTTCAAATGGCAACTAAAACCAAGCTAAGGTGCTTATCACTTATGTTGAGATTGCATACAGTCACCAGACTTTTAATCCATTATATACCAAAATGATTTTGAATTTTACTAACAGCAAGTACAGTAAACAAAATTGAATAAGAAATCATGTATAAATAATAAGTAGTACTCTTTAAAGATTGCTTACCCAAGGCCAATTACCTTGACGGTGAAAATATATTATTAGTGATAACATTCCATTCACCTCAAATAAAATTAATAAAAAATAAAAAAATAATTAAAAAAAAAAAAAAAAAAACAGGGAATCTGGCCTATATATATTTAAGGCTGGTGTGATTTGGTCTCTTTATTTAAAGTTTGGTCTATTGGAAATTTTAGATTATCATAATTATCATCATGATCCTTTGTTTCTTTATACATGCAACACAAATCTTTGGGAATGCACTATGCAGTTTAAAGAACAGATTAAATAAAGTCAACGAACAACTTGATTGAATAACTTAAACGCCAGTTAGAGGGTAGGGTTGGGTTTTTAGGTTTTAACTTAATATTTAAATTTTAAGGAGTATTTAGAAAAGTTAGCTTCTTAGAATGCTTGCCAAGATGGTATGTTGCAAACTTGCAACTAGTAGGAAACAAAGGCTAGTAGTACATCATTTTGTAAAATACTGTATCCTTTGGTAATTTATGTTTATCTGATTCTATAAGAACATAAATTATGGACCTACAGAAAAATAATTATTGTTACTCTCATCTACATGCTTTCAGGAGAAGACAAGTGACAACAGACTACGGTACATTAATGAGTTTGGGCTAATGGATGAAGGTTTAATGAATTTTATTCCTTCAGCTAAACATAACACTTCATGTCTTGCTTAAAATCTTAAATGGAAATATTTTATTGCTTAGAGTGGAAATAGTTATCCAATTCTAAACAACAAGGATTTCATTAACAGCTGCAATACAGAGTACATATTACCTTTTGATGTCATTGGTTACAGACTTATCACCAAATATTGTAGCTTTTGTAGCCAAAACAAGCACTGGTTGCACCTGCAGACAATTTTTCATCTCACAGACTACAGCTTCTATCACACTTTGAAGAGAGAATAATTTCCTGAAATTTTTTGACAAAGTAGTTATGATTTCTAAATACTTCTTATGAGTCACACTTGACAGGATCAATATGACTGACACATTCGCAGCAGGAAAAATGAAAGAGAGAGATGGAAACTCTCTTCAACATGCTGACATAAAGTACCTAAGTGACATAACCGCATAACTATTATATAAAGATTATAAACACTTTGAAAGTGGTCATGTCTAAATCTAAAATCACCAACATCAGTCGCTCTAATTCCAGTCATACACTTGAATTCAAAACAATGACAATAAGATCAACAATGCATCACTTGCTTCCCCTATAATTTGAAAACCTCAAAACCACTTTACGACCTCCAGGCTTCAGCGCAAAATGCAAAATAACAGGCAGTGTTCACACTTTGATCCCCAGAATGGGCATGTAGAAAGAGAAGAAAGCTTTACAGCTTAAGATAACAAAAGGTTCTTAGGGATAGCAATAAACTTATCAGGTAAGATCTCAGCTCCAAAAATTTATTCTTCTCTCAAATGTACGAAATAAAAATGTTTGGAGAAGAGAAAAAGAAACAGGGAACATTCAAAGTATAATCATGAAAGTTCAAAAACAGCAGACATGACTCAGCACAGAACATCAAAAAAGAACATTAACAAAAAGGCAAAAATACACTTATAACTTGGGAAAGAAGGTACCTATTGTTTGACCCAAGAGGCATGGATGTTGAAGCACGGTCAACCCAATAGTAAGCTCCTATACTGACAGAAAATAGAGCCTGAGAATTTTATCAAAGAAAATTCATTGTGATACTACTCTTCCAATTCAAAAGAACTATTAACCTACAGGCTTAGCGTGAGATCTAAAATTATTGTCTTAAGTTTTTGCTAATGTGGACTAAATAATAACCATAAAGAGTTGCAAGTTCAACTCACTATCTCTTGATTTAATCATTAATTCAGAAAAATAAATCAACCAAATCAACCCTCCCACTAATTAAATATGGACAAAAAATACTAATTCCTGTAGACATCCTAATTTAAAGTATATGCCGCCTATTGATTTTACTTTGTTTGTTTTATCCTTTCAACTTGAGTAGAAAGATCCAACTTCAAAATTAAAAGAAATAAAATATAACCAACCAATAAAAACTACATAGTGATATAGTTATATAAGTAATATTGACAATAATTGTACTGACATTAATAAAAACAAATACAAACATAGGAAAGTACTTTCAAATCAAAAGAAGCAGGACTAAAATTTCAGTTATAATCTTAGGCAAACCTGTCAATCATCAAGAAGCAAACCCTTGAAGCAAGCTTCTTCCTTTTGGTCTGAAGTTGATAATTTAATGTCTACAAGGCAATAAAAAGAACTAAACTCAATGTCTAAAGATCAGATAATAAGGCCATGCCAATTAATATGAAATAACAGTTATCTATAATGAGTAAATGACAAACTTAAATGAGATAACACATGGAGAAGTTTATCAGATGATGATTCCAATCTTCCAAGATCACTATAAATTCAGTAACAGATAAAAGATATTAATGGCTGACGCAGCTGCAACAAATGGAAAATATATAGTTTTTCAGTTTCAGCATATTAATCAGGTAATTGATAACAAAAGACTATTAGCAAATCTTCAAATTCATCTAGCCAAAATGGCCATTCTAAAGCAGATCTAGCTACTGACTCTTGAAGAGATTAACATTCATCACCTTCAGCGTAGCAAGAAACTCCAAACTATCATAACAACGAACATATAGGAAGCGCTCCAAACAGTTGTGAATTAGTTCCTCATCACAGGTCCAATCTCTGGCAGAGTGTAGCTCATTATTCACTTCTGTACATCATTCTCACAAAGTCAAAGAAAAATTTCAACAACTCAGTAGCCTAACATAGTTTACAATGTCATACACTGAGGTCACCTTTAACTTATAAATTTAGATGCAGAATATTCTGGTGGTCAGGCAACATTATTAAAGAGTGCCAAATTTTAAAAAATTTATCCAGCACCCAACTAAAAATCAACGAAAGTCCAGACCTCCATCAGTTGATCTCAATTCTCAAATGGTCCGAGCATCATGGGCTGATGGGCTCATGGCTCATGCTAGACATTTGGCTGTCATGATGTGTAGGCACAAAAGCACATTCATAGTGGCCTCATATCATCTCTATCATTCCATAAGACTTTGTTTAAGGAAAGAAAAGTCGGGGGTAGAAGTATCCAAAATTAGCCGTGAGGCTTTTCATTCGATAAAGCAGTTTACAACTTTAAATGCCTCCCCCTTTCCAGACCTTCACCCATAACGCATTAACAAAAGAGCAGAAAAGGATTCCTATAAACAATCAGCAAAGCTTATAATGGCACATTTACACAAGAACAATATATTTAGTATTAAAGTTAAGCACTAATGCCTCAAATTAGAAGTCATCAATTCTAAATACTCCCTCTACTTCAAAAAAAGAATAAGGCAACCTCTAAAGTGTCAATTATACAGTAATTAGAAACAAAATAGGTAAGTCTCGTAAATACCAATCCTTAGGCTATTACCTAAATCTTTGTCCTCTTTAACCATTCTATTCTCATACTTGCTTAAACCAATGTCCATGGATGTAATTGAAAACTGACACTGACGCTTAAGTGTGTCTAACATAGTAAGAAATCAAGTCACTACTTAGGACATGCTTAAACTGAGGAAACCGAACATAAGTTAAAGAGAACGAAGATAAGTTTAGGTGGCAATGGAAGGGATGATGAGACGGCACCACAAGGAGAAACAATGAAAGGGGGAATTATACATTATCCTAGAAAGATGATGGATAAAACTTATCCCCAATCCAAGTAAGCCCTAAAAACAGAAAAATCATCTCGGCTTCACAATAAACAACTTCGAATATCAAATTATAAGTCCGTCTCATATAACATTCTGCCTTTTTTTTTCAATTAACGGCATAAAAATGCAACAACACAAATTAACCCACACAATCTTACTCCAAAAATCAACTCAAAACACCAAAACAATCAAAATTAAATAAGAAAAAAACGTACGATGAAAACTATAAATCCTGAGTTTAAGAAGCTGAAGAAGACGCAAAACATCAAGCCGACAATCCAAATCAATAAACATCACCGATTGCTCAAGCCCTCCATAACTCACACCCTTCCACTCATTGGGCAAAATACAATCAATCGCAACCTAAAATGAAAAAAAAAACAATGATATAATTGTAAAAATTTTAAGCAACAAATTTGAAATTCGGGAGAAAATTGATGGAAAATGAGAAAAGAGGACCTGAAGAAGGATGTGAGTTTTGGCGGAGGGAGAAGGGCCGACGATTTCGACGACGTTGCCGGGGCGAAGAGGAAGGCGGTGAAGCGGAGGAAGAAGAAGCGGAGGACGGGAGGTTGAAACCCTAGAAAAGTAGGTTTCCGCCGTCTCGTCGGTGGTTATCCATTCTCTTACGTCCGCCATTGGTGGAGTTGTTTTTGCTTTGACTGGGTTTTTGTTGTTTTTGGGCGGGAATAAGGAAGACAAGCAATTAGTAGGTAGATTAAGGGTTAAATGTAGTTTTAGTGTCAAGATTAACAAAATGGGGATGTAGCTCAAATGGTAGAGCGCTCGCTTTGCATGCGAGAGGCACGGGGTTCGATCCCCCGCATCTCCATCCAATTGTTTGCTTTTTGCCTATCAATCTAAATTTTAATTTTCCAAATTACCCTTTCTCAACAATTTTTTTTTACCTTATATTTGTTGCTTTTTTATCAACCGATTTTGAATACGTCCATTAATATTTCTTTTTTGTTTCTATTATTATTATAACTAGGGTAGAACTTATGCGATTCACGGTTTATATAAAACCTATTTTTAATTTGTACATTTTAAAAATAAATTGCTATTATACATGAATATAAATAGGAATTACATACATTTTGTGATTTAAATTTTTTTCATTTTCATCAAAATTATGATATAGTATATGTTTAACATTGTCTAATTCATAGTTTAGTGTAGAAAGTCATTGATTAGTGTGCTATTTAAAATTGCTTCAATTTCCTACGATAAATTGATAGATTTTAGTTGTAGTGTGGAACCTTCTAATACGTAGTATTTAAATTTCAAAAATGTTAAATACAAGTATGATAGCTCTACAAAAAACAAAAACAAAAAAAAATGACATCAGCATTGCATTTAGGCGGGAAATTTTTTATTAAAAGAGCGACACGTGGATAGTGACATCAACATCTTCTATTTTAATAATAGTTAATAGATAATGAGGAGGATAGAGCTTAATAGGTTTCTTATATTGCACAAGCACGCATTATATTGCGTGTGTTTCTTAGCTTGTTTTTAATAAATGAAAAAAATTAACGTATTTTCATTTTAGAGTTACCAAATAACCAACGATCTATTCTTGTACTCCTGTATATCATTATTGTGTTATGACAAATTCGAGGTTAGTTGTAGTTGGACAGGGTATATCATTATTGTGTTATGACATATTCGAGGTTAGTTTGGTTTCATGTTGAGTGAGTTATCTATTTGGCAATACCATATATATTGGTTAGGGTCATCAACATACATAATCCAATGGGTTCACTTTTGAGTTCAATATTTTCTAATTGAATGGATTAACATTTCTTAACATTCGGGTCATGATCATGCAACTTCACGAGTCTGATTGAAAAATGATAGTAATGACTAATGAGTACTTGCGGTCTAATGCTCTCACCTTTAATGGTCAAGTGTCGTGCCGTACGTGGGCAAGCACCTTATATTTATTTTGTAATTTAAGCTTGAATTGAAACTATTGTATCACTTGTATGTATAGTTACATTATTGTACGCATTAAAAGAATTGTACAATGTTGTCAAGATAGGTAAAATTTAATGCGGTCAAAAGATAGGTGGATATTAAACACTAATCTCTATTCTCTATTGAATATCTACTTTCAATTGGACATTCTTAAGGTCTGTTCTGATTTAATGAACTGAGCTTAATTAAATTGAACTGATTAGAGATGACATGAACTGAACTAAATAGAGTTAAAATGAATATTTTATAAGAGAAGAAAATTAGGAACTGAATTAAGGTGATTGGAGCTGAACAGAATTGAATTTAAGTTGAAGAGAACATGCTCTTAGTGAAATTACCGATCTAATTGGGAATACCAGATTTATCTAGCTAGTTTATTAAAAGTTTCTTAACAACTTTAATTCAAACAAGGTAATGAGTCATTGGGTCGATACATCCAATCATTTAATTCTACGTGTTGCATTAGTTTTGAGAGTTAATACAATTGATTTAATGAATCTGTTGAGGATAAACACACCTCTTGCGGAATAATTAATCGACCAAACAAACAAACCACAAGCACACACAAGCTACTAGTTTGTTCAAAGGTCACACTTAACCCAAGCTATATGAAATATTCTCCAAGATCAACAAACAACCAGCAATATCAACACATATAATGCAGCAACTTAAGCAAAGGACGAGCATAAACAACCAAGCAAAAGACACACAATTTTTACGTGGAAAACCTCTTCGATGTGAAGAGTAAAAACCACGGGACTTTAGGAGTCCACCCAAATTGTTCTTATTATGATCAAAGGAATGTTACACAAACACAATTCCAAGTCTAAAAGATGGGTACTCAATTACCCAACAGCAACAATCATAAGAACAAAACAATTGAGGAAGAAATTGAGAGATAAAACCAGAAAACGGAGCTTCTGTCCAGAGGCCGTAACTCACGAAAAGTAGCTGTAAATGACAATCCGGCCATTGAAAACGAAGCCCTAGATGTCCCGGACAAGCTATCAAAATTTGAGCCAAATCGGACCACGGATGAGCTTCGATCGGGGATGATTTCTGAAGCTGTGCTGTGAAGACCGTGAACAGGGCTTCTCACTTGAACTCTTTGTATTCTTCTCTTGCTCTCAACTAATTACTTCCCTCATTAACTCCCTTTGGCTGGAAGCAAGTGTAAAGTGTCTCAAAGACTTTGTTGCACCAAAAGCTTTCACGGGAAGAGACACACATAGAGTCAAGTAAAGGAAGCTTCCTTGAGAAGACTTCACATATGGACCTTAGTTATACTACATGCCCCAAAACTAACACAACATTAATGGGCTTTCTCCACATAGGAAGGGACCCATAGCCCAACAAATATCCCCCTCCCGACTATGTGGAGGTGGTTTCCATTCCGGTAATCGAACGACAAGTATCAAACTTGCCTCTTGGCAATGCCTTAGTCATCATGTCGGAGCCATTGTCATCGGTATGGATTTTCTCAAGCTCAAGGAACTTAGCATCAAGAACATCCCGTATCCAATGATACCTCACATCAATGTGTTTCAACTTTGCATGAAAGGTAGAATTCTTACCAAGATGAATAGCACTCTGACTGTCACAATACAACACATACCTCTTTTGTGTAAATCCAAGTTGACGAACAAACCGCTTCATCCATAACAACTCCTTACATGCCTCTGTCGCTGCAATGAACTCTGACTCAGTTGTGGACAATGCCACACATTTCTGTAATCTAGATTGCCAAGAAACTGCTCCCCCTGCAAAAGTGATCAAATAACCCGAAGTAGACTTCCTCGAGTCTATATCACCTGCCATATCAGAATATGAGTAACCAACAAGAATAGGCTTATCACTCCCAAAACATAGCTTCATATCTGCAGTACCTTGTAGATATCTCATAATCCATTTTCACAGCATTCCAATGCTCCTTTCCCGGATCAGAGAGAAAACGACTAACCAAACCAACTGCATGAGCTAAATCGGGCCTAGTGCAAACCATTGCATACATCAAGCTACCCACGGCTGAAGCATATGGAATATGCATCATACTTTCCTTCTCTTCCGATGTAGAAGGACATTGTTGAGAACTCAACTTAAAATGCAAAGCAAGAGGAGTACTCACTGGTTTTGCTTTCTCCATGTTGAACCTTTGAAGCACCTTTTGAATATATGCTTCCTGTGACAGCCACAACCTTCGAGTCTTATGATCACGGATGATCCTCATGCCTAAAATGTTCTTTACTGGCCGGAGTTCCTTCATAGAGAAAGTCTTACTCAACTGTTGCTTCAAGCTGACAATTCTATCCACATTTTGCCCTACAATAAGCATGTCATCAACATAAAGTAGCAAAATGATAAAGTCATTGTCAGAAAATTTCTTCAAGAAGACACAATGATCACAAGAAGTCTTCTTGTAGCCTTGCTCCCCCATAAAGGAATCAAACTTGCGATACCATTGCCTTGGAGCTTGTTTTAGGCCATACAAGCACTTCTTTAATTTGCACACATACTCTTCCTTCCCCTTGACTTTGAAACCTTCTGGTTGTTCCATGTATATGTCTTCCTCAAGGTCATAGTGAAGAAATGCGGTCTTCACATCCAACTGCTCAATCTCCAAATTCAAGCTTGCAGCAAGACCTAAAACAACTCTAATGGAGGACATCTTGACAACCGGTGCAAAAATCTCTTCAAAGTCTATTCCCTTCTTCTGGTTGTAGCCTTTGACAACAGTCTTGCTTTGTATCGTGGTTTCTTAGCATTCTCATCTTGTTTCTTCTTGTAAACCCAACGATTCCTCAAAGCTCTCTTACCCTTCGGTAACTTCACAAGATCAAAAGTATGGTTATCATACAATGATTTCATTTCATCTTTCATTGCATCTAACCAATGCTGCTTGTCATCACTATCCATGGCTTCCTCATAGGACTTAGGTTCTCCCCCATCAGTTAGGAGAACATAATCAGAAGAAGGATACCTCGTGGAAGGGCGTCGGTCTCTAGTAGACCGTCTCACAGGATCTGGTTGCTCTTCAGTTGAACCCTGGTCATCAAGCTCAATTGCATCACCATCATCATTATCAACATCATCATCTACCTCGAGAACATCATCTCCATTATCATTATCTTGCACCTATTCAGCTGGAGTAGGTGCAGGAGTCAAAGGAGGTAGATCCAAATCAACCAAATCGTCGTTACTGTGAGATGTAGATTCTTCAGCCTTTTGGATGTCTTCAATTGTTTGATCCTCGATAAATACCACATCCCTGCTTAGAATCAATTTCTTCTCTACAAGATCATAAAACCTGTAACCAAACTGGTCCAAACCATAGCCCACAAAGATGCATTAGCGAGTCTTTGAATCCAGTTTTGATCTTTCATCACTTGGAACATGCACAAATGCCTTGCACCCGAAGACACGCAAATGATTATTAGGAATCCGCCTTGTCTAGCCAAACTTTATCTGGAACATCACCATCTAAAGGAACACAAGGAGACAAATTAATCACATGTGTAGCTGTAAACAAAGCTTCACCCCAAAAGTGTCTCGGTAATTTTGCCTCTGAAAGCATGCACCGTATCCTCTCTAACAAAGTTTTGTTCATTCTCTCTGCCACGCCATTCAGCTGTGGAGTCTTCTTTGGCGTGAACTGATGCTGTATACCCTGTGACTTGCAATAGTCATCAAGTGGTTCAATGTATTCACCACCATTTTCATTACGGAGGCACTTCAACTTTCTACCTGTTTGCCTTTCAACCAAAGCTTGAAATTGCTTAACAGTATCAAGCACCTGGTCTTTGTTTTTCAAAGCATAAACCCACAGCTTTCTTGAACAATCATCAATAAAGGTAACAAAGTAAAGTGCACCACTAAAACTTTTGACCTTGAAAGGACCACAAACATCAGAATGAACAAGGTCAAGCAAACCTGACTTTCTGGAAGGAGGGTGTCTCTTGAAAGAGACTCTGTTTTGCTTGCCTGCGAAACAATGTGGACACTTGTCCAACTTTGCACTCTTCAAATCTGGAAGTGCATTTTTCTTCATCAAACAACTTAGCCCTTTTTCACTCATATGGCCAAGTCTTCTATGCCACAACTTTGCTGGATCATCATCTACATTTACACTATCTGTGGAAATTGTGGCTTGTAGCAAATACAGGCTTGTGTGCTTCTTCCCACGAGCTAACACCAAATTTCCCTTAGTGAGCTTCCACTGGCCACTATGAAAGGTGTTACAATAGCCTTCATCATCGAGCTTTCCTGTGGAGATCAAGTTTAAACGGATGTCTAGAACATGCCTAACATTCTTGAGCACTAACTTTGCTCCAATGTCAGTTACCAAGCAAACATCACCAACACCAACAACTTGAGCCAAAACCATCATTACCCATCTTTAATACCCTGAAGTCACCAGGTGTATAAGATGTGAAGAATTCCTTCCTTGATGTCACATGTAGTGAGGCTCCACGCACTGTCAATAACCCAACTTGTCTCATATCTAGCAAGATTCACAGAGCTCTCATCATGAACATGAAGGAATTATGTCTTCGATAAGTGCAATTACTAGATATATCAAGGATCACTATTATGGAGATAATAAGTTCGTTCTTTAAGGTCGTCATTATCTGTTGCTAGACTATGATCAATGATCTTTGGGCTAGTCAAATAGTCCAAAGCCCACTAGAATGGATCATATGAGGTCACACACAAGGGTATTGGGTTAAGCAAGTTAGAGGCCTATTTATGGGCCTCATGAACAAGTAACTAATCATGAATTGGATTGGGCTAGCATAGTTAGATTAGAGTTAGGATTTGGGCTTTGTCATGGACTCTTATTTAGAGATGAGATCTATAAATAAGATCCATGCCTATGGTTGTATGACATAACAATTAACAGTTGATTGTGAATCAAGCAACCAGAAATCCCAAAACCCTTACACTCTCTCTCTAACCCACGGCTCTCTCTCTCCTCCCCCTTGGACTCATGGTCGGCCACCCCTAGTGGCACGTGTGGTGGTTCGTGGTTAGTTCGTTGCTCGTTCTTCTCCTTAGAAGGTCAATTGAAGGGTTCAATTGCAACTAACTAGCATTAGTGGAGGTCTTAATCCATGCCCGTGGACCAAGTAGAGGAATCACGTTTGAGGTTCTTTGTCTCCCTTGTTCTTGTTCGATCACACGTGGAATCACGCTACAAAGGTATTAATTCTAATTCTTTATGTATTATGCATGATCTTGGGATTAGGTGCTATATGAATATGATTCATGTTTTCCGCATTCGAACCTATAAACTCCTACAGTGGTATCAGTTAGCCTATGCATGTACATGTATTGAATATTAATTCTTTGATAGTCTACAATTTTAATTCAATTAGGAGGGAGAATAATTTAATTATGGGTCAATTATTATTTTAAATGTGATTTAACAATATAGAATCATTAAAAGTTGTTTAATTTGCTCCAAATTACCCATCAAAGATCCGAGTTTTGCCCCTTAATCACTCGAAAAATTCGAACCCCCCACTCTAATTTTTTGAAAATTCAAAACCCTAAACCCAAATTTGTGAAATTTATGTTTTGGTTTTGATTTAATTCGATTGTTATGTGTTTATAGAATTTAATCTATTTGATTTCATGCTAAATTATGAATTTTTCATGATCAAATTATTTAATTTAAGAGTTAAATTAAATTGGGGATTAATTTCATGAAGAACCCTAATTTCAAGATTGAATATGATTTAATTTTGAAATTAACTGGACCACATTAAGATTAATTTAATTTTTTACAAAATTGTTTTGTTTTTATTTAAATTAAAATAAAAAAAGGTTTTAAAGCAGCGGCAACCGCGGCAAAGTGGCGCAGCCACGACGGCTGCAGGTGGTCCGGAGGGAGGGCGGGGCGGGGCAGCAGGCGGGTCAGGGAGGGGCGGCAACATCAGCACCGTGCAAGGGCTGTGCGGCACTGCTGCTGCTGCTGTGCACCGCTGCAAGTAGTGTACACCTCATGGTGTACGGCCACCGTAGCCGGCTTCGGCTGGCCACACCACGGTGGCTGGTGCACGGTTTTCAAATTTTTTTTTTATTTTAAATAAAAATCAGATTTCGAAATTAAAACTAAAAATATAAGTTTTGATTTTGAAAAAATAATTAACCAAATTAAAGTTGTTATTTTTGTTAAGTTTGGATAATTATGGAGCAAAAGATTCTATTTGGATAATGATTGATTTAATGAGATTATCCCATAACTATTTTGGATAATAATTGATTTAAAATTATGTGATTGGCTAGCAATTAGGATAGAATCTCCTAAATTAGTTAGGATAACCATGGAAAATAAATATGATTTATCTTCCATAATTAAAATATGATTTGATTCTATCTCTTACCTTAAATAAAATATATGATATTTTATGATTGGTTAGAAATAATATATGATATTATCTAATTGCAGTAATTAATTAATTGAAAATATGAGATATTTTGTGCCATGTTTCCTTAATTATGATCATTCGATTTTGTAATTTAGGAAAGCATGATGAGTGATTTATTATGTGGCACTTTATAATATATGATATTATTTATTGCTATATATAGACTAGTATGGCCCATAGATTCTAAATACGATTTGCGCATCGTTTCGTATTTTTGTAATCTAAATACAGTCTGCGTACCGTTAAGTATTTTTGTAATTTTATTTTATTTTATTTAAGTAGTAGATAGAATAGAATAGTATTATAGGTTGCAGTTGATCCAAGAAGCCAATGGAGTGGAGGCCCAAAGGAATAAGATGGATGAGATCCATGAAGATTCAAGTGAGAGCATTTTTCTGCTTTATTAGTTTTCTTAGGATTAAGGGGACATACTATGTCATGTTTTACTTATGCATTAGTAGATTATGCATGTTAGATTTATTTTATGTTGATTGATGATGCGTTAGAGTTCACTAAATAATCACAACATAATAAATCTAGGTCCCGGTAATATTGAGGTTGATTTTCCAATTGAAAACCCGATGAAACCTTTGATATTTATGATGGGTCATGCCAAAGCTGGGTGTCATATTATATCTTGGGAAAGTTGGGGTAAATCAAGTTTTACATTTTTAATTGGTTATACTCAACAAGGTTACCTAAAGAGTTTAGAACCTTGAAGCAAGGGTAATAATTAAACATGTGATGAGTAATTATTCAACCAAGAATTACAAGAGTTGTAATCAGTAAAGAGTTTACTCACCTTGAAAATGTAATGGTTGATGGTAGGGCCAAAGTCCAGTCAATTATTACACAAATAAAGGGTCTTGGAATCATTTAATTCAATAGGGATCATTTTAATATTGAATAAATGCTTTAAAGTTACCAATTTAAATCGTTTATGGTACTTTAAAATTATTAAACATAATTAATGAACTTTGCCTCGTTTTGTTTTTGTTTGTAGATGAATAACTATAATGACAACACTATTTTTCTAACGAAACTAAAAAAATGGTTGAATCTCAGAAACTTCAGGGAATGGGAGAACGAGCTGAGAAATGTTCTCATAAGCCAAAAGCTTGAATCTCGTTTATATATACCCGTTGAGGGCAAATATACTAAAGGTTATGATCCTGAAAGGCATGCGAAAATTGTTTCGGATGCAGAGAAAGTCAGGAATCTCATTTTAGAATCTATTCCAAATTGTTGGAAAAGAAGGTTCAGGCAATATGAGTTAACCAACTTGTGTGAATGTCTTCGTGCCATCTGTCGAGGTGGCATTGGGGCATTAGGAAGTGGAGGTGGAAACATCAACGACCACAATGTAAGAGAGGTCGTTAATTCGATCCCTCAGATTTACTATTCCTGGACTGACAGCATAAGGTATGAGGCTTACAATGTTCATTGTAAGATATTGGCTAAGAAACTCATGCCTGGTCAGTCAGTAAGGACCCATGTCACTGAAATGATTGATTTATTCAATCAAATGGACGTCCTTGGGAAACTGTTTGATGATGACTCCGCGCATGACATAATCTTGTTCTCACTCCACGATGGATTTGATATAGTCAGGCTCACTCATAATGATGAGGGCTCGATTGTGACATTAGTCAACCTTTTACTCAACCATGCTGAGGAGTACCTGAAAAGGAGACAAAGTGAATGCTTCTATTGTGGTGATTGGCTTCGCCATACACCAGGGTGTCCCCATTATACACCAGTGAAAACAGAAGGTAAGGAGTTTCTTGATGTTTTTGTTGTAGAAATTAATCTTACTTCTTCTTAAACTTGGGTATTCGATACCGATTGTGGTTCTCACATTGTTAATAACATGCAGGGCCTTAGAGGGAGTAAGACGTTAGAAAAAGGGGAAGTCACACTTCGAGTAGGAAATGGAGCAAAAGTTGTTGCACTTGCTATTGGAAACTATCATTTGAGACTTCCATCTGGTCTTATCTTGGTGCTTAATAAATGTTATTATGTTCCAACTATTACCAAAAACATTATTTCAGTTCCTGTTTTAGATAATGAAGGTTTTTCTTTTGAAACAAGAGACAAATGTTGTTTTATTTCTAAAGAGAATATGTTATATGCTAACGCTAAATTAATTAATGGTTTGTATCTCTTAGATTATACAACTCATGTCTACAACATAGATCATAAAAAGCAAAGAACAGATGGATCATACCCAACTTACCTATAGCATGTAGGCTTGGACATATTAACCAAAAGCGCATCCAGAAATTACATAAGGATGGACTCCTTTCAACATTTGATTATGAATCATTTGAAAATTGTGAGTCATGCTTGCTTGGTAAAATGACTAAGTCACCCTTTACGGGTGTAGGTGAAAGAGCAAGTGACCTTTTGGGTCTCATACATACGGATGTGTGTGGACCAATGAGTTTAAAAGCTAGGGGTCAATATAGATACTTCATTACTTTTACTGATGATTTAAGTAGATTTGGTTATGTTTACTTAATGAAGCAGAAGTTGGAAGCCTTTGAAAAGTTCAAAGAATTCCAGAATGAGGTACAAAACCAACTTGGGAAAACAATTAAAGCATTACGATCTGATCGTGGTAGTGAATATTTGACTCAAGAATTTGATGAACATCTGATAAATTGTGGAATTCTTTCACAGTTAACTCCTCCAGGGACACCACAATTGAATGGTGTGTCAGAAAGGAGGAATAGGACCTTACTAGATATGGTTCGGTCCATGATGAGCTTTACTGATATTCACATATCATTCTGGGGATATGCATTAGGAGCAGCTGCGAACATACTAAACAGAAGCCCATCCAAAGCAGTTGAGAAGACACCATATGAATTATGGACTGGAAAAGTTCCAAAGTTGTCTTATCTCAAGGTTTGGGGTTGTGAAGTTTATGTAAAATGTTTACAAAGTGACAAACTCGGCCTTAAATCAGACAAATGTTTCTTTGTGGGTTATCCCAAAGAAACAAAAGGGTATTTGTAGACACCCATTTGTGTCTCCCCAAAACCAAACCCAGTGATGAATGCCTTGCACGTTGTGTTATTATCGAATTAGGCGAAAGTGATTTGAAAGCCAAGTGTTGCGGTTTAGTTTTAATTAAATTCTTCTCTCTCTGTTTTTGAAAACGACCTTATTTATTTGAAAACGTCCATTTCAGTTTATTTTGGTCCATAATAAGGGTCCAATAATGGTGTAGATGGATGGGGCTCGAAGAGACCTTTCCAACGATATATTATAAGCCCGATTCCGATGAATATTGAGGAAGTTATGGCCAAAATACTAAACTGGGCCCAGTTATTTATTTTAATACGGCCCAATGATCTAGAGGAGGGCCCAATATTAATTATTATTCCTAAAATTATTAGGATTAATTATAGTTTTCTAGAAGTTTCTAGAAAGTTCCTTTTAATTCTAATATTGTTAGATTTAATGATTAATTATCTTTAAAAGATTTTTATTTGGAATAAAATATTGTTTTGTTATCTTAAATACGTATTTTATCTTCTGTATGGATTCTGTAGATCAAGTTGATTAAACATCGGATTCCGCGTGAAGAAAAACGCGCTAATACAGGCTGTCGCCAAACGACAAGTCTGTCGCCACGCGACAGACTCTGTCGCCGCGCGACAGACCTTGTCGCCTCGCGACAGACATTGTCGCGTCGCGACAGAGTTAGTTCCTGGCGACAGCGTGGAGTTTTATTCCTTATCAAATTCTATGTTTTTCCGGATTATTTTCATTATAAATAGGGTCCGAATCTCTGTTTTCAAAATCATTCACAATCATCAATTCTTTCTATCAATTCATCAACTATCAATTCTCATCAATTCTCTCTATTCTCTCTCTAAGCAATATAGCTTATTCTTTTCTTTCTCTCTTTCTAAACTACCTTTTTACATACAATATTCCGCATTCACAAGACTTAGAGTCTCTTAGCCAAGTTCGAAGTTGCCTTCGCCCTAGACGTGAAAGGTTGATAATTTCTGAGGGTTTGGTCCAAAACTAGTCAAAACTTTATTTAATTTGATTTCAATTTAATTCTTTAATTCTTTAATTATTCTTTATTATTTTCATTGAAGTTTACTAACTTGTGTATTTTGTTATTAGAAAGAGGTACGAGGCTTCAAAGTATGTAATCTTATTACTCTCTTTCAATGTAGAAAGCATGCTTATTATTGTTTTATGATTCCTAGTATCATGTTAGGATGTTATTTTATTGCTTTCTAGTATCATGTTTAGGTTGCCGCTTATTATTTCTAATATTATGTTATCATGTTAGTACCATGTTAGGTTAAAGCTTTGATCTTTGTTGTTTAGTGACATGCTAGGAGTTGTTATTAATCTTGTTAGTATCATGCCTAGGATCTTGCTATTATTATTAAGCTTTATTATGCCTTATCATGCTATTATCATCATTATTGATTTATTATTATGTTGCTTGATATTGATTATATTTTATTGTTATTGCTTGATCACGCCTTTTATGCAGGTTTAAAGGGAATTTGTACTTGAAATCACGCTTAATAAGATAATTATTAATTTGGTTTAGGCTAATGTGATTTTAATTCAAGTGATCGCCAATAATAGTCTTATTTGTGCATTAATATTCAACCAACATAGATTAAACAGGGTAGGATTAATATAATGTTTGTATGTTATTCGAAAAGCGCACATGAATACGAGCAGAACAAAGTAGAGGCCTATTTTATAGGGCGGGTCCTTTCTTTTGTAGATTGGATTCGTACCTTCATCCCCGGACCCTGTTTGGTTCAAGACCTTATGGAGTAGTTGATGGTCCTTTTGGATTGTCTTTTGGGTTTACAAGT
Source organism: Chenopodium album (assembly GCF_948465745.1). Lineage (NCBI taxonomy): Eukaryota > Viridiplantae > Streptophyta > Magnoliopsida > Caryophyllales > Amaranthaceae > Chenopodium > Chenopodium album. The sequence goes on from NC_137846.1 coordinate 15,912,833, forward strand.
TCCTAAAACTTGTTGGCGACTCTTTTTGCTCTTTGTCTTTCCCTTTCGAACGCCACCGTACTTTAGTGTATGATCATAGTGGGGTTCAAGTTTGGGGTTATCGTAATGCTTGAAATATTCCCTACAATTTTTGGCGACTCCACTGGGGAGGATTTCTATTTATATTCCTGAAATTTATTATTTATTTTGGCAATTATTTAGAATGAGCGGATGAGACTCGAAAAATTCTAAGTATTTCATGTGCGCGATTTGATTAACATTATTGTCATATGCATTAAAAGGTCCTCATGGGAGTACCCCATGAGTCAATCCATAGGAATTTTTACACGTAGGAAATTTGGGAAATATCTTTCATGACTAGAATCGAAAAGATGATGCGAAATCTGGAAAATTCGAAGAACACAAAAACTTGCCAAGGCATGTAGGAACTAGCGTCTAGAAAACAGGGCTTGTCGCCTGTAAAAAGTTTCTGTCGCCTGGCGACAGAAGCTTTTTTGCGGCGACAGTCCCTGTAGTCTGGCGCCAAGTTCTTCCAATACCGAGCCAGGGGTCTGTCTTCTTGCTTTGACCATTTCTAGTGTTGTTGGCTCGATTTTGCTTATTGATTGAGTCATTTTCTCACTTTTCTGAACCCATATGTGTTCTACATATGGAAATAACCCTCTGGGGGTTCCTGCTTCACCTGCCCAATGGAATATCCCACGATCATGTGCAAAGTTCAGATTTGGGTACGTGTAATGTTTGTGAATCCACCAAACCATGGAGTCGAGTCCGATTTCATCTCGCACTCGCGGAATCCTGTCCATTCGCTCCAACCCTCCTGGTAGGCTTGTGTGCAATGCATATGGATTCTTAACCATGGACCTTTTTGACTTAACCCATATCCTCGAACTTTAGAGAACTAGAGCCATGGTTAGGTTGCAAACTCATCTTGTGACTATGTGAACTACTTGTGCACCCTTGCTTGTATTTATTATATATGTGCTAACCGTTTGTTTGACCTGTGATCAAAACTAAATAAATTGACTAATGACTAAAAGGACTTTGTCTAATTAATTAATTAATTAAAGGCTAATAATTTAATCAATTTGACTTAGTACGACTTTAGGCATGTCCATTTAGAGTAAAATTACTGGAAACAGTCCAGATTAATGTTCCAGCAATGGCGCAGGAATTTGGACTGTGGCGCTGCAGTCTAGTGTCTGTCGCCTGGCGACAATTTTGTCGTCTGGCGACAGGCTCTAAACCGTAGCGACAGTCCTGTTGTTTTAGCGACAGTCCAGTTCTTTTGCTCGAGTCATCACGACGAGTCTAATTAACAGTCTACTAATCGGATTAATCAGTTTGTTAATAGTTCAAACCATGTTTAAGTCTTTAATTGAGTTTAGGCACTTAAAGTCCCATGGTCATACACTAGTAGTCAAAGCATGTCACTCACATACACATAAAGCACACACATAACATGTTTTTCACGTTATGACCATGTCTAGAGAGTCTTGAATGCGTGTTTTCCGTCATTTTTTTAGGGGGGTAAGTCGGATATTAATCCTCCAATTTTTAAATTCCCTTAAAATATATACCCCATTTTTTCACTTTTTTTTCTTTTAAGTCTTTTAAACATAAAGTCAAGTCAATTAGAGTCAAATATTAAAACAAATATGGTTTAAATTACAGCGCGTGGTCAAGAAAGGAAGGGCGTTTAATCAAAGACAACACTTTTGTTCAAACTTTACTTTTCGACAAACCAATCGGTAGGAAAAGGAAAGCTAAGAAGGCAATGGCTAGTCAAGAAGAACTTAATGAAGTCAAGGGACAGGTAGCCAACTTGGCTGAAATGCTGCAAAACCTATCGCTGCAAATAAGTAATCCTGAAAAACAAAAACAAATGGACCTAATCCAGGAAAGCTTGGGCAAATTGTCCAGCGACTTTAGATTTCAAGAGATTAGCTCCCAAGGGGTCTCGGTGGATAAGGACCTTCTTCCACAAAAGTTCAATCCCAATGACATCCCTAAGTTCAAGGCCATGGATAACCCCTATTTTCATTTAAGAGCTTTTGAAACTGTAATGGGTATTAAGGGGATAGATAGAAAGGCATTTCATTCTGTATTTTCATTATCCTTAGAAGCTGTATGTCAACAGTGGTATTTTTCACTTGATAAAGAAAAGACCTCTAGTTGGGAATCTATTGTGAGCGCTTTCATTGAAAGATATAAATGCAATATACAAGTTGAAACCGATCATAGAGAATTAGAAATGCTGAAACAAAAAGAAAACGAGGGTTTCACTTCCTTCTTCAATAAATGGAGGGAAACCACTGCAAAAATGGTTGAAGTGCCTAGTGAAAAGGAATCCGTTAGGATGTTCATTAAAAACCTCCAAGAAAAATATTCTAAGCATCTCAAATATCAAAGCAACTTAAATACTTTCAAAGCAGTATATGACATTGGAATTAACATTGAAGATGACCTTGCTAAACAGAAAATTGCTAATAACAACTCAAGTAGTGGCTGGAAAAATAAGAAGAACGACAATCCTTCTTCATCCAAATCTACCCACTCAAATAACGTTAGCACTTTTCCTCTTAATGAAGTATTGGCAATGAATAATAATCAAGGACAAAAGAAACCATTTAGGAAGAATTATACTCCTATTGGTATGAGTTATGACACCGCATTTGATCGCTTACATGCAAAAGGTCTTATAACTCCTATTGGACCATTTGGGGACCCACCTGTCGAAAGGAGAACGGCTAGCTGAAACCCAAATGCACATTGCAAATATCACCAAGGTAGGGGTCATCCTACAGAGAATTGTTGGAGATTAAAGGAAGCCATTCAAGATTTGATTGATAGTAACAAGCTCCCATTACCTCCTGCAAGTAAGAAGCCAAGTATCAATACTGCACCGCTATCGGATTCTTTGGCTATTTCCGACGAAGAAAACCAAGACGATCCATCTAGGCTCATAAAACCTATCGAGACCATCGAAGAAGAAATCTTCGAAGATGCTCTCGAATTCTCCGGTCAGGAACCCGCAACTAAGCAAGAAGTATTGGCATTGACATTAATACTTTCGGAATTGAAAGAATTAATCTCACAAACCTTCGAGGCCATAAAAGAAAAAAATGAGTTGCTTAAAAATAAACCTCCTCTTAAGCAAAAGAAACCATTTTCTCTCCAAGTAATTGACACTCTCAAAAAGAACAATAGGAAATATACTCCAATTGGGACATCATACACAAACATGTTCAAAATGCTCTTCGAGAATGGAAAAGTTCAACCTCTCGAACCAAGACCATTTGAATCACTGAAAAGGACAGACAAATATTATTGTGCATATCATCAATCAGGAGGACATACAATAGAGCAATGCTTCAAGTTTAAGGACTTGGTTCAACGTTTGATTGATGAGAAAAAGTTAGTTCGACTTCCACAAGATGCCATGATTAATAGAGTATGGGACAGTGATGATGAGGATGTTTACCTCAAAGACATTGAAGAAACTCCTCTATCAACAATATACCCAGTAAGTGACATTTGGGACGAGGAGGACTCACCCATAGATGTCCTCACTAGGTCCGGGAGAATACAACCTCCCATTTCAACACAACCCATACCTTCTATTCAGCAAATTCCCGTGCCTATTATAGAAGACAACGATGTTGTCAAACAGCTAAAAAAAGACTAAAGTAGAAATGAATGTATGGAAACTTTTAGCCACATCTCGAGAACATAGAGTCGCAGTCATGGATGCACTGGCTAAGGTAGGCATAGATTCGGACACCACTCCCGAGGGACTTGCAAACTTCCTCACGAGCGATCTCCCAAGTCCAATTAATTTGGTCACTTTTTCGGATAAAGATCTACCACCGGAAGGTGACAAACACAATAAAGCTCTAAACCTCACAGTCATATGCAAAAGAATGAATGTCCCTATGACTCTTGTGGATAACGGTTCAGCAATTAATGTGTGCCCACTTAGAACCGCAAGAATGTTAGGAATAAGAGATGAGGATTTATCCCCGTCAACCCAAGGAATAAGAGCCTATGATAATTCACGTCGTCAAGCATTAGGGACGATCACTATGAATATAACTGCAGGCGCAATTGAACATGCTACTACATTTCAAGTAGTAGATATCAAAGCATCTTTTAACTTGCTATTAGGACGCCCTTGGCTTCATGATTTAAAGGTCGTCCCTTCGTCTCTCCATCAACAAGTAAAGGCTATAGTTGGAGGCGTTCCAATAACCATTGATGCTTCATCTATGAGGATTAAAACAGTAGAAAATCCACTAATTAATGTGGAACACGACGAAAACGATGAAGGTTTGTGGGGCTTTAGCGAAGAGGTCTCCTTAATAGAGGAAGATGAAAGGACCCCTCTTCATTATGACCTCCACTCAAACATGATAACAAATGCTATCCTAAGAAAACAAGGACACTTTCCTGGAATGACTCTAGGAAAGAAGAAAGGAGTAGCTAAACACATGGGCTTACCTGGCCTCCCTAAATTGGATACTTTCGGACTTGGTTTTGAACCAACCCACGAAGACCTTAAACGAGCCCAGGAAAAATCAAAAGCACGAAGAAATGCCCGCATACAAAAAAAGGAAATACTCATGGATCAATATCCTCTCACTTTAAACGGGCAATTTATAAGAGAAGGAGAGGATTACCCTTGTCACGAATTTCCTGAACCTTTTGCTGTAAATGGTATAAGGCAGCCTGGATTCGAAATCTTTTCGGATTGTTGTTTCCTAGACGAGATCCCAGCCCCAACATATAAGGAAAAGGCACCCCCTTGTTTCGACTTTAATGTCATGGGACTCCTCTTTGGAAGGGAAAAGAACGAATCAAGATATGCGGAAGATGATTCTTCACTTATCCAAGCAGTTCTCCAAAGCGAAAATTTCGATCCCTCCGAACTTATCACTCCAATAGAAGATCAAGAGCGTGGATGGCGCAAGACAGTGAAGATAGTTACTATAAATGGAAAGAAGATTTCAATAACTACAGGGCAAGGACCAATATTCGAAGAGTCGTCTGAGTCAGAGTTAGAGTCTTCCCCCATCGAGTCTTCTAAGTCTTTAGTTGTAGCACCCTCACCTTCTTTTTCTACCCCTAGGATAGTTAGAAATCAAGTCCCGACGGACATCTCTTTATTTGATGTAATGATTTCTGAGTTTAATAATATGTCTTCTTCCCCTTATTCCTCTTGTTTTTCTTTATCTAAAGATGACGAGCATTGCTTAACTAATGATGAAAATGACAAAGAAATAATTAAAGCAATGGAAACACTTGAAAATAAGACACCAATAATTGAGGATACAGAAACGGTTGATATCTCAAAAGATTCAACCATTAAAAGAGAAGTTAAAATCGGACTGACACTAAACAAAGAAGAAAGAACCGATTTAATTAATCTACTTAAAGAATTTATCGATGTATTTGCTTGGTCATACAAAGATATGCCAGGCATTAATAGAAAAATAGCTCAACACACTACACCCTTAATTCCAGGAATGAAACCTGTAAAACAAAAGTTACGTCGAATGAAACCCGACGTGGCCCTTAAAATAAAAGAAGAAGTACAAAAACAAATAACTGCATGTTTTATCCGGGTATCCAAATACCCCGAATGGGTCGCCAATGTTGTCCCGGTTCCAAAAAAAGATGGTAGAGTTCGAATGTGTGTCGACTATCGAGATTTAAATAAGGCTAGTCCAAAGGACGACTTCCCTTTGCCACACATCGATATTTTGGTAGATAACACAGCAAACCATGCACTTCTCTCATTTATGGATGGATACGCAGGATACAATCAAATCCTCATGGCCGAAGAAGATATGGAAAAAACAACATTCATAACACCTTGGGGTACTTATTGCTATACGGTAATGCCATTCGGGTTAAAAAACGCGGGTGCTACTTACCAACGAGCAGCACTTGCCCTACTCCATGATATGATGCATAAAGAAGTGGAGGTCTATGTGGATGACATGATTGTAAAATCAAAAGACCGCCAAGGACACCCAATAGCCTTAAAGAAATTCTTTGAAAGATTAAGAAAATACAACATGAGGTTAAACCCCTCTAAATGTGCTTTTGGAGTTACCTCAGGGAAACTCTTGGGTTATGTCATAAGCTCTAGAGGAATAGAGATAGATCCCACCAAAATTAAAGCAATCATGTCCATGCCACCGCCCAAAACCGAAAAGCAAATTCGAGGATTTATTGGCCGGTTGCAATACATAAGTAGGTACATATCCAAGTTAACCACGATATGCGAACCAATATTCAAAAAGCTTAAGAAAAATGTACCAATCATATGGGACGATGAGTGTCAAAAAGCCTTTGAGAAGATCAAAGCCTATCTTGCGAATCCTCCCGTATTAGCCCCAACACTCCCCGGAATACCCTTAAGACTATACTTAACCGTCACAAAAGAAACAATGGGAGCTATGCTCGCACAAGAGGTAGAAAGCAAAGAAAATGCTATTTACTACTTAAGTAAAAAAATGCTCGAGTATGAAACACGCTACACACCATTGGAAAAGCTGTGCCTCGCGTTGGTGTGGGCCACAACTAAATTGAGACATTACATGCTCGTGCATACCGTTTACGTAGTCTCACGAATGGATCCCCTAAAATACCTATTCGAAAGATCTACACTTAATGGACGAATCTCAAGATGGATAGTAAATTTGGCCCAATTTGACATAAGGTTTATGCCTCAAAAAGCAATTAAAGGATCAGTGGTCTCGGATTTTCTAGCAGATTTCCCAATAGAAGATTCAACACCCTTAGAAGAGAATGAATTCCCGGACGAAAATTTAATGATGACAGAGGATGATACATGGACTCTATATTTTGATGGAGCCTCAAACCAAAAGGGGTGCGGCGTAGGAGTCTTATTAGTATCACCTAAGGAAGAACATGTCCCTATATCCATCAAATTAGATTTCGACGTCACCAACAACGCAGCTGAATATGAAGCATGCGTGGTAGGCCTCGAAACCGCTTTAGCCCTAGGTGTAAAGAAACTCCGGATATTTGGAGATTCATCCCTAATTATTAATCAAATCTCCAAAAGATGGAAGGTTAGGAGTGAAAGTTTAGCTCCTTACCAAACATATTTGGAAACTCTCACCGATCAATTGGAAAAAGTGGAATACACTTACCTACCTAGAGAGGAAAACCAATTCGCCGACGCCTTGGCGAGGCTAGCCTCAATGGTTAGAATACCTAAGGAAATTGAGCAAATGCCTTTAACCATAGAAAAAAGGCATAAACCAGCATACATTCAAGCCATAGAAGACGACGAAGTAATTCAAGAAGAAGAACCAGAGGAGGAACCATGGTTCGTAGATATATTGAATTATGTCACCAAAGGAGAATATCCTCCTCATGTTGACAAAAGAGCGAAAAGAGCATTAAGACTCTTAGCTTCCCAGTTTGTACTCATAGGAAATGAACTACACAAAAGGGTACCTAAGGGACGAGCTCTATTATGTGTAGGCAAAAAAGATGCTCAAAGGGCTATGAGAGTAATCCATGAGGGTATATGCGGAACACATGTGAACGGCAAAATGCTAGTCCAAAAGATAATGCGAGAAGGATATTACTGGACTACCATGAATAAAGATTGTCATCAATATGTAAAAAGATGCCCAAAATGTCAAATTTACGCAAATTTGCAACATATTCCACCATCTCTTCTCTACACCTACACTTCACCATGGCCTTTCTCTACATGGGGAATAGACATAATTGGAAAGATTACACCTCCCGAAACAGGAGGCCATGAATACATCTTGGTTGCAATAGATTACTTCACAAAATGGGTGGAAGCACAATCATATGCTAAACTCACCGCCAAGCATGTAGCACTCTTTATCGAAAGAAACGTAATTTGTCGATACGGAGTCCCACATGAAATGATAAGTGACAATGGAACTCACTTTCAAGCAGAATGTAAAGAATTGCTACAAAAGTATGGTATTCAACATCACCATTCTTCCCCGTATAGACCTCAAGCAAATGGAGCAGTTGAGGCCGCTAATAAGAATTTGAAAACGATCATTGAGAAAATGACTGAAAATTATAAAGATTGGCCTGACAAACTTCACTTCGCACTGTGGGGTTATCGCACGTCAATCCGAACATCAACAGGAAATACGCCATTTAATTTAGTATATGGAATGGATGCCGTACAACCTGTAGAGTTAGAAATACCTTCTTTACGCATTGCGTTAGAAAGTAAACTCGATGAAGTTGAGTGGACTAGAGCACGATATGAAGAGCTAATCCTACTCGATGAAAAACGACTAGAAGCTCTACATCATACCCAATGTTATCAAACCCGCATGGCTAGACATTTCAACAAAAAGGTCAAAACTAGAAATATCAAGGTTGGGGACTTGGTATTAAAAGCATTAAGGAAAAATGTCTTAGATCCAAGAGGCAAATTCCGGCCTAATTGGTCTGGACCATATATTGTCAAAACAATCCTGTCAGGAGGCGCGGCTAAATTAACTGATATGGATGGCAATGAATTTTCAAACATGACAAACCTTGACCAACTTAAGAAATACTACCCATAAGTACTTGAGTGAAACACTCAAGAGAGCTACGTTCGGCCTGATTCCTTAAATAAAGGATACGTAGGCAACCCATACAGGGTGCGGCCACTTTAATTCCTTCAAATTCTGTATCCCCGAATTAAAAAATGCACGTCCGCAAAATTTCAAGACTGGCGCCAGAAAATGGATTCTGTCGCCAGACGACAATTTTGTCGCCAGGCGACAGAGCTAAATCGTCAGCGACAGTGCATCAGATAGCAGCGCCAGTTTTCTGCGAGTGTCTAGACAAGTTTCACGTATTCTGGAAATTTATTCGACTTCCGTACTCGAATTAATTCTCCGAAAAATAAATGTTGTAATTGTTTTCATTGCTCTAATTGAAAGTTAATTAAATTAAAAGCTGAAATTTTATTGATTAATAAAGAAAGTACATTATTGACAAAATAAAAGCTGAAAAATTAACTAAAACAAATTAACTTTGTCTAATAAATCAAAAGAAAAGCAATGTTCTAATCTTTTTTCTCCTTCTTCATTCTTTTCCAATTTGTGTCTTCATTCTCTTCCTCTTGATCCATAACCTTCGCTAGGAGACAACCGTTAGAAGATCTACACTCTATTTTCGTATAGATAGTTTCTCCTTCCGCTAGGACTCCATGTTTCTTCTCTATCCAAGCTTCCTTCTTAGTAGAGTCGACTTTTCTTTTTCCTTGATTCTTCTTGGCACTCTTCTTTCTAGGCATAATAGGAGTCTTGAATTCAATTCTTTCCCCTAGGCGTTCTTTAGCAGGGACCTTCTTGTCACCTAGACGATCCTTCACATTGGTCTTTTCAATTGTAACTTGAGGTTTTTGGAATCTTCCATCAAGCCATTGCTTCACTTTATTTGACAAGCAAGATGGTTCCTTATGGTTAATCACCTCCCGTAAGGGCCTACCACTCCAGTATCCATCAAAGCGCTCAATCTCTTGTGACACAGGAAATTCATAAGGACGGCGAAGATCTCCTGTAGGGATGGTTTGTGCGAGACCATATTGTCTCATGACTCTACAAGGAAAGTAAAAGGTTAGTCTCGACAAGCTCGGGAGACGACAATACGCTTGGTTACTACAACCAATCATCGCCTCAATCCTCCACCAAGGAACAATCCAGTTTATGGTAAAGTCACCGGCAGCGAACACCTTGCTCCACTCATGGCGACCGATTTTCAAAAATCGTTTCTTTCGGCGGACTATGCAATTTGGAACATATATGTGAATATCATCAGGAGGATTAATAAGCTTCAGCCTCTCCATGAGCCATATCTGCAAATATGTATTCAAATTAACATTACAGTGTAAAAATAATATTCTTTAGTTCTTGATAAATTAATAATAACATTATTTTATACCTGTAATAAAATTGGAGAACCTCTTAAAGGTGCTCTTGAATTCTTTCTTAGTGCATCTAACCACAGCATAGTCTCTCCAACAATTAATGGCATTGGATTTCTCCCAGATTCAACTTGTTCTATAACAGATATAATTATCGATTGCCCTTCATTATCTTTACCACTCACTAAGAGCAATTGGTTAAATAAACAATAAAGGAAAGCCCTTCTTTTATAGACACGGAAATCGGGATTGGGATTATCATAAAAATAATGTGCAAATTCTGTCAAATTAACTATGTTACCATGCACTATGTGTTTCAAAGCCGTCCCCCTCAAATCAAAAAAGTGTTCGAAATCTTTATAGTAATATTCATTGATTCTAGGCATTACCGCAAGGTCTGTGGAATAATAACCTATGATGGCCCCAAATTCTTCCGGTAAAGGACATATTTCATCATGAAAAAATCTAAAACAATGAGTATCAATATTCCAATAGTCTATGGCAGAATAAATAAAGTCAATATCAAGACTCATCCCCTTGACTCCAAACATACCCCCCATATGAGAAAGATCTAATGCTTTTTTATCTTTAGTAGTTAGGTGACGACACCACTCATCCATGTACCCACAAAAGGTTCTTTTAGCTAAAGGCATGATTACTAGTTAATTAACTATTTAATAAGCTGGTTAAATTATGCAGTAAACGGATGATTCGGGGGCTATTTATAACTTTTTTTGCACGACAGACTTCAATTCCTGTAGGAAACAGGAAAGCGCGTCTGTCGCGTGGCGACAGAGCCTGTCGCGTGGCGACAGGATGGTTTACGCGGCGCCAGTTGTTTCCTTTGCAGCGTCACCTATTGCGTGTAGGAAACCGTGTGTTTACGTATTTGATTTCGACTTTGACTTGACTTACTGTTCTATTCCTTTTCTCATACCCTCAATATTTTGATTATTATTATTATTATTATTATTATTATTATTATTATTATTATTATTATTATTATTATTATTATTATTATTATTATTATTATTATTATTATAGTAAAGCTTAATTTTAAGCTTGCCTTCATTTTCTTTTTTCTTTTTTTGGGGGAGAGAGTCGGTACCCTCCATTAATATTAAAAATGACGGAAAAATTTTGCGCAAATATTACACTTTCTCACACACTTACATACACAATGCATTCATTATAAAGTAACAAACTAAGTAAATAAAATGTTCAATAAATAATAAAGCATATATATATACAAGTGTCTAGTATATAGATCATATGAATAAAATAGACAAAGTCCTACAAAAGTCAAAAATAAATAAACACAGGTACAACTATGGCGCCGGAGGTCGCAAGTCGCGAGGGATGCCGAATGTATCGAAAAATGTCTTACTCTGCAGAGTGCTGGGCTCTTCCTTATGGTTTTGTGGGTCCAGTTTAGTAATTTGGGTTCCTTGGTACGCCAGTTAGCCCCTTTGAGCAATTGACATGATTTAGTCAGCTTGATCAAAATGCACTGAGTATCGACTTGATGAAAGATCGTCTCACTTTAGCTTAAAGCGCCTACGTATTGGCTCGTAATAAGGCACCGAAATAATGGTTCAATAGAGGCACCGAAATAATGGTTCAAGGCATCGAAATATTGGTTCAGTAAACGCGCCAAAGTAATGGTTTACAAAGACAAAAGCACCAAAGTACCGGCACAAATATAAAAAAACAATGATAAATAATGGTATTAAGGGTCAATAGGTAAAGTGATTCTTTGGCAATGTCTCAACATAAAGGGAAATTGTTTAGCGGCGAAGTACGGTCGTAACGAGGTAGTGTCACAAATAGTGGAGATGGCGAAGCAAGGCCACCTTCGGCGGTCCCTCAAGGTAAAGAAGAGATTGTCTATAGCGGCGACATACTGCTGTGGCGATGTATTGCCACACCCTAGGAATGACGACATACAGTTATTTTCGATGATGTTCCCGAAATACTGTGGAGGATTTTCACCAAGAATATTGAAGGCGACGACATATGGTTATCTTCAACGATGGCGTTCACGAAATATTGTGGGGGTTGTCACAAACAACAAATGATGCAACAACAAAATGGTTACGTTCAGAGACGTGTGCTCGACGGTGCAAGATACGCGTTTCTTAACTCTCTTATCTGTTTTAACTAATGATTGTTTTGCAGGTATCGGCGTTATAAGAATGATTTGGAATTGCAGAACATTTTGAATCATTCTCCGTCCCTATCGATACTTTGACTCTCGTTTTTCGAAACATAAGTTTCTTCAAACTCAGTCAAAGTGGGGGCTTCTGTAGACACCCATTTGTGTCTCCCCAAAACCAAACCCAGTGATGAATGCCTTGCACGTTGTGTTATTATCGAATTAGGCGAAAGTGATTTGAAAGCCAAGTGTTGCGGTTTAGTTTTAATTAAATTCTTCTCTCTCTGTTTTTGAAAACGACCTTATTTATTTGAAAACGTCCATTTCAGTTTATTTTGGTCCATAATAAGGGTCCAATAATGGTGTAGATGGATGGGGCTCGAAGAGACCTTTCCAACGATATATTATAAGCCCGATTCCGATGAATATTGAGGAAGTTATGGCCAAAATACTAAACTGGGCCCAGTTATTTATTTTAATACGGCCCAATGATCTAGAGGAGGGCCCAATATTAATTATTATTCCTAAAATTATTAGGATTAATTATAGTTTTCTAGAAGTTTCTAGAAAGTTCCTTTTAATTCTAATATTGTTAGATTTAATGATTAATTATCTTTAAAAGATTTTTATTTGGAATAAAATATTGTTTTGTTATCTTAAATACGTATTTTATCTTCTGTACGGATTCTGTAGATCAAGTTGATTAAACATCGGATTCCGCGTGAAGAAAAACGCGCTAATACAGGTTGTCGCCAAACGACAAGTCTGTCGCCGCGCGACAGACATTGTCGCGTCGCGACAGAGTTAGTTCCTGGCGACAGCGTGGAGTTTTATTCCTTATCAAATTCTATGTTTTTCCGGATTATTTTCATTATAAATAGGGTCCGAATCTCTGTTTTCAAAATCATTCACAATCATCAATTCTTTCTATCAATTCATCAACTATCAATTCTCATCAATTCTCTCTATTCTCTCTCTAAGAAATATAGCTTATTCTTTTCTTTCTCTCTTTCTAAACTACCTTTTTACATACAATATTCCGCATTCACAAGACTTAGAGTCTCTTAGCCAAGTTCGAAGTTGCCTTCGCCCTAGACGTGAAAGGTTGATAATTTCTGAGGGTTTGGTCCAAAACTAGTCAAAACTTTATTTAATTTGATTTCAATTTAATTCTTTAATTCTTTAATTATTCTTTATTATTTTCATTGAAGTTTACTAACTTGTGTATTTTGTTATTAGAAAGAGGTACGAGGCTTCAAAGTATGTAATCTTATTACTCTCTTTCAATGTAGAAAGCATGCTTATTATTGTTTTATGATTCCTAGTATCATGTTAGGATGTTATTTTATTGCTTTCTAGTATCATGTTTAGGTTGCCGCTTATTATTTCTAATATTATGTTATCATGTTAGTACCATGTTAGGTTAAAGCTTTGATCTTTGTTGCTTAGTGACATGCTAGGAGTTGTTATTAATCTTGTTAGTATCATGCCTAGGATCTTGCTATTATTATTAAGCTTTATTATGCCTTATCATGCTATTATCATCATTATTGATTTATTATTATGTTGCTTGATATTGATTATATTTTATTGTTATTGCTTGATCACGCCTTTTATGCAGGTTTAAAGGGAATTTGTACTTGAAATCACGCTTAATAAGATAATTATTAATTTGGTTTAGGCTAATGTGATTTTAATTCAAGTGATCGCCAATAATAGTCTTATTTGTGCATTAATATTCAACCAACATAGATTAAACAGGGTAGGATTAATATAATGTTTGTATGTTATTCGAAAAGCGCACATGAATACGAGCAGAACAAAGTAGAGGCCTATTTTATAGGGCGGGTCCTTTCTTTTGTAGATTGGATTCGTACCTTCATCCCCGGACCCTGTTTGGTTCAAGACCTTATGGAGTAGTTGATGGTCCTTTTGGATTGTCTTTTGGGTTTACAAGTTCCTAAAACTTGTTGGCGACTCTTTTTGCTCTTTGTCTTTCCCTTTGGAACGCCACCGTACTTTAGTGTATGATCACAGTGGGGTTCAAGTTTGGGGTTATCGTAATGCTTGAAATATTCCCTACAGTATTACTTCTACAATCGCGACGATGACAAAGTGTTTGTTGCTCGCGATGGTGTCTTTCTAGAAAATGAATTCCTCTCTAGAAAGACAAGTGGGAGTAAAGTAGTTCTCGAAGAAATTCGAGACGAGCAACAAATGGATGTGGATAACACCACATCAGAGGCGTGGGCGCATAATCATGCGTCGGAGCAAGCTAATTCAACTAGCGAGACTCCTATCGTCCCACTTGAATCTAATTCTTGCGAAAATCTTCAAAGAGTTGAAGAGAACATTTCTATTGTTGCTCCTACCCCACGTAAGTCTGCCAGAATCAGAAACAAAAAGTTTGTTGAAGTTCTGTTAACTGAGAATTCTGAAATCTTCTTATTGGAGAATAAGGAACCTACAACCTACAAGCAAGCTTTGATGAGCCCCAACTCAAAAGAATGACTTGAGGCCATGAAATCCGAAATGGAATCGATGTCTAAAAATGCTGTGTGGAACCTGGTGGACTTGCCTAATGGGGTAAAGCCTATTGGTTGCAAGTGGGTTTACAAGATTAAAACAAACAAGGATGGAAATGCCTACATCTATAAAGCAAGACTGGTTGCGAAAGGGTATAGACAAATTCATGGTACTGACTATGATGAAACCTTTTCCCCAGTAGCAATTCTTAAGTCCATTCGGATTCTTCTAGCGATTGCTGCATTTTTCGATTACGAAATTTGGCAGATGGATGTCAAAATCGCTTTCTTAAATGAGTTCTTGATGGAGGAAGTGTATATGACACAACCCGAGGGTTTTGAAAATCCAGAAAATCCTGGAAAGGTATGCAAACTTCAGAAATCCATTTATGGATTGAAGCAAGCATCAAGGAGTTGGAACCTTCGTTTTGATGAAGTAATCAAACAGTTTGGTTTTGTCAAAAGCGAAGAGGAACCTTGTGTATACAAGAAGTCCAGTGGAAGCAGCATAGTTTTCTTAGTCTTGTATGTAGATGACATACTACTCATGGGGAACGACATACCAATGCTTGAGTCAGTCAAGGAGTGGTTGAAGAGTTGTTTCTCCATGAAAGACTTGGGTGACGCCGAGTACATCTTGGGAATCAAGATCCATTGGGATAGGTCTCGAAGGATGATTGGACTGAGTCAAGAGACTTATATTGATAAGATTCTTGATAGGTTCGAGATGGCAAAATCCAAGAGAGGATTTCTCCCCATGTAGACTTATATTAATAAGATTCTTGATAGGTTCGAGATGGCAAAATCCAAGAGAGGATTTCTCCCCATGTCTCATGGCATTACGCTCAGTAAATCTCAATGTCCGGTTATGCCAGATGAGATGAGACGTATGGCGATTATACCTTATGCTTCGGCAGTAGGGTCAATAATGTATGCCATGATTTGTACAAGGACGGATGTTTCATATGCTTTAAGAATGTGTAGCAGATTTCAGGCAAATCCAGGTGAAGCACACTGGACAGCTGCCAAGAACATCCTTAAGTACTTGAGAAGGACTAAAGGAATGTTTCTAGTATATGGAGGCGAAGATGAGTTGATTGTCAAAGGTTACACGGATGCGAGTTTCCAAACAGACAGAGATGATTTTAAATCCCAGTCTAGATACATCTTCTGTCTGAATGGAGGAGCAGTGAGCTGGAAGAGTTCGAAGCAAAGCACTATCGCAGACTCTACAACAGAATTAGAGTATTTAGCTGCTGTTGAAGAACAGCAGCTAAGGAAGCAGTTTGGATTAAGAAATTCCTTATTGAGATGGACGTTGTACTAAGTGCTCAAAAAGGGATTGAGTTGTATTGTGACAACAATGGCACCATTGCTCAATCAAAAGAGCCAAGGTCACACTTCAAATCCAAACATGTTGAGAGGAAGTACCATCTCATTCGAGAAATCGTTGGCAGAGGAGATGTCAAGATGTGCAAAATTCATACGGATGAGAATATCGTTGATCCACTTACTAAACCCCTTCCATTGCCTAAGCATGAGAAACATGCTAATGCAACTGGATTGAGGCTAATGATGTAATTTAAGTTGTATTTGTTTTTGGAAAAAACTTATTACATATGTAATACATTCATTGGCAAAATTATGTTTAATCAGAAGTTTATCATTTCTCTTATTTAATCGTGGTTTCAATATTAAATAAAATGTCCAAAATAATTATGGATTGATGGGCTCATCAGGTTAATTTGTTAATGACCTGGTAAATGAAACCCCATAGGTGAACTAAATTCATACATTATTCAAGTTCCTAGTTCGAAATCATTAAATTGGACATAAATGATTTCAATAAATGGACTAGCATGTAAGATTGATTGGATAGCGCAGTTTCATGGGCTATAGGAGCGTAGTGAAGCTCGGTCAATCACATGGATATGCATGAATGATGCATGATCGAACTATAGACCTACTTTGAATCTCAAGTATAGAGCTTCCGGATATATTAGTGGATTCCTTTGACATGAGTGGAACATTGATTTCATTCAATGATTGATGTAACTGTGTACATTCAAACGTCTTCCCGTAACTGGAAATTATAAAGGGTGTTTCTTAGTTACCTCATGATTTGAGTGGGAGCCTTGGTTGCCAAAAGATTGGATTGAGTCTACCTATTTAATTTAGAATGTGTCTTGGCCCCTTGAAGAGAGAGAATTCAGAAAATGCATGGTCGTGCTCAAATGGATTACATGGTAATCATTTATTTTGTAATTCTAACTCAATTTTCAAGAAAAGATTTGTAGATTATTATGATCACGATATGAGATGCAATCATATTATCAAATCAACACACATTGACTTAAGGAATTTGAATATTGCGCACTTGTCTCAGACAAGTGGGAGATTGAAGGAATTATGTCTTCGATAAGTGCAATTACTAGATATATCAAGGATCACTATTATGGAGATAATAAGTTCGTTCTTTTGGGTCGTCATTATCTGTTGCTAGACTATGATCAATGATCTTTGGGCTAGTCAAATAGTCCAAAGCCCACTAGAATGGATCCTATAAGGTCACACACAAGGGTATTGGGTTAAACATGTTAGAGGCCCATTTATGGGCCTCATGAACAAGTAACTAATCATGAATTGGATTGGGCTAGCATAGTTAGATTAGAGTTAGGATTTGGGCTTTGTCATGGACTCTTATTTAGAGATGAGATCTATAAATAAGATCCATGCCTATGGTTGTATGACATAACAATTGACAGAACAATTAACAGTTGATTGTGAATCAAGCAACCAGAAATCCCAAAACCCTCACACTCACTCTCTAACCCACGACTCTCTCTCTCCTCCCCCTTGGACTCATGGCCGGCCACCCCTAGTGGCACGTGTGGTGGTTCGTGGTTAGTTCGTTGCTCGTTCTTCTCCTTAGAAGGTCAATTGAAGGGTTCAATTGCAACTAACTAGCATTAGTGGAGGTCTTAATCCGTGCCCGTGGACCAAGTAGAGGAATCACGTTTGAGGTTCTTTGTCTCCCTTGTTCTTGTTCGATCACACGTGGAATCACGCTACAAAGGTATTTATTCTAATTCTTTAAGTGTTATGCATGATCTTGGGATTAGGTGCTATATGAATATGATTCATGTTTTCCACATTCGTACCTATAAACTCCTACAGAACAATGATAAGATCATCATCTGTTGCTGTTGCAACTCGATCATCACCATCTTGATCTTTCTGATCATGCTTCTTTTCTTGTTTTCCATTACCACCCCTGTTGTTATCTTTCTTCCACTTGTAGCAGTATTTATGAATGTGACCCATTTTATCACAATAGTTGCATTTCATGTTTTTGTATCTCCCACGGGACTTGCTCCTGCTTTTATCTTTGCCACTCTGAGCCTTGCTCTTGCTTCTTCCCCTGTTATCAGCAACATATGTTTTCTCGGACGAAGATGACACACCATGAGATTTCTTTCTCATCTCCTCATTCAAGATACCAACCTTAGCAAGATCCAACGTGATTTTGCCTTGTGGTGCAGAATTACAAAGTGTCATTCTGAAAGTGTCTCATGAATCAGGAAGAGTACCAAGAAATATAAGTCCCTGAATTTCATCACCAAACTTGATTCCCATGGCTGACAACTGTTGGAGAATGCCATGAAAATCATTCAAGTGATCTGAAAGTGTCTTACTTTCTCTGTACTTCAAGCCCATCAATTGCTTAATAAAGTACAGTTTATTGTTGCCAGATTTACTAGCATACAAGGATTCAAGCTTCTCCCAAAGCAACTTTGCATGCACATCATCATTTATGTGATTCAAGACATTATCATCAACCCATTGGCGAATGAACCCACAAACTTGCTCATGTTCAAATTGCCATTGCTCATCACTTTTACCTTCTGGTTTTTCAATACTAAACACAGGTAAATGCCAACTCTTGACATACAACAAATCTCTCATCTTTCTCTTCCAAAGATGATAGTTAGTTCCATTCAAACTAACCATTCTACTAGTGTTAATATTATCGGATTCCATCCCGAAAACTCAATAGTAAAGCCGTGGCTCTGATACTAGATGTTGAGGATATACACACCTCTTGCGGAATAATCAATCGACCAAACAAACAAACCACAAGCACACACAAACTACTAGTTTGTTCAAAGGTCACACTTAACCCAAGCTATATGAAATATTCTCCAAGATCAACAAACAAGCAGCAATATCAACACATATAATGCAGCAACTTAAGCAAAGGACGAGCATAAACAACCAAGCAAAAGACACACGATTTTTACGTGGAAAACCTCTTCGATGTGAAGAGTAAAAACCACAGGACTTTAGGAGTCAATCCAAATTGTTCTTATTATGATCAAAGGAATGTTACACAAACACAATTCCAAGTCTAAAAGATGGGTACTCAATTACCCAACAACAACAATAATAAGAACAAAACAATTGAGGAAGAAATTGAGAGATAAAATCAGAAAACGAAGCTTCTTTCCAGAGGCCGTAACTCACGAACAGTAGCTGCAAATGACAATCCGACCATTGAAAACGAAGCCCTAGATGTCCCGGACAAGCTATCAAAATTGAGCCAAATCGGATCACGGATGAGCTTCGATCGGGGGTGATTTCTGAAGCTGTGCTGTGAAGACTATGAACAGGACTGCTCACTTGAACTCTCTGTATTCTTCTCTTACTCTCAACTAATTACTTCCCTCATTAACTCCCTCTGGCTGGCAGCAAGTGTAAAGTGTCTAAAAGACTTTGTTGCACCAAAAGCTTCCATGGGAAGACACACACACAAAGTCAAGTAAAGGAAGCTTCCTTGAGAAGACTTCACATATGGACCTTAGTTACACTCCTTGCCCCAAAACTAACACAACATTAATGGGCTTCCTCCACATAGGAAGGGACCCATATCCCAACAGAATCACGTGAGTTTCGACAGCTTTATCAACAAATAATATGAATACAAATTTGATCAATGACTTGAAACGACTTGTTTGATAGCTTTACATCACTGAATGAGCGTCCACTTGTTAACTTGTAAAAAGTTAAAGAACCTATAAATTGAAGCACTAGATTTATGAGCTAGCCCTAGTGGTTTTAATTTATTAGTGAATGTATATATAGCTTGACTTTCACATGCATGCATGATCAATTCTAGAAAAACTATTGTCTACTTTAATTTGTTTACAGCAAACGTTTTAAGTAAATCTAGAACTAATCAACTAAATCACTTCGAGTACATTTTATTGATAGCTAGTACATTTTATTAATAGCTACCACAATGGCACAATCTACAACAGCTAATTTTGACAAAAAAATATATAGGTTTTTTTATTTTAAAATAAAAAATCTCCGTAAGTGAATAAATTAGAATAATCGTCAAATTTGAATTGAAGCACACATCGCACATTCGAACTCTAACATGTTACCCAAGCTCAGTTATGTTACACTCCCACTCAAATCTAAAATGGGTAATTCTCAGTATCTCTTCTTGAGAAACAAAGTATGTATCTCATGGGGATAATTTTGTACTTTCGCGTAGGAAATTAAGGGTAAAAGCGTCTTTTTGAGATATTTGTCTAATTTCAACTTCATAGACATTAACGACACATTGACGGAGTGCGTTATCCTCCTTCACTCTTTTACAGCTGCCCATAGTCTCATTTATTCCTGAATCCTGCCCATTTGAAGAGCATCTTCAATGGAGTTTCTAAAGCTCAAAGGCTACTTCAATGGAGGAAGATGACACCCTTACCCTTAGGGGTTGATCTTGCCCTTTTTTTTCTCCCCTTTATATTAGGGTTTTCGTTTATTTCAATTCGGCGGCTTCGCCGCCGAAAATGGCGGTGTTGGTGGGGGATGGGTAAGGATGAAAGCTCAAGCTCCATTAATGGAGCTTGATTTGAGTAAAGGAGGAAGAAGAAGAATAGCGTGATTGTATTGTTAGGCTGCCGACCGTGGTGTTGTTTGAGCACATATGTCGTCGACGAGAAAGGTTTGTTGTGTTGATTTGAAGACATCTACGTTGTAACAGAGAATTTAGATTTGGAAAAATGACTTTCATTGTTGTTGAATTCGACACTTAATGTCGTGACTAACGGTACACATCAGCTATTTCAGTAAATATTACAGTCAGCAATTTGATGCATTAAAATATTATTATTTATCAATTTCCAATGCAAAAAAATTTCAGAAATGTCATTAGAGATACAACTTTGTTTCTCAAGAAGAGAAACTAGGGTGCCCCCAATCTAAAATAGTAAAATGAACCATATTATAGTAGCTTAGCTTATATTATACAACTTGAGTAGCACCAATAGACCTAGTGTTACGCACATAATCATCATGTTGACTAGCATGCACCGTAGAGTCATACTTCTCCCCATCACCCCACAATGCATACGCCTCTTCACCATGCGCGGCATCATCTCCAATCAACAACTCTTCTTCGGACATTCTTAGTGGAATTACCAATCTAATTAGCACACAAATTATAGATGTTGACACAAGGTTCCACCCTATGACAAATAACCCTCCTACTATTTGCTTAAGTACTTGGGTTCCTCCTCCACCACCATAGATTACGCCTCGTTCGTCTTTGGAGACGCCTTCCTCACCTAAGAACACCCTTGTTAGTCTAGGGTTGGCAAAGATGCCGGTGAGTAGACCTCCTAGGAGTCCAGCCACCGCGTGTGTGTGGAAAACTCCTAGTGTGTCGTCGATGGCTTGCATTGGTTTCCATTTTTTGTGGACAATCATCATTGTGAACCATGGTATGCTTCCTGATAATATGCCCATCACAATTGCTGACCATCCTTGGACAAGACCTATACATACATACAAGTGAACACGTTTTTATTAACCATTTAAGCACTAACTATATGTCACATTGAATGTGGTCAAAGTTTGTCATGTTTGACTATTAAAGTCAAACTAGCTGCATCTAAAGTAATATGAGACAGAGGGGGTAACAAATTACCAGCACCAGGAGTAATACAGACGAGGCCAGTCATCATGCCTTGAACAGCACCGATAACGGAAGGTTTTTTGAAATAGAGGACATCAAGTAACGTCCACATGAGCAAGCTAGTGGCAGCACAAACATTGGTGTTAATGATAGCCAAGGAAGATTCAATGTTAGCACTAAATGTGCCTCCGCCATTAAAACCTGACCATCCCAACCATAGTAGTCCTGCACCTGCCAACATCAATAATATGCTGTTTGGAGGAAACCTTTCTCTATCTTTCTTCAATCTTGGACCCACCTACATACAATTTTTTCCAAGTACACTCAATATAATCTTACGTATATTTTGTCCATTTAGATAATGCATGCATGCATTATCTTCTAACTTAGATCACACACAACTACACAAGACATCAAGCTACATAACATGGAAAGGTTGACCAAATTGAATGTAATCCGTATTTCCTTTCGGAATATATTATTCGTATTCATAAAGCCGAATTAGGTCCAATTTCAATCGGATCATATTTTCATATTTAGGGTTTTTTTTTTAAAAAAAAAAAATTTATGATGTATTTCTTTCATTTTTTTAATTTTTTTTTTATCTTTCAACAATGCTCATATAAAATGGATCATGCATCCCGATTTACTTTCTAGGTATATAGTTTTATGTGGATCATGCATGTGGTGGGATTAGAAGTGAGAAAAGTGAAAATTTTCTTTACAAATAAAGGAATAAAACAAAAGTAGTATATATTAAAATTAGATTTGAGAAGATAAAACAAATAAAGGAATAAAAATAACATATCAAAACGAAAAATGAGCAGATAAATAAAGAACGGAGGGATGCGAACAATCAAATACTGATCATGTTATAAGTATTTCAAGTTAGTTCATCTTAAGTCAAAACTGACCTCTTATTCAAAATATTTATCAATGTATGGTAGTATATATTAAAAATTAGATTTGATATTTTGCTTTCTTGTTCTTATCAAGTACAAAATTGTTTAGTCTTGAGAAATAATGTACTATCTCCGTTTCATATTTTTTGCAACTTTGGGGTGTTATTTGTGAGATATAAAATATTTTAAAATTGAAAAAAAATATGAAACGGGTGTAGTAGGTTACTCCAATTAGGGGTAGAAACGTGGCTTAAACTATATTGGCTTCTCTATAGACATATATACCAAGTGTGTTCAATACTTCAAGAGTATATCTTTTGACGAAATTGTTTTTGTTATTTCATGTTACAATAAAGTTAAAACATTTAGCTCTAATTAATAGTTTTTGACAATCAATACATTAGCCAGAAATTATATTTTTAATTTAGGGTAATGCTATATGTAGCCCTAAGGTCTATATATATGTATTAAATACACTCTTGAAAATTGTATAAAATTAGAAATTCATGACAAAAACACGCGTAAATCAGTGTAATTAGTGTTTATATTTTGATGATTTTTTAAATTTTTTACGATTTTAAAGTGTAAATTTAATGCTTATATGTAGCCCTAAGGGCTATGTATAACATTTTCCTTAAAGTCCAAAAGCTATCTATAACAAGTATTTCTAACTTTAATTTCATAAAAATCTAACTTATATTTGGAAATCAATATCTTAAAAGACCCAACTAATTAAGTAATTATCAAACACTACTTTTATCATATCCATATATAGTTTTGATAGATGGAGACAAATTTCTAAAAGTGTATTACTTGAAATATTTGTGGTTATCAAATGATGACGCAGATCATCAAAATTATTACTAATTTTATCAAGCATAACTCTTAATTTTCAAGAAATCAAGACTCCAATAATAGTCTTGGTCTTTTCATTTTTTTTTAAAGATATATATTTGTATTTTTCTAAATAAAGAAAATTCTCTGTCCAATTTTTTACGTATTGAATCTTCTTATTCTAATTATCTCTTCCACGTCTTCTAGAATATTAAAAGTTAAGTATTATTTATAAATCTTTAATCGAAGAAAGAGAATAGATAAAAAAAAAATACAAAAAATAAGCTGACTAGTAGAAATATTGGAATTGATAGGTAACTGTCATGAAAGGGTCATGCAATTGTTTAGGATGCAATGGGAATATTTTCCTTGTACAACTAATGTTTTACCAATTATATTAATTTAGTCAATCAAGGCGGCCATAACTATCATTATACAACAAAATAAGAATCTAGTTCAAACAAATTTCTATTGTCTAATACTTAAAAAACAAGAACCATTGCTAGGGGAACAAGTTTTATGGTAAGTTGCTTTTATATAGAGTATGTACCTGCTTATTCCCTCCGTTTTTAAATAAATTTTTCACTTTAACTTATACACTATTTACATGCACTCTATTAATCTCTATCTATGTTATAAATAATAAACACGGTCATATATATTGGTACTTGATAGAATTGTCTTAATGTATACGTTTCAAATATCAATATTTTATTCATATAAATAATTAAAGATTTTATTAGTCAAAGTTGCATAATAACAAGTGTGCCGTCGTTAACATCATTTGTACTCCGTATCATTTGTTGTGCAACTTGCCTCGCAAACTAAAACTGATGTAGGGCACTCCTTGTATTTATGTGCATTAACACCTTATTAGGTTTTTTGATGAATATAGTACGATGACAACTTTCTGTAAATTAAAAGAACAGACAATGACATAAGTATTAACTATGCATTTCCATTAATTATATTAAATTATGTTCTAAAATTTGCATAAACATTTTGTGAATCTATTGTCTAATGTTTATCCTACATAAGGAATAATAAAGGAACGATAGTTTGTAGTTAGGTGATGGTCATGCCTAGTCTAATTAATAGAGTACTAACAAAAAAAAAAAACCAATTGAAAGACAAGATATTTAACGCCTCCTTACTTTAACTACCAACTACAAGTCAATGATGTACATGTTCCAGCTCTACACTTGTACTGACTAACATATACATTATACAATCAAATCTATTTTTAAAATCAAATGTTCAATGATTTTACAATCTAAATCAAATATAATTGAAAATGAAAATATAAATAAAACAATCATTGACAACGAAAGGAATAATATCGCTAGCTCATTAATTAATCCTTCTGTCTTTGTTAATATGTTCTTTTAATATAAAATTCTGTACATTTATATTTAAGTTTATAATATAATAAAGTCCAGGTTTTGAAATATATAGACAAAGTATAATTTTTTTGATTTTTGGAATCTACTAAGTAATTGCTTAATTGACCAAATTAAATATAGTGGTGTAATTTAATTTTCAATCATTTTAGCCACCTAAGATTCTCAACTAGTCAACTCAAGATTCTTTCATTAAAAAAAAGTCCTGGACAAATATAAGGTGTATAATAGAAATATGACCAAGACACCAAGTATTGCAAACAAAATGAATCGAATTAACGGTTTGTGAAGCTTCTATAATCTGTTACTCTGTATTTATTTCTTCTAAAGTTTGTACTCCGTAATAGCAATTATTTTTCGCCAAGAAAAATAATGATTAAAAACAATGAAATTGAGGGAAGGAGAGAAAATGGTTACCCAATAAGCAGCAGTCAAGCCAGCAATACCAGAAGAAACATGAATAACATAACCACCGGAGTAATCCAAGACACCCCAACGAAACAAGAACCCTCCACCCCACAAGCTAAACGCACCCACCGTATAAGAAAACGTCAACCATAGCGGCACAAACATCATCCACGCCCTTATATTCATCCGACCCAATAATGACCCTGCTAGCAATATCATAGTGATAGCTGCAAACATCCCTTGGTACCACACCATGGCCGCCATCGGATACATCTGCTTGAGGAGCTTATGATTCCGATGGACTGATTCCGGGATTTCGGATTGGCTTAGGAGGAAGTCCTGCCCTAGAGCAGGACCGGCTGTACCCCAAAATGGAAGAAGCTGTTTACCAAATGACATCTTGTATGCCCATGTGACCCAACATATTATTACGGCTGCAAAGGCGTAGAGTGCCATGAAGGCGGAGTTGACTGCCCATTTCTTTTTTACTATGCTTCCGTAGAGGATTACTAGGCCCGGTACGCTTTGGAGACCGACTAGGGTGGCTGCGATCATTTGCCATGCGTTGTCGCCTTTGTTTAGCCATGGCGGTACCGAGGTTGAGTTGTTAATGTTGTAAGCTATTGGGACTATGGTTGTGTTGTCTACCATGACTTTGTAAGGATGAAATAAAGTTGCCTTTTCAAAGTGCCAAGAGTTTGGGAGGTATCATATGAGAAGAGGGAATTTGATGTGAGTATGTAATGAGGTGAATCTAACTTATAAATAACGTATATATATATATATAAGTAGTTGTGTAGTTTAAATAAGGTATATATGACTTTGACTAGTTGAAGTAGGTTTATACAAATTATAATGAAAAAGACTTATGACGATAGTTGATTGAGATATTAGCACATCACTTGAAGGGGATTATTGGAGACGACATTGAAGAGACCGTGTCTCATTTCAGACTATTAAGAGTAAATTTATGATTTTATCTAGACAAGCTAGGGTGGTGATGCGTGCGATATAACTAGTTATATTTGGAAAACTTTTTAAGTTGTTGGCAACATAATGATGGAAAATATCTAAACAAATATTTTTAGGGGTATAACTGTCCACACATGTACTATTCTTAAAAGTTTTTAACAAAAGAAGACAATTAACGTTAGTAAATATTTAATCTGTGTTTCGTGGAGGCGGATATATATCATGCTCATGATACATATATACATCCGTTCCAAAAAAAAAACAAAAAAAATAAAATAAAAAGAAGAAGAATATATTATTAAAATATAACAAACGTGATAATTTCTTAGCATTGGTAAAGGAATAATTGGTCGTTGGACAATCACCTTAAACCAAACAATATTTCTACCTAAACTAATCTAAGACAAGTTTAGGGTAAGTAGAGGATTGTATCCACAAAGAATGGGTAAAGAACACCGAGAGTATAAAACGGTTGTAAGCTAATTCGGTTACTAATTGGGTTTTGATTAGTTAACTTCTATAGAGATGAATGCTAGGGGAAGCGGGATTCAACACCAACCAAACCAAGTAATCAATAACAAGGATAAATCATGAGCATACATGGGTGATAGATAGAATAGGAACTTGATATTGTCATCTTTCAAAGTCACAATATAAGTATTCCCTAGATCAAACACTAATATAGTAACACGACAAGGATTAAGCCTCAAGGATAGGAATTGGGTTTCTAGCTCGAGTTTGTCTCTCGATAATTTCAAACTAGCATGAAGCACAAATAATTGGGATTTCTCACCTAATTACCACACTAAAGCATCCTATTCAATTCAATGGAACCAAACATCCATAATCACGAAAGTAGCATAATCTAATTGCACAAGAAAGGACTCTCTCCTAAGCCCCATCTTTCAATGTAAATAGAGAAATGAACACATGAGG
Source organism: Chenopodium album (assembly GCF_948465745.1). Lineage (NCBI taxonomy): Eukaryota > Viridiplantae > Streptophyta > Magnoliopsida > Caryophyllales > Amaranthaceae > Chenopodium > Chenopodium album. Next base: position 15,939,905 of record NC_137846.1, read on the forward strand.
ATAAAGTGGCCACCAAAATACACATGCAACAATCAATTCAAGCACAAACAACTATCAATTCAAAGTAGAACATGGTGAATAAATCCAAGTCAATCAACCATGGCTTGGTTGGGTTTTCACCCAACCCCTAACTAAGGAACTACTCACTAAACATGGTGGAAAACAATATAACAATTAAATCTAAGGTTAATAAACATAAATTCAAATAAACTAGGAAAGAGATAAAACAAGGATGGATTAAACATGCAAGAACAAATAAGCAAGATTAAGGAAGAAATTAACAACTCAAAGTAAATAAAAATAGAAATTAAAGGAGATAGAGGAAAGAGATTACTTAAAATGCTTCAAAGTTGAGAAATACTTGAAATCAAGAGAATAATCTTCAATTAATCCTTACAAATGATTGAGTTTGAGATGATCTAAGGTAATCAGTGAGGGTTCTAAGAAACTAAGGGCCTAAGAAGACTAAAGGGAAGAAGGTCCTCAAAAATGAAGCCAAAGGTTGTATTTATACGCCCAAAAATTACATTGTAAAAACCGTAAAAAAATCGGGCTTCAGAACAGTAGGAGCGGAGCGCCCGCTCCTACTGACAGGAGCGCCTGCTCTTCAGGCTGGAGCGCCCACTCCTGGCCTTCATGCATGCCCGCTCCTAGCTGCACAAACAAAGCAGATTGTTGGAACTCAGGGAGGAGCGCCTGCTCCTCTTTAGGTGCACGCCCGCTCCTTGTAATGTAAAGGGGAGGCAGTTTGTGGTACTGGGATTAGGAGCGGCCATTCCCTTCGAGGTGCACGCCCGCTCCTGCCTGGTGAATGCTTTCTCCAAAGAGTCTTCAAGTTCATGCAACTTAACCAACTTCTCATTGCACCTACAAACACGAACACACACATAAAAAGGAACGGGGAAGCCAAAAGCTATAAACATGCACAAAAAGGAGTTAGAAAGGGGTTAAGGAGGGAAAACGGTTACAAATTTGTGTTAAAAATGCCATGATAAGTGGACAAATAAAACACTTATCAGCGTCTATTTTAAATTAGTAAATATTTTACTCGCATTTAATGGCAAATCTTATTAAGAAAAATCAATTTCCCAAAATAACGGTCTCTAAACTATAGTTCAAGATTTCAATTTTAAAAATTAAAAAATTTATTTTTCATTTGGAACATGCATGCTAGTCAAAATCTATCTATAACTAATACTGAAATAGCAACCATTAATGTCATTTTTTTTCCAAAATTGTACACGGGGCACTATCTCAAGAAAAATTTTCTTGCTCAAATGCTAAGCCCATTTATATACCTATATTGTATTAGAGTTTTTATTTTTATTTTTTTTTTATTTTTCATTTTTTTTAAATACCCATTTATTAATGTGTATAGAAACTTTTTACTTTAATTATTTGTTATTATGATGGACTTTTGAATCACATTTTCAAGCGATTTCTATATTTAATTTCAATTACGAATATTAAAACAGAGCATGACTCGGGTATTATCTAGTACTACTATATACTAAAGTAATCACCAGAGTTATCCTAAAGTACACGGGTCGCATTCACAACAAAAATTTTCCCGCCAAAAACTTTTTCATTTTTTCCCTTTTTTTCTAATAAAATAACATGATAAAAAGTTAAGGAATAAAACTTACAATAATTTATAAAAATATTTTAAATAATATACCTAACAAGAGAGTTTTAAGGGTAGACATCAAATTACATGAATTTAAATTAAAAAAAATGTTATATAAGTCAGTTCATTTAAACTAACTTCATTTTAATTTTCAAGTCTTATTATTATGAATCCGTGTGTTGCACCGGGAAAAAAAATTAGTATTGTTAGTTCATTTGCGAGTTATAATAGGTAGTTTCCAACCAAAAAAAAAATCCTATTTTAATAAGTAGTTTAATTTATGACAAATATCTTATTGAAAATTATGATTTTAGGGTTTTAATGAACAATTACTTTGGGGCTTTTATATCTATGATATTTCTAATCACTATTAAAGCGTAAAATATACATTTTAATCGAAGTTTCAGGCTAAGTAAATTTTAATCATATTATATTATTGGAAATTTCGAGTGATATACGTGTTAATTGTGGGTTATTTTTCTAGGAGGAGATTACTTTTTTAGGATAGTTTTGAGCGACTAGGTAGGACAAAGGATTTTTTTTGTTTTTTTTTTATACAAAATACGTACTTGTCTATTTTGTTAAAAGTAGTATCATATTTAGGTGTCAAAGGAAAGAACTTAGTTATATGTGGATGACCACACTGTGTGGCCAATCGTCATAGGGGGTACTTAGTCAGTGTTATAGGAGTTACTTCTCAATGTTATATAGGTTAGTCGGTCAGTGTTAGAGGGGTTACTCGGACAATATTACAAGGGTTACTCAATTATTGTTATAGGGATTATTTTGTTTTTTTACAAGTGATCACACGGTATAACTAATCGCACACAAAACGGGCTAGTTAAAGAAAGTAACTAAACTATTCGTACAAGAGTTAGCTATCCAATGAGCACCAGCCACTTGCCCCCTTTGTATCTTGAGAATGTTACAAAACTCGAGTTGACTCCCAAGTCTCCTTAGTTACGTAAAAGTATAGTGTAAGCTAACATCCCCTTTTAAATTTCTAAAGGCCATACAATTTTGTTAAAAAATAATAATAATAATAATAATAAGAAAAACAAAATTGGTTTCTTACTTTTTCCTTCAAAAAAAAAAAAAAAAATTAAAAAAATTGATTTCTTACTTTATCATAGCTTTTGAAAAATCTAAAGAAAAAATCGGTTCATTATGTTTTTTTGTCAGTACTTGAACAATCAATGGGTATACGTATTACTTCTTTGCTAGGACAAATTATGAAAAAAGATAAGAAATAAAGTAACATTGACCCACAAACTTAATGTGTGTGGACATTGATAAATAATATTTCGTACTAGTATAAGGTGAAGAAGGTGCTATAAAAATTTACATACCCCTCATTCAAAACTGAAAACTACAATCATGACATCGTTTCAAAGACGAGATCTGAAGCTAGCAGTAATTAGAGGAGATGTGAAGTTCCTTAGAAACAATGTTGGCCGCGATCAACCTATCCAGTACTACTTGTCTTGCTTGCAACTAGAATACTAGATACGGTGGGCAATAATATCTTTCACAGCACGGTGTCTCATAACAAGGAAGATTTTGTCAAAGAAGCAATTAGTATCTTACCGTCGGAAGCCGTGCAGCAGCTCCTCCTCCAACCATCGGATAATCCAACAAAAAGCAATCCTCTTCGTCTAGCATCCGTAAATGGTAACGTAGAGATAGTAAAGATGTTGCTACAAGTGTATCGGTGCTTACCAACATTACCATCTGATCGACCCTCGTTACAATAGGATTCCAACGGAGTTAACGCTTGCGGTGCAGCTGTTTATTATCATCATCAAGAATGTGCGTTGGAATTGTTAAAAATGGATAAAAAAAAAAAAATAAAAAAAAAAAAAAAAAAAAAAAAAAAAAAAGACTTGCTTGTTAGAGCTATACATAAATGTTTAGACAAATTCAAGTCTCCCTATTTTCATGTTTGTACGGCGTTTGAGAGTTACACACCATTCCACGCGATAACTTTCTTAGAAGGCTCAGGTACGGTTTTACTTACCACCCTAAGTCCGTAACCAATAGATATTGTCAACATACATTGATGTATGAATTGAAAACAATTAGTATCGTGTGAAATGTTTTTTTATTACATTGACACACTTTGAAAAATAATCAAATACCTTATCTGCCTTATTTTAAATTAATTACTTATCACATTTTTATTACCCAAGTTAATTAGCTTAAAATGGTATAGGTTAAGTTATAAACCAACTCTTGTCAAAAAAAAAAAAGGGTTATGAACCAACTAGGAAAACTAAAACAAATTTTTATATGTGACTAGTCAACCCTTGTAGCAGGGTTACTCAAATTACTCGGTCAGGGATTACTTAAGGGGTTCGATGAGGGGTTACTCGGTCAGGCAATGACGGAGCCAGGATTTACAACCTAGGGGACAGAGTACAAAAGTTATATATGTATATAATGTTTATTACTTAAAGTTTAACATCATATCCCAAAGATTTAAAATGCTTAGACATACAATACAACTCATACAAGTAAGATGAAAAATAATTGCATAAACTTTGGGGTTCTATTCATTCTTTTAAACGTGAATTGTCAGACTTTGGGTTGTTTTCCGATTACTTAGACTTATTCGAATTAGATGAAATTTTTTTACATTTCGTAATTAAATTGAAAAACATGAATCTATTACCAAATTGTATGGTTAAAATTAAGAAATTTCAAATAATGTGTAAATATGAAAATTAAACATTATTAAAATAATAATAATAATAATAATAATAATAATAAATAAAAAATTAGAGACCCTAATAAATAACAATATTCAATTAAATATTACAACGAAGCAAAAACTCAATTAATCAGATTGTGAGAAACTTATCGTTGAGTTATAAAATTGACTATTATAAAGTATTATTTAATGGTACACTCTCATTTAATTTATCATTAAGCAAATAAATCAAAAGTGAAAGTACCATAGACATTATCAAATTGAGAATTAGTACACATTAGGCATTAGGTGGTAGTCAGTTAATTACTTGAGAATTAGTACACATTAGGCATTATGTGGTAGTCAGTTAGTCAATTACATTACACATGATACATTGATACCAAGTAATAAATGTAATGATTTTAACCCAATAAAAATGAAATAAATAAAAACTTAAAAGATCCAAATATTAATCAAAATAAATACGTAGTACATATACAACATTTTCTATTTTTTCTATCTCCTCTTTACCTTTCTCATTCTCTCACTTTAAAGGAATTCCACTGGTTTCCATTTTAACAAGTAGGCACCATATCTCCTCAGCTCCTCTTCTCCCTCCTTATGTAACCGCCAACTCTCATGTTCTTTCATTAATTTCACCTCCTTATTTTCTCCTTCTCCTTATATATATATATATATATATATATATATATATATATATATATATATATATATATATATATATATATATATATATATATATATATATATATTTCTCTTTAATTATTAGTTTTACTATATTTTATAATAAAAATATAAGGGTAACTTATTTAGGGGTTACGTAGTCGGTCAAAGGTCACTTATTCTGGGGCTACTCACTCTGTTAATGTAAAATAATTAATAGTAACGCGTTGTCGGGGTTACTTATTCCGAGCTTAATTATTTAGGGGTTATTTAGTCGGTTAGCGCGTTTTCTGTGTGAGAGTAACCTCTCACCTACTGAGAAACCCTTGAATAAGTAACCCCTGACCAAACGAGTAACTCCTGACCAAATGAGTAACCGTACCCCTGAATAATTAACCCCTAACCAAACGAGTAACTCCTTAATAAGTAACCCCTGACCAAACGAGTAACCTCTGATTAAGTTACCCCTGACCAAATGAGTAACCCCGAACTCATGCACGATGTGGCCAGCCACATATAAAAATTATATTTGTGATATAACAATTTTAGAGTTGTTTTTGACAACAACACTTCACCAAAATCCTCCAAGATCCCATTGCTTTTATCCCACTAATTTTTCAATAATTATTTCACAAATAATATATCTCATGCATTTGCATTACTATGTTCTAGTATTAATGGCTCATGCACCTTATACCTTGACCACACTTGCATGAAAAAAATTCCTATAAAATTAAGGGTTTTTTTTTTTCTCTCTCTCTCTCTAATACTATTGATGAGTTTTTTTTTATTTTTTTTATTTTTTTTATTAAAATCACCACTTAACCTCATTAAAATTTATCAAATGTATTTTGACCCCTTTTAATATTTTTTCTAGATCCACCATTGTCTTGTATTAAACCAAAAAAAGTCAATATAAATGCATAACCATCACTTTTCTAATAAGAACTTTATTTCAATTCTTATTTAATTCTTCCTTCCCAAATAAAGGTTTTTTTTTTAAAAAAAAATTAATTATCAATCTTGCACAACAATAAAGGAAATGCGTCCTTTATTTATGGTGCCATTTTTTTAAAAAATGACACCATACCATGATGAGGTGTCATGTTATGATTGATCCATTTTTTATTTATTTATAAATACCTAAATATACTATACATGTATGTATAATTGTGAATACGTGTATTTTTTTTTTATAGAATATGTAATTATAGTTTTTTAAAATCTATTTTTATCTTAATAAAATCATTTTCAAAAATTAAATTAGAATTACAATTTAGAAAAAAAAAATTCATAATTGTTCTTTGTTGTTCTTCATTCATGATAGTTTTGATTAATGTATAATCTATTCACAACACAGACCAAAATTCTGACCAAATTCAGACCAAAATTCCGTCCAAACCCCATCCAAATTCGGGTACAAATTTCGTTTAGGGTTTGATTGATGATTTTGATTAATGTAAAAATCACTTTATTTAATAGTTTTGAGAATGGAAAAGCCTTAGGAGTGTGTATTATGATGATGTAAAATGCAGAATTTTCAGTTTTTTTAACGTCAATGGATAACGAGGGCTTGCTCTTCAATTTAGAGTTTGAGTTTTTTTTTCGCACTGTTTGATCCAGAAATGTGTTTTACGATTTTTGTAATATGTTTGTTATTAGGTAATTACCTGTATTTAGTTAGGTCATTACCTGTATTTATTTAGGTCATTACCTTAAAGTTTTAGTTATATTTAATTCGGTTATTACTTGTAGTTGGAATATGCTTGTGTGTAAGGCATTCATTAGTACTCGTACTACTTTTGGTCATTAATTAAAAACTTAAGTTTTATGTTTTAATTGGAATCTGCTCGTTCTCAAGACATTCATATGAATTACCTAACAATTGCATTAGGTGATCACAGTTTTAAGCTAATTGTATAAAAAAATTGATTTAAGGAAGTTTTATCTTATCATTTTTGCAAAAAATATTTATGGTATCATTATCTTATTATAGTTTGAAAAAAATATTTTTGAAAATTTTATCTTATCATTTTAGCAAAAAAATATTTATGGGATTATTATCTTATTATATTTTGGAAAAAATATTTTTGAAATCTTGGCCTGGGCATATAAATTAGTGGCTATAATTTTGGGATATTCCTAAATTAGTATATTGTTCTTTATCAATTCCCGCCACGTTCATAAGTAGAGTTTTACTTATTTTTCTTTTTTCAGGTTCAATTGTAGAATCATAAGTAGATTAGAGTAATAATTATTTTGGTCATCAATAAATGATCACATTTTTTTTTTGTTATGATCTATATTTCAATCTACTTCATCAGAGTATTTATGTGACCTAAAGTTAATTTCATTATGTAAGGTGATGTTATTGAGTATGTGAGTTGGGATATATTATGTTAACCTTATTTTCACTTATTTTAGGTATAATAAGTTCAGATTAGTTCAAATCAGTTCACTTCAAATAAACTAAGTTTTGCTAAGGGTTACCTTTGTACAATATTTAAACTAAAATAAGTTTTAATAAGGTCTAATAAGTTTAGATCAGTGAAAACCATATGAATAGAACACACCCTTGCTTTGGTATTTTGATTAGTCTGTCAAAATAATAATGGTTCTCGCCTTAACTTTAGCTTGACCATTGAAGCTCAGTTATGAAAATGGCTTGGCAAACCAAATTTTTAATTCTAGTTACAAAATTAATGTTCATTCATGTCACAAGGTAGTAGCTAATCAATGAGACACTAACTAAGGGTTTGGTCGCATTTACTAGGATTGAGCTGAGCTGAACTGAACTGAATATAGGTGAAATTAATATTTTATGAGAGAAGGAAATTAGGAGCTGAACTAAACTGATTATAGCTGAAATTAATATTTTATGAGAGAAGGAAATTAGGAGCTGAACTGAACTGAATATAGCTGAAATTAATATTTCATGAGAGAAGGAAATTAGGAGCTGAACTAAGTTGAACAGATTGGAGCTGAACTGAACTAAACTGAAATTAAGCTAAGTTAACAGGCCCTATATACAAAAGAGATTAGCTTGAAAACTTAGTTACTATTGGAGTTGGTCTTAGCTTTCCCTGTGTATATCTATCCTAGTTGAAATAGATGTGGGGATAGAGGGTGTACAAATTAATTTCATATAGAGTGTCTAAGAGCAAGATTAGCAATGTCTTGATCTAGACTTTTTTTTTTGTCCCATATCACATTACAATTTTAAGGTTTTTACTATTGTTCAATTTTGAAACGACTATATTCAGGATAAAGAGTGGCTATGCTTCCTAATTAAATTTTTTTAAAATAAATTATCATCTTAAATTGTAAGGTACAATTTCAATTATCTTACCTTGATACCTCAAACTATTATATTTTGTAGCTACAAAGTGATCCAATCCTGATAAATAGAGTATTGTAGGTTGGAAAAACAAATAAAAAAGAAAAATCCCCTGAAATATTATCCTAGTAAACCTTTTGATATATTTCTTTTCTTGCAAAACCTTTTGATATAGACAAAAGGTAATAACAAAAAATAAAAAGGGTTTGTACTCCTAACAACATTGTTATGAATGCTTTTGATGCACAAATCTTATAAGTGACCGTTTATACAAGTTTATAGAAATAAGTCTTGCATAAATATATATTAATACAATATTTTTATAACCATTGTGTGTATGTTTACTTTGGTTCGATGTTTTTTATGGTATTAACTTTGTTTTAGGTTCTGGCCTGTTAATAATTTGGTTATTAATTTGGAATTATTTAGGTTATGACTTGTTGATAATTTGGTTATTGCCTATGATAATTTTCTGTTGGTTCAGATCTATGTCCTCTTGTTTTGCCTTTTTTTTTTTTTTTTTTTTTTGAGAATCAATAACATAATAGTAAAACAGACACCAAGAATGACACGTGTTATTTCTTGGTGATGTCATTTTCCCTCCAAAATCATCCTTCATCTTCTCTTGCCAAAAATGCTTTAGAGAATATTTATATGATATGATTTGTTATTGGTTTTCTTATACCTTCTATGTATACACAATTAACTCAAATTTTATTCTAAATATTATAATTCGTATCTTTCTTGCCAAAATTTTTTAAAATAATATTTGTATAATATAATCGATTTCCTATTTGGTTATTTTTTTTGGGTAATTATACTTTTTTATATAATGAGATGCATTTTATATTGTGCTGGGAAAACTAAACTAATGTGACTATTTTCTTTTCTCCAAAAAATTGCAAGATCACTTTGACTATCAGCTAAACTCCATTTCCTCTATTAATCCCATTTTTCCATATCACCTCCCTATTTTGTTTGTTTTTCTTTTTCACTCCGTACGTACCATTGAATTAAGGACTAGAGTATCATACATTATTATTATTATTGTTGTACTAAGTCATGTATTGATTTTAAAACTATTTCAATAATAATATACAACTTTAATTTATGCAAAATTAATTTTTTTGGTTAAATCCGTGCATCGCACGGGCACTAATCTAGTTATTACTAACACTTCGTACGTAACACTAATTCACTGAAAGGTTCATTCTACCAAAATATTACTCTGATAATATAATATATTATAAACAATATTATAATACTCCGCATATGGTAAAATATTGTAAAAAATTTTATATGGCAATTATCTTGTATAATATGAGTTTAAGAAAATATAAATAATTTACAAAGATTTCAGTTACAATAGACAGTTTTTCTAAATTAATGGAAAGATGTTGGACGCTTTTATAGGCATTTTGAAACCATTTATAGGCATTATTTAAGGAGTATTAATTTGTGGAAAATATACACAATATATTATAAATAATAATTAAACTTTGATAGTGTCAAAAAAAAAAAAACAGGTGAATAACAAGTGATTAACAAAGAATTTTAAATAAAAATTCCCTAATATAAGATATGTATTTGTGGAAAATATATCATATAATAGTGAACGAATGATTACAACAAAAGAAATTTTAATAACCCCTTCCAATAAAAATAAACCTCCACTTAATATTCTTCCCAAACACAATCTCGGAGACGACGACGGTCTAGGAGAAGTGTTGAGCGTATATTGTAAGTATGGACTAAATTTGAGCACCAAAAAAAAAAATATGGACTAAATTTGAGTACCAAAAAAAAAGTATGGACTAAATTTCTTTGTAATTTTGGTCTAATTACAAATATATAAGTATATTATTTTTTTTTTTGACAAAGTATAAGTATCTTATATTAGAGTGAAACCGTATATCATAATTTAATTTTCTGTCAGGTTCATAATATAATAAGGTTAATACCATAATATAAAAAAGACTGTTTTCTTATGTAATGACCAAAGATAGTTTAGGTCATTACCTAACGCACAAACGATTTCGAGAAAACTTGAGTACATTTATCAGATCAAACAGGGGTTGCGATAGTTAAAAAAATGCGACCACTTCTTCTACAGACTTGATACTCTTTGTTCTTTGACAAAATTGCACAATTTGAGTCCACATAAATCATATTTTCGAACCATTTAAAGTGGAATTCGTCATTTGCAAAATAATTAAAAATGCGATTGTTGTTGAGATTTTTTTATGAATGAAAACCTAAAATCAAAAACTGCAAAAACACAATTGTTTTCGAAATTTTATCACGATTTTTGCAATTATTTGCGAAATTATCAACAATTAACATTGAATTTGGGAATGGGGGGCTAATCTATAGTATGATTGTTGAACAATGATGAATGATAAAATGATGAACGATGTGCGATGATGAACGATGATAAGTGATTATGAACGATATGATGAACAATGATAAACGATGATGAACAATTTGACGTAGATGATGAACAATGATAAACGATGATGAAAAATTTTGACGTAGATGATGAACGAATTTAATTTTATGATTTATAATTATAATAATAAATTCGAAAATTAATTTTTATTATAAAAAAAGTTTTTCATAATTTATAATTATGTATTTCTAAGAAAAAATACATGTCTTAAAAAGAATTCAAAAAAGAATACAATTTTAATACATTATGGACATTAAAAATAATTCAAAATGATAATAAAAATACAAAATACGGCCCAATCAGATTTTGCCACATCAGCAAATTGTGGTGTCATTTTTAAAGAATGACATTGTAGAATTTTTACGTTTATCATACATTACATCATTTGCATGCAAATCATCACAACATAATACGAAAAGTACAAAAAAAAGGGGGTCACGTACAAGAGGAACACTAAACCGGGGCTTGCCCGGTTAATCTTCATGATTGACATAATTTGTCAATCATATTCTCCACCTCAGCTTTTGTGACCCCTACTTGATGAATCAACAAGATGAAGCATCATTTTATTTGACACCGTAACTGCAATTGGGTTACTACTTACTAGACATTAACCATTGAAAAGCTTCCTACTCTTTCTTGCTCCATTAAAGCTTCATTAACCTCCATTCCACCATTGAAGCTAGCTTCCCCATCTCCACCACCTTTGAAGCTTTCCCGACACCTACCACCATCGAAGATTCCCCGAAATCCACCCACCTTCCCCAATCTTAAACGAAAACCCTATGAATAAAGGGTGAAATTAATGACATGGTCAACCCCTAAGGGTAGGGGTGACCATGTCCTCCATTCAAGCTCCCTCCATTAAGCTTGATTTTCAAAGATGGGTCCCTAATGATAGAAGTGAGGTCGTCGATGGCGAAGAGAGGGGATGGAATATATATGACAGTGGTTGTGATGATGGTTGTGGTTGTGAAGGTGGTGGAGTGCTTTATTTCACGTTTGATGTCGATCGCCGATTGAGTGACCTCTTCTCTTGGAAGTTACCTCCATGAGAGATTGAGAAGAGTGGGGAGAGAGAAAGTTAGATGGAAATGTTTTGTTAACAGCGTGAATTGTGTAACTGTGAGCTGGAGTAGTGATATGGCAAGAATGCCAACTGTCAATGACAAATTTACCATACCATCCCTAATTAAATGATGGAAATCTCATTTACACCCTTATGATTGACAAATTTTGTTGATCATGAAGATCAACCAGTATTTCCTCCACTGAACCAAATATATATTAGAATGCTCATCAATTAGAAGAAGACAAATGATGATCTCTAAGGCTGTACAGAGTGTGGTTTGGACTGCACCAAACCGCAAACCGAACCGCAATTTTGCGGTTTGGTCTGGTTTGCGGTTTGGTTTTTATTTTTTCCAAACCGTATTATTGCGGTTTGGTTTAGGTTTCCAAAAAAATATAACCAAACCAAATCGCAAACCGCAATTTTACGGTTTGTGGTTTAAACCGCAAACCACAAAACTGCAAACTGCAAATATAAACCGCATTTTTATACGAAGTATAATACAATGATATATCATATGGTAGAAACGTAAGATCTTCAATTATATGTTAGATTCTTAACTTATTAGTTTAATTGTATGTTAGATCATCAATTAATTAGTTCAATTAATAGTATGATTATACCCTTTTTCGATTAGATTTTGTATAATCATAACCGTTTGTTTTACTTTCAAACGCTTTTGAAATTAGTTGTGTACCTGTGGTATTATATTATCAAATTTTGAGTGTTTGATTGTAAAAGTGTAAGTTGAAAGCTATATTCATTGTTGATTGTTGTTTGTTATTGTAGTTGATAAGTAGCTATAAGTCAAATAAATTTGAGGAGGTGTTTTTTTTTTCTTTTTAAAATTGCAGTTAAACCACAAATCACACTGCACCAAACCGCAATTTAAATTATGAGTTGGTGCGGTTTGGGAAAAATCCAAACCACATAATTGCGGTTTGGTGCGGTTTTACCCCCAAACCGCACCAAATCAAACCGTGTACAGCCCTAATGATTTCATGCAATAGGATAAAAGGTTTAGTCTCACTTGGTTCTCACTTGAATTACGGTTTGTTCTCACCTAATTTTTAATTTCAAGTATGGAGTATATATTTTCTCTCTTTTTTTTTTTTTTTTTTTTTTTTTTTTTACAAGAGAGTATATATTTTCTTTAATTATATTGCATTACATGAATAGTTATTTCAAAAAAATAAAATAAAAATAAATACATGAATAGTTAATGTAAGTAATTTTCTAATTAGTCGCATGTATAATTAGTTTAAGGAAATTTTGGAATTTGATACCTCAAAAATAGGGGGTGTTGAATTTTGGTACCCGTTTAAAATTTTATTTTATTTTGGTACCCATCAAAATTTAAAAATATAGCTTTTGGTACTTCCGTTCATGTTCTGTTAAGTTTTCCGTTAGTGGGGCTCAACTATAGTCTTGCCACCTTCCAGCCACCCCTTCCTCCTCCTTAACCACTACACTGTCAGCCCCCCTCCCCGTATTGGCTGCCGGCGACCCCAAAAACCACCCCTTCACCTCCAAACGCACCACCGACTCCTACCACAAATACAACCCACAACAACAACCGCATCAACAACCACCTGTCACTGCCCCTTTATTGCAGCAACACCACAGCTCTAGCTACTCCACCTCACCACAAACTACAACCCACTCCAATACACAAAGCCACCGCAAATACCACTAATCATAACCTACAAAACCACCAAAACCACCCTCCATCTCCCCTTCTCCCCATCTCCACCTGACTGTCGGCGAGCAACAACACACAATTCACAGCAGCCCCGCAACACACAATCAACCTACAAAACCACCGAAACCACCACCACGAACGCTAAAGCTGTCAGCCGAAACCAACACAAAACCATGTGAAATGTAGCCCACTACAACCTTGCAAAACCATCGAAACCAACACACAACCTACAAAACCACCGAAACTTGTATGATTTGAGGAGAGAGAAAATAAATTGAACCCTAAACCCTAAAAAATTGATTTGGGGGAAAGGGGTAAGGGGTGGTTTCGGGGGCAACCAAGAGTGGGAAAGGGAAGGGAGATCGGCGGGGGAAAGGAGGGGGTGAGGTCGCCGGCGCTGGGGGAACGTTTGGGCACCGGCAGTCGGCAAGGGGAGGGGGAAAGGTGGCTGACGGGGAGGGGAGATCGATAGGTGGCAGTGGCTAGGTTTTGTTTTTTTTTTTTTTTTTTTTTAAGTTTTTTCTTTTTTTTTACAAAAATAAATTATCAATTAATTAGATAATGGGCTCCACTACGGAAAACTTAACGGAACATGAACGGAAGTACCAAAAGCTATATTTTTAATGTTTGATGGGTACCAAAATAAAATAAAATTTTAAACGAGTACCAAAATTCAACACTCCCCAATCTTGAGGTACCAAATTCCAAAATTTCCTTAGTTTAAACATTTACACATCCCATTTAAAAAATTATTTTAATGGCAAATGTATTAAATTGCAGAGGAAAAAGAGAGAATTTTTCGATTGTTGCTTCAACGAGACCCAGCGCTGTATAAGCAAACAAATGATGGAGGAAATTCGGCATGCCATTATTGGGCATTTGATGGTAAAATATGGCCATTTAAATGTCTTTTAGAAACCCAAGATATTATCCCAAATGTAAAAAGGGATTTAGCAGACTTGGTCTCTTCAACGAACAAAGAAGGTTACAACACACTACATTACTTGGTTAGATGGGCTCCTATTGAAAAAGATGCTATGAAAATAGCAGAATTGCTCGTACAAACTTACAAACAAGAAGCATCACCTCCAGAATCGGGAATTTCAGAAGATCAATATCCCTGGTTAATGCACAATGATCTTGAAGAAACACCTTTGTCGTCGGCCATAGCCCGTGGGTTTGAACAATTAGCATTGTATATCTTGTCGTTGGATGCAAATACGATTGTTACATGTAAGAGGAATGTTTTGTTCATGGCTATTAGGCTGGGGTGTCATGAAGTTGCCAAAATGATTTTGGAGATCGTAGATAGGCACAGTTGGACTCAACTACTTCGTGATCATCAACATAGAAATCAATACAATATTTTGCACCTTGCCCCGTTATGCAAAAGTAAGTATCTACTCTTTATCTTTATTTTTCCCTCTCTTTTCCACGAGACATCTATCTATAAAACTATAACATACTTCCTCCATGCTTTAACCGTAACATTTGAGATTTTGCAAGGGTAAGGGATAGCTCATGTAGTTAGAACTTTCCTCCCAGTTATATGGGATCGTGGGATCAATTTTCATAATCATCAACTGCCCTTCTTGCTCTCTAAACACCCAAAAAAAATAAAAATATGAGAGTTTTTGTTCATACAAACTCCTTCGACTGATTTTTCGTAATTTAAATGGTGTAAAAAATATAACCGTACGAGGTCTTTTTAGATTCGTCTCGATTACTTCAACAGTAGAGTATAAAGTATAATTAAATTTCGATACCCTCTTTGTGTTTTAATAAGTGTTACATTTACTAAAAGTGACCGTTTATTTTAAATACATGTTACACTTTCTTTTTTGGAAAAGAAAAAAAAAACTTGCTCTCCCCGTGTTTTAAGGAAGACTATTCAATGGCTACAGAGAAATTGTGGCCATTGTAATTATTTTTAATTTTAATCGTTTATTTTTAAAGACCAATCTTGTCCATCCATTCAATTGACTTTAAACATTTATCAAAATATAAATTAAAACACTGTTCTCAGTTATTAAAAAAAAAAAACAAAAAAAACTGCTATTTACAATCGCAAAATCACCATTGTTGTGAAGTTTTAACCTTCAAATTATGAAGAACGTATCTTGAATCAATCTTGATTGTTGTTTCATAATTAATAACCATAGAAGTATCTAAGGTCTACAATTTTCATCAAAATTAATACGAATCATCATCTTCCTCATCTATATATTAAAAAAAAAAAAAATCATAAACAAAAAATGGAAAAATGTCAATAAAGGTATTATGTTTTTTGATTCACTTATATTAGATGCCTAATACCTTACTTGGGAAGATGAACTCTACCCATACAATTGAAACTACAAGTCATACAAAGCTGCATTTAACAGATTGGAGTATCTCGCTCGACTCGCTAGGAAAGATGAAGTATATAATTTTAACTGGTACTGTTAGATATATTTATTTTATGGAATCAAAACTAATGTTTTTATAAATAGTTTTTTATTATTACTAGAATTATGTAGTCAAATTAATGAAAGGCTATGATTTAATATTACATATCAATGGTTCATATTTAAATATTATAATGGCTACAAGATTATTGTAGCCATTGCAAAACTCTCTCGTGTTTTAATAAGAAAAAATTGGTTTTATTAATCTCAACTTTGCTCAATTTTCTTTTAATAAATCAAACTTTGGCTTATATTAAAATACTCCCCAACTTTGGATTATTCTAAAAATCTACTACCTCTGTTTCAGGTTTTTTGCAACTTTGCAATATTTTATATCTCACAAATAATGCTCAAAGTTGCAAAAAACATGAAACGGAGGTAGTAAAATAATTCGAACTTTAGGTGGTGTTTACTTTCTTCAATCCCAATGATCGATTATCGATATAAAAGGTTAATTTTTTTTATTAAATACAATACAACATATCAACAGCTAATTAGTCAAAAATATGAAAAAAAAAACACAAAAAAAAAAAAGAAAACCAGCCCCCACCCTCTACCTCCGACCACCCCAGCCCCACCGGCCACCGGAACCCCAAACCTCACCCACCCCACTCCCCTCCTCCCATCCCGTCGCCTCCTCACCCTTCCTCTTGAACCAAAGAACCAGTGAACCACCGCCCCTTTCCCTCTAATCATATCTCCCCTCCCTACTAGACCACCACCATCCCCTGCCAACGCCGCCACCATCAACTCATGCGCAAGATAATGAGGAGGAGAGAGAATGTGGGAAGAAACCAGAAGTTGTAGAAGAAGGTGGTGGTGTTACTGTAATTATGTAATAATGATGGTGAAGGAGATGGTGACAAAGGGGGCCGGGTTACAGGATGGGGTAAAGGGGAGGGCCGAGGGCGGGCTGGGGGTTTCATTTTTATTTTATTTTTAATTTTTTTTTTATTATTTTTGGACCAATCACAATATAACACATGTTACATAACATGCTACAACAATTCATTGACTTTTTTGGACTGGTTTGGAATTGAAGAAAATAAACACGCCGAAAATTTGGATTATTTTAGAATGATCTAAAGTTAGGATTAATAAAAGAAAATTGAGCAAAAGTTGGGTTTATTAAACCAATTTAGACTTTAATAAATGAAACGTTTTAACTTTTTGCACTATTCATTTAATTCATCATTTGATTAATGTTTGTGATTTATACATAAGAATAAATATAGTCTTGTAGATACTTGTTGGATTCGTCTTATTAAATAGTTTATTAATATTCATTTGTTACAATTTTTACTTATTGATAATTATATATATTACCAGTCAAAGTGTTGAATTGGCATACGTGCACAAAGGAAACGTTTTATTTATTTAAACACGTAAGAAATACATTTCCTAACCCAAACCCACTACTATTTTTTTATTATTTATTATTCCTTTCCTCTCACATTCCAATTCATTACTTTTAATAAACTATTAACTCCATAATTTATTTTTTTACTTTTTTTTTAATACTCCAACTACCTCAAACTATATTGCCTAAGATTATGTGCCGCTCAATATGTAACACTTATTAAAACATAGATGGAGTAAGGGCGTGTTCGGCAAAATGTAGTTGTGAAGGTAGCTGTTAGCTGTGTAGATAACTATTAGCTGTCAACAAGCTATTAACTGTGAAGACAGATAATTTAGGTATGAGTGTTTGATAAAATAGCGGTTGACTAGTTATGACTAGACCTGGCAATCCTGACTCAACCCGATTGACCGAACCCGTAACCCAAAAGTTGACCCGAAACCATTGACCCGAAATGACCTGAACCCGACCCGAAATGGAGTTGACTCGAACATGACCCAATGACCCGAAGTGGCCCGACCCGAATGACCTGACCCGAAACCCGAACTTGACCCACCCGAGATGACCCGAAACCCAAAGTGACCCGACCCGTTTTTAACCCGAATTGATTGACCCGAATAAACCCGACCCGTAATGACCCGATCCGAATTGACCCGAATCCTTAAGTGAATAGGGTGAAATGGTGAATTACTTAGTTTAGGGCTTCTTTCTTTCCTAAGTAATAGGTACTCATGATTTTTTTTATATTTTTTTAACGATTTTACTTTGTTTTTCCAACTATTTTTTTCAGTGAATTTATTTTGGTGACCCGACACAAACTTGACCCAAGTAGACCCGACCCGAATTGACCCGACCCGAAATTGACCCGAAAATTGATCCTAAAAATTGACCAGACCCGACCCGAACTAACCCGACCTGAAATGTAGACCCAGATTTGACCCGAAACTCGAATCGACTCGACCCGAAAATTTACTGACCCGAACATTTGTTGAACCGACCCGAACTCGACCCGAATGACTCGTTTTCCAAGTCTAGTTATTACATATAAAAATCTATAAATTTTTTTTTTTCTAAAACTAAAGAATAAAATTTTCAATAGCTACCTCTAACTTCCAAAGCTAATATTTCTAACGTTTGATAAAAAGTTACACCCACTATTAAAAGCTACCACAACCACTAAATTGCCAAACATGCATATATTTTGCTAAGTAATTGTTTAACCAAGTCAAACTACTAAAAGATACCTAAAAGCTACTCAAAAGCTCATGCCGAACACGCTCTTTGTATTTTACCACTCTTCAACACACCGTATTTTGATTTAACCACCTTTTTTTCATTTATTTTGTTTAACCACCTACAAAAACACAAAAGATTGGATTTTACTACACCTTTTAAAAGTTTTCAATAAGGAAATTGTTAAATTCCATTTTTCTTATAATATAACTTCGTGTCGAAAACTTGCTCTTTCAATGTTTTAGGGGACAGCCCTTTCGATTCCAATATGATGAAAAAATTGAAAAAATAACTGAAAATGCCTCGTGTTGCGTTGTAAAAATACCTTGATTTACGTGACTCACACAAAACGTGGCATTTTCGATACTATTTTGTCAATTTAACCATTAATATGAGTAAAGTTTTGCAATATTTTATTAATGTTTATTATGAACTTTTAGTGGTTTCTAGGTTGTTTTTATATGGGGCTTGCCAATCGGCATCACCAAAAAAAAATTGCTAATAATATACTCCCTCCTCCGTTATTTTTTATATGTTACGTTTTGAGTCTTTTGACTATACACTTTTGTCAATGACTCGTTTGGCCATTAATGTCTTTCATTGCATATTTGTAAAAATTATAACGATTTAACATTAATAAAGTATTCAGAGGCGAATTAAATAAGATCCCACATGACTATAATATGTCTTATATATTAGGATTAAATTAGAAGATTTTCATAGCTTATAAATAGTGTCAAAAATAAAAATATAACCAATAAAAAGGAATGGAGGGAATATAATTTTTGAAATTTAATCTTCAAATTATTACTTACCTTGTACATGCATGCATAAAGATGCCAATTTTGTCAGAAAATTTATTACTACCATTTTCAAGTAAGATCACATCAAATATGACTATAAAATAAATATTATTTTTAACAAAGTATATTACATGCTGAATCATATAGTGAAATACATACATTAAAAAGAACATTGTAAACTTTGCAATGTAAATACTAAGGAATGTTATACTTTTATTTGACCATATAATTTTGTACGTTTTATATATATTCAATATTGCATCATGCAAAGTTTTTAAAATTAAATTAAAAACACAAAATTTTATGTGGCTAGTCACATCGTGTGGTCGGGGTTACATATTTAGGAATTGGTCTGTAAGGGGTTACTCGGTCAGGGGCTACTCGATCGGTTAGGGTTTACTTATTCAAGGATTACTCGATCAGTCAGAGGTTATCCATTAGATGTTTTGACATGTGTCAATCGGTCACACTACGGTATGCCCAACCACATAGAAAACATGCTAACCGACCAAATAATCTCAAAATATGTAACCTTGAAATGAATAAGGTGAGTACTGAGTAACCCCTGAATAAAAAAACTCTGACCACATGATGTGTCCAACCATACAGAAAACAAACTCATTAATTTATATAACACTTTGTTAATAAAATTAAAGGAAATGTGCATATTCAATCATATCATGCTTTGACATGATAATTGAGTACAAATCAACAAAATTTATTACTACCTATAAACCTTTTACTCGTATCCTTTTTTTTTTTTTTTTTTTACGCAAACCTTTTATTGTTATACAAAAGGTTTATATAAAATTTTGTCAATTTTGTATTCAAAATTTTATGTATATTTTTACATAAAAAAATGTTTGATTTATATTTTTCATATAAAATAGGTTGATTTAAATTTTACTACTCTATTCTTCTATATTAGTTGTTAAAATTGGAATAGAATAATACATACAAACTATATATTCGATTCTCCCATCAACCCCATTATTATTATTTTTTCTTTTGAAAGAAGTCCTAAAGGACACTAAATTTCCTTAATAAAAGCCATACGGCATCTATAATTGACAATTAATAATAATGAAAACGAATTTAACAAAATCAAACAAGAAATAATCGGGGAAGGGCTAAGAATCCAAATACATAAATATAACAATTCGGCATATTCTCGATTCGTTGCCTCATACAACTTTTTGAGTGGATCCATTGTCGCTTCGCAATTTTGTAAGAAAGTAAATTCTTGTGCTTATTCCGTAATAACCCGAATCCAAGCCTTAATCAATCGTAGCCCCGCACAACTAGAGACCAAATTAAACACAAATAAAACATTGTCTTTCGAAGGAGATCAAAAAAACTTTATCTTTCGAATGAGATAAACCCTTTCTTTCGAGGGAGACATTTTTGTAACCTAAGATTCAAAAAGCTTAAAAGAAAATAAAGATTGGTGCTTTCCACTGGTGAAATCCAATGAAAGCCTCTTCAAAATTGATAGATGACATACTACTCATGGGGAACGACATACCAATGCTTGAGTTAGTCAAGGAGTGGTTGAAGAGTTGTTTCTTCATGAAAGACTTGGGTGACGCCGAGTACATTTTGGGAATCAAAATCCATCGAGACAGGTCTTGAAGGATGATTGGATTGAGTCAAGAGACTTATATTGATAAGATCCTTGATAGGTTCGAGATGAAAAACTCCAAGAGAGGATTTCTCCCCATGTCTCATGGCATTACGCTCAGTAAATCTCAATGTCCGATTATGCCAGACGAGATGAGACGTATGGCTATTATACCTTATGCTTCGGCAGTAAGGTCGATAATGTATGCCATGATTTGTACAAGGCCGGATGTTTCATATGCCTTGTGCATGTGTAGCAGATTTCAGGCAAATCCAGGTGATGCACACTGGATAGCTACCAAGAACATCCTTAAGTACTTGAGAAGGACTAAAGGAATGTTTTAGTATATGGCGGCGAAGATGAGTTGGTTGTCAAAGGTTATACGGATGTGAGTTTCCAAACAGACAGAGATGATTTTAAATCCCAGTCTGGATACATCTTCTGTCTGAATGGAAGAGCAGTGAGCTGGAAGAGTTCGAAGCAAAGCATTGTCGCAGACTCTACGACAGAATCAGAGTATTTAGCTGTTGTTGAAGCAGCTAAGGAAGCAGTTTGGATTAAGAAATTCCTTATTGAGATGGACATTGTACCAAGTGCTCAAAAAAGGATTGAGTTGTATTGTGACAACAATGGCACCATTGCTCAATCTAAGGAGCCTAGGTCATACTTCAAATCCAAACATGTTGAGAGGAAGTATCATCTCATTCGAGAAATCGTTGGCAGAGGAGATGTCAAGATGTGCAAAGTTCATATGGATGAGAATATCGCTGATCCACTTACTAAACCCTTTCCATTGCCTAAGCATGAGAAACATGCTAATACAACTGGATTGAGGCTAATGATGTAATTTAAGTTGTATTTGTTTTTGAGAAAAACTTATTACATATGTAATACATTCATTGGCAGAATGATGTTTATCAATTGAAACAAAGTTTCAATCTTATTTAATTATGGTTTTTGATATTAAATAAAATGTCCAAAATAATTATGAATTGATGGGCTCATCAGGTTGATGACCTGGTGAGTGAAACCCCACAGGTGAACAAAATCCATATATTATTCAAGTTCCTAGTTCGGAATCATTAAATTGGACATAAATGATTTCAATAAATGGACTAGCATGTAAGATTGATTGGATAGCGCAGTTTCATGGGCTATAGGAGCGTAGTGAAGCTTGGTCAATCATATGGATATGCATGAATGATGCATGATCGAACTGTAGACCTACTTTGAAGCTCAAGTATAGAGCTTCCGGATATATTAGTGGATTCCTTTGACATGAGTGGAACATTGATTCCATTCAATGATTGATGTAACTGTGTACACTCAAACGTCTTCTCGTAACTGGAGATTATAAAGGGTGTTTCCTGGTTACTTCATGATTTGAGTAGGAGCCTTGGTTGCCACAAGATTGGATTGAGTCTACCTATTTAATTAGGAATGTGTCTTGGCCCCTTGAAGAGGGAGAATTCAGAAAATGCATGGTCGTGCTCAAATGGATTACATAGTAATCATTTGTTTTGTAATTCTAACTCAGTTTTCAAGAAAAGATTTGTAGATTAATATGATCACGACATGAGATGCAATCATATTATCAAATCGACACACATTGACTTAAGGAATTTGAATATTGCGCACTTGTCTCAGACAAGTGGGAGATTGAAGGAGTTATGTCTTCGATAAGTGCAATTACTAGATATATCAAGGATTACTATTATGGAGATAATAAGTTCGTTCTTTTGGGTCGCCATTATCTGTTGCTAGACTATGATCAATGATCTTTGGGCTAGTCAAATAGTCCAAAGCCCACTAGAATGGATTCTATGAGGTCACACACAAGGGTATTAGGTTAAGCAAGTTAGAAGCCCATTTATGGGCCTCATGAGCAAGTAACTAATCATGAATTAGATTGGGCTAGCATAGTTAGATTGGAGTTAGGTTTTGGGCTTTGTCATGGACTCTTATTTAGAGATGAGATCTATAAATAAAATCCATGCCTAGGGTTGTATGACAGACAATTAACAGTTGATTGTGAATCAAGGCAACAAAATCCCAAAACCCTCTCACTCTCTCTCTAACCCACGACTCTCTCCTCCCCCTTGAACTCACGGCCGACCACCCCTAGTGGCGCATGTGGTGGTTCATGGTGGTTCGTGGTTGGTTCGTTGCTCGTTCTTCTCCTTAGAAGGTCAATTGAAGAGTTCAATTGCAACTAACTAGCATTAGTGGAGGTCTTAATCCGTGTCTGTGGACCAAGTAGAGGAATCACGTTTGAGGTTCTTTGTCTCCCTTGTTCTTATTCGATCACACGTGGAATCACGCTACAAAGGTATTAATTCTAATTCTTTATGTGTTATGCATGATCTTGGGATTAGGTGCTATATGAATATGATTCATGTTTTCCGCAATCGTACCTATAAACTCCTACAGTAACCCCTTCGACTTAGCAACCCCTGACAGGACCAAGTAACCCCTCAAGTAACCCCTCTAGTAACCCCTCAAGTAACCCCTCCGATTTAGTAACCTCTCCAGTAACCCCTCAAGTAACCTCACTTAAATAACCTCCCAAGTAACCCCCAAAGTAACCCCTAGTAACCCCTTCAAGTAACCCCACTTAAGTAACCTATCTAGTAACCCCCGACCTACCCATCTAGTAACCCCTTAAGTAACCCCCGACCTAGTAACCCTTGACCCACCACCACCCCCAAAACGCCACTAGCCCCACCCCCAATACGCCATGCCACCACCACCACCACCACCACCATACACCAAACCCATAAACAAACATAGATCCAACCGAACCCACAACCAAATCGTAAAAAAAAAAAAATTAAATCGAACAAATACCTTTAAAATTAACAATGTCTTCGAATTTCACTTCAAATATGGCTAAAAAGGCCAAATTCGACTATGAAAACTCTAGATCTAGAGTTTTTATAGCCAAATTTGGCCTTAAAAACCTTTAAGTTGTTTTCCGACGACGGAGTACGAGGAGCTCACGGTATACAACGACGGGTTGGTGGAGGACATGCGTTCTTCCTTTGTAATTGCAGGTGGTTTGTTTTGCAAGTATGCTGCCCTTTTTTGGAGAAAGGATGAGAGAGAAAGAGGAGATAGCTTGGTGAAGGGGGTGATATGGGTGTCTAACTAGAGAAGAAGAAATTAAAAGAGGAGCGAGAAAGAGGAGATAAAGAAGAAAGAGAAAAAGAATTAAAAAAAAATAAAATTATATTGTGGCAGGCCGTACAGTGCAGCCAGGCACATATGAAACTTTGGGATAATAATATCATTCCTAATCTTTTATATTATCTTTATGACAAACATATATTCTTGGTGTTCATAATTATTCTATGTACATTTACCTAAATAATTATTTCAACTTCTTTCAAAAAAAAAAAAAAAAAAAAAAAAAAAAAAAAAAAAAATCAACTCCTTTTTAACTATCTTATAAATGGAGTATTATTAGATTTTGCCAAAAAAAAAGTTATAATAAATTGATTCATATAATAAATGTTAAAGAAATTACTTTAAAAATTCACTTAAAGTTTTTTTTTTTCAAATACCTCTAGCTAACATTTCGTTTCCATTTCAATTTGATATAACTATATATTCAAGTTAATTACAATTTTGTATATGAAATTTTACTACTATACATACATATTATCACAAATTGATTTATAAAGTATAGTATAGCTATAAAATAAATGTTATGTTTAACAAATGATTTTTTAGATATAAAGGTGATATATTATTTGTAATTTTGTGTATGTTTGCACTTTTTCTAATAGTTTTAGTAGAGATTTTAGTTTGTTGTTCGATTGGTTTTTGATGTTTATTAAAAATGCATTTATAAATAAGTATTCACTAATATGACCATTAGATTTGATCAAGCGCTGCCTGAAAAATTCTCGAGTTCGGGCAGACTAAAAAATCCACTTTTTAGATAATTTATTGCTTTGCCTATTGATATATATTATGACATCATAATTTTCTATATTTGATTTCAATGTTTTATCAAATTTTATTTGTTAAAAAGTTAGACTTACCATGCATGGCACGGACCTTAAGCTAGTAACTATATACTAAAAGACACACCACCAATGACACATGTCATTTCCTGGTGTGTCCTTAGTATTGTTTTTTTTTTTTTGAAAAAATATTCTATTTAAGAAACAAATTAAATCTTTCTACATATAAATAATAATTACATACAAAGCTTTTTTAGAAGATTTGATACAACTTTTTTTTTAGGAAAAAAATTTGAAGCAACTTTCCAAAAAAAAAAACATATTGACAACTATAACTTAAGCAAAAAAAAAATAAAATAATATTCTTAACATATTTGTGAAATTATTTTTTTTAAGGAAATACATATTATGTACTACATACATTATTAGAACAAGATTATATATTATTTTCTTAATTTTTTTTTAAAAAAATTATGTTATAGAAGCTAAAAGCTTAAATAATGAAATGCGAATATCAAATCAACAAATGATTCTTTTGTCATTTCCTTGAATAATTTATGATTAAAATTTCAATCAATTAGGATACTTCATTAAGATTTGTCAAGAACGACAGATGTTGATTATTCTTAGTGTGATTTTTTCATGTCATTTTTGTTGTGCTTTAGCATTCAATTGATATGAATATAACATATAAAAGTAAATTTTTTTTAATATAGTGTTAATTTTAAAAACATTTATTGAAAATTACTGTGTATGGCACGGGACCTAACCTAGTTTATATAATAATTCTAGAGTCGTTTTGACAACATTTCACCAATATCCTCCAAAATCCCAATACTTTATCCCACTAACTTTTCAATAACTATTTTTTTATGAAACTCCATTATTTATTTAATACACTAGATTAGGGCTCGTGCGATCTACGATATTATTAATCTTCCATAATTAATTTGTAATATAATATAAAAATGAATGAGGCAACTCATGTGGAATAAACAAATGCAATGTATATAAGAAAGATGAATAATAAGGCAAAAATTATTAAAACTACAATCATTGAGAAAAAAAAAATATTATTTTTGATTAGTTGTATTGAAAATATTTTTAAATAGTATACAGTATATTACATTAATGATGCTTGTTATTCTCAATAAAACTATACAATGATCGTTAAAAAAAAAGTAGATGTCGTATGGTCTTTTTATTAATGTATTAATTTAGTTCAAAAAGAAAAATACTAATGCACTTCCAAAAAATAAGCTAGGTAGAAAATTTTAAGGGAAAAAAAACACTTAAAGTTGACATCATATATTGTATTGGCGGAATTTATTTTTTAATAAAAACTTGGCATATGTTCAAATGATCTATGTAAGAATGACCTAGTTTACTTATATTTAATACGGAGTAGATTTTTTGAAGGAAAAAAAAAAGTTATAAGTTGGTGAAATTATTACAAAAATATTTAACAAAAAACTTACTCAATTATCATTATTTCATAAGATTTCAAATCAACTCCATGCATGAATAGAAATGTGTTTTTTTTTTTCCATTGAACCCATTGTTTTACAATTATATAATGGTAATTTAAATGTTAATATAAGATTGTATTTTTGGCTCCGTTATTTTATACTCTTAACCACATATCAACCTTCTAAATTACTCCATATAGTTTATTCTCCCTTAATCAAAAGGTCCCAAAATCTTGTGTAACTATTTTAAGTAAATAGAACACGAAATAAAAAGGAATACAATTATTATAAAGATAATATATAAGATTAGAAATAATATATTATTATAGTTGTAAATATTACAAAAATAAAAGATTTTTTCTAAAAATGGAGGGCGGAGTTTTGGAGGGAAAAAATAGCACCAGGAAGTAACATGTGTTATTCCTAGTGTCTGTTTTTGTTAAATTTTGGGGAACATTGTTTTTTCTATTGCATTTTTCCTTGTATTTTCCCATTCATAATATTCGGCCACATTATATATATATATATAGATATATATATAACAAACCTTAATATTCCTTGTTATGTTAACTTTCTATAATATATCACATATATCTCATATGATGTTATATTATTCTCATAATATCATATCACAATATACATTTCTATCTCAATATCCTCCTTCAAGTTGGAGATCTTGAACGTCTAACATGGACAATAAAATAAAATCTGCATCATATAATTTGAATCATCAATGATCCCGAACCGTCAAATAATTAAACCTGATCTCAAAAAAAAAAAAAATTGTGAACCCTCACAATCAACTTGTATTGGACGCAAATAATGAATAATGCGTGCAATTGATTATTCTTCTTACACGAACTCTCGTGTATTTTTTTCTCTCCCTTGATGAAAACGTCATTCTTTTCAAACTCATCAATCAGCAATCAAATAGGAACGTCATTCTGTTCGAACCTGCAACTATATCAATACAACATAACGAGAAAGCCTTTCTTTTCGAACCCATTAATTTTTTTTTTCTCCTCCCACACGATCTCCCATGTTTAAGGTTTTTCTCATTATCTCACACGAACTCTAGTGTTTTTCATCCTCTCCGCTCACACGAACTCGTGTTTTCCATCCCAGGATCTCCCTAGACTCTGATATCATGTTAAATTTTGGGGAACATTGTATTTCTATTGTATTTTCGTTCCCTTTTATTTTCCCATTCATAATCTTCGGTTAGATTACAATATACATAGAAAATAGGAATAACAAACCCTAATATTCCTTATCTTAACTTTCTATAATATATCACATATATCTTTTCGCAATAATATCTCATATGATACTAATATTCTCATAATATCATATTACAATATACATTCCTATCTCAGTAGTTTTAGTATTATGTTATTGATGATTGTACATATTTATTATTATTTTCTTTGCAATTAATATATCTCGTGCATTAGCCTTGGTATGTTCTAGTATTAAAAACAAAGTCACTATAAATGCATAATTGTGACTTAATAAATCCCCCAAAATAAAGGTTTTTTTTTAAAAAAAAATTGGGGTAATTCTATGTAGGCCTGTGGGCTGTATATAAGCATTAAATACACTCTTGAAAATTGTATAAAATTAGAAATTCATGACAAACATGCGTAAATCAGCGTAATAGTGTTAATATTTATATGATTTTCTAAATTTATACGATTTTTTGGTGTGTATTTAATGCTTATATATACCTCTAAGGGCTGTGTATTGCATTTTCCTTAAAAAATTAATTATTAATCTTGCACAAAGAAATGCATCATTTATGGTACTTTACATCATTTACATGCTTATCATCAAAATATAATACCAAGTATCTAAAAAAATTAATCTACAAGAGGAACGTTAAACCAAATGTCGTGACACACATCAATTAGAAGAAGAGAAACAATGATCTCTAGGATAAAATATTTATTGTCTCCTAAATTATGTGTGTTTATTTTTTTCACTAGCGTTTATATTTTTCTTTAATTATATTGCATTGCATAATTAAATAAATAGTTATGTGTTTGTGTAAAAAATAATAAAGAGTTAGGCCTTGTTTGGTTGGGTGTAAAATGTTTTCAACGGAAAATGATTTTCCATGAAAAACCTTTTCCATTAGAAAATGTAATTTCCTACACATTTTCCCTTGTTTGGTTACATGTAAACTAATTTTTCTTTTTAAGCATTTTCCGTCATTTGGTTCAAAAGAAAATCAACATTTTTTTTTAATTTTTTTATTCTTTGTCTTTCCTAATCAGTTCTTTCTCATACCGTACTACTACTATTAATTATAATCCCTGAAATTTTTCTAAGCTAACTTTGAATTTGTTTTTGTAAATATTAAATGCAATTTAGGAATAAAAGAGTAAAAACTAGCATAATTAAATCATACAAGTAAGATAAAATGTTGTAGACTAGTACAAAGTAGCAGTAACAACTCAAATACAAGACATTACAGAATACTTTACTTTCTACGTACTCATAGTAGTAGACATTTGTAGTAAGGAATTGTAGACAAACAATAAAAACATACTCATTCTAATTTTTAACGATTAAGAGAATTTATAAACTTTTGGATCCAAACTCTTCGAAGAGGTTTGCTCTTTGTCAAAAAAGCTTTGGCAAGTATCTCCCGCTCAACCAAGTGTCAAATGCAGCATCACGAACTGCTTCTTCAAAATCATCCATCTTCATTATCTCTTCATAAAGTTTCTCTACATCAAGTTGGTTGTTTGAGAATTTCTTCAGAGCACTAACCACTTCTCCTAGTTGATTAGATATTTGTTGCAAGTCACAAGTGTCAACTTCACCTCGAGTCCTCTTACGATGTTGTCTTGGCTCTGAAGAAGTGGCACTATCTGATTTCGATGGCCCATTTTCTGTCATACTTGTAGGCTGTCCTTGTCCACTCTCATTGCTAAGTTCAATATCAGCAAAAATCTTAGAAAAGTCTCCACGAGCCATGTCTTTACCAGCCACAATTGTTATTTCTTCATACATGTCAATTTTTCGGTTGAGATATTTCTCATGAGAAGGATTTTCCTGTATAAAAACTTTTGACTGTGATGCAACACCTTATTTATAATTTTGTGAGATAATAAAAGCACCCAAAGGTTTTTTTAACAGACTAGTAGTAGCTGGTAAAGCAATACAGTAATATGTTACAAAGTGATTATACAAATTAAACCGTAGATTAATCAAGTCAAGAAGAAAGATTACCAATTTAAAGCATGAGATCGAGTGAGCAAGTACCTGAGTTTGCAACAATGCAGCGTAAGGAGAAGGGGAAAGATGGAAGAAGAGGGGAAAACAAGGCTTTCCTTCTAATTTGAGGGAAAACGTTTTCTAGTATGGAGAAAAATAGTTTTTCAGCCCAAATTTTCCTTTTCATATATGGCCCAAACCAAACAAGGTAAAATGAGGAAAACACTTTTCCTGAAAAAAAATTTCAGCCCAACCAAACAGGGCCTTAATGTAAATAATTTTTGAAACAATCGCATATATGTATACCTAGTTTAAACACTTACATATCCCATTTTAAAAATTATTTCAATGGCAAATGTATTTAAATTGCAGAGGAAAAAGAGAAAAATTTTCGATTGTTGCTTCAACGAGAGTCAGAGCAGTATAAACAAACTAATATTCAAGGATATTTAGCATGCCATTTTTGGGCAATACAAGGTAAAGTGTGGCCATTTACATGTCTTCTAGAAAGCCAAGATATTGTCCCAAATGTAAAAAGGGATAATTAGCAGACTTGGTCTCTTCAACGAACAACCGTCCAATTACGCACCTGCACAGTCAACACAGATAAGCTAACCCGGGGGTTATCCGGGGATAACCTCTCCGATGCTAAAGTCAGCAATCCCACAAGAAGAAAGAGTGAAGAGAGAGAAAGTGTTTTAGATGTGTAGAGAGAGAGAGAGAGAGAAAGATTGTACCTTTGGGTGAACATTTGCTTGGGTATATATAGAGAAATAACCAAGCTGGTGCCACCTATAACAATAGGTGGCAAACCGACCTCGTAAGCAGCAGGTGCCTACGTGGTCTCAAGCAGCTCTCCACGTGGCCGTTTGGAAAGGCCGTTATGGATATTCGAGGTTTCTTATTAATCAGTTGTTTCAGCGTTATTATAGGGCATTACCGGCTAATTAGGTATCACTATCGGCATTATCCCGTACAACTAGCCCCCCAAGTGAGGTCGTCGGTGAAACCGGCGTGCTCACTTGTAATTATGAGAAGGATCAAAATAAAATAAGGTACCGATAGTACTTTGAAATTAGAAATGTAAGGTTCGCCCCTTAAGTGAGTAAAGTACCGATAGTACTTTGGTCACTCAGAAACTGATTCAGATTTTGTAAAAAATCTCCGATTCGCCCCTTAAGTGAGCAAAGTACCGATAGTACTTTGGTCACTCAAAAACTGACTGAGATTTTGTAAAAAATCTCCGATTCGCCCCTTAAGTGAGCAAAGTACCGATAGTACTTTGGTCACTCAAAAACTGATTGAGATTTTGTAAAAAATCTCCGATTCGCCCCTTAAGTGAGTAAAGTACCGATAGTACTTTGGTCACTCAAAAACTAATTGGGACTTTGTAAAAAATCTCCGATTCGCCCCTTAAGTGAGTAAAGTACCGATAGTACTTTGGTCACTCAAAAACTAATTGGGACTTTGTAAAAAATCTCCGATTCGCCCCTTAAGTGAGCAAAGTACCGATAGTACTTTGGTCACTCAAAAACTGATTGAGATTTTGTAAAAAATCTCCGATTCGCCCCTTAAGTGAGCAAAGTACCGATAGTACTTTGGTCATTATTCTGATGAAAAATTTAAAAACTTCAAAATCTCGTGGGCGGGAAAACTCTAAAATAAGTGGGGCACGTGTCATGCATCCTGCGTCTTAGGTTGCGAAAAGGCGTTTTTCCCCAGCCGTTGGATTGCATGCACAAACTGTCACTTCAACTACCACTGTTCATGGGGGTATTTA
This sequence comes from Chenopodium album, assembly GCF_948465745.1. NCBI lineage: Eukaryota > Viridiplantae > Streptophyta > Magnoliopsida > Caryophyllales > Amaranthaceae > Chenopodium > Chenopodium album. Next base: position 15,971,368 of record NC_137846.1, read on the forward strand.
AGCCTCGAAAATGAGAAATTTTCCTCATTTGCTCTTTGTTTCCAAAAAATTTCTCCGAAGTATTTTTTGCGAACACACTTAGGGTTTCGTTGATCAATTTGCATCATCAAGAGGAGAATAATTTCAATTGCTTGCTTGAAGATCCAAGTCTCTCAACTTTCTCACTTCAGTGTTTCTGTCAGTTCTGTCCTACGAAGTTCATTTGATTCTACGAGGTAAAAAGCCCTAACCTTTCGTTTATTTTGGTAACTTAGAGCGTCAATTTCCTGTTTCGCCTTAGTGTTGTGTCTGTGGTTGTATTTGTTAAGTTTATGCGTAAATTTGTTCAAAACTCGACTTCGGGTAAGGCCGACGAGGCTGACCCGTTTGCACCCTTGTCCCCAGCTCCAGTGAAAGAAGTTGAAAACTCTTATCAGCCTACCTGGTCTAATATTTTAGAAGACGTTGAGATCATCTCAGTCTCCCCGATAAGCATTTGCCCTCAATTGGACTCTACTTTCGAGATTATTCAATACGGGTCAAACTTAGGCAAGTTAGGTCGTAAAACAACGGCAATGCCGAGAACCAAAAGAATTAGTTATCAACCTGAGGAAGGTGAAACCTCTGAACACCGTGAAGGCAAAGAACCTGTGGTTGAGGAAAGCTCTGATGTCGGTGAGGAGCATATACAGTCTGTAGAGAGGTCTTTGGAGGATATGGGTGAGGAGAGTGTAGGCAACAGTGGAAATGAAGGTGTGGGTGAGAGTGGAGATGAGGGATCCGGTGAAGCCGGTAGTGGAGATGGCAGCCAGGATACCGAGATAAGTGAGCAGAGAGTGAGAGTGAGGGAGGGTGAGGCCGCTGAAAGAAGCGATGCCGTCATGAAAGAAGAGAATTTAGATGAAGGGTATGACTCTGAGAATGACGATCCAAAATACCGAGAACCTCTTGAACTAAAGGCCGAGTATAAGGTTGTGTCAACGAAAGTTGACTCAGAATGGCTTGCGGAGGCTACCGAGAAAGAGTATTGTCGTATTGGTGCTCACTTCTTCAACCTCCCTGACGGCTATGATTTGAAGTTACCCAAAGAGGGTCAAACTGCTCTTGACTGTCCTGACGGTCACATAGTTGTATATGCAAAACATCTCGAGTATGGCTTACGGTTCCCACTGCATCCTTTTATCGAGAAAATTTTTAGGGCTTGGAATGTATGTGTGGCGCAGCTAACGCCCATTGCTATCCGTAATCTTATCTCACTGGTGTGGGTAATGATATTCATGGACTTCCCTCTTACTTTAAACTTATTTCGCACTCTTAACTGGCTAAAGAGAGATAGTCAGTCACCAGGGTTTTGGTCATTGTTCACGGCCCGGGGTAAATGCACGGTCTGGCCGAAACTGACCAGTTGTAAAGGGTGGATGGAGAATTTCTATTTTCTAAGTGTCCCTGAAGAATACAGAGTTCGCAGGCGTTTCTATCCTGCTCATAGCATGTTTGATACTATTAGGCGTAGGAGGTTAGGTGAGATAGAGAAGTATGCTTGTAAGTTTTTTGATTGTACATATGTAAGGGCCGGTAGTAAGAATAAAGCTGTACCGGGGGTGTGGCTACCCAACTGTAATTATATCTTGGGTAACGCCCCTTTGTCTCATGTCGGTCTCTGCTGGACTGACGAATTTGGTATGGCTCTTCTCATGTTAACAGCTTTGTTTTATTTCCTCATTTTCATCGTGATTATTACTATTTTTTATGTACATTGTTACCGTCTTCTTCTCTTTTTTTTTATTGTCGTTATTTTATACGTACGCACTTTTATTGAAATATCTCGATGCCTAGAACCAGTTATTTCAAAATAACTGACTGCTATGTCGGTATTTCGATATTTAGTGTATCTAAGTTTCACAATCCTGTTACTCGTATTCATTCCTTGTGTGCTTACTGTGGTGCAGGTATTAACAAGTTAGACTTCGCCAACTTGGGTTTACATCCTGACGGCAGGGTGAAATTTCAGTGCCCTCCTAACCCAAAACACAGTTACGATACGCTTCCGGTGTACTGCACGCATGCTCTTAGAGGGAAAAAAAAGAAGACGACAAGATATGACTTCTAACGAGCAACGTAAAACCAGAATTCCTCGGACTCTTCCGGTCAGACGCGGCGGAGCAAACGTCCAAAAAAGATCTAGCGACCTCTCAAGTCATGACCAGAACAAAAAGAAAAAACAAGATGAGGCCGTTAAGAATCAGCAAAAGACGACAGAATCCTTCAAGGATCTGAACATTGTGAATTTGGAGGACGACGTTCCTACCGGTGTCAGAAGATTGAATATCACTCTGCGCAAGCCTACCGAGGCAAGTGTTGGTGCGGCAGAGAAGGTTGTAACGACTGACAAATCGGTAGCGGCCGAGGATTCTTCTCTGAGGGGCCGACAGACTAGGGTGTCGGGCAAGTCCGCTAACAGCAAGAATGCCTTCATTCTTGTGACGGAAGGGGACTATATCGAGGTTCCTCATGTGAAGGTCCCTACCGAGGTTGCTGAGGAGTTCATAGTTCCTAGCGGCAATGCTGGTGAGCCGTGGCATCCCCGTATTAATGTAAACAGGGGGGAGTCTGTTATCTGTGATGACCCCAATACTGGCGGGAGCATGGGTTGGAGAGTGCTGAAGGACCTGGCCACACCTGCAGATAGGCCTGTTGACAAGCTTATCGCTCCTTGCGACCAAATGATGAATGACATGCTCCGGGTACGATAGCCTTTATATATATGCATATTTTTTATCTTGTTTTTTATTTTTATTATGTATATATATATTATATATATGTATGTATCTATATTACTTTTATATATATTTTTTATTGTTTTCTTCTCCTCTTTTTTTTTTATATACGATAATTACACACAGTTGTGTAACAACTCTCTTCTCCCTCCCTCTTTTTTATAGACTGTCAACTCGGCGGTGGAGGTGGTACACATGTACCGGTACTACCAACGCTGTCATGACCAGGCCAAGGCGAAATTTAAAAGATGCGAGGATGGCCGACAAGCAGCTATCAAAGAGAAGGATACCCTGACAGCTAAAGTCAAATCGTTGGAGAACAACATGATTGTCTTAAACACCAAGCTAGCCAATCAGGAATCCATGCAAAAAAGGATTACAGACCTCGAGCTGCAGCTGAAGACAGAGAAGGAGGCCAGAACGAAATTGGAGGAGAGCTTGAGAAAAGCTGAGGAGGACAAGCCTGGTATTAGGCGTCGAGCAGTCAACCGGTTCATGCAGTCTGATCATTACCGGAATTTGCTGGTGGACCGATACACTGGCGGATGGGTAGCTGCGCACCGTTGTGTCTGCAAGGCCGATAGCTGGGATGCAGAAAAATGGCAGGCGGCTGAGAACGCCTATAGTGAAGATATGCACTTGTCCCCTACCAGCTATGAAGCAGACTACTTTGAAAACCCTCCTCCAATTGAAGTGATGAAGAACCTTGACCCACGCGATTTACCGGAAGAGGAGTTTGCAGATGCTATTATCGCCAGTCCTGTCGGTGAGGACAAGGCTGCCGGCACTTCTGAAGCTGTCCCCCAAAAGGCTCCTGAGACAAAGAAGGATTAACGGGGCGGGCAGCTATCACCAGAATCGTGTGGGTCTTCTCTCTCTGTAATATCCAAGGCTCATTGTTGAGCAATTTACGTTTGTTTTTGTTCAGACAATTTTAAATTTTAGAAAATTTGTATTTTGGCCGATCTGACCCTTGTCTCTTTTTTTTTTTTTTTTTTTTTTGGGTGATGGCTGTCGAACTCTCATGCGTAAGCTATAACAACTTTTATTTTCTGTTGACTTAATCATTTATCTGCAATATTTGAATGTAGAAATTCGCATATTTTATTTGCGCAGAAGTAAACGGTTCTTCCGTTGCACTTGCCTTCTGAATGAATTTGCCGTTAATTTTGTTTCAAAGAAACTTACACGTTTTCTTTACTGTATTCATTCTAATGCCGTTAAGCACGTCTGTGATTTCTATAACTGTATTACATCTATATTGTAATTGTATTATAGGGGCATACTCGTTTATTTATTTATACACAAAACTTTATAACGCTTTGCTACACAAAACAAATTATCGGCGTTTTCGTTTTGTCGAGATTTTTTCTTTTTTACTTCAACACATTGGCACACATTGGCACCTTAGGCATATGCCCCCGAATTCCGTAATTAATTTCCTTAGAAATTGATTTCGGTATTCCTTATCAGTACTTTATTGTCTGTATTTCATATATATGCAGCCTTTAGCAGGCCAAGTATTGACAGTGGATCAGACCGTCAATTTCAACTCGCCTTGAGGCGCAATAGTTATCCAACCCTCCGCCTCACTTGAATGAAAGAGACAGCTAGCTAGGCTGTTTATCAAATCATATCGAAAGTAGGGGATGGCTCCATATGCTACAGTACATACTTTTTTATTAACGGCCTTGGCCAAACTTGTCCAAACAAAATACAGGCATGGAGCTTGCCTAACATAAAAACTAACAGAAAAAAGCTAAACCATGACTACATGTCATACCTATAACAAACACAAGAAACTAAAACACATTCTAATTGTAGTATTTCTTGAGGACACTTGTATTCCAGACATTTTTTAACGGTACGCCTTCTAAAGTCATCAACCGATATGATCCTTGGCGAACTGTTTCATACACTTGATAGGGCCCTTCCCAGTTTGCGGTGAGCTTGCCATCGGCATTCCCTCTACCCGTTGCGGCCGTTCGACGAAGGACCAAGTCTCCATCTTCTAGAGGCCGATAATTTACTCTCTTGTTATATGCTTGACTCATACGATTTTTATATGTTGCCGACCTGATGGCAGCCGTAAGCCGCGTTTCAGGTAAGAAGTCTAGCTGCTGTCTTAGGAGCAAGTCATTCTGATCCTCACAGAAATGTTGAACACGAAAAGTGGGGAGTCCTACTTCAGCCGGAATAACGGCTTCTGAGCCGAAAGCAAGGTTGAATGGCGACTCCCCAGTAGTTTCCCTTGTTGTCGTTCTATTTTCCCATAGTATTTCCGGGACCAGATCCGCCCACAAGCCCTTCGCATCTTCTACCTTCTTTTTCAGTGCCGTTAGTATCTGCTTATTTGCAGCTTCCGCTTGTCCATTTGACTGAGGATGGCAGACAGCCGCGTATGCAAATTTTACTTTGTATATGCTGAGGAAGTTCTTAACTGGGCTGCAATCAAATTGGGAACCGTGATCAAACACCATTGCAACCGATAGCCCAAATCGGGTGAATACACTCTTCCAGATGAACTTTCTGACTTCACTTGCTGTTATTTTTGCTACCGGTTCTGCCTCTATCCACTTGGTGAAGTAGTCAATCCCTACTATCAGGAATTTTCTGCTTCCTGTTGCTGACGTAAAAGGCCCAATAATGTCCATTCCCCATTGTGCAAACGGTATCGGATTTAGTATAGGCGTCAGATCGTTTGGCGGCTGGTTGATTGCCGGGCCAAATTTTTGACATTTGTCGCACTTTTTTGCGTACGCTAAGGTATCGGCATTCATTGTTGGCCAGTAGTATCCTCTTTTCATTGCTTCCAAGGACATTGACCGGCCTCCAGCATGATTCCCGCAATCCCCTTCATGGATCTCTTCTATCAGCCTAGCTGACTCATAGGCCGATATGCACCTTCGCAATGGTAACGAGAACCCCCTTTTATACAGCATTCCTTTGAACATGACAAACCAGACACTATCCTTCCTTATTTTCTAGGCTTCTATTTTGTCCGCCGGTAAGACATTATGCACCTTGTAGGCCAGTACGCCATCATACCATTCTGTGCCGTTAACCACGCAATTCACTTTCTTTGGAGTGTTGTCGGGGTCAATGCTTTTGCTTTCCAGAAGCTCCACCATCACAGTACGTTCTAGGTCATTGAAGCTTGAACTTGCCAGTTTTGCCAAGGCGTCTGCCTGTGTGTTTTTCGCTCTCGGCACCAATCGTATTTCAAATGATTCCAAGTTAGCCGTTATCGCTTTCAACTTTGCCAGGTAGGCCATCATTGTTTGTTCCTTGGCCTCATAGGTGCCATCAAACTGACTTGCCACCAATTGTGAGTCAGTCGTGAGTTCTATCCGCTTTGTCTCAGCCGCAACACATAACTGTATTCCCGCAAGTGCCGCCTCATACTCAGCTTCGTTATTGGAGGCTTTAAACTTGAACTTGATAGAATACTCGAATATGTCCCCTTGCGGTGATATCATGACAATACCGGCTCCGGAGCCTGTTGATGCTGAGGAGCCGTCAACGGAAACCTTCCACACTCCATTGTCTTCTTCTTCTTCAGTATAGGATGTTTCCACAATGAAATCAGACAACGCCTGAGCCTTTATTAACACTCGTGGCTTGTAAATTATAACATATTCCGACAACTCTACCGCCCATTTGAGCAATCTTCCTGACGTCTCCATTTTCTTTAGAGACTTCTCTAACGGCTGATTTGTCAATACTTCAATAGTATGTGCATCGAAATATGGCCTAAGTTTTCTTGCTGCTATTACCACTGCATATGCAATCTTCTCTATCAGAGGGTATCTTCTCTCGGCCGCGTTCAGGACATGGCTCACAAAATAAATTGGCATTTGTGCCTTCTTTCGTTATACTGTCAACACTGCTTCCACCGTCTTTGGAGATGCCGAGATGTATAATTGCAGGGTCTCTCCCTGTTCCGGCCGTGCTATGGTCGGAAGAGACCTTAGATGGTTTTTTACGACCTCTAACGCTTTTGCTTGCTCTTCCTCCCAAACGAATGTTTTATTTTGCTGGAGGACTACAAAGAATGGTAAGGCCTTATCAGCCGATTTGCTAATAAACCTTGTCAGCGCTGCCATGGGCCCAGTAAGCTTCTGTAGGTCCTTTATTGACTTGGGTTGTGGTAGCACTAGTAGAAAATACTAAATGGCAAGCGGTTCAAACCCCCTAATGGGAAGCGGTTCTCAACCGCATGTTCTTGGGGGGCTTGCCATTGGCATTTTAAATGGCAAGCGGTTCAGAACCGCTTGCCATTTGAAGGTAATGGCAAGCGGTTTGGGCTCCGAACCGCTGCCCATTGCACCTATAATAATAAAAAATAAAAATAAAAAATTTTTTTGTTTTTTTTCAATTAAATTGATACACAAGAACTTAACATATGTATAAACATAACTATTTTCATTAATCAAATGCTTCAATATTACATTTTCTGATCCTTCAAAAAAAAAATTACATTTTCTGATTTTCATCAAAAAAATAAATACAATAAATAAATTAATAAATAACTTAATTTTCTGATTTTGTGCTCTTGTTCCAGTTCCACCACCAGCATGCAAACCACCAGCCGCGCGCGCCACCTATCACCGCCACCACCTTAACCCGTATCACCACCACCAGCACCCTATCCCGATTCACCCGAATCTGCCAAACAAGCACACACTTAAGAAAAAAAAATTGCGCTAATACAAACAACAAAAACTCGAAAATTAGCTAGCTAAAAATTCAGATCTAAACTTAAATTAAAAATAAACAACAATAATTTCACATCTTAAATTAAAAACAACAAAAGTTTTGCAAAATTAGGATGAATTAGATCTAAACTTCAAAAACTCGAAAATTAGCTACAAAATTCAACGAAATACCGGAAATTAAAGCGAGAATGACCTGAGAAGCAGCGAAATACCCTAACGCCGAGCCGGAAGATCTGAACCCTACCACCTTCTTCTTGTCGCTGGTCGCTCGTTGTGGTGAATCGTCGCTGTTGTGGTGAGGGGCGAGAAGAAAGAGAAGGAGATGGAGGGGAAGGAGAGAGAGAAGTGAGGCGTGATGGAGGAAGAGAGGAGAGAGAGCGTAAGAAGTTGAGAGGAGAGAGAGGAGAACCGTGAAAATGAGAGGAGAGAGAGCGTGAGAAATGAGAGGAGGGGAGAGAGAGAGGAGAGAGGCGCCGCGTGATGAATATGTGGGATGGGTTTAATTTGTTAGGGTTTTTTTTTACCAATGGCAAGCGGTTCAATGCTCAAACCGCTTGCCAAATGCTCAAACCGCTTGCCATTTACATTTTGGCAAGCGGTTCATCCAAAACCGCTTGCCATTTGCATTTTGGCAAGCGGTTCAGCCAAAATCGCTTGCCATTTATATTTTGGCAAGCGGAATTCAAAAACCGCTTGCCATTTGTGGCTGCCCATTTAGTTTATTCTACTAGTGTAGGCTAAGTATAGCTTCTATTTTGTCGGGATTTGCATCTATCCCCCTTTCACTAACCATAAACCCTAAGAATTTCCCTGAGCGAACTCCAAAGACACACTTTTCCGGATTGAGCTTCATTCGGTACTGACGCAAAGTTGCAAATGTTTCCCTTAAATCTGCGACATGGTCAGTGGCTAACCGGCTTTTTACGATGGAGTCGTCAACATAAACTTCTACGTTTCTTCCTTTCTGGTTTGCAAAGACTTTGTCTACCAGTTTCTGATATGTTGCTCCGGCGTTTCGTAACCCAAACGGCATCGCCTTGTAGCAAAATAATCCGGCATCCGTAATAAATGCCGCTTTCGTTCTATCTGGCACATACAAGTTGACCTGATGGTATCCCGAGAACGCGTCCATAAAGCTGAGCAGAGCATGGCCGGAAGTGGAATCTACCAGCCTATCTATTCGGGGCAGTGGATAGCAATCCTTTGGGCAGGCTTTATTCAGGTCGGTAAAATCCACGCACATCCTCCATTTTCCTGACGGTTTCCTTACCATGACCACGTTTGCTAACCATTCAGGGTACGTGCAAGGCTCGATAAATCCCGCCGCTGGCAACTTGTTTACTTCTGCCTGTATTGCTTCTATCTTTTCTGTCGAGAAGTTTCGTTTTTTCTGCCTAACTGGCCTGGCATTTCTATCCACATTCAGCTTGTGTACTATAACATCTGGGTGAATTCCTGGCATTTCATCTGCCGAGAAAGCAAACACGTCAGCGTTCTCCCGTAAAAATTCCACCAGATGACAACGGGCATCAACATCCATATCTGACCCAACTCGTACGGTTCTTCCCGATACCCCAGGTTGCAATTCAATTTCTACCGTCTCCCCTCCCGGCGAAGGGCGGGGAACTGCTGCCGGGCGCGTATCAAAATTCTCCATTGCTAAGTCGTGTGCAGATACGACTCGCCCCCTTTTCTGCGTTTCCTGGCTAGCCTGGGGTTGCCGGTTAGGTTGCTTTAAAGCTGTCACATAGCACTCCCTGGCCATTGTCTGACCTCCTCTGACGCGCTCTGTCTTTCCCAAATTTGAAACGTATACCATCGTCAAATGGTATGTCGAAACTACCCCTTGTACATCGTGGATCAGGGGTCTGCCGACAATAGCGTTGTACGCTGAGGGAACATCAATTATCAAAAATTCCGTCATAACATCTCCGGCCGCCATGCCTTCGCCGATCCTAACTTGTAAGGCTATACTTCCTTCCGGCCTAACTGTGGACCCGTTGAAACCGATAACAGGATATGATACCGGAGTGAGGTATTTCCGGCCTATTCTCATTGCATCAAATGCTTCTACAAACAAGATGTTAGCGGAGCTCCCTCCATCGACCAACACTCGCTTGATGTTAGCTCCATTGACTGTCAGAATTAAAACCAATGGATCATCGTGAGGAAAAACCAAACCCTTGGCGTCTGCCTCCGAGAAGGTTACTGACGGCATGGAGGCAGGCCTTGGCCGTTCGTCTACACCCAGTGCATTCACTGTGTGCCGGTGCTCAGACAAACTCTTTTTCGCCCCGCTAACTGATCCCCCGTGCACCGGACCTCCGGTAATAACTTCTATGGTGATCTTGTGTCCTGGCGCATTATTCCCTTGACGGTATTCTCCGTTGTGGTTGCGCCGGTAGGTGTCATCTTGCATGGACAAGTCACCCTGCCTTCGATATTCACTTTTCCTGGGTTGCGGGGCTTGCTGCCGACTTGGGCCTGCTTGAGCCCGATACTGGGACAGGTGGCCCTTTCTAATGAGGTCTTCTATATTCTCTCTCAGCTGAGTACATTCTTCCGTATAATGGCCAATATCCCTGTGAAACATGCAATACTTTTTTGTGTCCCGTCCTTTGGTTATCATTGGTGCCGGTCGTGTCCATTCCTCTCTGTGCTGATTTATTGAGTATATTGCGGCCCTAGGTGTGTTCAGTTGCGTGTAGCTGTTATACCGGCCAAGACCTCTGGATGGCCTACCGGCCCTTGGCTGGCTTGGTTGCTGTTGTGATCTGTTTATTCCGCCGGTATAGGCACTAGGCGCAACCCCATCATTCTGCTTTCGGGAGGGCTCTGGTGCCGCTATTTGACTACTGGTTTTCAACAACTCCTCGCTTTTGATGTATTCATAGGCCTTGCCAAAGGCCACGCCTAAATTTGGGAACGACTTCCTTGCCATGTATTTTTTGAAGTCACTATCCCCTAGACCGTTCATTAAGGCCATTACCGCTATTTCTTGCTGTAATTTCGGTATCGTGTTAGCCTCACCGTTAAATCTCCTTATGAAATCCCTAAGGGATTCATCCCTTCTTTGTCTGACCGACATAAGCTCTCCAGAAGTTCTCTGCCTTGCACTATTGCTAATATATTGGCCGGTAAACAGTTCGACCAAGGTATCGAAGCAATCAATCGATCCATTCTCCAGATTGGAAAACCAATCCGAGGCTGGCCCCGTAAGCGTTGTCGGGAACACCTTGCACCACACCGCATCGGTGTCGGTATAAAGCAATATATGGCTTTCAAACGCCGCTACATATCGCTTGGGATCTCCTTTGCCATCAAAGGTGCATGTCGGCATTTTTATCCTTTCCATTTGCTGATCCAGTACCTCCTGGGTGAAAGGTGATACTCTCGGCCTGACTATAGTCCTGGTCATTCGTCTTAGCGACCCACCATTGGTCTTGTGCTGCCGGGACCCTGAGTCCTCTATCTGGGTTCCACGAGTTGGTTGGCGCTCACCTGGAACAATTATTCCACGATTTTGGGGCTGTGGCGGCGGTTGCTCGTCTGCCTGGTTGAACTGGCTCGCCAGATTCACAATCACGGGAATGGCCGGTGTATCGACTTGCCCCCTATTGGCTGCAGCTTCAGCCTCCTTTCTTTTCCGGGACATCGCTTTCATTACCCTTGCCGTTACCTCTAACTCCTCAGGGGTAAATTCCTCCATGGGGTCCGGTATCCGCATGGGGCTTCGTTCAGGTGTTACCGGTGTGTTCACAGTATTCCTGTGGAGAAGATGAGTTTCATCCTCCACTTCAATCTCGAGTACTCTATTGACAGTTTTGTTCGCATTGACATTCAGAGTGTTACTATCATACTGACGGTTTTCGGTTTCTGCCGTCGGTATTATGTGTTCCTGGTTTTCTTCCATGACTGGCGAAGGTTATTTGGACGATAGAAGTTATTACTATCCCCTCCTTCTAGCGCCAACTGTTCCGGCTAGCTCCGGTACAGATAATCTTCGTGGGTTGGTAAAGGTTTACCGTCCAATTACGCACCTGCACAGTCAACACAGATAAGCTCACCCGGGGGTTATCCGGGGATAACCTCTCCGATGCTAAAGTCAGCAATCCGACAAGAAGAAAGAGTGAAGAGAGAGAAAGTGTTTTAGATGTGTAGAGAGAGAGAGAGAGAAAGATTGTACCTTTGGGTGAACATTTGCTTGGGTATATATAGAGAAATAACCAAGCTGGTGCCACCTATAACAATAGGTGGCAAACCGACCTCGTAAGCAGCAGGTGCCTACGTGGTCTCAAGCAGCTCTCCACGTGGCCGTTTGGAAAGGTCGTTATGGATATTCGAGGTTTCTTATTAATCAGTTGTTTCAGCGTTATTATAGGGCATTACCGGCTAATTAGGTATCACTATCGGCATTATCCCGTACAGTTATAAGTTATAACATGCTACATTACTCGGTCAATTACGCCCCTATTGAAGAAGATGGTATGAAAAAGCAAAATTGCTCGTACAAACTTATAAACAAGAAGCATCACCACCAAAATCGAATACTTCAGAAGATCAATATCCCTGGTTAATGCAAAATAACTTTGAAGAAACACCTTTGTGGTCGGCCATAGTCCGTGGGTTTGAATAATTAGCATTGTATATCTTGTCATTGGATGCAAATACGATTGTTACATGTAAGACGAATGTCTTGTTCTTGGCTGTCACGCTGGAATGTCATGAAGCTGCCAAAATGATTTTGGAGATGATAGATAAGCAAGGTTGGACTCAACTACTTCGTGATCATCAAAATATAAGACAATGCAATGTTTTGTACCTTGCACCGCTATGCAAAAGTAAGTATCTACTCTTTATATAATTTCATTTTTCCCTATCTCTTTTCCACGAGACATCTATCTATAACATATTTCCTCCGTGCTTCATTAATCGTAACATTTGAGAATTTGCGAGAGTTAAGCTCTGTGCACTCCACCTTAAAAAAACAATATTCAGTAAAAATAATTTATGTTCAGTAAAAATAAATTCAGTTCGGTAAAATTACTTTCAGTTTAGTAAAATTAATTTCAGTTCAGTAAAAATAAGTTCAGTTTAGTAAAATTAATTTCAATTCAGTAAAATTAATTTCAGTTCAGTAAAAATAAGTTCAGTTTAGTAAAATTCAGTTTTCTTAAAGAATAATTATAATAGAAAATCAGTAAAAATAATTTTAGTTCAGCAAAAATAATTTCAGTTCAGTAAAATTAATTTAAGTTCAGTAAAAATAATTTAACTTCAGCAAATAAAATTTTGTTTCAATAAAAATAATTTCAGTTCAGCAAAAATAAGATGAAGTGAAAGGGGCCGAAATATAATAGAAAATCAGTATAAATAATTTCAGTTCAGTAAAATTAATTTCAATTCAGTAAAAATAATTTCAGTTCAATAAAATTAATTTCAGTTCAATAAAAATAATATTTCAATTCAGTAAAAATAATTTCAGTTTAGCAAAAATAAGGTGAAGTGAATAGGGCATATCTCAACATTTCTTTTCATTCAACAGGATATTGGAATTCATTTTCGTCAAAAACAAACACACACAAATAATTTGAGATTTTGGACTATTCAGGTGTTGTTCAGTTCACATGGAATTAGCACTTCCCATGAACTGTAAATTTATGGGTATTAAAGTCCTATAATTAAGGGAAATGTTTCAAAATTAAATTATTTGGTTAACAATAAGGGAAGTAACTTTCCATAGGAATTTTACTAACCTATGGGGAATTAGGTAAATAAATTCCTAAATTGTGGGAACTTCAAATTCATAGGAAGTTCCAACAACTTACCAAACTTTTGCCAACCAAACAAAACACAAAAGTTGCAATTCCTAGGAAGTCTCACTTTCCATATTTTTTAATGTCAACCAAACAAGCCCTTATACTCATCACTCCTTTGATTCTTTTTCATGATTTAAACGTTATGAAAAATAGAAAATTTTGTAAATTACCACCCACAAGATACACCTTTTTTGAAATTACCACCCAATTTTTTTTTTTATTTTAATTTTAAATTACCATCCTTTAAATTAAAAAATCAATTACCACCTTTTTAAAATTAGGTGAAGTTTCCGACAATGGGCCCCACTTTTTTTTTTTTTTTATTTCCTTCCTTTTTTTTTCTTCTCTTCTCTCGATTTCCCTCTCTCTTTATTCTATTTAATTGTACTATACTCTTCCTCCATTCAACTTCTTCATAAATTCTCTGTCAAATCATTAACCTCCCTTTTTCCTCATAAATTCTCTATCAAATCATCAAACTCCCTCAAATTTATGAAAGTAAAAGCCTAAATTTTTTTTCCCTTCCACAAAGTCATTACCCTAGTGTACTTGCATGTTCTGGAATAGGGGAACGTCTTTTTTAACATGAACCGTGCTTGTGGAAAACCCCCGATTTAATTGTGTGAAGAACCTAATTCAGAAAACACTCAATTTACCCCAATTTTATGTGCGAAGAACCCTAATTTAGAATACCCCCAATTTACCCCAATTTTATGTGCGAAGAACCCTAATTTAGAATACCCCCAATTTACCCCAATTTAATGTGAGAAGAACGATAATTTAACAAAGAATTGATAATACTTGATTGTGAGTTAAGCGTCTACACCTGTGGCCGATGGAGTTTTCCGTTTTCATCAAATACAACCTTGCAAAATTTGTGATAATTTGGTAGAAATTGATGAAGAAATTGTGTATCAGTTTGAAGAGCAGTTTTATGGAGGAAAATCGGGGGAAATAAAAAAAAACAGGGTCAAAATAGCCAATACTAGCCGTTATGTGGAGAGCTTGAGAAAAGTTGAGGAGGACAAGCCTGGTATCAGGAGTCGAGCAGTCAACCGGTTCATGCAGTCTGATCATTACCGGAATTTGCTGGTGGACCGATACACTGGCGGATGGGTAGCTGCGCACCGTTGTGTCTGCAAGGGCGATAGCTGGGATGTAGAAAAATGGCAGGCGGCTGAGAACGCCTATAGTGAAGATATGCACTTGTCCCCTACCAGCTATGAAGCAGACTACTTTGAAAACCCTCCTCCAATTGAAGTGATGAAGAACCTTGACCCACGCGATTTGCCGGAAGAGGAGTTTGCAGATGCTATTATCGCCAGTCCTGTCGGTGAGGACAAGGCTGCCGGCACTTCTGAAGCTGTCCCCCAAAAGGCTCCTGAGACAAAGAAGGATTAACGGGGCGGGCAGCTATCACCAGAATCGTGTGGGTCTTCTCTCTCTGTAATATCCAAGGCTCATTGTTGAGCAATTTACGTTTGTTTTTGTTCAGACAATTTTAAATTTTAGAAAATTTGTATTTTGGCCGATCTGACCCTTGTCTCTTTTTTTTTTTTTTTTTTTGGGTGATGGTTGTCGAACTCTCATGCGTAAGCTATAACAACTTTTATTTTCTGTTGACTTAATCATTTATCTGCAATATTTGAATGTAGAAATTCGCATATTTTATTTGCGCAGAAGTAAACGGTTCTTCCGTTGCACTTGCCTTCTGAATGAATTTGCCGTTAATTTTGTTTCAAAGAAACTTACACGTTTTCTTTACTGTATTCATTCTAATGCCGTTAAGCACGTCTGTGATTTCTATAACTGTATTACATCTATATTGTAATTGTATTATAGGGGCATACTCGTTTATTTATTTATACACAAAACTTTATAACGCTTTGCTACACAAAACAAATTATCGGCGTTTTCGTTTTGTCGAGATTTTTTCTTTTTTACTTCAACACATTGGCACACATTGGCACCTTAGGCATATGCCCCCGAATTCCGTAATTAATTTCCTTAGAAATTGATTTCGGTATTCCTTATCAGTACTTTATTGTCTGTATTTCATATATATGCAGCCTTTAGCAGGCCAAGTATTGACAGTGGATCAGACCGTCAATTTCAACTCGCCTTGAGGCGCAATAGTTATCCAACCCTCCGCCTCACTTGAATGAAAGAGACAGCTAGCTAGGCTGTTTATCAAATCATATCGAAAGTAGGGGATGGCTCCATATGCCTTGGGGCCCACTGTCAGAAACTTCACCGGAAATTTTACAAAGGTGGGAATTTAATTGGTATTTTAATTTAGGGGTGGTAATTTAAAATAAAAAGAAAAAATTGGGTGGTAATTTCAAAAAGGTGTATTTTGTGAGTGGAAATTTACAAAATTTCCCAAAAGTTTAATAATATAAGGTCTTGTTAGATGCATCTCGATTACTTTTTATACGAAGTATAAAGCAAACATATTTAAAGATAGGAAACTTCGTATTATACTACACTCTAAGAGTACATTTAATGCTTATATGTAGCCCTAAGGGCTATGTATAACATTTTCCTATTTTAATTTAATCACCAATTTTTTCATTTATTTTGTTTGACTACCTAAAAAAATGCAAAAGATTAGATTGTACCACCTTGCTTTTAACAATTTTCAGTAAGGAAATTGTTAAGTTCCACTTTTTTTTTTTAATAAAATAACATCAATCTTCGTGCCAAAAAATGCTCTATCAAGATTTTAGGGGACATTTTAGCCTATAGATTACCATTTGAGTTCAAATTCAAAATGTCTCATTTTGCTTTGCAAAAATATCTTGGTTTACATGAAACACATACAATACAAAACATGGAACTTTCAGTACTTTTTTGGCAGTTTTAACCTCAAATCAGACCCTTAACTCCAAAATGACCCCAAAATCTTAATGGAGCAAGTTTAGCATGAAAATCGATGATTTTTTATTAAAAAAAAAGAACTTTAATAATGGAAATAGTTATTAGGTGGTAATTTTTTTTTTCACATTTTGAAGGTTGGTTAAATAAAAGGATTTTTTTTTACTTTTACCAAAAAAAACGGAATTGTTTTATACCACCAAAACTTTTATTTTATCACAAAAAAATTCTAAAATTTTTTTTTTACCACCTATCGTCAAAGAAACATTTAAATCTAACGGTTTAAAAAAAAATTCGATTTTCGTGCGCAAAACATGCATGTTTATTATAAGTTTAGGGGGTATTTTGGACCTATGGATCTAATTTGAAGTCAGAATTTACAAAAAATGAATTGACCTGTGGTAAAAAAATAATTTTTAATTTTTTTGTTGTTGTAAAATGAATAAAAGTTTAAGAACTTTTGGTAATAAAAAAAAAAAAATTTTTTTTTTTTTGGGTGGTAAAAGTAAAAAAAAAAATCCTAAACAAAATGGTTAAATCTAAAGATTTTTTTGTCTGAAATTACATATAAAACCCAAATTTTGTGTGAAACTGTCAAATAAAAATATAGTTGTGTGAAAATTAATAATATAATATACTACATATATATATAATATTAAAAGCAAATCTGAAAGTCATGTTCTGATTAATATTCAAAGTTATTTTACCGAGTAATAGAGTATCTTTAAATCTCTTAGTTTAATTTGTTTATTCAATAAAAAAAAAAAAAAAAATCTCTTAGGACATGTTCTATTCAGCTTAATTTCAATTCAGTTTAGTTCATTTCCTAATTTCCTTCTCTCATAAATAATTTAATTCAGTTCAATACACTTCATTTTAGCTCAGTTCATTAAATTAAATCAGAACAAGCCCTTAGTTATGTTATACTTATATGTTACTCTATCAACTAATTTTTTTTGGTCTTTAAAACCAGTTGATTTTTGTAAACGGCTGATTGAGGAGCATATCGAGTTACTCACAGAAGTAGACAGAGGATCAACAATATTACATAGTTGGATAAAATTCGACAATGTAATATGGTTATTTGAATTTATACTTAAAGAGTAAATGGAGATCGTCTTTCTTGAAACTCATTGATGCTAATGATTACGATTGCCATGCAAATCCTTTTCATTATGCCGCATGTAGCACCCACGATGCGACAGAAGTTGTAAAACTTCTAGTAGAAGCTTACAAAGAGCAAAACCCAAGGGTGAAAGCAGTCTCTTTGCAGCCATGGTTTAGGATGGATAAAAATCACTACGGACCTCTACACTGGGCACTACGCAACCATAATGAGGACCTTGCATTATATATATTGTCACTACACCAGTCTCCTCATTTACATGAACTTCTAGATTTTTACAAGCCGGAGCACTTTACTGTGTTTCTTACTATACAGAGTAACTGCTGTAAAGTAGCCCAAGCGATATTATCGAGATTGGATAAGAGCAGTTGGACCAAATATCTTAAGAATTCCTTTTGCATCCGGCTCTACTTTTGAAAGGTATTTATTTTACTCCAGCACCATCCACTTCTCAAAATTAATGTAATGTTCCTTTTTTCTTCTAACTATTGGTATATATTATGAAAATGTACAGATATAGAGTTTGGGAAATGGCTTGTGAATGAAGCACCTGAATTCATCACCCAAAAAAACAACAATGGACAATCACCTTGGAAAAGAGCCTTTCAAGTTGGTTGTGCATGGTTTATAAAAGAAGTCCTACACAAGGATCCATCCACGATTGATAATGAACCCATGGCTTGGATAGAAGCATGTAAGAATGGTCATGTCTCAGCTCTTTCTGCCTTAATTGACCACGATGTAGGAGCGTTTCGAGAACTTTGTATGAAATCTAAGGATTCTCCACTGCATCATATACGGCTCCCATGCTTGACAGATTATGAGAAGTTTCTCGAGATTAAACGCATGAAAGATTTGATCAATGTTCAAAATCTATTGGGGATATTCTAGTATATCTAGGATATTATTGTTATGATATTATTGTGCATATTTTAGGAAACATATCTTGTGAAAAGATATGATAGAATATTTAGGGTATTATTATCCTAGTATTATATATACATGTATTGAAGCCATTGTGATTAAGGAAATATACAGAAGTATTATTGATGATTTGTGCTTGGTTTAACATGGTATCAAGAGCCTAGTTAAGGTCTAATTTTTTTTTTTCTGTACGTTTAATTTTCATAATTAACGCACGATTATTTTTGAGAGTTTGTGAGAATATCTTCTCGTTCAATTTTTTTTCCACTTTAATTGAGTCGTGAGTGATGGCGGGTGACTCCGGTGCTGGCGGCTCTGGTGGTGATGGTGGTGGAAAAATTAAGGTGGACATGGCTTATCACCTAGGTTCAAGTGATGGACCCGGGAACATTATTACTCCGGTTCAACTTCGGGGTGAGAATTATGATGAGTGGGCGAGGGCTATTCGAACCTCATTGAAGGCTAAGCGCAAATATGGTTTTGTTGATGGAAGTATCAAGAAACCTCAAGACGATGATAAACTGGAAGACTGGGAGGCTATTCATTCGATGTTGGTCTCGTGGATTACAAATACGTTGGACCCTTCGATAAGGACAACGATTGGGGAGTATGACGATGCTCATCTCTTGTGGAACAATTTGAAAAGCCGCTTTTGTGTGGTGAGTGGCACTCGAATTTGTCAGTTGAAGATGTCCTTGGGTGAATGCAAGCAAGGAAAGATTGACTCGGTGGCTGCGTATTTTGGCAGAATTGCAAAGATTTGGGATGAATTACACACGTATATTACCGTACCTTCTTGTTCATGTGGTGCGTGTAAGTGTAATATTGTGGCTCAAGTTGAGAAATTAAGGCAGGAAGACTTCCTTCATCAGTTTTTAATTGGGTTAGATGACCCTTATGGCTCGATTAGGGGTCAATTGTTGGCTCAGGACCCTTTACCGTCAGTTGATAAGGCGTATCAACAAGTTATTCAAGCCGAGCGCTTAAGAGGGGGTGAGGTTCGTGAGAGTTCAGCAGTGGCTTTCAAACTTCAACATGACACCCCTGCTAAACCGCAACGCTCAACGAGTGGCTCCGATAAATTGTACAACCATTGCAATCGAGCAGGACATGATGAGACGGACTGTTATCAGCTCAATGGCTATCCACCTTGGTGGGGAGACCGTCCTCGTGGAGGTAGGGGTCGGGGTCGTGGTGACTCGGCCTCTGGCAGAGGGGGAGGCAGAGCAGGGGGTCGAGGCGCTGCTGGCCAGCAGGTGCACGCCAACAAGACAGTTGGGCAGTCGTCCTCCAACTCCACCCAAGGCGGCGGTGCTACGGTTTCTTCTACCCAAATTCAGCAACTTATTGACCATTTGAACAATATGAAACCAAAATTGCAGGGTAAGGATGAATTGGGTTGGATCGTTGATACCGGCGCATCCAACCATGTGACTTGTGACTTGACTTTGATGACGAATGTGGTTAATGTGCAACATTGTCCGGTTGGTCGGTCTTCCGGATGGGAAGAGTGCTAATGCATCTAAGATTGGCACGGTTATTTTACAAGGGGGATTGAAAATTAATAATGTTTTATTTGTGCCCCAATTGAATTGCAATCTGATTTTTGCAACTCAATTATGTGATGAATTGAATTGCACTTTGCAATTTACTAACAAAATTTGTGTTATACAGGACCTCATGACGAGGAAGGTGATTGGAGCGGGTGAACGCGTGGATGGACTTTATTATTTCCGTGGTGTTCCTGAGGTGAAGGCTTTGAGGATAGATGGTGTTCAGTCGACAGAGTTGTGGCATCAACGAATGGGACATCCGTCGGAAAAAGTATTGCAACATCTTCCGGTTGTGAGTAGTTCTACTAAAAGTTCTAAAAATAAATCTTGTGATGTATGCCCTAGAGCAAAACAACATAGGAGTAGTTTTCCCATTAGCAATAATAAAGCTAGTCGTATTTTTGAACTTATTCATATTGATTTATGGGGTCCTTACAAGACTCAATCGACTTGTGGCTCTCATTATTTTTTAACTATGGTTGATGATTTTTCAAGAGGTGTGTGGACGTATTTAATACGGAATAAAACTGAGGTTGAATACATGTTTCTCAATTTTGTTGCTTTGGTAAAACGTCAATTTGATTGTGAAATTAAAGTGGTCCGTAGTGATAATGGCACAGAGTTTAACTCCTTGAAAAATTATTTTTTGTCTAATGGGATCATATTTGAGACTTCTTGTGTGGGTACGCCTCAACAAAATGGGCGTGTTGAACGGAAACATCAACATATTCTTAATGTAGCTCGTGCCTTGCGGTTTCAAGCTAATTTACCTCGAAAATTTTGGGGGGAATGTGTGCAAGCGGCATGTTATTTGATCAATAGAACTCCCTCTAGATTGCTTGATTACAAAACCCCGTTTGAGATCTTGTTTGGTAAACAACCTTTATATGACTCCATTAAAGTATTTGGGTGTTTGTGTTATGCTCACAATCAACAAAGCAAGGGTGACAAGTTTGCTAGTAGGAGTAGAAGGTGTGTATTCTTGGGATATCCGTTTGGGAAGAAAGGTTGGAAGGTGTATGATTTGGAGACTAAGGAGAGTTTTGTTTCACGTGATGTGCAATTTGTTGAGGGTGAATTTCCGTGGTCTAATCTTGCTCTTGACAATACCCGAGGCTACACTCATGTGCAAGCTTCGGAGTTTGTGGGAATTGATAGTGCAGGGGGCAGTGATGTGGACAGCGTGTGTGAGGAGCATGATGAGCAGCCCCGGGCAGAGGAGGCCACAGGTGGCTTGCGGCAACAGCAGCAGCACCGCAGCCAGCTTGTGGCAGGGTCTGCCGAGGCTGCCCAGGGCGCTGGGAACCCAACAGCAGCTGGGTGCGAGGAGCCCAGCACTGCCAAGGCTGCTGGAATTCCAGTGGCAGCTGGGTGCGAGGAGCCCAGCACTGCCAAGGCTGCTGGAATTCCAGTGGCAGCTGGGTGCGAGGAGCCCAGCACTGCCCAGGCTGCTGGAATTCCAGCGGCAGCTGGGGTTGACCCTCATGGCAGCGAGCAGGCAGCAGCTCCGGAGGGTACGAGTGCGAGTGATCTTGAGATTCTCGAGCATGCTGAAAATACAGAAAATATGGGTAAAGGCAAGCGACAAAAATTCAAGTCGAGCAAATACCGTGATTTTGTGACACACACCATTCGGAATAAAAGTCCATCTCCACCTCATCGTTCACCTGCGACATCTTCCTCAGGTACTGTTTATCCCATAACACATTTTGTTGATTCTCACCGGTTTTCTGTGAAACATAGAAAATACATTGCAGCAATTACAGGTGGCAATGAGCCAAAAAATTTTAAAGAAGCTATGAAGCATGAAGGTTGGAAGAAGGCAATGGCCGATGAGATTCGAGCACTTGAAGAGCAAGGCACCTGGGTTTTGGAAGATTTACCTCGTGGTAAAAAGGCACTTGGGAATAAATGGGTCTACAAAGAGAAGTACGACGAGCATGGGAATCTCGTAAGATTGAAGGCTAGACTTGTGATATTTGGCAACCATCAAGTTGAAGGTCTAGATTACAACGAGACATTTGCTCCCGTGGCAAAAATGGTGACTGTTAGAACATTTCTTGCGGTTGCAGCAGTGAAGAATTGGGAAGTTCATCAAATGGACGTTCATAATGCCTTTTTACACGGTGACTTGGAGGAAGAGGTGTACATGCGAATTCCACCTGGTTTTGACAAAAATAATTCCGGAAAAGTATTCAGAATGAAGAAGTCGTTGTATGGCTTGAAGCAAGTTGGGCATATATGATCCGTATGCTCCAACTTGAGGGGGGTATTGGGGATATTCTAGTATATCTAGGATATTATTGTTATGATATTATTGTGCATATTTTAGGAAACATATCTTGTGAAAAGATATGATAGAATATTTAGGGTGTTATTATCCTAGTATTATATATACATGTATTGAAGCCATTGTGATTAAGGAAATATACAGAAAGTATTATTGATGATTTGTGCTTGGTTTAACAAAATCACCAAGGGGAAACACCTCTACATAGAGCAATACGAAATCAAGATATATACTTGACAGAAACATTGCTCAACATTGACAAGATAATATATTACATCAAGGACGAACAAGATGTAACTGCCATGGATCTGCTGGCACATCTATGCAAGGAAGATAGAGCATGGGTATGTTTTTTCTCTTTTCCATAACTTCTCTAAATTGACAAGCATATATGTATTTAGAATGAAATGAGGAGTATCCACCATTGCACCAAGGATGTTAATCAAAGAAGGAAGGAAAATTTGCAAATTACAGCCATTTAAAACATGTATTTTGCAAATTGCAGCCATTAAAAAAAAATTGCAAATTGCAGCCCAAAAGTTGTTATAAATTGTAAATTATAGCCTAATTCAATTTTTCATCGGTTTGCGTGTCAAAAAATGTTCGTTTAAGATTTTAGGGGTCATTTTAGCTCTTAAGGGTCCGAATTGAGCTCAGAATCAGCAAAAAAATAACGTAAGTGCCTCGTTTTGTGTAACAAAAATGTATCGATTCATGGGCAACTATTTTTTCCTTGTAAAAACGAGGCACTTACGCTTTTTTTGCCAATTCCGAGCTCTATTTGGATCTTTAAGGACTAAAATTTCCCCTAAAACCTTAAACGAATATTTTTCGACACGTAAACCAATGAAAAATGGAATTAGGCTGCAATTACAATTTATAACAACTTTTGGGCTGCAATTTGTAATTTTTTTTTAAATGGCTGCAATTTGCAAAATACGTATTTTAAATAGCTGCAATTTGCAAATTTTCCAAGAAGGAATAATGTAAATACCTAATCTACATAAGTAGGTATAAAATCACCAATACATATATGTGTCATTTTACTAAAACATGCATGTATTTCCTCCCTTTTTTATATGCACCACTTGTTAATATATTTTTCTCTCTATCTTTCTCATATCACATTGGTCCTCTTTATTTTTTCTATCCATGTCTCTCTACTCCAAAAAATTGCATAGTAGTCCATGAATTAAAAAGTGATGCATCTTTAAAAAGTGATGCATCTTTTTCATATCACATTGGGCCTCTTTATTTTTTCTCATGTCTCTCATATCAAGGTTTATTCAAGGTATAAGACCTTTTACATGCATGAACATGATCTGATCTAATGGTGGTAATTGATTCAAAAAGACATTATTGCTTAATTTGTGCAAATTGTTATTACAGGACCTCATGTGCAAAAGAAACGGAATTGATCCAAGTATAAAAACAACATATAAGACAAATCTGTTAGATGTGCGAACATCATTGTTTGTGGTAGCAGCTCTAGTGACCACCATTACATTTACCGCTGGATTCACTCTCCCAGGTGGATTCAATCAAAATACGGGGGAAGCAATTTTGGGGAAGAAGGCATCTTTTATTGTGTTTTTGATATCAGATACATTAGCCTTGTGTTTTTCAATGTTGGTGCTAAGTTGTCTCACATTGTCCATGGTCTACGAACCTAGTAACTCGTTTATATTGATAGATCGAAGCATGGCGTTACTACTCAGGATGGCACTCAACTTCACCTTAGTCGCATTTATGACTGGAGTATATTTTGTTAAGTCCCCGAAGTCATTGCGGGCAACCATCCTTATTATCTTCATCACAAGTTCTCTTATAATAATTTCAATCGACAAGAATGTGTTGTTCAAAGTCATGGACAAGTTCTTCCCTGCTGCAAATAAGGAGTGCAAAGATCCAATGCGATTGGTCGAACTGGTAAGTACTAATGTCCTTTTTTTTGTTTTATATTGTATTGAAATCACTTGTTTCAGTTGATGATCTGATTTAAGGCTGTGTATAGTATTTTGTACGGAATATGTGAAAGGTTAATCTCTGAATTTTGTGAAATTCACTTTTTTTTGTGTTTTTTTTTTTTTGGGGGACAAGTGAAATTCACATAATTTGATGTGTTTTTTTTTTTTTTTTTTTTTTTTGGTGTTCTACCCGTTTCACCTTTTGGACTAATTCAGATTCGGGATCAATTTAGGGTGGTTAGATTCCAATCCCCTCCCAATTGTTATTGCGGGGGATCGAACACGGGTTTTCCCTACCAAGTGTAGTCTCAATCACCACACCTACCGTCAATTAGTACTTAATTTGATATGTGACACTGACAATGTGTGATTTGATTGCAGGGGTACAGGAGTCATCAGGAATAGCAGGATTCCCTTCTCGCTATTCATAGTGAGCATGCGTAATACAACCCAAAGCATAGAGCCTCAAGCCGATCAACTTTAAGATCTACTTAATCTAAGCTTGTGTGATGCACATTTTAAGACTTTTTTTTGAAAAAAAAAATAATTGTGTTGAGATCTACTGGATTTAAGCTTGTGAGATTGTATTCATGGCCATGCCATTGCTAGGAAGGCTATCTTTTAGTCATAATTATTTCAACCTTAATTCATTTTAGATATAGTCCTATCACCCTCATCGTTGTTTGTCCTCGAGTAAAGCTATAGGCCTGTAGTAGGTTCACGCTTGCATGTTCTTGACTAAGCTGCAGTGATCACACTGTTGACTTAGTGTTCGACCACTTGCTTATCCATATTACCACATTGTAACATAGTTGCTACCAATGACTTATTTAGCACTCTTAGTTTCGAAGGGCACTTATCAATACAAAAAAACTATATAGACAATAAAACTACTTTAGGAGGCATTATATACTATACTCCGTATTATCTTACCTATGTACATCCCTCCCCCCCTGTTGGGTTTGAGAAGTGTGGAGAACGGTTTAAGGCGGCTAAGGGGTTGCACAGTTTTGGTGTTAAGCTATGGATTGTTTGCTTGGTGCAAAGCAACAATGAAAAGTAGCATCTGACTTCAAATGGGCATATCTCAAGATCTAGAAGTGATATTGAGATGATTCAAGTTGGAGGTGATAGCTCGTCTCAAGAGCTTTCAAAGGTTCGATCGAACCTGTTGTAGAAATTCATTTGCAACTGCTACTGCCTCGAAGGTTTGAACAAACCTCTGGAGGGTTGACCAAACCACTCTTGGTTCGGTCGAACATGGGGTAGGTTCGGTCGAACCTCGTATGTGCCCTGTTTTTTACGATTTTGCGACTTAAGCGATGTGGCTTATTTAAGACCGTAGGATTGTTTTATTTAGCCTAGCACTATATATACTCATGATTTGTCATTGTAATAGGATTGGAGTAAGAGGATGAAGGGAAAAGATTTAGAGTGAGAAAGCCTCATGTAAACCCAAACACTTAGGGTTTGAGTGTTTGGGAGGGTGAGTTTGGGGTGGGAGCTTTAATGGTGATTGAAGCTTGTAAACTACATTATTCTTCATCAAATTGTTACTCCATAGTGGATTGGTGGGTTTTTCTCCCGGTTCTCGGGTTTCCCACGGTAAATTCTCCTTGTCTCGTTTATTACTTGTTTTTCCGTTTTTATTATTGTTAATTGTCGTTAATCGCAAACTAGCTAGCACATTCGTAATCCCTTTCACCCCCCTCCCTCCTTATAACTGTTGGTTAGTCTAATAAGGAAAACTATTGAATTTCATAGGAGTAATATTGATATTCTCAATTTTCCACATTTTTTTTTCCATTAATTTTGAAGGGAAAAGTATGAAAGTTAAGTGATACAATTGTAAGGATTTACTTACATCTGAAATTTTAAACATTTCCACACTTTTGCTTACTTTCCTAGTTCTTATGTTACCTCATTATTAAAGAGCAGCAAACCATATTTGATCATTGAAATTCTTTGGTACTGTAACCTTCACTTGCAAAAATGTAATCCCTGGTCTTCAAATGCATTGAACAATGATACCAAAATTACAAGTACAAAATTTAATTTGGTCACACTTTACCAGGATTATGCAGCACTGTAAACCATTGTTGCTTCCTAATTTCGCCTTTTACTCTTGGATAACGCATGCAATCGCCTTTCTAAAGTAACAGGAGCTAATGTTTCTCTGTCAAAACCCCTAGTACAAATATAACCTGAAACATTCCAAAAACATCAGACAGAATACATTATTAACATGCAATTTACCCATTAAGCATAAGAACATGCAATGCACCTTCATTGAAAAGGCTCTTGACCTCATCCGCTGATAAACCTGACAAGACAACACTTTCAATTAGCCATTTGATTCAAGTTCAAACATCGAATTTTCCATCCCACACCCAATTTGGGATGCCATTGATGAACAAATAATGTTATAACTTCTAAGTACAGCTCGTATGGTATAAATTATTTACTTTTATGCAGTACATTGTAGATAAACCAAGTCATCAAACAGGCTAATTATAAAGGGGTCATTTATCCAGGCAGTTGCCTTATGAAACAGATAACAGAATCAAACATGTTTCACCTTTGACAATATTAGATAAATCTCTTCCACAATACAGTATCTTCCTCGGGAGTTGCTGCAATGTCTTGCAGCGAACATCTATTGGCATTTGGCTGGTCTTCTGATCAGCAAAAACCTACATCACAACAGAATTCCACTTTGGTAGGTGAAAATTTGCTGCTAAAAATCTTTACAAACTTCCAATGACTGCACCTCATTTATCTGAAAATAAGTTCCATTTAGCGGAAAGGAGCCCCTCAACGCTGTTCTGCATGGGATCTGTGGGTTTATATGTAAGTTTTAGAAACACAAACTTGTTTATATAACCAGGTTTTAATTTAGAAATCATTAGCTAGCATCTCTCTTACCATAACTGTTCCCAGTACTGTCTGAGACCCTGCTATGTGGCTAACACCCACAGACAGCATACTATTGGCCAACGGAGGTACTGATGTATCAAAGTCATGCAATTAGCACTTAAATCTGTCATTTTTGTCTAGGATTAAACATTTAAACAAGTTGACATACCTGATTCCCATGTAATAAGAAGATATGGGGATGGATCATCAGGGTCCCGGTCATCAAACTATAACATTGCATTTAACAGTCATGATGACATAATGAAACATGTTGCCTATAATCATAGCTTGCAAATTGCCAAACAAGGTAAGATCACTCACCTGTTCTAATATTGGATGCCAATCTGGAAGTTCATAGCTGCATTGATGAGTCAATTAGTTAGAAAAGATCATCAGATAGGATGATTTGTGTGTAAAATCAAGGTAAATGAGAGTTTCAAACCACCAACTTACACAAAGTGTTGTGTTCTTGTTCGGATTTTTTTGGGTTGTTTTACAACTAAAGAAGTAGCTTTTGAGTAATATTGTCCTTTCTGTCTCATTTTCCGGGGTGGTTGATCTTTCACTGGAGTTTTAGGAGCTTCAACATTACCTTCATGGTAGAACTGTTTATGATCAATTTCCAGACCTTTCTGTTTTTCATTTTTTGATTTCAACACTTGCTGCTGCTTAGCTTTCACCGACTTTTTTTGAGTCTTAGCCCGACCCATGACACCAATGTCTTCTATGTTGATTTCAGCATAATACTTGCACTCCTTTCTCATGGGACATTCAGTACAGCTAGGTTTCTGCTTTGTACAGAAGACCTGTGCTAATTATAAACGAGACGCAGTTACTTCAAAACCTTATATTCAAGTGAACAAGAAATTCATAACCTCAATAACACAAGTTACTAAAATTACCTTCCCAAATGTAATCATGTGATAATGGAGTTCGTACCTAAAGACAAATAAGCGTAAAGTATAAGAAAGTATTGAGTCTATTATTGGCATGAAATTCATAGTTAAAGAATATCTTACAAGGTCTTTGGGTCAAGTTTGCATAACCGAGGAAAAAGATAATGATTAATCAAATCATGTAACTTGGAATCCCTACAAGCAGCACATTTAAAGTTTGTTATCAAAGCAATCAGTGGTGTTTCAACAAAGAAATAAGAGCAGAGTATTCTTACTCTTCCAAAACAGACATCTGAAGCATATCACTAGTATTTGGCGGGGCAGGAACCCACCCCAGACGCACTGTCACACGAGCAACATTCACATCAACCTTGAAAAAAAAAATGTCATCAAATTTATATTCAAAGTTCATAAAATGATCCCATCAAAACAGATTCCCTAGTAAAAAATAATCACATTGTATAAATCATACAGGAAATGCAGGTTGTTTGAGTGTTAGAAGTTGGACACAATGTGCACTCTTCAGCCCCAATCCGTATATGCTTAGAAGAAACTCCCTAGAAATAAGAAATTTGTGAGCAAGCAGCACAAAAATAACAGCATAAGAAAGCTTCGGAGAGGTTATGCAACAGTAAGTGGCAGTGATGCTTACTTCGCTTGAAGAGGGGGAACATTTCGTACCCATTCAAGGTCCAAATTTCCATGATCCTTCAATAGTCGGTCCAGAAACTCCTACATTGTTACAATCATTTTCCATTAACTTGCACTAATAACAGAAGTAGACATTTATATTTTTACTTTATTAAAAAAAAAAAAAAAAAAAAAAAAAAAAAACTTATAAGGTATTTTAAGAACTAAGTTAACCTTGATGCGCTTAGCGAGTTTCTTGTTCATGCCTCTCAATTCAATAGCATTGGATATCTCCACCATATCTGCTCGCCTGACAGCATGCCAGTCAACATAGTCTACTGCATCAATGCTTCTTTCTGTCTCCGTGTTGCTAGAATATTGTGTCTTCAAGGTTTCCCAATCAGGCTTAATTTTTTCCATAATTGCAGCCTTTCCTTTTCTCAAGGTCTCCTTTTTCTTCTCATCTAATGGTTTCTGGCTTTCAGGCCCCAACTTCAAATGTCCCCCCTTCAAATCCTGCTTTTGGCAAGAAAAGCCACCTATTGATCTCTTTTCTCTCAGCATTCTATGGTGTCGGCTATAAGTATCACAATCACGATACTGGGGAAAGCTCACACCAAGTGACATAAAAGCCGAACTGCATTGAGAATTCAAAAGGTTAGTGCTGCCACCCATCTTCACATTGGTTTCTGAAAGTACAGTTAAATATAAGCATACCTCGAATAGTTGTCACTGACCCTCTGAGTCAAAAATGCACCAATAACCGAGTCCAAAACTGATCCTTTCCATGGAAAGTATACTCTTTTCCCTGTGTTAAAAGTAAGAAACGCTGACATTGCATTACAAGAAGCATTTGGTGGTAAGCAGAACAGCTAATTAATGCTTACTAAACTATCATAAATCAGTATCTTGTTATAAAACGCTCTACTGATGAAAGAATAACATCAAGCAGTAAAATTAAAATTCTAAAATGTAATCACTCACCCTGAAAGGCGCCAACTTTACTTGCGAATAAATGCACCTTTTCATGGAAAAGCTGCAATTCATCATCCACTATGCTCTCATCTTTTTCCATCAATATCTCGCAGCTTTCAGCAACAGCTTTCTTCAGTAACTCTTTCCATGCTCTGTTTGTCTCCTTGAAGTTTTTCTGATATGGCTTTTTCTTACCTTCAATAGAGACCCTTCGGCCATGCCCTTTTAGTCCAGCACTTGTACTACTCGCTCCTTGAACTTCAACCAATTTAAATGCATTTGACACTTGTTGATTGATTGAGCGGGTGAAATAGACTGATTTCTCAGCTAATTCTGAAATTTTTCGCAACTTATCTTCCTCAAGATTAATCACAGCTTTTGATATTGATCGGCTTCGTTTGTTGGTCAGGGAGCCTCCTCTACGTGAAACACGCTTTTTCATTGAAGGCAACGGCGTCTGTGGCCCAACCACCGCAGACTTACTAATGCTTTCTTCATCCTTTGACTCATCTTGCTCCTCATTGTTTAAAGTTCCTGTAAAACACTTTTTTCAATCAATCCCAATTTGTACATATATATCATGCATTCTTTCAGTTGAAAAATACTAAGGTATATAAGGTTACGGATTAACTACATTCTGTACTATAATCTACAACATCACAAATACATTATATTATGTTTTGGAAAATACGTCATTCCTTTATGAGTCGCCAAAGAAAGAGGTAGCAGCTCGATATTAAGCAATACACTTACTTGACAACAATTACCAGTAGCTAGAAGCCTAGAAGGCATCATATACTGGTGTTTAAATGATCAAGCAATTATTTCAGAAGAAGAGATGGGAGAATAAAAGGTTTGTTCCTGATTTGTTCTGAATTCTGATAGTTGTTTTACAAAAATATAATCCCGGTCTGTTGTAAATCTTAATCCATCATGAAAACCAGAACACATCAAATTCTGCCAAAGCTCTTGCTTGAAAGTATTACCTAATTACTGCCGAAAAATGAAATGCTGAAAAGCCAAAATGGCCCAAAACCACAATAGTATATTCATTAAACCATGCTTTATGTAATGTTAGTCCTTGTGTTTATATCCAGATTTTTAGTCCGTCTTATATTTAATTCACACATGCTTGAAGCAAGCTACTGAGTGTAAAATGTACGCGCATACAAGTACTATGAGCTAAATTGCTAATGCCATGTTATATTGAGCTATAAGATCAGTAGCATACATCCATGTCATCTTATTACCAACAAAGAAGGTTTCAATATAGGTAACTACTTTAGTCCATTATAAGTTTTATTAAATTAAACACCCAAAGGAAAGTTTACATACTAGGAACTGGTAAATTTTTCAGGATCTTGTGTGCACTTGAACCTTCGCCAGCCACAGTCATTTGTGGCACCAATACTACTACATCAGCTCGACTTTTTTTGCTGATCAAGGGTGTGTCATCATCAAAAACGAGGCGTCTTTTGCAATGAAGAAGCAAAGAACGGGCCCTTCGTGGCACTGGCACATCCCAAAGACTTGCTGAAGTTGAGGACATGATTGCAGTTTTCTGTAGAAGACCTGTAAATTCCTGTAAACAAAACGCCAGCTATAAGGACAGTATCATTGAGCTATATTTTCAAAATTATGCACTAGTAACAAATATAATCATCCCACTAATCCAACACAGCATAAACTTGTCTTACTAATCAGAAAACAAAAAACATAAACAGAATTTTGATTCAAAGAGAACTCAATTTTCCCACTAATAATATGAACACAGCTTTAAATTGTTCTTCACACTTTACACTACTACACTAGTCCATCATATTTTGCTTTGCTATCCATATTATTTAATATCAGTGCCTAAAATCAATAATCTAATTCATTACTGCTCAATATTCAAGAATATTTGTTATGTCACAATGTCATTTACAACGAGCATCGAAGTATTAATTTTAATTTTATACTCCCTCTGATCCATCTACAACGAATAATGGTTACATGATCTGATCTACTCTGATATAATCCGTTATGATCTTATTAAATTTTGAAATTTAACCAAACATTGAACTTATTTGTATTTTGTAATACTAATCTTTAAAATAAAAACTTACGGAGTATCAAATGAGATATCATTAGATTCATATTAATATGTACTTTTCACATATGAAATTTTCATATATACTACATCCGTTTCATATTATTTACAACGATTTAACATGAAACTAGTGTGTGGCAAGGGCGATGCCCCGGGTTGCTAGTTTGTACTTGTTGATTTCGAGTTTAAGTCTTACTATAAACATTTTCTAGTTGCCAAACTCAATCATTACATAATGAAAACAAATAACATAATAAAACACCAATTAACTTATCTAAGTTAACTATAAATTTGTTGGATAAAAAAACACAATTAATAAATGGCTAAAATGGTAAGACTTGCAACTTAAGACTTGTTGGTCTTGAGTTCAAGTACATGTCATGTTTATAGTGACATGAAGCCCGTATTGCTGACATGTCGAACTTAAAAAGGGTGACACGTGAAACATATTCTGTTTTAGGAACGCTTTAATGGAGATAATAATGAGATAAAAGATATTCAACTTGGGAAATCTAAATGCAAATAAAAAGATAAGATATGATCTGATTATAGACTAATTGTCACATTAAATTTGAACTAATTATAACTATCTATCTGGAATATTTAACATGAATATTGATCACAAGTTTAAGTCATTTATTTTAAAGAACCCAATTTAAAGTTCCTTTAAAGTTTGATTAAAACGGAATTTTCTTCAAAATATTAAAATCACCATTTCAAAATAGTGTGAGACAAGAGTATTAGTGAGTAAAACTAATTTTAAAAGGTCATCTAAAACTTAAGATAATTCTTTCCAAAAAAAAATCACAAGCTTGTATAATAAATAAACAAACCAGCAAAAAAAATATCAGTAAAATAAAGAAAATAAACAACCTCAAAATATAAAAATACATAACAATACTCTCTACTTCAACAACACAAATTTTTTACTCTACCCATAAAGAGTAGTCTCAATGTCAACTTGCTTAGTTAGTTAAAATACGATTTTAAATTGGTATTTTTATGATCAAATTTCGTCTATATCATTTCCATTATGACTCTCTCTATACCAAAAAAATCAATTAAAAAAACAAATAGTAGTGCTAAAATCATTTTCCAAAAAACTTGAGGAATAATGTGTAGAATTTCAATTACTTTAATCCATTGAAGTACAATAAACAAAAATAAAAACCTTTTTCTTTCACAACAATTGAACACAAATTTCGATCAACACTAAGTATGTGCAAGAATATCATCATAATCATCATTTTTTCAAAAAGAAAAAATAAAAATATCATCAAAATCATCACGTTATCATACATGCAATTTGATAATTAAGCAAATAATTATCCTTAAATTTACCAACTATAGTTTGTAGAAATTTACTTGTTTGAAAGAAAGGCACTGCAATTTTCTTCCCTATGCGTCTCTTTAACTCTTTGGTTTTCTCTCTCTTCTACAGCAGTGAAGTGACAATGGTAGGAGATCGTCAGTCATGTAGCCTTTCCTTTCATTTTATACATCGAGAAACTCAATTCAGTTGACTACTCCAACTTTAGACCATCAACTAGTGTAATATTCGTGCAATTGTATGGTCTTTTAAATGAAGCTCCGGTTTAACTTTGTGATAAATTAAAAAAATATTTATCTAGTGATTAGTGGCATTTTTATAAATAAATCAAATTAAAATTTCAGTTAGTATGACATTTTTGTAAATAAATTAATATTATTGTATATAAATTTAATAAAAAGTTGCTAATTTATTTAAAGAATGTCATTAGACAAACTTTTTCAATTTATCATGAATATAAATTTGTATATACTCGATTTTTCAGGTCACAATGATGATCATGATGTGGTATGTTTGTAGTACAACTCTACAAAAGAATATTGTCTCGTGGTACGGAGTACATATACATTCTAAAGAATGTTTTTAGTGTGAAGTAAATTACTACTCCCTTGGTGTTTTAATTTAATAAGTGTTACACTTATCAAATCCGGCCGTCTTTTAATAAGTGTTACACTTCATTTTTTAGCAAAAAGTTACGTTAAAATAATCTCTCTCCACTCATGATCCCCACCCAAATCCATTATTTTTTTATTATATTTTTCTCCTCACATTCATTACTTTTCAATAAACTATTAACCTCACTATTTTTTTTACAATTTTTTTAATACTTCAACTACCCCACTAACCTCTTATTTTATTTAAGTCAATTAGATTGCCTAAAACTATGTGCCGGTCAAACTGTAACACTTAAAAAAATACAGAGGGAGTATATGAAGCATATTATAAATTAAAGATATACGGAGTATATATACATTCTTACGACTTTTTTTTTTTTGAAACAAAACAATTCATAATAAAAAGTCATCCGGCATCTACAAATGAAATCTAAATTAACAAATACATAAACTTCATCAAAGCTACGATCGTTGAAACGATCTTGTACTGTGGTACATTTCTCGCACACATCGTTGAAATATACAGTCTTTTCGGAGAGACCGTCTAACGATTTGTTGTAGCCGTGTAAGGATGATTTTCTTCTGATTCGCTTGAACGCATTTGAAAACTTGACAACCATTGTGATTCCAAACAAATCTTTAGCAACGAACTGACAATAGGGAAAAATATGATACCTTTTTGATAAACCCTAACACACTAACAAATCCTAAATATAAACAAACAACTAAATTAACAAAAACTAACGACTCTAATGATCAATTACTCCCTTTGTTTTGTAATAATCGCAACATTTTGACTTTTACATTATTCATATGCTTACTTTGATTTTACATTTTACCAATAAATAAAGAAATAAATAAATAACATAAGATGTCATGTAACATATTTTCAACGCGTTTTGTGCGGCTAGCCACACCATGTGGTCAGACAAAGTAACCCCAATAACACTAACCAAGTAAACCTTGTAACACTGATTGAGCAACCCCTAACAGTCACCAAGTAACCCCTATAACATTGATGAAGTAACCCCTCGAGCTAAGTAACCCCTCTAACACTAACAAAGTAATCCTCATAGTGGTTGGTCACACGGTGTGGCCAACCACATATTAAAGTTTGTGAAATATTTTAGATTAGTTTTTAAGTATATTATCATTTTATTAACCTTTTTATCCTTCTTAATAATACATAATTACAAATATTAATGGTCAAGTGAGTACTAACATATGCATTCCTCTTACTTTTTCTTTTGAATTGATATTTTAGTCCCTTCTTTATCTTCTTATTCGGAGGCAAAATTTGGCATAATTTCACAATATCCCCTTCTGATAGTGTGTATACATTCTGAAAAAATAGGTTGCTATCCTTTTGGATTGAGAGCTCTCATTATGAAGTACGTACGAATGGTTGCTCCCCTGTTTAACCTTTACACTATTTACATGTACCACTTTAAGTAGAGGTGTCAAAAGTTGTTCTAACCCAGTCTAACCCAAAAAAAAAAACTCAATTCAGATTTCGACTCACATGGACACAACGGCTTAGCATGACTTAGGGCCCATTCATATTTACTTAATTTCAGTTCAATTCAGTTCACTTCATCTCCTATCATTTCAGTTCAGTTCAGTACAACTCCTAATTTCCTTCTCTCATAAAATATTCATTTCATTTCAGTTCAGCTCCAATCAGTTCAATTCAGTTCAGTTCAGCTCAGTTCAGTAAATGTGAACAGACCCTTAACTTTGAAATACACCTGATCGATCTAATATACCCAAACCCAACTGGGTACCTGAATTGTCACCTCTAACTTTGACCTTCGTTATTTCTTTATTTTTGACAAGGAATAAATATAGTCAAATTGGTAGTATTTAGAATAATCATGAATGTATTTTCATATATTAATTTTTATATTTCTAATGAAACTTAAGGATAATTTTAGTCAAAGTTCCGAGTTGACAAACGTGTCAGTCAAACTACGCCATTTATAAGAGTGTCTAGTATTCTGTTTGGATTTATGACAAATTTGATTTGATCTGAAATATAATATGACTGTTAATCTTATAATCTATTTCGTTATGAATTTTCATCCAATCCTATCCGATCCATCCTCAATTAGAATTCGATTATTTGTATCTATTTAGAAAATCCAAATTAAGTTACATTGCAAATTTTTTAGCCTTTTATTGACAAAATTCATTTAAAAAAAATAAAAATACGATTTAAAAAAATATTGGTTCAAGCTTTTAATATCTATACAAGTCTTGAAACTTCAGTTTTACATGATTTTCATTTTAAAATTTCAAGTAAACACTTTATGAATAGTGTGTAGTGGACATTAAAAAGTGTGTTAATTATTAAAAAAAAATAAAAATGAAGGGAGTATTAAATAGGATTATGAGAATATTGGAAGAATTAAATCTAATCAAATTTGTTATTATGAAAATTGGATATGAAGCAATACTTTTCTTTTACAAGAAAAAAGTAACTACACATCTTAATTTTAGTA
The DNA here is from genome assembly GCF_948465745.1 of Chenopodium album. Lineage (NCBI taxonomy): Eukaryota > Viridiplantae > Streptophyta > Magnoliopsida > Caryophyllales > Amaranthaceae > Chenopodium > Chenopodium album. Next base: position 16,007,352 of record NC_137846.1, read on the forward strand.
CTATATTTCATATGAATAAAGACAATTAGAAAAGATAAATTGACGCAAGGCCATGTTCTCTTCACCTTAATATAATACTATTCAGTAAAAATAATTTATGTTCAGTAAAAATAGTTTCAGTTAAGTAAGAATAAGTTCAGTTTAACAAAAATAATTTCAGTTTAGTAAAATAATTTAGAAAAATCAGTTTTAAAAAACAAATATAACTAGAAATTAGTAAAAAAAAAAAAAAATCAGTTCAATAAAAATTATTTAAATTTAGCAAAAATAATTTAAATTCAATACAACAAAAATGATTTCATATCATTATAAATATTTTCAATTTAGCAAAAATAAGTTGAAGAGAACAAGACCTATGTTTGGGAAATGAATGGATTAACTTATACTACGTAGTATTATTTTTCGAAAACAATTGTAAAGTAAAATCTTAAAACTGCTATTTAATGACTTATTATTATGCTCATAATATATCTTTAGTATTCATAAATTATTGTTCTTTTGATTACAAAATCCGATCAAAACTAAAAGTTATTTTAAAAAAAAACAATAATTTTTGCAAGACATGAGCTTAAAGTTCATATATATATATATATATATATATATATATATATATATATATATATATATATATATATATATATATATATATATATATATATATATATATATATATATATATATATATATATATATATATATATATATATGTACTTTTGAAAAATTTATTTATTCAACCCATTTATGAACTTCGACTCTTAATATTGTTTGGATAAAAAGAAATTAGAGAGTAAGGGAGGGAAGGGAAAAGAAAGGGAACAAATTCCTTTTATTGAGATAGGAACGTATATTGTGATATGATATTATGAGAATAATATCATATAAGATATTATTGTGAAAAGATATAATATGTGATATATTATGATAGGTTTAGGAAGTTAAGATAATGAGGATATATTAGGGTTAGATATTCCTATTATCTATATATATCGTAATGTGGCCGAATATTATAAATGGGAAAATACAATGGAAATATAGAGAGAATTATTTTCCCCATAATTTAACACCTTTGTTTGGATAAAGAGATGTGATCCATTTTTTCTCCCTCTTCAACTAATATGGAGGGAAGTGAAGCTCCATATCTCATCAGCTTCCCCCCTTTCCTTCCCTTCTTCCTCTTTTCCCATTCCCTTCCTTTTCTCTTTCGAGTGCATTTTCATTTGTATTGGTTCGAGCGCATTTCACCAATCTGATACATTAATTAACGTTTTATTTAATAGCAATGAGTTCAATTAGAAGGTGTCTTTCATTAATGGTAGAGGTAACAACACTATCAGCAATTGTGAGAAGAAGTTGCAATAACTATATTATATCAACCATACTTTCACGAGTAGAAATATCAATGAGGTGAGGGCATAGTAGATGTTGATTTTCCTATCCCCATCCCCGTAATGGGTTCACCGCCCTAGCCAGTACAAAGCTAAAACTGTTCCACCCTTCCCCTAGCTACTTGGATATCCACACCGCCTAATCTCTAATTTCTTGGCCCAGGCCACCAACCCACCTAATCCCCAACACCAGAGGCCAAAACCCAACACTCTTCGCCTCCAAAACACAATAGTAATACATTCGATACTAATACTTAGACTTGGCAATCCTGACCCAGACCTGATAACCAGACCCGAATGACCCAATCTATGACTCGAAATCGACCTGAAACCAGTGACCTGAAATTGACCCATAACCCGAATTAACCCGACTCGACCCATACCCGATTCGAAGTGGAACTAACCCGACCTTGACCCGAAACCCGAAACGACCCAACCCGAAACGACCCAACCCGAAACGACCTGACCCGAAGTTGACTCGAGACCCGAAACGACCGGACCCGAAGTTGACCCGAGACCCAAAACGACCCGACCCGAAGTTTACCCGAGACCCAAAGTTCACCCGACCCGAAGTTGACCCGACCTTTAACTTGAATTAATTGACCTAAATAGACTTGAAACCCAAAGTGACCTGAACTAAAATTATCTTATACCTGAAATGACCAGAATCTATTTAAGCTAAAAACTTGAACTTAGCAAACTAAAATAGAAAAAAATTGCCATCAAATTGACTTAATTTTTTTAAATGATAGTAATGTGTAATATTGTAAGTAATTTACATATTTTGAGCATTACTTTTCTCGATTTCTTCGGCCTTTTATCTCTATAAGTTATTAAAAATTCATAATAACTAAAATAGACCCAACAACATCTTACATGACTACATTGACTTTCATATAATAGCTAAAAAAATGGTCAAAGTGAGATGTGTGAATAGTGCAAAATGTCAAATTGTTGTGAGTAATATGGGACGGAGGGAGTATAAGAATAATACAAAGAAATTATTACAATAATGACAATGATAATAAGAGTATTGAAACTAAGATCAATAAGAGAGTGAGGTATAACTCAATTAGTTAGAGCAACCCTCTTAGTTTCAGGAGATCCTAAAATTGATTCTCAATCTAAACACAAAAAAAGAACAAGGTTAATAAAAGTCAAACAATTACTATATTCCATGAAAAAAGTAGTCTTAATAAATATAGTGAATTTTTCGTCAATAAATAAATAAATATATATATACAAAGTTGAATTTAACCCAATGTATCACCCGAATATGACCTAACTCGAAGTTGACCCGAAAATTGGACCTGAAAATTGACCTGACCCGACACGAAAATTGACCCGAACAGATCCGACCCAAACTCGACCCGAAGTGTTGACCCGATACTCGACCCGACCCGATTATTAGTCGACTCGAAATCAACCCGAACCCGAAATGACCCGACTCGATAACCTTTTGACCCGAGCTTGACCCGACTCGACCCGAAATGACCCGACCCGAATGACCCATTTGCCAAGTCTACTAATAATACTCCACATACAATAAAATAAACACTAAACATTGAACAATTGTTTTTCTTCAACATACAATTAGGCCCTGTTCACTTCACGTTAAAAAAATAATATTACGTAAAAATAATTTCAATTCAGTAAAAATAATTCAGTTCAGTAAAATTAATTTCAGTTCAGTAAAAATAAGTTCAGTTTAGTAAAATTCAGTTTTCTTAAAGAAGAATTATAATAGAAAATCAGTAAAAATAATTTCAGTTCAGCAAAAATAATTCACTTCACTAAAATTAATTTAAGTTCAGTAAAAATAATTTAAGTTTAGCAAATATAATTTTGTTTCAGTAAAAATAATTTCAGTTCAGCAAAAATAAGGTGAAGTCAACGAGGCCTTAGTCTATTATTATCTTCACTAATATATATTATACTTAAGATTTTTTTGGATACATATACTTAAATTTTTATTTTAAAGATAAATACTTGTACAAAAATATATAACTATATAGTTTAAAATTCATGGAAGTAGGTATGAAGTGGAGCAAGTCTTATATTTGACCCGCCCCACTAATATCCCTATGCACGGCACAACTTACTTTGTACTCCCTCCGTTATATATGTGTCCAATTCGACCGATACACTTCTCAATCCATAATTTTAACTGATGATTTTTTTAATTATTAATAAGTATAAAATATTAAAAGTTGATATTTAAAAGCTATGTTATAAGACGATTCCAACAAATACTCACTGATTATATTTTTATATTACGTACAAAGTTCAAAATTTGATCAAAGTGATACACATGAATAGTGCAAAAGTCAAAATGGGGCACTTTATATAAGAACACAGTACTCCCTCCGTGTTTTAATAAGTGTTACACTTATTAAATCCGGCCGTGTTTTAATAAGTGTTACACTTCTTTTTTGGCAAAAAGCTATATTAAAATATTATATCTTTCTCCTCTCATAGTCCCCACCCAAACCCACTATTACTTTTTTTTTTTAATTATTATATCTTTCTTCTCACATTCATTACTTTTCAATAAACCCCACTATCTTTCGTTTACAATTTTTTAATACTCCAACTACTCTACTTGCATTTTATTTTATTAAAGTCAATTAAATTGTCTAAAACTATATGCTGGTTAAAAGTGTAACACTTAAAAAAACACGGAGGAAGTATTTCATTTTAGTGCAGAAATGACGTTACTACCCTGGGACAATGAACCTAATCCTAGGTAGCTGTCTATCATCTCCTCAAAAATCAAGCATATGCCTTTATTTTATGTGGATTCCATTTTTGTTTTAACAAAAGCATCCCCTTATTGTATATCTGAAAAAATAGTCATTAATTTTCCCCCCTATTAAAAATTGACACTTTTCCTTTTTTTTTTTTTATAAAAATTGACACTTTTCTTAGTTTAACAAGTACTTGCAATTCTAGCATTCTCCAAATGATGGGCCCCATGTCAGAAGTTGAACGTATTGATGCCTTGATGGCTCAAATGGCAAATAGACGGGCAGGTGGGATTAGAATTTTTAATTTTTTTTTTTTACAAAAATACGTCGTTTTTATTTGATTTAATTTAATTTCTTTTTCTGCCTCTCATTTTTATGTGATTGATCAAAGAAAAGTAAAAGGAGATCGCAAACTTTGCAGAAATAAAATAAGAGGAAGAACAACCCAATTACAAAAATTCAAAGAAAAATTAGCTTCTGTAACTTCTGGTCAACTATTTTCCATTTTTTTTTCTTGTAAAGAAGTTCATTATTTTGCTTTTCTCAAAAATTTTAAGCTAGGTTTGTTAGATTTCGATCATAATTCCAACAAATTGATTTTTTTTTTTTTTTGGAAATTTGGGTTGCTTAGGGTGTGGGATTGAATTATTAGAGAAGAAGCTGAAATTTAATCTGGGGTTTGTGTATTTTAGAGGATCATGATACATGGTCAATCAAAATCGTTGTTGTTTTGATTATTATTGTGATTGTTGTTGTTTTGGGAAGCAATGTATAGCAGTAATTTGAAGGGGGTGATATTGGCATGTGTGTCAAGTGCCTTCATTGGGTCTAGTTTCATCATCAAGAAGAAGGGTCTTAAGCGGGCCGGTGTCGCGGGCCCTCGGGCTGGTGATTTTCTCTACTATGTGATTATATTGGTCAATTTGGTGAAAACCCTTTTCCGCTTTTTACCTAATTATGCCTAAAATGTGTGTTAATTGTGTTTTGTTTGATAAATTTTAGGAAATGGTGGGTATGGCTACTTGATGGAGCCCCTTTGGTGGGTGGGAATGGGCACTAGTAAGCCACTCTTCCTTTATATTTTTATTGTTCAATGTTGTAAATTTGTCGAATTTCGTTTTGTGCTGTTGAATTTATGAAAAATGACATTCTAAAGGTGGTATGATGATGGCATTGTTGAACACAAGCTACCAATTTTGTGTTCTTTATTGTATAGAACTATGGATTGGATTGTTTTGAGTGCATTTTCATTTGTGGGCATAGATAGTACAATGGTATCATGTGATTCATGTCACATTGATTATGGAATGGAATTGATTGTTATCTTGTTCGATTATGTGCATTTAATAATTTTGTTGGCGTTAGTTTAAGTTCTTAGAGTTTTTTGCAACTTCGAATTGCAAGTAATCACTTATAGTTCCTATATTATATACTAAAAAAAAAACCCATTTGGTTATGCTGTTCAATTTGTTGTACTTTAATTATAATGCTGTAGTAATTATTGTGTCTGTTTCCACAAACCAAATTCAATTAATTTTGTGTTTAGGAGTGTTCTTTGGGGAGAATTGGTGATTGTTGGAGAAATAACCAATCTGCAGATGGCTTTTTGTTTTGTTTCCCAAGTTTCAATGTACTCATTTCTGCATTTTGGGGTTTTATATTTGGGCAGTGATTGTTGGAGAAATTGCTAATTTTGTTGCTTACATTTATGCACCTGCTGTGCTGGTGACACCACTTGGTGCATTGAGTATAATTGTTAGGTAAGTTTAAGCTGAATGTGCTGGTAATTCATCTGTTTTTCTATCCATTGCAATACAATTGTGTTTGAACTAGTGCAACTGATTTTGGGAATTGGTTCAGTGCGGTGTTAGCCCATTGTATATTAGACGAAAAACTGCAGAAGATGGGGATGCTTGGGTGTCTTCTCTGCATAGTAGGCTCTGTTGTCATTGTGCTTCATGCACCAGGGGAACGTTCAATGGATTCTGTTGATAAGATATGGGCATTAGCTATTCAACCAGGTCTGTTCATATATTCAAACATCCACATTTATGATCTTTAGAGCGTCATGATTAATTTTTGCTTATGATTGTCCACACAGCATTTTTGTTATATACGGCATCAATTGTAGCCGTGGCATTGGTACTGATCATGTATTGTGCTCCTCGATATGGTCAAACCAATATATTGATTTATATAGGCATATGTTCGATTATTGGATCTCTGACAGTAAGTATATTGCTTTGTAGTGTGTAACTTTGGTGTTTGTACGCTATATCTATTTTACTATATCTAAGTTCTTCAGTTCATATTATGTCGTGTACTTTGCAGGTAATGAGTGTGAAGGCCATTGGTATTGCAATAAAACTTACTTTGGATGGAGCTAATCAATTCAGATACTTACATGCATGGATTTTTGCGATGGTTTCAGTTACGTGTATCATTATACAGTTAAATTATCTCAACATGGTAGGCATTCCTTCAAAATCAGTAGAAATTTTATGAAGCATCTTCCTATTTAGTTATTTAGTTTCTGTGAGCACCTGGCCTCCTCCTAGAAAAGGAGAGCCATTGTTTGCATTTATGTGGTATTAGACACAATTTGAATGTAATTAAAATCCCCCTACATTGTTACAAAAAAGCTCTATCCGTCACCCTGAACTTGATACATCGTTCAAAGGAAAAATGGGGATGGGGGAGTGCCTAACACTGCAGCCGTATGCCTTCTGGCAAAGAAATCTGAATATCTTCCCTTCTTTCCAATACCTTCTTTCCTTGAAATTGGCATTTTAGTCATCCCTTAAGTTAACCCAAGTTGATTGCATCTTATTGGATTCTCTGTATCCTCCCTTCCCCTCGACCTTTGGGTGAAATCGAAAGATAACTGATACTTTGTGGCTTTGTGCTAGAAACCCCCTTCCCAAAATAATAAACAGAAAGTGAAGATCTACGTCTTGCTTAGAAATGTAAAATGCTATGTGGAACCAAGGACTCCCCTATAGGAAATCTATGTGTTCAAGCAAAAATTTACCCACCAGCGAGTTTTTTCAAGCAAAAATAGGCATGGGAGAGATATGTGGTCATGGATAAATCTATGTGTTCAAGTAAAATTTGCCCACCACCAAGTTTTTTCATGCAAAAATTTGCCCGGCCACATATCTCTCTCATGCTGTATTTATCCATGACCATGTACTTGAAAAATCCATCTATGCCATATTTACATGGAGTCGCAGTGTTGAACCTGTTGATATTGATGCTGAGTTGTGAGTAGCTGCAAAAGGATGCTTTATTATTTTGTTTAAGTAATGGGGAAATGATAGTACTAGCTTGATTTTGTAAATATTTTTGATGAGTTCAGTTGTGTTTTTCCATACTGAAATCCTGCTAGTGTAGATTTCTAGAAACATCAAAGTATCAAACATTTTTGTGCTCTGCAGATCCACAACTATCTTGAAATCCCATGTTTACTACAGTAACAGATGTAGAACAGTCGTATACTACGATTGTTATTTCATTCAAATGTCACTAATTTATTTTAGAACCTGGCACACTTCAGACAGCCAATACCTATTCATCGTTAATCTGATTTCCATTGGAAATGAATACAGGCACTTGATACATTCAATGCGGCATTGGTCTCTCCTATCTATTATGCACTGTTCACATCATTTACGATTCTTGCTAGTGCAATTATGTTCCAGGTATGTCCTTTGTACTTTCATTAGCCTATATTTAATACATGCAGACTTGATTGTTCAAAGATGCATCGATTATATCATGTCATTCTTAATTTGGCTCCGATCTATAGGATTATTATGGTCAAAGTATAAGCAGCATTGCATCCGAGCTTTGTGGATTTATCACTGTGCTATCAGGAACTGCAATCTTACATAGTACAAGAGAGCCTGATCAGCCATTCATTACAGGTATGGTTTTTCTGTTTTATTTGATGTTGGTGTTTAATTCTATTGTATGAGTGCTGAAAACTTGTATGATAACCAATTGAAGTGTAAGAAACAAAATGTTTATATTTTATTTCAATGCTACTTATCAATATAGGAGGAGTAACGGTATTTCAGCTGTAGTCTGTAGAGTACATGAAAGTTTATAATAAGGCATTTTGTCTTGGAACTTGATCCTTATAATATTGTTTGAGAAAGTATGTAACTATAAAACCATTGACAGCCGATATTTATAAACTCGGAAGACTTCTGTGCACCTGAGTCCTGAGGACAGTATCATATGAAAAGTGGTACAGAAACAGTAGTGCTAACAGTACATATTTCAAAAGTGTATCAAATCTACTGAAAGTGTTATTAAAAACTACTTTATAGCTATTTCCTGTGCAATTACATAACTTTGTAATTTTCTTTATATTGGCGGGTTAGTTATGAACTTAATGTCTATGTGCTCTCAGTTTTGTGTGCCCACTTTACTTTAAGTGTAATGGGTAATTTGTTTCGAGATGATGGACAAGTTGTTCAATAACATTAATTAAAAATTGGTTAAATTTATAGTTCTGCCAAACATAGTTTGTTGGTTACACCAGAATATTCAATTGCTGACCTGTTCTTGGTTAAATTGTGAAGCTAAGGGTTCCTTATTAATGAAACATAAGTTATTTATTACAGAATTTTTCGTTTAAATGATTCTTCAGTGTATCTTTGCCTTGGAACAGAACATTTAGTATGTTTTCAAGTGTTCTTCCATGACCATTGAATGAGTCACTTATCCTTCATCTCTATCATTAAGCTTATATGAAAGTAAAATGAGTTTTACAATGGACCAGGGCTAGTTGACACTAATGTAACATTTGCGTGTCCCTAAAAGCAATGTGTCTAGCAATTAGTACCATAATAATACATGAGCATAGTGTTGAGGTTTCATGACAGTATATATACAATTTCATCCAAGCTGTAGTGCTGTACTATTGTCTCAGGGCTCAGGGTATCTCGGTTCATAGAAGAGTGAGCAATGCAAACTTCATAGGGACTTTATTAGGCTGCATATGATAGCTGCCCCTACCTGTTCAATTATGAAAATTTGAAAGGATTAGCTGGAGTTAGGTCAGAAAAATGTTTTAAAGTTGAAATCAGTTTTATCAAGAAATAAGATATAAATAAAAAAGGTTAAAAAAAAAAAACCCTTAATTTACAATTCAAACTAATTATTTGGGGTGAATATTTGATGAGCCTATAGAAGCCTTATCCTACTTGTTGAATGTTGGAGGATTGTGGTGTCCTATAGAACTGGTGCAATCAAATGATAGGAAGAAAGGGTTGCAAAATGAGCATAGGAAGGGGATTAATTAAGTAAAGGGAGGGAATCAGGGAAAAGGAGGGAAAAAAGTGCGATCTCAGTAGATGCTCCTCTGGCAGCAAGGTGGTTTTGTTGCTGAAATTCAACTTGCAATAGTGAACCACCTGCCCATCTTTTTTTGACCTTTTTTATTTATTTTTTTTATTTTAATATATAGTTTTTATACCTGAAAAGAAGTTGCATAAGATCCTAAGCGGACATTGTGTGTGGAATACTCACTTCGTCCCACATTAGTTTTGGCACGTATCAATGCACATAGTTTAGGTGATAATTTGTTATTTGGTTAATTTGGAGAAGTTGATGTGAAAGGAGACACTGGAGCATTATTTTATCGAAAAAATAGATTTGATAAAGGATAAGTGGGTTGTTCTTATATTTAATGTAAGAAAGTGTGAAACCCTAGCTGTTTAGTCGTGGAAAGAGAGAAATGTTACTCCATTTAAAAAAAAAAAAGAGTTATTTCCTAAACTAGAAGCAAGAACACTAGCTTGGGACAAATGAAGAAGGAAAGTGTACTAATCTGGAATGGGTGAATAGCGGCTTGTAAGCTGTAGCCAGTAGTGATGGCATGGTATTGATTGAGTGTAGCCTGAATGATAAAGGTACACTAAGTGAGTGAAAGGAAAAAAAGTTAAATTAAATAATTCTTCTAGACATTGATCCTGGTATCTCAAGGTGGTTTGATTTTAACTATAGTTTGATTTAAGTTATTACTTCATTCTAGTGTACGTAAGGGAGTGTTTGGTTTGATGTAAAATGTTATCATGAAAAATGATTTTCCCATTTGCGCTCATTTTCCTTTGTTTGATTTGTGAAGGGGTGGAAAACAAATTTCCAAATGGTGGTAAACATTTTCCTTTACAAGAGAAGGGAAGCCACCTTTCTTCCCTCCTCCTTGCCTCGTTTTTGTTTTTCTTTCCTCTCATCCATCCTCACCTTTCCACTCCCATTTATATTCGTGTATAACTTTTCTTGTAAGGAAATAAACTAAAGGAAAACTAATTTGCTAATGTTCCTTGAAAAAATGTATTCCATGAAGTCATTTTTCATTAAAAATGTTTTTTGTCAAACCAAACAGAGCCTTAGTGAGTCATGTGATCCATATATGTTCAATAGTGTAGGGAATGGGTGTATTTTTTCTCGGAATAATATGCTCAAAATCAGGCTACTACAATCTAGCCAGTTGCTTTAGTTGAATGATATCAACTTTGTGAACATGTATACTTTCAAAGTCCAGATTTGACTATTACAGTATGAGCTGAATAGTTGATTGTAATTTTTCTTCCCTTCTTTAATGTTTGAGGCTCTGTAATACCGTGTTAAAGTGATACACGGGGTATCCATCTTTCGTAAGATAAAAACATGGGAGTCTATTTGAGTTTGACTTGGGTAGTCTATTTTCTTATCTGCCTTTTGTCTAACTTGTCAGTTTCTCTCTTTTCCTTTTGATGCTCAATCTGCCCATGGCCTCGGCTTATAACTGAGATGATGTAGTCACGTTATTTTCCTCTTACCCAAAACTGAATAGAAAACTGAAAACTCAAATGCATATGTGGATGTAATTAGTTGTTAGTTTCCTACTATAAAGAATTAAATATAATTGCATATACCTTTTTGATTTGTTTTTCCCTACCCCTGTGATTTCTCTTGTGCATCAAGATAGCTCTTTTATGAAAACAGTAAGGCTTTTGTTATCCCAAGAATCGATGGACTTATTTCTGTACAACAGTAATGTTAAACACAATTTAGGCCTTTTACAAAACTGGATCTAGTGACTGATGAAATTCATTGACACAATTTGACTCCGTAGATTTGGTCCCTATATCAGTTATTTGTTTAATGTTTCTTGATATTCTAGTAATGCTTGGAATAATCTTCCCTTCACTTCCTTATCCTCATTACTTAACACCTTGTTTTTTACTGTCTCAGATTTATATACGCCACTCTCTCCAAAAGTATCATGGCATCTGCAAAGTAATGGAGAGCTCTGGAAGCAAAGGGATGAAGATGATCCACCTTCTAACTGTATCTCAATCATCCGGCAAGATTACTTCAATTAGGTTGAATGTTGTTGAAAAACGTTTTGCATTTACGGGTTGTCCCACCCCTCAGAGATGCAGCTTCCCTGTACAGGAAGCATAACGCGTGATTTTGGAGAACCTCCGACGAGGCATGTAATGCAGTTTGATCATATACATGCTTGTGCCAGTTGTATAAGGTGCAGAGCTATGATACTGGTTTGAGCTCAAATATTTTCACAAGCTGCTCTTCTCGGCGGGTCAATGTATTCTCTCTTGTGCAAATAGCTTACTAACTAATTATTTATACTGTTTAATTATGGCTTGTCCACCAAATTAGCGTTAGTCCATGGTGGTACGCCCTTGTAAAATTTGATTGTGCTATATTTTGGGGGTAAAAGCAAAAGTTTACCCCTTTATTCTTTCTACAAACCGTTTTTGGTGCATATTGTACTTTTTTTTTTTTTTTTTTTTTTTTTTTTTTTTTGACGTAACACAACAAAATTTGTTAGCATAGTAAATAATCAATTTGATGTGAGGAACTTCATTCGATGAATTTTGGACAATTTTCCATGGTACCCTGACTTTCAATTTAATTACTCGTTTCGACTAAATAATCACACTTGCTTTTAAAACATCGATCCACCAATATTTTAACGAGCATCACTTCACACCACCAACGTCAAGGTCTCAGACTCTCTATAGTCGTGCAAACCTTTGTGTTGTGATTAGATCGTGACGGGGTGAGTGTCTTATCCTAACCACTAAATTGTCTGTTACCGTGTTACGAGAATTCGGTCCGGAAAATTATACTCGTACCAATTTCCATGTTCAAGTTCAACAGTCAACCCTCATAGGCCATAAGTAATATGCCCCACTTCCACCCTAACAATCCACCCACCATAAAAACAAGGACAAATTCTCTAACTGCTCAGTACATTTGCCTTCTCAATTCTTAAATGTAACCGACCATTTAAATTCTTATTCTTATTCCAATTAATTTTCATTAATTCGACTGTTTATTATTCCTTAAAAAGTAGTTCAAAATTGGAAATTCTGGTTGATCTTGGCCATTTTCGTGTAAATTGTTGACATAGAAGAGAGAGAATGGGTCATGGAAGTTCGAAAGATTCATCACCATCATCATCTCATAGTCGCAGAGCAAAGTTGCGGCAAAAACTGCGGCGTGTTGTGCGGCGTGATAGTCGATCGAAGCAATCTGGGAATGGATTCAAGTTGGTTTCCGCAGATGACTTCGCCGGGATTGCTCTTCTCACTCTCATCTCTGTATGTTTTTAATTTCTTTTGACTTTTTATTATTTTATTGCTTTACGTAATTTGTACTTTTATACTATTCACGTACTCATACCTACCTGTCATCGTGAGTATATTACGGAGTATTTATGTTTTTGTTTTACTAGATTTGCGTTTAGGTCCTTTTATGTTTATTTGTTTTTTCTAAACTTCTTAATATATCATTTGAGCTAAAATAAAAAAAAAAAAAAAAAAGGTTGTATTATTGCCTTATTGTATCTTAAAATGAGTATTAGAAAAATATAAGTGGCTTAGTTAGACTTTTTATACTATTCTCATACTTTACGAGTTCATGTTGACCCACAATGACTAATGTGATTTATACAACACTTTGCAACGAGCCGAACGAGGGGTCAGATGTTATTTGTTAGAGAGCTGGTTTGAATAGTTGATTGTAAGAGTTAGTTTGATTAGTTGATTGTATTAGCAGTTTGTATAAAATGTTTTGTGAATAGTAACTAAAGCTACTTTATTGTGTAAAATGACTAATAAAGATATATGTATAATGTATTCATATTTTCAACAATGTTGGTAAAGAGCAATAAGTTGATCAACTTTAAGGCTCCATTTAACATTTTTAATGAAAAATTAGATTTTAAGAAAAAGTACAATTGCAAATTAGTTTTCCTTTATTTAGTTGCATGCAAGTAAAGTTTAAGAATAAAAAATAGAAGTGAAAATACGAGGATGGATGCGAGGGAGGTAAAATGGAGGTAAGAACGAGGTAGGAAAATGTGGCTTCCCTTGTTTCGTAAATAAAAATGTTTTTCCATTAAGAATGTAATTTTCCACCATTGAGAAAATTGTTTTCCACCCCCTTTACAAACCAAACAAAGGAAAATTGGAAAAAAAAAGGAAAAATCATTTTCCATGAAAACATTTACATCAAATCAAATAGGGCCTAAGATAGAAGAGTCATTTTCCCTCAACTGCTACAAACCCTTCTCACCAAAAAGCTCCTATTACAAATCTTTCTGAAATTGCTCTTTCGGATTCAAACCCTCTCTCAAATTTCTCTTTTTCCCCAAACCTTGCCTTTTGCCTAAAACCTCTGCAAACCAAACACCCCATAAGGAATCAAATACATAGTCATGTGAGTACATATTACAATCATCTCTTGACAATGTATAGTTTTCCTATACTTCTTCCATTTTTTAGTTGCATCTCTTTGCAAATTGCGGACTCCTAGGCAATTTTTGAAGATGACAGAGATAGATGAGAGAGATGGAGAGAATAAAAAATATGGACTCATGTGATAGGAGAGAGATAAATAGGGTTTATTAACTTAAAAGGAGTATATTAACTAATACTCCCTCCGTTTTTAAATGCTTGCTCCATTTCTCCATTCGCGGAGTTTTAGGAGAAATTGGAAAAAGTAATAAAATATAGATGTAGTGGGGTTAGTGGAAGGTAACTTGGAGGAGAGAGAATTTAAAAGTAATAAAATTAGGTCCCACTAGTTAAGAGAAATGAATTAAATGTTATAAAAACTTTCCAAATAAGGAAATAGAGCAAAAATTTAAAAACGGCCGCAAAAGGAAAGTGGAGCAACTATTTAAAAACGGAGGGAGTAGTTGATTGTACTCGTACCTGTCATTGTGAGTATATTACGAAGTATTTTTTTTGTTTTACTCCCTTCGCGTTTAGGTTCTTTTATGTTTTTTTGTTCAAAATTTTCTTAATTTATTACGGATTATTCGATCGGAAAATAAAATAAAATTGGAGTAGTGCATATTCAAAATTCAACATATTTATATTCTCCCTTTTATTTTTAAGTGGTCCGGTTAAACATTTTGCACCAGTCTCATACTTTATGACTCTACGATGACCCTCATTGGATATTTTTTTGTTATGCATTACTAACTCAGTATTTCAAGCAAATTAAAGAAACTTACAGAGTACAAATAATTTGTGTTAAGAACTTTTTGGTTTCAAATTTTAAGGATATAATTACTATTTGATATTCTCTATTAATAGTGGTGGATGTCATTCCTTAACAATCTTTCACTTGAAGACTGATCATAATCTGTCTTCACGCCTTGCTCCATGCAGCATAACTCTCTCGTATGTAACTTAAGCCTGCCAACTAAAGTTGAACACAACTTTAGTTTGTCAACAATTATGTCTTTGTTAAGATATCTATGCCAGATTCTTAGTTCCTTGAATTTTCTCTACTGTTAGTACTTCATCTTTTAATAGAGATCTTAATGATATCAAAGTCCGATATGCTTAGTTCTAGAATGTGATGCTGAATTTATTGCCAAGTGTATTGCACTACGACTCTCATCGTACAATACATTATTTCTTACTAGAATCCCACCATGAAGCTGTATCATCTACTTATCGTTGTATTTCCAACTTTGAATATATAACCTATGGTGCTTTTATGGTTGTACTTTTAATTCACCTTTTAAGTACAAACACTTATCATGGTACCTCGTTGATACTTTATATCCATTCCACTGCTTCTTAATGAACTTTTCCTTGATTTGACATATGAAGTAGCAAACAACTCCCACTACATGTTTAATATCTGGTTTTGTACAAACCTCGGCGTATTTGCATACATCAAACTCCCAATGGCCGGGCATAAGGAACCTTAGCCATATATTCTTTATCTTCTTCTTCTTCCGCATGAGGAGACTGATCCTTGTATAATCAAAAGTGACTTGCGTAGTTGCATGCTGTTTGGCTTAACGTTACTCATATTAAATCTTTGTGAACACGTTTTTTGCTTATCTCTCGTAATTTGCAATATGAAAATCTTCTTTTTTGACCTAAGTCCTTCATGTCAAACTCCTTTGACAATTGCTGTTTCAACCATCTTTTATCATCCATGTACAATACTAACATATCATCGACATAAAGTAGTAAGATGATATAACTTGACCGATATCTCTTAATGTAGCAGTAGTGGTCAGCGTTGCACTTCTCTTAGGCCATACAAACTTGTTTTAAGTTAGCACACCATATTTCCTTCCCACTTTCTAAGAAACCTTCTGGTCAATGCGTGTATATTTCTTCATCCAAATCGCTGTGAAGAAATGTAGTTTTAATGCCTAATTGCCCATGATGAAGATCTGCAATGGCAATAGTATTCAACACTGTTCTAGTGGTATTGAGTTTCAGAAGAGGTGCAAACTTCGTTGTAGTCAACTCCTTTTTGTTGGAATCCTATGACTACTAATCGAGCTTTTTATCTCTTAGAACCATCATGCTCTTTGTTCACTTGATATACCCATTTATTGTGAAGTGCCTTTTTTACCCATAGGTTACTAGGCTACTTTTCATGTCTAGCTTGAAATAAAAAGATTTCATCTCATCTTTCATTGCAAGGTCCCGCTTGCCATTCAGATTGTCCTTAATCAATCAATACATATAATTCATGTATTTTATGTTAGGATCATGAGGCCAAGAAATCCTTCTCACGACTAGGAGATTGCAGTATAATGGAATGTGTTGTATTGCTTTGTCTAACGTGTTCTTGTTGAGGTTATCTTACAATTAACTCTTTCATCATATTGTGTGGGACATAATCTTCATCTACAAATGTTAGCCTACTATGTTTGTGAGTTTTATGTCTATCCTTGACAATGTATAAAAAAGCTCTAGACGCGCTGAAGCGATAAGGGTTATGCAGCGCTTTGGTGCACCTGGGGTCTCTTTGAGGTAAGGCGCACTATATAAACAATTAAAAAAAAATTGGCAAAGGTGTGCCTCATGTGCGCTTTGGGTGCGCCTAATCGATGCCTAAACAAAAACGTCTCGCGAAACCAAGCTAAGCACTTACCTCATATCACCTTGCGCCTAGGCGCGCTTTTTCAAACACTGATCCATGATTCTTTGTACATGATTGTTTCGTTGAAAATCATATCTCTAGTAAAAATCACCTTTTTATTATCATCAGCTCTGATGCGATATCCAGTGTTTGAAAGAGAGCACCTAGGCGCTGAGGCGTAAGGCATTAAGGGTCATGCGCCTTTTGTGGTCTAGGCAAAGTGATTATGATGAGGCACAACTAAGGCACACCAATAAGCTTAAGGATCTGAGGCGCGCAAAGATTTTTTAGAATTTTTATATTGTTTATTATATGCGCCTCACTTCAATGAGGTGCATTGAGGCGTGCTTTGGTGCGCCTTGAGCCTTTTTATACATTGATCCAAACTCATCCTCATCATAGCTAAATTGCCAATTGTGGCAAAAGAAAATGGGACAACAAATAGAAAATAGAGTGAATACTTGTTTAAGAGCTTGGTATCCTCTTGCCTTTATGCAACATTTCCTCTACTAGGATTTGCATTTGATTGTTTGATGAAGAGGGAAACCGATACTATATACCGTATAGGTTTATTGTTACCCTCAATTTTGAAATAAGCATAGGAGAAGTAAAGGGGGGGGGGGGGATGGATTGGCTTTTAATAAGTTTAAAAACTGAAATTTCTTTTGTTGAGAAATTTATTTTGTAACATGATTAGCATGTAACTTAAAGTAATAAATTTTTATGACTTTTATATATATAGGCAAAGATGACTTTTAAAGACAAATGGTTGGCCTGTGTTACGCTTGGAGAACAGACATTCCGCACAGACATCACCGATCAGTTAGTATTCTTTGTTTAACACTTAACTTTGTTGTATCTAATAGTTTCTCTTTTGTTATTTTATGTAAGCCGGTCTCTTTATGTGCTATACTAAATATAATGACAATCATGTTCTATTTTGTGTATGAAATTTAAAGGAGTGTATCTTGAAAATACTGTTGGATTGGGAATTAGCTTACTCTGTAAACCATCTTTTACATATAATGTACTATCATCTGTCATTTCAGAATACTGGTATAATATTACTGCAAGGTATGAGTATGTAATATCAGAGAGCCCTTTGTGTTTGGACAAAACATTCTAATGGAATGTACTAAGGAATGGAGGTAGTACATATAATTGCTAGAGATTTTTCAGTGATTAATTTTGTTCATTTTTTTTTTTTTTTTGAGTTTTGGCCAATTATATGTCTTAGACATCCCATAGCTTAGCCTATTGGCTATTTTCACAAGAAAGTTTCATGGGAACTCTTTTGTACACAACATCTTTAACTAGTAAGACTGAAGTGTTCATCTATATTTTGTCACTATTTTTTATATCCATTATTATTGTGTTTACAATCAATTTTTTTTTAAAACTTGTGTAGTATGGGGTGAGGATGGGGATGGTTTAAGACTTTTAGAGGTGGTTTGCCAGGTTGAGGAGAAGGTGCAAAACAAGGTCATGGAAAAAATGGTTGAGTGGAAGTTTGATGATTGAAATGAATAAAATGGATTTTACTAGTGAGCACTTATGTTGTCATTTGTCAACAATAAAATTAATTGGGAAATTCTATACTATAACCCTCTAGTATTGACTTTTCCAAGTTGTGCCCCCTGCTTTTAAAAGTTACACATTGTAACCTTAAATTACAATTATGTATCAATAGTGACTTTGCCTGGGGCCCACTTTGCACTTTTAATATTTTTTTCTCGATTTGCGTGCTAATTTCACAAAACCTAATATCAGACAATATGGACAAGTGACAATGTGTTTATGAATGTGGTCATAATGGCCTGTAATCCCATGTACTACCACATGGCCATAAGGTCTCCTTGTATGTGTTGTTGTTGGGCTCCAAGTCCTACAGTCCATAATTGTTCCAATTTATTGTTTTGTATCATTGTATGTGACTCGATTAGCTTAGTCACGATTAGCTGCATGCCCAATTCCTAAAATTGTACTTGCAGTTAGTAATCTGATTTTTAAAGAACAAAAGCCTTAATCTGTTTTTTTTTTTAATTTTTTTTAAAATCTTTATAGTCTATGCATGAATCTTCCTAATTGCTTCTACTTCTTCATAATTAGTTCTCTTTATTGTTTGAGAGTTGATGGTGATTACTACAATGCGTGGGAGTTGCCCTTCTATTTTCAGTTGCAAAATATTCTCTACTGTAATCTCTGATCTTTCAAGATGTTCTTTCCTTTTTAAATTAACTTGTGTTATTTATATTTGTGCAGAACAGAAGAGCCTGTGTGGAACTCTGTAAGCAACTTCAACTTATATCTTTTTGGCTTTTTGCTGTATTTTAATTTTAATTTGGTGCCTTAATGTTCGGTTTCTTGGAAAATGTTATTTTGAATGTTAGGCATGGTAGAACCAATTTATCCGTTTATTTGATTGGATGATTTGTGTTCTGTTTGTTTATCACTTATCATCTGGGTCTAAAATCTGCTCATGTTTGTTAGTGTAGAATTGTAGATTATGGATTTTACATGTTTTCTCTTCTTAATGCAAGGGACTGGGATGTGTTGCCTTTTGGTTTCAAGGCTTCAAGCTGCTCTCTTTGGTTCTTTTTGTGATTTTCTGTAACTAACTACGCTGTAATAATGTAGCTTGTCTTTGAATAAATTTTGTTTCATTACAGTGAGTTCCTTCTTTTGCTCAACTGAAGGAATGTATGACAAAGGGTATTATGATTCTATATGGGGCCATTGAGAAGCAGATCTTTGTTAGATTTGTTCACTGGCATTATGCTGCAAGTACAAAAAGGTTTTGCTGGTAATACATGATAATAGGATTCCCATCTCCAAAAGCTAACTTAAGGGGTGGAGACTGGAGAGCCCTTCATCCTTTCTAAATCCTACATAATTCCCCATACTTAAGTCCCATTCCTAGCAATGGACCATAACACACCACGCCTCCCGAGGATCAAAGGAGGAGTAGTAGATATCATTGATACTAGATGACAGGATAACCATTCTCTAAAGCTAGCTAAAGGGGAGGAGAGCCCATTGTCCTATATAAACCCCACATAAGGCCTAATATGACCAATGTGGGGGGGACTCAAGTCCCAAACTTAGCAATGAAGCATAGCAGCGGGAATCATGTACTTCACATGAAAATATGAAATTTAGGTGCAAAGCCTAACCCTATATTGTCTGGAGGGATATTCAAATGTTGTTATTGGAAGTAGAAGAATCTTATTACACAATTACTAGTCATAAATAACATAATGATCTTGAGATTATCTATTATTGATGAAGCCTTCTATTTTGGAGTTTTGCATCCATTGCAGTTTTCCAAATGAAATTGTTTAGGCAGGCTCTAATTATCCTTAATGAGATTTTCTCTAGATACACATTGTAGTACAGTAAGCTGTTAGGCATTAGGTATAATGTCTTGTGCTTCAGCTGTATTATTTCTCTTGAGCTGCAGTATCATGGTAATTTAGATGGAGAATGGTTTGATGCTTATATGTTGCACTCTGTCCATGAAATGATTAGGCATAAGATATCTATCTTTAAAAGTAGATGTCTAACTGTAAATTGAAAATCATAAGATGTCATAATTGCATAGCTATTGGCATGGTTAGTGAAATAACTAACTGTAGGCAAGGTGTCAAATACTAGAGCAGTGGTGAACTGAGGGAGTGTAATTGCTGTTGAGTTAATGCAGTTACAACAAAATTTAAATTATCATTTATTGTGATTGAACATATGCAGTATACCCATGAGCAATAGTTCTAATTGTGAATTTGCTACTTTGTATGGCATAGGCTTTTCTTAGGTAATAGAGATAAATTTGTCCAGTTTCTATGTCATCCACTTGTAGCTTGCTAGTTTCCTTACATGGGTTTTGGAAATCATAAGGTGCAGGGCATCCTGAAGCATTAGCATTGGGGGATTTTATCTTAGGAAATAGTTTTAAGTCTATCTTGGTGTAGAACCTCTCACAAGCCTTCTTGTTGAGTAGAACTGTGTTATTATTTTATGATTTTGTTTGGACTTACTTGCTCCTGACCCTCTTTGCAATTGTCATTATGACAATCTAATTTACCCCGGACCCTCTTATAATGTAAAGCTCAATCTCCACTTTAGCGAACTTTTTCCCTTACCTTGCTTAAATTTTTTTATTGTGGCCACTTATAATTTTATCATGGGCTTTTATTTTTATGTTTATTTATTTATTTGTATCTTTTATTAACATGTCAGCATGGCAGCATCTGCTATGACTGCCGTCAGCATCAATAATTTCATTATTACTATCAGACCATCTATAAAGTTTTATCCAGTGCAAAGTTAGAAAACTTTATAGCACTATACTTTTACTTTCAGTTCCCCATGTTTCATGAACGTTCTAAGATTTGTTCAGGTTAGGAAACTGATTTGGACAAATATCACTGCAGCGTAAATATATGTAATCATGTTGTCTTGTTTTTTTACAAAGTGAAGTTTGATGTGAATGTGAAATTTCTGGGATGATGGCTGCTTTAATGTGGATTTTTTATATGAATGTAGTTTGTTTTTGGTGACCTTACTGCTAAATTTGTTTAGTAATTGAAACGAAAAGTACTGGATTTGAGTTTTCACTTTCATTGTTATGGTGCTTTTGTGCTATGGTGCATCAGCATGCCCCCACTTTCCCCTTTTATTGACTTTTATGTTTTCTTCCCCTTTTCTCCTTTATGGATATTCTTTCAGTTATTTATTCTCTAATTATGATCCCTTGCTGTACTCCTCTCCTGAACAAATGTCAAATCTGTTTCTTCTTGCAGGAAAAGAAACTTCTTCTAGAAAGTAATGGGCCTCATATTGCAAGAGTAACTGTTTATGAGGTGTGGACATCTTCTGCTTCAGCCATATAAAGTATTATTATTGATGTATACGCATTATGCTGTCATTCTAAAGAGAAGACTACTTGGTAGCTTTTAAAAATATGTATGTATTCTGACATAATTTTTTTCTTTGTATATTGCAGACCAACTTATTGAAGAAGAACAATCTCATAGGTTATTGTGACATTAACCTGTTTGTTTTTCTAACTCAGGTGCGTTATCTAATTAGTTTCTCTACTAACAAAGCCTTAGACTATCTCAATTATTAAATTTGGTCATTTTCAAGTAAAGGAGTGTAAAATTTATTAGGAAAAACTGACAGTACCAGTTTTAACTATGAGTGGTCTTCCTGTAAAAGGTCTAAACTTTTGGTTAACTAAGGAAAGCTCCTATTTTAGGGTTTCTTCTCTAATTAGTCCTCAACCTATCTCATAAGTTCAGTAGATAAGTGCGACATGCCAACATTCATCCTCAGCTGCATCTGCCAAGCCACTAGAGCCCCATCCTCACTTTACCCATCCACTCAACTACAATTTCCCTTTCTAGAACCACCGTGCCCTCTCCAAGCCCCATCCTCACCTTTCTCATCAAAAAGTGAATTTTATAATTTTAGATAATACAGAATTTGAGATATGAACGATTAAATAGTGCGCTGAAAAATGTGAAAAAGCGATGGTACAGTTAGTAATTTAGGGTATGTAGGCTATTAAGGTATCTTGTTGTATTGATTTGTTGTGTTGAATGGTTGATGCCTTACACATGGTTATGGCCTCTACATTACTAACATCATGCTCTTCGTCGCTCTCATAGATGCTGAATTGGGATAAGGGAGGGGAGTGCTGTTGGGCTAGAGGGGCAGAGCTTGATGATGGAGTGAGGGAGAAGGTGAGGCAAACTTGGAAACTCACAATTGAAATTAACTTTAGAAAGATTGTAATTGACCTATTTATCTGGTTAAAAGTCACATAATGTAATTAGAGAAGAAACACCCGATAGTTTGGATTGTCCTGGGTTATCCAAAGTTGGGACCATTTAAAGAAGCCCGACCATATTTGAGACTGATAGTGTCAAATGTCAATTGTGATCCTTTTTGATTTTTGCTGTCTGGTATATAGAGTTTAAATCCTCTCGGTCTTGCAAATATCTTGACAGAGGTAAAATAATAATATTGTGTTTGAGATTATTCATGCATGTGAACTAGTATCATTTTGCAGGATTTGGAGTCTGATTTTGTCGAAGTTGATCTCTTGGATCCATCCTCAACTGACGTGGTTGGCAAACTATCTTTTTCTTGTTATGTTGAGGTATGTATTATATAGGTAGTGTTTGATTGAATTTTCAGTCTTATTTGGACTATTGGTTAGTTGCTGTCTCTTGTAGGATCCAGAAGAAACAGAGAAGGATTTTGCACGGCGCATATTGTCTATTGTGGTATGTCGTTCAATACTGTGTTTGTTTGACAAGTAATTATTGTCAAGGTATTTGTTCAATTAAATCTCCTCATTTCTACAGTTAAGTCACCTCTTTTTAGTCCTGTTCAATGATCTAGTTGATGATTTTTCATGACATAAGTAATTCAGGGCCTCTTTTGGATCACATGTGTAGAAACTCTAGAAAGTTAACAAAATGGATCAGCAAATCGAGTATATCAATTGGTTTAGTTAATAGTTAGTACTCTATACTAGAATTGCAAACTTATCCAGAAATCATATATTTAATTTGTCAACTCTCCTTACTACCTTGGAATAAAGAGGGGGAGGCCGTTATATGCACCTGAACTCTACAGAAGACTTTCATGACTTTCATGTGTGTAAGAGACTATTTCTTATATTGGAATGTTGTGCTACCAGGATCTTGAGAATCTTTGCACGATTTTATCCATTTGGAAGAGCTTTACATTTGGTTGTAGTGTTTGATACTTTGATGTATGAACTATGAAGTATAGAAGTCCTTTGTTAGCTTTGACCTTTTTCCCTAGCGTGCCAACATTTTTTTATCCTTCTCGTTGTCTACACATGATTCATCCAGCTTTGATTGATTCTCTTGACCAATTCAGCAACCCAGATTTTCTTCATTTTGTATTTCCAAGCAGAATTGGGTGTTGCTCGGATCTTTGCCATGCATACTATGATGTACTTTAGTGCTCTGCTCCTGTCAAAATGATCTTTTGCTTTGAATTATCAATATAAAGTCTATGGTATTTACTAGCTCGTTTTCCATTTCTGATGTCATCAGAATCTTCATCACTAACACTTTTACATACATACTGAAACAAGTTTCTAAAATTTAAGATTGGATATTATCCCTACTTGTAAAATTTTGAGCAATTTTAACAATGGCTTTCATTCTTTGGAAGTTGGATATTGTATTGCTGTTGTCATATTATTTGTTTATTACCACCATAGGCTGGAATTACGAGAGGTGTTACAAAGAAAGGAGTGACACTTCTTTTGTGCTAAGCTTAATAATTGCTGTTGCTATTTTATTTTAGTTTATGTTTGCCTTTTCCTTTACTTTAAATGAACATTATAAATATATCCAAAGTCTGAAATTTTTATTTCTTTGTAGGACTATAATGAAGATGGCTGTCTTTCTTTCTCTGAATTCTCTCAGTTGATTGATGCATTTGGCAACCAAGCTGCAGCTGACAAGGTCTGTTATATTTTTTAATTTTCAAAATGAATATGTATAGTGCTAGAATGTTTGGTTGTATCTTTATTATGTTTCTGAGGAACTATATTTTATTCCGTTCTTTGTAGAAAGACGAGCTTTTCAGGGATGCAGATAAAAACGGGGATGGAGTTGTTAGCATCGACGAATTGGCTTCCCTCCTTTCCTATCATCAAGAAAAGTATGTTGTGTAAGAGCTTGATTAAATTAGCCTAAGAAATATAATTGGGATCTCATTATCGATTCATGGGTAGATTTTTAAATTATGATATTAACTTTTTATACATGAATTTCCTCAATATAATGTGGGTTTAGATTATTATCAGCTTAGTTGCCCGGTACTTAGTTTGATTAAAAAAAAATAATAATAAAATAAAATAAAATTGCTAGAATGAAATATGGTAGTAATGAAAAATGTTATGATACTTGTAAGAGAAGACATTATTGATGTAAATAATTTAAGTATTAGTAGAAGGTGAGCTATGCAAGACTTTAATGGAGTTTGGATTATATCAATATTATTTTTAAAGTCACCACCACGGTCTCTTAGAGGTTAGGGCTTATGTCAACTTAAGATAATTGTTTTTTTTTTTTTTACTTGTAAGCTTCTCTAATATAGCTAGGAATCAGTGCCAACAGAATGATCAGGTTGTTTCTTTAAAAACATGCTGGTGATTCCTAAATCCAATATCCACTATAGTCAACTAGTCAATGTCACTCTTGGTTGTTGTAAGACGAATTTGCTGCCACATATACTAAAGAAAAAGGTGAGAGGATTACTCAGTGAATGAACAATTGCAATTTGTAGTGATGGAGGATTTGAAGATTGAATTACCCACGTGGTGATTTCCTATACCATGACTCTCCATCCCCCCATGGTGCTTCCATTCCCTTTCTTGCAACCACAACAGTCCAACCACTGCCACATTCATCATCATTACCACCACCACCACTACCTTCATCTCCACCACCACAAGCAATACCACCACCCATAACAAAACAAACCACACCCCAACCACCTAAAATCACCATTACCACCTCGTAACCACCCCCCCACCCACCTCGAAACTCACCCCCCTTGAAAACCCACCCCCTTCCACAAAAAAAATTACCAAAAACCCACAACCAAAATTTGAAAAAAAAAAAAAGAATAAAAATGAGGAATTACCTTTTCTTATCTTAAGTTATAGCTTTGAAAGGTCAAATTTGACCATGAAAACTGTAGATGCAGAGTTTCCTTATTCAAAATTGACCATTAAAACCTGAAATTTGAGCTTCAATGGCGGTGATGAAACAAAAAAAGGAGAGAAAGGGTTGCAGTGTTGGCAAGGTGAAGGGGAAGGGGGGACGACGGTGGTGGGGAGGCGGCAAGGAAGGGTGGTAGTGACATATAAACAAGGGTTAAGGTGGTGGTGCAGTGGTGAGAGGAGAAAGAGTTTTGAATGACCAAATATTACCAAACAACAATTTAAATCAAAGGGTTTTTCTTTCAATTCTCTCTTACCCTTTCTATATTCCATTTCATTTACTCCGTTTGAATCAAAGACCCCTGTGCTTTTGTAAGCATTATTGTGAAATTGTGTTCTTTGGTCAGCTATGATTTGTGAGTTTCTTATATTTTGAGCATCTGATTTATTATTAACTGGTTGTTTTACAGGGAACCCCTCATTAACTCTTGTCCAGTTTGTGGTGAGCTCCTTGACGCTTCCAATCAGGTTGGTAGCATGGTTCATATGACCTTGTGTTTCAATGAAGGGACAGGAAACAATGCCATGAGTGGGGGATTTTTAACAGATAAGCAGGCTTCATATGGGTAAGAATACCTCACAGATTCAAGTTTTAGTACTCTGGTTATTAATAAATTAATTAAATGCTGAATCTCACAGCCTACACTCCAAGTCCAAGGCTCTTAGCCCCTGGGTCGCCGTATAAAAAAAATGTGCTGGACGAGGTTGAATTAAATATAAAAGAAATGGTCCGATCTCCAAGTTGAAAAGTATAATACATGGCCTTTGGTTTGGTCTGGTCCGGTCCGGTCCGGTTCAAAATCCTTTAAAAATCAGTCTTGGACTAGACCAATTTTTTGTTACAAAATATACATTTAAGCCTTGAAATTGATTGATTTTCTCCTTAAATATGTGGGGAGGATTTTAATGTATATTATGAGACATTCAATATTATACTTTCAAAAAATTCGTTGAACTATCAATTTTCTCCCTCTATTCATTATGATCTATTCAATATTATGTAAGTGGGCTTTGTTAAGTCATAAGTAAAAAATAATGTAAAAGTTATAGTGGGTGAATAGTTTATGTAAGGTAAGGGATGTGAGGGAAGGGAATGATTAAAGAGAGTGTGGGTGGGGTATGAGTGGGGACCATGTGAAGAGAGAGATTATAAAATAGTTAATAGTATTTCCATTTTAGGAAGTGTTGCAATAAAAAACAGGGTTGTTTATAGGAAGTTTTTTTTCCTCTTCTGTTCTATTATGTAATAAAATAACACAAAGTATAAAAACATACAATATGTCTAAAAACTGGACTGAATTGATCTGGCCTAGGTTTTAGACTGGTTGTAACAGTCTTGTGTAGTCTGTTCTTGTCTGGTCCTAGCGTAATTGTTCTGATTTACGGAATCTTGCTGGTCTTCGGTCCAATATAGTCCGGTCTTGAACTGGTGAACAGCCCAATAGTATTTTTGTTACCCCTCATATTTTCAGTATAGCTTTGAAACTTAGCTTTTGCTGTTTTTCTTGAAGTCTTTATTAGATTTATAATAATATTCATTTTTTATTTCTGTTTTTCTGTATTTAGATGGCTACTCAAACTGAGTGAGTGGGCACAGTACTCTTCTTATGGCATTGGCTTGAACTCAGGCTCAAAGGCAGGACATATTCTGGTATGGAAAGAGGAAGGTCTTTTTGAGCTTTATTTCACTAATTACCACTCTCCTCCTTATATGCTGAGACAGCTTGTTCTTTTTTACCTCCTGGAACTGCTGCTTTGCTATTCTGTTCTTCTGAGAAGGATAGTGGATTCTTTTGAGTTTCATCATTGACCAGGAAGGATGGGAGTTTTATGTTGGGTCCTTCAATCTGGAGATTAGAGTAGTTCTTCTGGCTGTAACTAAATGTGAACCATTAACTTTCCTCATACAAATATAAAGCCATTATCTTTGGAACTAAATCCATCAATTCATATAACATACTTCGTATATTATAACCTTAAATATCTCATTAAGAAATGAATATATTTGAGATTCTAATGTATTTAACTTCCATTATAATTCAATCACATAACAAGTAAAAAAGGGATCAATATGATCATGATATGTCTGTGAATTATTTGAATACATATACTCCCTCCATCTTTTTTTGAGTTCCCAATTCACATCCCCCAAGTCTGCCTTTCATTAATATCTAAAGTACGTTATGTGGGCTGTATCCTGGGTATGCAGGAAATGTTAGTTATGCTGGCATCAATTATTATATTATATTGCCTTAATTACTATAAGTTTCTGGAGTACACATCGTGTTTTCTGATAAATTGGCATC
This sequence comes from Chenopodium album, assembly GCF_948465745.1. Classification (NCBI taxonomy): domain Eukaryota; kingdom Viridiplantae; phylum Streptophyta; class Magnoliopsida; order Caryophyllales; family Amaranthaceae; genus Chenopodium; species Chenopodium album. Next base: position 16,034,995 of record NC_137846.1, read on the forward strand.
TCAAATTATACACTTATTATTCAGTTCTGTTGATAAAATGTAATGTTGATGCTCTAGGTTTTTGATCGTACAACAAAGAGGCTGGTGGAAGAACTGATTGATGGAAAGATTATTTTGGCAATGAGATCCTTGTATCAAAATAAACCGGGGATTTACTTTCTCGGAAAAGGTACAATCAATTAAGTTTTAATAAATTTAATAAGAAAAGGCTTTGCTTGTATCTGATCTTATTTTTCAGCTTTGCCAACTTGTCAGATACTTATAAGTTATAGTCAGATGTCCTTATGTCTGGTCTGTTTTTTATTTCTTATGTTGTCATGCTGTTTTGGAACTTTCAACAGCTCTACACCTATCTTAATATGTTGCTCTTGCTAACAAGTTTTACAGAGAATATGTAATTCATAGAAACTTTTTTTCTTTTTAATACTCTATGACGAGTTCATTGTACTCCCTCCATTTGTATAATTTTTTTACTTTTTTTATTTATTTATTTTTTTTTTTTTTTTTTTGGGTTCTAGTCCTTATCTGTTCTCATCCATTGTGTTATACCTACTATCACTTTAATCTTATAGCTAAATATATTTTCCCCTTTTGCCTTCCCTTGTTACTACATAGGACCCATTTAAACCTATTATTCATACCTTATTCTCTCCCTGTCCTCTAAACAATAGAAATACATGGATGTCTTTCCTCCTCTCTTCTACTTGATCTTTGTATCCATAGTAATTGGGTAGAACAAATAAACATGAGAGTAGTATTCTAGTATTCTTTCATAGATTGTTTTGGTCTTTTAGATTAGTTAATCTCACGAATTATGGTACTTGTCAATTTCAAGAGTGTATCAACAGTGCTCCTTTACAGCTTGAATAATTTATATGAATTTTAAGCTTGCATTGTGCTACATTTTTCAATTGTATAATTTGACTTTTATAGCTTAAGTTTCCATGTCTTCTTCTTCTTCTTCATCTTTTTCCCCCCATTTTGTTAGAAATTAATAGATTATATTGTAATTGCATTTATTTTTATATTTGTATGTAAACTGTATTTTACTCATGATTGTGGCGCAGGAGGCAAAGAAATTATGCAAAAACTCTCTGAAAAGCAAGGAGAAAAAATGAACTCGGCTGATTCTACAAAAGAGATACCAAAATTTATTGAACTTTTCAAGGTATGGTACTAATGTTCTCCCTTTATTGGTGGTTTGGTGATGATGACAACTGTCCTCTTCCTTTATACAATCAAATTCTTTTAGCTGTGCTGTTTAGAGAGGCCAATTTTTATTCAATCAATTATCTTGCTAGACACTTTTTTCCTTTCGAACGGTTTCTTATGACGATTCATGTTAGCTGACCCCAAATCATTTTGAGACTAAGGCTTTGTTGTTGTTATTGGGAAAAGGGGGTGTTTCTTTCTTATGGTCCAATATTTGCATTTATGGTTTTGTCTAATTATTCCCGCTATTTCCTTTTCTCTGTGTTTAAATATATAAAATAATAACACTACCATTTTAGCTGGTAGATTGTGAAGATATTATCAATTTTCTTATGGCCCAATAATAAATTGATTAATATGCACCATGCAAGTAAAACAGTGATAATCAATTTTATTTTATTTTGGGTTCTCCTTGATCAGTAAAACAGTAGATTTTTGATATGGTGTGTTGGGATTTATATTGGATGGGATGAGCTAAGATTGTGTATACAGAATATCTTAGCTGCTGTATGGATTCATACATCCAATATTTTATTTACCTGAGGAAGAGCTAACTAGAAGACCTTCACTAGACATCTAGATCAAACAACAAAAAGGTGTTCATTAGAGAGCTCAAATTCATTACTTGTTTCCATGTAAACTACCGGATTAATTAAAAATTATTCAAATACTGTGTTATGCCATTTAAAAGAATTTAAATTACTGATTATAACATAGAATATGACTACCTATCTCTACTATTCTTATAATTTTAGTTCCCCTTCAATTTTCTGATGTGCAAAGAAAAGTGATATTTCGCTCATTAGTAACAAATACTCTTTAGTGGTATGTCAATCATACCTCATATGTTCTTAATATATTATGCTGAATAGTAAAAATTTTTTATATGCACTTTATATTTTGCAGGATCAGCTGAACTTATCTGAAACAAAATATCCTCTGGATCACTTCAAGGTATGAATAGTTGAACTTATATGGTTTGATTTCATCTTTACATGACACTCCTATTGTAGGATGTCCTTTAGTCATGATTTGGTGAAGACTTTTTTTTTGGGTCTTCATTGTTCATTTATTATCAAAATGGGATTAAACCTTATGTCATTTTCTCACAATCAATTAACCACTTTTGATTGCACAGACCTTTAATGAATTTTTCATTCGGGAACTAAAGGCTGGTGCAAGACCCATTGCCTTCATGGATCGTGATGATATTGCAGTGTGCGGAGCAGATTCTCGTCTAACGGCTTTTAAAAATGTGGAAGACAGCACCAGATTCTGGATCAAGGTACTATATACCATTTGTATATTTAAAGGAAAAAACAGTATTTTGTGAAACTAGTCTCAATACAAGTTGATCTTTGCATTTGAACAATGAAATGTTCGAGGAAACTTTCTTCCTCATACTTTGCTGTACAAAACATGACAGCTTGACAGCAGAAAGAGTTATCCTACTTGTTTTGTTTCAATGACCATCGATACAGTATCACCACCATCTTTTTATTTGATTTATTACATCTCAATATCTAAGAGCTTCTACTTGCCAAACATTTTAGTTAATAACTCTCTGCTTATGGTTTCGAATGAGAGAATGTACATTGAGCTGAAGATATTGATCTGGGGACTGTCATTGTTTTAGGATTACTGCTGTATCATACGGTTATACTTGCTTCTGGATGGGTGCTGCAAACTATTGAGTACATTGTATTGCCTTAAATCTATATGAATTGATCATAATTTTACTGAAGAAGTATCTTGTATATGGCGTGATAAGCAACAGATTAATAAATTAAATATAGTTAGGTCTCTTAAGACCTCGCCCCTATAGCTTACCTAGACCTCTGTCTTCTGTAGTCTTTTATCCTATAGGGGGCTTCTAGAGAACACTAAATATTCGGTGGGTCCTTATGGGGCAAGCTTTGGCTCTTGCTATAGAAAAATTGGCCATACCATAATGCTTGAAAATTTAGAGTATATAAACTACGAAGTATAAAAGAACAATGATCAGTGGTATGCTAGTTGTTTGATTAAATCTAGAGTTTTGCCACCTTGCTGAAATAATATAATTATGTAGGGTCGGAAATTCTCTATTCAAGGCCTATTGGGAAATGATGTTTCTGCTAGTCATTTCATTGGTGGAGCATTGGTGATATTTCGGTTAGCTCCTCAGGTAATTAGTAAAGTTTTCTTAATTAGATTCTTTTAACCAGCCAGCATCCTTTTCCACCATTTAGACATAATTATAATCTAACTATTATTGCAGGATTATCATCGTTTTCACTTACCAGTTTCGGGGACTGTTGAGCGATTTGTTCATTTACCTGGGTGCTTATACACTGTATGAACTATTGAAACTTTTAAGTGATTAGAATCAGACATTCTTATCTCTTTTTACCCATATTTTTTTTTGCCTTTTGTTTCTCATTTTCAATTTCCCCTTTTCCGGTTATGAGGCAGGTTAATCCTATTGCTGTAAACAGCCATTGTGATGTCTTTACTGAGAATAAAAGAGCTGTGTCTATCATTTCAACTTCATGTTTTGGAAAGGTTAGAGTTGCTATAAGCTTCTTTCAGGAATATGGTTTTATAAATGTTACCAGCGGAATACCTACTTGAATATTTTGAGGTCAAAGTTTCTGAGCTCTTTATTTCACTAGTATCAAAGTTGATGCTGGACTTTGTTGTTAATAAGTAGCTTCTTTTGTTACACACCTTTACTTGTTTTTCGTGCTCACGGCATAGTCCATTTCTTTTAAATTAATCAATCAATGGGACTGATTTTACTTCATTTTTCCCTTTGTATGAGGTAGAAATATAAAATTATATATTACTTTTGTGTGAATTATTTATTAACAAAATTGCAATTTAAGTACTTAGCCCTTTATACTTATCCACTGCTAAGTAAGCATTAGTAAACTCCGTAAGAAACAGAATGGCTTGAAATGGCAAGGTAATATAGGTAGTAGAACTCTTCAATTCCACCTATATGCTGCTGAATCTCATTCCTTTGAAACCTGACAGTCTTTAGAAGTCATAATGAAGCATTCCCAGATTTGCCACAATGGCTGTATATCTGAATGACTGCTGGTGTATTGCTTAGACCAGTCATCTTAGTGTCCCCACTTCCCAAGGAAAAGAAGCTGTTCTTTTTCATTAAGCTATCATCAATCTGGTTGCAGGTAGCTTTTGTTGCGATTGGAGCAACAATGGTTGGCAGCATTACATTTACTAGGAAAAAAGGTGACTATGTTCAGAAGGGCGAGGAGGTTGGGACTTCCTGAATTTTACTTGGTGAATGTTGTGCCTATTTTCTCCATTTACAATCTCCTTGACAACAATTGTTTTTTTACTGATGTTGCAGTTTGGGTACTTCTCATTTGGTGGAAGCACTGTAATTTGTGTGTTTGAGAAGGTATTTCACTTGCAAATTTACGTTCAAATTTATTTTTTATTTTTTCTAGACATACAATAATTTTGAATAAAAATAAATTGATGTATAAGAAAGACACCTAGGATTTTCACAGTTAAAAAGGGAGGGCTGAAGACAAAAATACTCATGCCCTTGAGCGTCATGATGCATTTTATTTACAAACTAAAAACGCCAAGTATCACTCAGAACTTAATATTTGACTTTAGATGCAAAAGCTTTATGTAATAGTACTTTTTTCTTTATAAAGGGAAGTTATACTCTCAAAATCCGTTAGTTTCTTTCATGTGTATTACCAAACTATCAACTAACAATTATACTTAACGGCAAGCTAAGTTTTATTCTAGTATTATCTCAGTCTTAGATTAAATGCATAATTCTAGTTAGCAATATGATGGTCCACATAAAGGCTCAAGCTGAAATTGTTAATAAGTTTTTAGTAACAATCATTTTATTCTCTGCAGAAAGTCTTATCAATTTTCCTCTGCTTTTTACTTATTCTCCTTGCATAACTTTTTGAAGATTGTCAGTAAGAAAAAATGCCATGTTTGGAGGTGCCCTGATTCTGCTCTCTTGCAAGCATTAGTTATCAGATCACTCTCTTTGTTAAGAGTCATGTCTGACAATTAATTTTGGAAATATGCTCTTATTCACACTGCTACTGTTGTCAAAGATATTGTTAGAAATGCACGCCAATCAATTTGGAAGACTAGAAGGCCTTAAACATAAAACAGAGGAAATAGATGTTTATGTCAATCATACTATAAAGTATAAATTAAGAGGAACCCATGTAGATAGAAATGAATAAGCAAACTAGGTCAAGAAAAATTAACTTGGTAGAACTGAATAATGCTCTCCAAGAATCATACTCTGTATTTTGCATTCGTATTATTAGAACGATAGTGCTAATCTAAATTTATTAGAAGAAGTTGATTCTTGGGAGATAGATGACATGCTCTATTGATTTTTTTTTTTTCCTTTGCAGGGCGCAATAAAACTGGACGAGGACCTCCTAGATAATAGTGCCCGATCACTTGAGACTTTGGTTCGTGTTGGAATGACGCTGGGTGTATCTACCAAAACAAATATACAATAAAGCTACCTGCTACAATTTGGTGCAGTGCAATAGTTCATTGCACTCCGTATCATGAACCTGTGTGTTGCATCTCTCTTGCCATTTTTTTTCTTTTTCCTTTCTCAGTTTCCCACTTTTGTCAACATAGTTATCAAGTTTCAACTGTTTTTGTCTGCATATGAACTAGTGACGTTAAATCCCTCTCCTTACAATCGCCACTCTTATAGAATAGGGATTTGAGTTTTGTCATGCTTGCCAACATCCAAGTAGTTGATGATAATGACGAGACAATGATGAACAAACTTACTTGTTAGACGCATAACTTGTCCCATTGTATAGATAATAATGATTCCATCTTAGTTTAGTGCATGATGAAGTGTGATCAAAGTCTGATGTTTCAATTGATCAGTTTCTAGATATTATATAGACAATTAGTCTTTGTAATTGTGGTAGTGTACCAGTAACAGAAGAATTGTCTATGGCAGAATCTTTCTTGTTAGATTGTTTAATTGAAGATTTTGATATGAACTAGACTGCAAAATAGGTTTGGCCTTTTCTTCGTGTCTGAAATATAGAATAACTCAGTAGATTATTATTTTTGTTCATGCTGACTGTTGTGTGTTCTGTAATGTAAGATTTCCCTCTTTAATATTGCCCTTCATCACCAGTTTTTTATCACATCGTTTGCAACTACGTGTTCTCTCTCTGTAAGTGTATAGAAAGGAGTTCAGTAATTCTCAGTTACCTAGTCTCTCTTTGATCCCCAGTAGAGTACTGAAAGTGGCACTTTTTCTGGTCACAAATTGGTTAGTACGTGAATAGTCTAACTAACTAACTATGTTGTCAAAATGTCAAGTACCGCTTATTATCATTAGACTGCTTACCATTAGTGTTCGAGATTGACTACTCACAAACCTTGGTGTTTATAATGAACTTCACTACTACAAGCTTTAAATTACAGAGGTTGTCATTCTTACAACAAATACCTTAATTCCTACTGCAAATGTTCTATTGTATTTGTATACATTTCAGCATCAATATCGGTAATGATAGGTATTATATCCATGGCCATAACCTCCCATGTTAGTTGGCATTTGTTGTATGTTTGGCAGTGCAGCATGGCCCTGCATACCATCCCTGTGATATTGTTGCCACATAAGTTGTTCCTCAATCAACCGTCTTTGTTTCTTCTCTAACTCTGAGATTTGCACATAAGGTGGTGGGGCGACTGCCAATGATGCTGCAAATGGGTCTACGACAGGCGAATAGAAGCCTGAAGACGATGATGGAGCTGGTAATGCTAGCATGTTGGAGTTTCCAAGGGATCCTGGAGCCACACTGCTAGCACTCCCTGTACCGCCCATGCGATTAGCAGCTAAAGCTGCATTAGTTGCCCCTTGTGCATACATGCCATTTAATAGCATTGTGTCAAAGCCACCCCCAAGGGAAGCCTTTTGGTGAGGCAAATGGCTAGCTGATTGGACTAGTGTCTCCCAATTTGATGTGTCATTGAAGACCTCCCACAGTGGAGGTGGGGTTAGGCCGTCGCCTGTTGCTCCATCAAATAATGCTAAGGCAACGTTATCCTCATGCTCTTCATTTGTTGGAGCATCATCTCCCAAGTTTATTAGATCAGTCTCTTTGGATTGAGGTTCATCTTTCTTCGTTGGCTCTTGTTCCTTCTCTTCCTCTGGAGGGAAACCTTCTGCTGGAGGAAGTGCCTTTATTGTATTCATATCTTCGATGATTTCTTCTTCTTTCTCCTCTAGTGAGGCAGGTTCTTTCTCCTCTTTGTTTCTGTCCATGTTAGCCAATTTATTTACAATACTAGCTGCTTTTTCTCTTATGAATTCGTCCATAAGATCAAGCTTCTTTGGGGTGATTTTCTCTACTTCAGGGTATTCGGATGAGCGTACCACTCCTATGTCTTTACACCAGGCATAGTATGAATCGAGCTCGTCAAATTGATTTGAAATTCGACAAAGAATCTCATGTACTTTGATACATTCAGGGATATCCAACTCCATAAACTGATCGATCAGAATAGCTAGTATGTCTGTAATGTCATAATATATTTGGAAGCTGTCTCTCACAATCGAATACAGAGCTACTATTACGATACGATTGTGCTTTGCAGAACCTATAATTTCAACCAAGAAAAGACGATTCGTTAGTACCAGCATGAAAATAGCCAAGGGTACAAATGTTTTGTATATACTTGGAATAGTAAGAAGAACAGGGAGGTGAAGAACCTGATGGTTTGGTTGCAAGAAATCTTTCAAGAAGTTGTTGCAAATGGTGAATCTTTGACAATACTTGTTCAGTGGAAAGGTCAGTAGTTGCTACTGTCCATGGAGAAGAACCTGAAACCGAAACATTATTACTTGAGTCACGGTATTGCTCTTCCGGCTGCTGCAGTTTGTAGGAGGACGAATAGGAGCGTGTTCTATGGTGATGATTTCTCCTCTTTCCCTGTACCTTGAATTCAAGTCTTTCGTCCAAGTACAAGGCGAACATCCTTACAAATGCCGAGTAGTCCCAACAATTAGACCGTGAGTCTCGGAAATCTGACATGTTGAGCATGCGAGTCCCAGGCCTTGTCGAGTAGAATATCTCTTGCTCAAAGGCAGGGTCTCCTTCTGATAACAGCTTTTGGATTAGCATTAGTGTCTTCAATGCTACTACCTGTATGTTTAAGAGTAAGAAACTATTGCGACACATATATGTGAGCGTTATCTTTATTTGGTTACATTAGGTACAAGTGTGAATATGTTATGAGTATCGTCGTATTTAAACCCAGGTGAACTACTCCTATATATATGTCAATTGGTTATATGATGCACCTCGCTATATATGATCATAAAAGGCAAAGGAAGCTAATGTCTGCATATTAATTACTGCCTACTAACTTGGTAAATAACAAATCAAACAAAAGATTGAGCATTGTATCAAATCATAAGTATATAGTCGCATTACCCAGTTTTTGGTCTTGCTAAGGCGCCTAGAAATCGTACTAACACAAGATCCAATGAAGGCTCGAGAGTAGCAAGTCAAGCTATAGATCTCATCATAGTATTTCTCTTCAGCTGGATACTCGTCATGGCTGGTTGCCTTAACAATGGCTATATCTAAGTCCGATAACGAGGCGCTGCTTCCTACCTTTGCTAGCCCAATGGTAGTTTGATCCTTCACTGCCCCTATGGCTCTTCTAAATGCCATCAATTCTATTCAGTTTCTCAGGCTCTTTGTGGCTATCCAACTTTTTCTTGTATCTTCTTTTGGTGTTGTCTCTGGACTAACAAACATGCATGTAATGTATTAGCACGCAGGCCATGGTCTTATATGGGTGTATATTTAGTATAAAAAGTTGCCACATTGTTGACTTTTACGTGTTTTAAGATGACTTCATGACTAGAACAATGTATACAATACATCAACCCGTTATATACAAGTTTTTACCAAGTATTTATCTCGATTATGCAGAAAATTGTGAAAGGGAAAAAAAAAAGGTAATAATAAAGTCAGATAAGGAATAAATACCCGAACTCCCGGAGTATTTATAATTCACGAAAATAAACCTCACATGCATTTTTGTGATTATTTTATATGAATGTGCAAATGACTCTATTAAGAAACCAGAATAATCAATCTTACAAATTTGTTTTGCTCTCTTAAAAACAAATTTGTGATAGTTACATTCATAAGCATCTTTAAAACAAATGTGTAAGAGTAACAAATTGTTCTTCTAAATAACAAATGTATAAGACTTATGAATATGAGTTCTACCATTTTTTTTTTTTTGGTCAACATCTTATATTATATTAAGAACATTGAAAAGAAAACAATTCAATGAATTCTAAAATATGTTGAAGAATTATTACATTCACGAGCATGGAAATAAAATAAGATATAGTCTTAATTGACATAAAATTTATCGCAATTTAATCACAAAAATTAACAAATAATCCATGAACACAATAAGGAAAAAAAAAATGTAAGAAAATTTAATCTACCATTTTCTTGATTCCTAATAAAATAAAATTAAAAAAAAAAAAAAAGAATTTATATACTTACACAATTGTCAATCCAATGTCATAGGGTAATAACTTGATAATTTGTCGTTTGAAATTCAATTGGAATGATTAATCCCCTCGTTAATCTATAAAGTATTAAAAAAATATGCTATTATACAAATTAAATCAAGTTTGCACTAATGTTATGAATGATTGGAGAATAAAGGTGAGGAAATGAGAAGAAGATTATTTTCTTATCCTCATTCCCCCTTAATCAAAATTTTATTTTTCTCATTTGATTAATTGTTTTGGGATTTGGTATACAAATCTCAACAGCGTATGAGTCGGAAATAATTTCACAAGGCAACCATACAATATTCCTATATTTTAGGGTAAATATTCGACTCTAAACTTGTGCAAATAGCTGTAGTCTTAACTTTACTACTTTTTCCTTTAGTCTATTATTATTATTACTCCCTCTGTTTTTTTTTTTTTTTTTTTTAAATGCATCACTTGAGTTTTCACACTTGTCGAGACATAATTTTAACCATTAATATCTTTAATTAAATATTACTAAAAATTATAACAAAATTATATTATGATAACAGACATTGTAACAAATCCAACAATATATATGACCATGTTTATATATTATATAGTAGTGAAAAAAATAAGTCAAATGTAACATATGAATAATGCAAATTCTCAAGTGATGCATTTAAAAAAAAAAAACAGATGGAGTATTATTATTTTTTTTTTCCAAGATTCCTTAAGAAATTGTTATATACATACGGGTGTACAGTACACCCAACTAACACAAGATAAGTTTTTGTTCTTTAATTGATGATTAAATGAAAAACAATAATCAAAATGAGAACAAAATACTTATGCATGTACAATACACCCGAGTATATATAACAATCTCACAGATTCCTTTAGTATGCTCCGTATTATATTTGTGTACGTTGTTGTCAAAAAAAAAAAAAAATTATGTGTCGGTATATTATACGGGGTTTCAACAAAAAAAAATGGTATTCAAAATCAATCAATAACTTAATATTAAAACAAACATCGGGAGTGACACGTGTCACATCCTGGTGCTGTTTTTTCCCTCCAAAACTCCCTTTCTCTTTTTTTTTTTTTTTTTTTGGTTAACATTTAATTCTATAATATATAATTTCAAATATTTTATGACAACTTTTTTTTTTTGTTAATATTTGATTTTGATCCTATAATAATACCATTCCAATCAATCAATAACTTAATACTAAAACAGACACCGGGAGTAACACGTGTCACATTTTGGTGTTGTTTTCCCTCCAAAACTCCCCTTCTCTTTTTAAATTTTTTTTTTTGTTAACATTTGATTCTATAATATATAATATAATTCCAAATATTTTATGTTATCTTTATGACAACTTTTTTTTTTGTTAACATTTGATTTTGATTCTATAATATTATCATTCTAAATATTTTGTATTGTCTTTATGACAAATATATTCTTTTATTTTACTTGATGTTCATAATTTCTATACACATTTACCTAAATAATTATTCCAAATCCTTTTAATTGTCTTTCAAATGGAGTATTATTAAATTCTATCAAAAAAATAATAATAAATTGATTCATATAATAGATGTTAAGGAAATTACTTAAAAAAACACTTTTTTTTTCAATTTCAATATGACTATGTATTCAAATTAATTATAATTTTGTTTCTGAAGTTTAACTACTACGTGTGTGTGTGTGTGTGTGTGTATATTATATATATATATATATATATATATATATATATATATATATATATATATATATATATATATATATATATATTATATATATATATTTTACAAATTAAGGACTTATAAAGTATAGTATAACTATAAAATAAATGTTGTGTTAGACAATCAATAATAACTTAATACTAAAACAGACACCGGGGTGACACATGTCACATCCTGGTGCTGTTTTTTCCCTCCAAATTTCCCTTCCTTTTTAGTGAAAATCTTTTTTTTTTAGATCAAATATTTGTATAATATAACTATTATACTCCGTAATATTATTTCAAATCTTTCATATTATCTTTGTAATAAATATATAAATATGTATATATATATATTTTTAATTTAGTGTTCTTAATTATTCTATACACATTTATATAAAATATTATTCTAACTCTTTTTTATTTTTCTTTTAAAAGGATTATTATTATATTTTTTCCAAAAATATTAATAAAATTGATTATAAATGATTTTAACGAAATTACTTTAGCTTCACTTAAATTTTTTAGCATATTACACTATATAGCCGCTTGTAAAAGAGCAAAATAACTCTTATAACACCCTGACCGAGTAACCCTTACAACTATTTTTTTTAATCTAAAATATGATATTATATACTTCGTATTAATCGTTTGCTTTGCCTTTTTATATAGATTATTACAACATAATTTTCAATATATTGATGTGTATGTTGTATCAAATTTTATTTGTTAGATACAATTAATTTTTTTAAAAAAATTGAACTTATCGTGCATAGCACGGGGCCTAAGCTAGTATAAAGTAGGTTAAACCCCGTGCAATGTATAGTTAATAGATAATTTATTTATTTAGATAATTATAATAACAATAAATTTATAGAAAAAAAAGGTATAAAATAAAATGAATCAACTCACCAAGTATTAAAAAGCATGAAATGTATATATTAAAATTTAAATGTGAGAGAAGATAATAATTAACCATGTAATAGTTATAATTAACAATTTGATATTTTAGGAAGTTTATTTTAGATTTTATACAAACTTACAAAGTATATGATATTTTAACTTATAACTCTCGGAATTATGACCCTAAAAATTTCTCTCTCCTCTAAAAACACTCTGTTCTCTTTCTTTAAAAAAAAAAGCCCCTGAAACCTACAATTCACCGGAGTTCCAGCACTGCGGCCGGTTCTCCGGCGAGTTCTCTTCCTTTTTTTCTAGTTTTCTGTAGCTCGTTTTCGTGTGGTGAAGTTAAAGCTGAAACAAGCTCCTCGAAGAGCTTCGACCTCTATTTAGTGCTACCCTCTTCTCACCGGAAAGTTTAGATTGTTTCTGTTGGTTTTCCGCTAGTTAAGGAGATGAGAAAGCCTTGTTCCACCGGGAATTCTTGTCGCATAGAAAAAGGATCTAGGTTACAGATCCGTGTGTTCAGGGGACAAAATTGATGATTTAAGAGTCTTTATAACACCCCAATAATTCTCTCTTTTCCAAACCAATTAATTTAAATAAAAATAGAGGAGAACCATTGGCATGTTACCGCCACGTGTTAAAACGTTAAGGCTTTATCAAAGTATTGCAGCGGAAACCCAACTTAAATCTTAAAATGATATAATTTAGAAAACCAATAAGTCAAAGCTTACAAATTGGAACCATAAAGGCCCTTATTAAACCAAACTAATATTCAAAATCCCAAAACATAATTGAAATAGTAAAACATAGATAAGTTTAACACAAAGAACGAATACTCTCAATCACACCAATCCCTTGACAATGCGTATGTCAAATCCCCGAACTTCACATCATCAAGCTAGCCTGTGCAATACTGCTCCCCAATAATACAAGTGTAATAATTGGATCATCACAGGGTCATTGAAAGGTGAAGGCCATGACCAAAAGAAAACACACACAAAAGCACACAATCAGCAAAGCCGAGTACATACAAGCTACAACGTACCAAAACCTAACATGCTCAATTAATTAAAGTAAATAAACATACAAAACGAATTCATTAATCAAGACTCCACACTTAAACAATTCAATTGACTCAACATACTTAGTAACCAATTCCAAACACTTGACTCTTTATATTTTGTTTGATTAATTTAATTTGGAGTAAGCAATAGACGAGGTTGTCCAACCCACCAAATCATTTTGGTCCCAAATGACCATTTAAGATAAAAGTTTAGCACAATGCAAGAATGGGCGCGACTCCATTCTCACAAAGTTAGTCTAGGATCCCATCTAACTTTCATTATAAAATAAAAATGTAAATACCAAAGGAGAAGAGGACATGTTGATCAAACAAGCCTCGAAAAGCCACGGGCTACCATAGTGTACCCCAACCCATAATTGTCAATACTCTAGAAGTGCACACTTTTCAGAGTTTTATTGCTCATCCTTGTTTCACTTTACGTGATTACAATTTTAATTAATAGCCGACTCATTCAAGTAGACCATACATAACAATCATACATCAATTCACTTTTAATCTTATTTAGGACAATGGTGATCACATCACAAATTGACCTTTAATTCCTTTTAACTTCCAAATTATCCAAAATTGTTGAACATAGTCCACCCACCTAGCCATTTCGGCTTAATCCACTTTTACTCAACATACTAACAAGTCATGCTTGAGTAATAAATAAAATAATAATAACCTTGTGGAATAATTAATAAATTCATTCCACTTAAACCATTCAATTCCAATCCTTCAATAATCCAAATGTGGTTAATAAACCAATTCAATAAAAATGTGCTTGTATCAATATTCCATACAAACAATTAATCCAATATAATTCAACATGCTTGCATCCATAATTCCATACAAACATAATCAATTCACCAAAACATGTCTCATAAACATAAGCACATGAATTAATTAAATGTATAACCAAACAATTTCCATCCAAGAATTCTCTAAACATGAAACTAAGTTCTTTCTTTTTGGTACCTAAACATGACACTACTTACAACGAAGTAGACATGTACGTACCTCGTATAAACAATCCTTTGTGCCACTTTTAATCACTCAAAAGTCTCCTAAGGAATAATCACTTCCTAGAAAACAACCAATAACAATAAATTAATACTCAACCAAATTTTCAGCAATATAATTAGATTAAAAACTCCTTAAAACTTCGTTTAAAACATGTTTTTATGCTTAATTAATCAATAGAAATTGAATAGGAACAAAAGCCCCAAATTAATAGATTATTAGAACCCTAAAATCCCAATTTAAATAAATTAAAACCCTAGGTTTATAATTTATAAAATCTGAAAATTATAACAACAATTATAATCTGAAATTTATAATCTTATACTATCAAAATATAAATTTTCATACTAATTTAATCAATTTCAAACAATTTAATCAAAACCCAAAACAAATTGAATCAATTTAAGCAAAAAAAAAAAAAAAAAGAAAACAAAAGAGGAAAGAGGAAGGAGCAGCCACGGGTGGTGGCTGGGCTGGTGGTCGCCGGGGGCTGGGCGGCGGCGGCGGTAGGGTAGCGCCGGTGGTGGCAGCGGGCAGCCACAAGGAGGAGGAGAAAGAAAGAAAGAAAGAAAAAGAAAAGAAAGAAAAAGGAAAAAAAAAAGAAAAGAAAAATAAAGGGAAATAAAATAAAGAAATAAAATAAAGAGAGATAGAAAATAAGACTAACCTTTTGTGTGGGGAAAAGTTTGGGGATGTATGGGGTATTTATAGGGGAGAGAGTTGTAGGGTAAGTAGGAGTATTGAGCTTCATAAAATTAATGGGCCAATTAGGTAAATGAAATGGACTAGGCTTTGTTTGTATGACATAAATTGTAGAATGAAAGCTCATAAAATAATTTGTACTAAAATAATTTTCGACCCAAATTAATAATTTGAAACTTTTTAAAATAAAATCCGGAAAAATACAAATAAATATTATAAATAAAATAAATTTTCATTTATAAATATTTAAAAATACGGGGGATTACAGTCTTGGGCTAACTCTAACGCCGCCATCAGGAGATTGCCGGAAAAAAGGAAATCGCGGCGGTAATTGGTGAAGTTTGGGTTTGATTTCGTAGATTTGCGACCAATTTCGAATTTCTCTGTTCTGGTTTCTTCTTTGATTTTTGGTGCTCTGTTTTTGGCTCTGTAAGTCTTCATTCTCCTTAGCTCTTCTTTTTTTAAGCTAGTATGTTTGTTTTTAGTTTAAGTTTCTGCTCCTTGGTTGGATGTCTTCCCTTTTGGTTTTGTTGGATTGTTTTTCTCCTTGTTATGTGTCCCTGTCTGGTTTCTGGTTGGATGGCCATGGACCATGGTGGGCTTGTCCAATCTTGAAGAGGTAAGGGGAAGTAATTTTGGGTTAAACTCTAGGTTTTGGGTGGTGGGAGGATTATATGCCTTGCCCCTTGCCTTTGTTTCATGTCTAGGATTTGGAGAAGTTGGTCTTCTTATTGTAGTCAGTTTTGGCTTACACTTCCTTGGCAGTGGGTTGCCTTGAAGAACAAGTCGGGTGAAAGTCATTTGTTAATGGCTCTTCATCTGTTAGGTTTGCGAGTGTACAATTGGAAGGTTTGGTATTTAGTTTCGTCATTAGTTGGCTCTAATTTTTATAATTGGAGTTCTTTAAGTTTTTTCAAATTGGTTTTGTACTCACTACATTCAAAATTTCAAATCCGTGTGCTGCTCCCATATTATTGGGGTTCATAGTATGCTATCAATCATGAATTTCTTTCCTTTAAAAGAGAGAAATCAAGTTATTGGTTACCATGATATATATTACCTTCCTTTCATTTCTTGCTTTGGTTTTGTTTTTCAAACTCCACAAGTTACAAAGAGTTTCCACCGTGGTCAATTGCCAAGCTTCTCCCTTGGTGGAAAAAGGACACCGGAAATAACATGTGATGTAGGGTTCGACTCGCTTGATTCAAGGCGAGGCTACCTAGTACCTACACAGTGGTTCCAACACTCAAAGGATAACTATGAAAGTAGATTCTCTAAAGTTGCTTTGTTTTCTAGCGTTCATAAGAGCAAGTGTTGTTCGTAGCTTTGTTGTAAAGGTGTTAATAGGCCTAGTTCTTATTGTTTTAGTGTTAACTATTTCAATATATGCAAATTAATCCTTTGTTAAAAAAAAAAAAAAAAATCTTAATTTTCTTTTTTTTTAATGTATAAATTTCTTCAAGCAAGTAATTTTGGAGTGAAATGTTGTAATAATTTGTTGTCAAGTGTTTCTCTTAGTTTCGCCTTTAGTATATGTAATAGATAGATAGATTGTCAATCATATCTCTTTAAGTTTTTTTTTTTTTTTTTTTTTAAAAAAAAAGATATTAAGGTAACATCAATTATTTATATGGGATTCCTATTAAATTAAAAAAAATAAATAAATAAATAAAAAATCATGAGGGTAACCTTATTTTGTCTGTTAGATTAACTCCAACTTATTATATACTCCCTCCGTTTTTAAATACTTGTTCTATTTCTTCATGCGCGGAGATTTAGAAGAAGTTGGAGAAAGTAATAAAATATAGAGATAGTGGGGTTGGTGGAAGGTAAATTAGAGGAGAGATAATCTAAAAGTAATAAAATTGGGTCCCAGTACTTGAGAGAAATGAATTAAATATTATAAAAGTTTTTCAAATAAGGAAATGGAGCAAATATTTAAAAACGGCCACAAAAGAAAAGTGGAGCAAGTATTTAAAAACGGAAGGAGAATACAAGTAACATCAATTAATTTGAGTAACCCATTTTCTTTATTTTTGACTATTCTTAAATAATTTCACTTATTTTGAAGAGTTTCCTTATTTTTTCCATTGTGGTAACTAGGGGTGTTCAAAAACCGGTCCGAACCTGATCTTGAGAAAATTTTTAGAAAAGGTTTTAGATCACTTATGCTGACTTTTACCAGGTGAAATTTCTTAGTGATTACTTGTACAATTAATTAAAACTTGTTATAGCTCTCTCCTTATAATATGAATAAAACCTTTAAAATGTTGAATTTTACTTACATTCAATATGCTACAAACATTTTAATATAATGACTTGTTTTATTTTAGATGTTCAAAATAGGCATTTAATAATCATTTTCTTTATATTTATTTTTTCTTACTTTTCATAATATAATAATAACAATTAAAAAATATAGAAAAAATAATCGAAAATCGATCCAAACAGGTTCAATTTGGGTTTTTAAATTTAAAATTTCGGTCGACTGGTCCCAATCCAATCTTCGATTCTTGAATTTTAATATTCTGGTCATTGGGTGTACACCACTAGTGGTAACCCCTCATTCTCGAAAGTAACCTCATTTGTTGTTCACTCATTTAACTCTTCTACCTCTCTTCTCTCTTCTCTCTTTAAACCCCTCATTCTCGATTTTCTTTTTTCTTTTTTCCAATTAGCCACAAAGTGGCATGTAGCACCTTAACCTATTAAAACCAGTTACCAACAGATTAGGGACCAATAGTATAGAATGTTATATAAAGGTGGGATTATTAGATAATAATCTAAAGGTGAGATTATTAACAGCAAACCGGCCAAAGGTAGGACTATCAGAATCAATTTTTCCTAATGAATTATACAGACGTTCTATAACAGATGACATTGCAAGTTCAAATGATAACTCTGTTACATAACAGTTTACCATGGTTCCAGATTCTCCACACAAAATACAAAAACTTTTGATTTCGGCATAGTGTTCAGACCCCTAAAGCGCTCAAAATCAGGCCTAGAAGCAGTCATGCATTCACTCAGCCGTTTGCTTTATAGTTCATCAAAATTCCAATACAAAAAATCCTCTACCCTGCGGGATTAATTTTTGCAATTAGTAGTGTGGTCTCAGGAGCGTCATGGTGCACCCAGATTCCATCTTGCTTTCAAAAATAAGATCAGCATACTGAGATAAGTTAAGCCTAGGCATCTTGCTGGGTCCTGGTAGAGTAAATCTGTTAAATTAAAAGAGTAGCAGAGCAATATACAAGCGGGCAAGTGGCAACACAGCTTTAAAAACTGGTATACGAGAACATTTTTCCCCAATTCTCCTGAAGCTAGAATCTTTTCACAACTCCAGCAACATTGCTAGAGGCTTAGAGCAGTTGGTGTTCAGCAATATAGATACCGTTGTACGATACATCCCTAGAATACCACATTCCTAATTATAAACTTAGCCTCTGGAATGTATCGCTCGTGAGTTGTGACATTAAGAGCAAGAACTGGGTATTAGCATAAAACACCAAACTTTCTGTAGAAGTAGGGCTTTCTTACAGGCAGAAATCATTCTAAATATACATCTCCTATCCTTTTGGTAAAAGTATCACCAGCTTTCTTCCATGGAAATATTTAAGCAGACTAATGTGCTTAAATCCGGCTAAAAATGGTATCATCAATTATAATTCTTCCAATTATCATGAATTCTATTGACATCACCACCAGCATCTTGATGTTGCTAATTACCCAGAAGAAAGACTTAAGAGAAAAGGTAGCAGGTTTCTGGCTTGCTGCTTGACATAATTTTCCTTCAAATAAAGCTTAATTAAAGCTAATCATGGATGAGATGACACTTTGGGTCAATAAACATCAATCCAAACTTAGCCAAAATTGGGCTGAGACACTGTTCATTTCTAGCATATACATGGATACACCCTACTCTTCAACTTAAACACCAACCAAATGCCAAAAGCTTATACTCTGCTTATCTGACCGTGACATGAAAAATTCATGTATCCAAGAAAATAAACTTAAACTGCTTCAATAATTAATGCCTAAGAACTTCAAAGATCCAATTCACATACAGCTATACAAGTATAATAGCTAGCCATCTAGTCAAAAATCGTGAAATGAGTTTACCCAAACTAAGCCAAAATTGGGCCGGGACAATGTTAATTTGCTCTAGCAAAAGTGCACACTCCCTAATCTTCAACTTAAACTCCAATCCGATTTGCATAAGTCATTTACTCCGAATATCTGACCAACACATGGCAAATACATGTATCCAACAAAATAACATCAAATTGCTCGAATTAATCATAACTAAGAAATTTGAAGATCCAATTTACATACAACAGCTACCTATCAATGTCAAAGATTGTAAATTGAGTTTGTATACACTGAAATTACATTATCATCTCAAAAAACAACAACATTGTTCATTGTATGCATATTCTCAAACACAGTAAATACTTTCAATGAATTGAAAAGCATTATACCCTCTGAAAGGAAACAATTTATCACTCTCATCTACCACATTGCACAACAATTTCGAAACCTTAGTTCTAAAATTGTAAGAAATCACTTTACCAGGGATAGATATCACCAATGCCGAATCATCATCATCATCTTTGACATTATCACGAACAACAGCAAATATTGAGAATGCATAAAACCGCAATCCACGCCCAAACCTATCACTATGATCCTGAAACAGCTCGGCCTCGAACCCACGACCTAAAACATCAAGATTAACCCTGTACTTGACAAACCATTCAGCCTTACTCTTCCTATCCAACTCCAAGACATTGAATTCACTCACGCAATTCGTTCGAATCTCAATCAAATGTAGATGCCCACAAGATTCACCAAAGTACCTAAACCTCTCAATGTAAGCACCTTCAATAGCCTTTGGCAATGCCAACGACTCCACACATTCGGTCTCGAAATCGAAACATATCATAGTTTCAGTATGACTAAGCCAATACACCCTACCTTCCCAATAAACCCCACGATCAAACTCAAGATCGAACGGACCCTTAAAGGGATCAACCACACCCCTCCTCCATTTCCGTTTCCCAGAAGAATAAACATCAATCGAATACGAATCATCCTCAATCTTCGACACAGAAACACTAACAACCTGATAATGCGGAGACCTAGCAAGAACAAACCCTAAATTAAACCCCAAAAACGAAGAGCCACAATCACCCTCATCAATTCCAGCAGTAGGCAAATCAATGCAAACTTTCTGATTCAAAGTCGGATTCCAAACAAAAATGAGAACCCCAGAAGAACAAAGGAGGAGACCATTACAAGACTGAAGAATATGAAAAGGGGTAGGGTTAAGGAGAGAGAAAAAGGGTGGACGACATTGTTGCGAAGTGAAAGAGATGAAGTCGTAAGAAGGAGAGAGGATTTGGGTATGGTGGAGGACGAAGAGGGCGGAAGAAGGTGGGTAAAGATGGCGGTAACAATGGAGGAGAGAGAAACGGTGGTGGGAAATGACGGAGTTCCATTGTTCGTTGACGGATTTGAATCGGAGAAGGGGTTTAACGGGGATGTGAGAGAGGATTTCGGTGAGAAGGTCGTCGTTTCCGGCAACTATCTCCGGCGACGGTGACGGTGTTTGAGATGTTGACATGGGTGGATGATTTTTGTGGTTTATTATACGAGTAGTTTTTTTTTTTTTTTTTTTTTTTTTTTTTTTTTTTTTTTTTTTTCAGATTTCTATAACTATATAAAAAGAGAATGCATGGTTTGGGTGAAAAGGGTATATCTACAGTATTATCTTTTGAGTAAATTCCTTTTGTGTCCTTTAATTATTTATTTTTTTTTTTTTTGTGTGTGTGTTTTTTTGATAATATTAGGGCTGGCAAAAGCTGACCCGACCCGAAAACACGACCCGAATCCGACCTGAAAATAACGGGTTAGGGTTGAGGTTTTCGACCCGAAAACTTAAATGGGTTGACACGAACCCGACCTGAAATTTAAATGGGTTAGGTTAAGGTTGAAAATCTCAACCCGAAATTGACCCACATAACCCGAAAAAAATAAAAAAAGCCTACATAATTCATAAGCCCAGCCCAAATTCGAAATGAGCCCACCTTATAACATCAAAAACCCTAAACTCCTCTATTCTTTCTCACTTTCACTCAGCCGTTCTCAGTTCTCCTCCATTCTCTCTCTTAAATTTTCTCTCTCTTCATTCTCTAAAACCCTCTCCAACCTTTTTCAAACCCTTAATTTCTATTTAATCCTTGAATACTTTTCATCAATCTACACTTCCTCTTGTTATCTCAACCTCTCCTTCATCAATCCAAGGTATTTTTTTATTTTATGTATTAGTTTTCTAAAAATTACATTGTTGTTGCTGATTTCTTTTGTTAAATTTTGTTTTACATGTTTGTGGTAAATAATTGTTTGTGTAAAATAATGGTTGTGTAATTTTTAATGGCAGTAGTTGTGATAATCATCACGCTTTCTTAGCTTCATCATCCTCACCTCATCGTTGCCGCTCGATCGATCTAGCAACAGCAAGCATCAACCTCTCTGCCAATCATTGAAATTGGAGACATGTTTATGTTTTTTAATTTTAGATCTTATGTAATGTAATTTAGTTTGGTATTTTATTATCCAAGACTCTTTATGATCTACACTTTTAATTTGTGATGGTATCAATTTGATTATTTATCAATGATTTTCTTTATAAAATTAAGATTTAATATTTAAAATTGAAATGGGAAATATTAGATCTGAAATTTTAAGTAAATAAAAAATGATCCAAAAAAAATTAGGTCAGATTCGGGTTGACCCGAACCCGAAAAAATCAGGTTAGGGTTGAGCTTTTTGACCCGAAAAGTTAAATGGATCAGGTTCAGGTCAGGGGTATTCGACCCGAAATTGAACTGACCCGAACACGAACCCGACCCGACCTGATCCATTTGCCAGCCCTAGATAATATACGTTGAAGTAATTTCTTCTGATTTGTAGATAAGTATTACTTTCTCTAAAGTATTTCATTTAACATGTTTCATTGATTACGTTTGTCAATATATAAATTGTTCCGTTTCATTTATTTCATTTAACATGTTTCATTTATTACGTTTGTCACCTACTTCCTCCATTTTTTTTTAGTTGCAAAAGTTTGACTTTTACACTATTTATCTTTTTCACTTTGACTAGCTTTGATGATTTATAGCTATGCAAAAATATAGTCATGTGGAATCTTATTAGATTCATCTCGATTCATACTTTTTTAATATCTAATGTTTATAATTTTACATATTGATAGTTAAAGATATTAACGATTGAAATCATGCATCGGCAAGCGTGAAAAAAGAAGTGTTACAACTATAAAGAAACAGGGGAAGTATATTTTAAATTCATACTCTCTCCGTCCCCAAATGATAGTCCCTTATGGGCAAATTTTAGTCCCAAAATGTTCACCCCATTTGTTTTTTCCAACAACCATTAATATTAATTTTTTACCAAAATTCCCTCCAATTTACAACAATATTTGTGCAAATTTAAATTTCCCATGTAAATTTTGTTTTCCCGTATACTTTTGTTACTTTCTTTACTTTTTTGCATATCCAATGTCAATTTACTTTTTCAATATACTTTTACTATTTTTATTTATGTTTATTAATTCCCGTGAAAAATGCCCATGAGGGACTATCAATAGGGGACAGAGGGAGTAATAAGTAAAAATGATATATTAATTAATATAATGATAGAATTTATTGAGACGATTCAAACATATCTCATATTTTTCGTTAAGTATGAATTACAGAAGATTATCAAATGTAAGTATGTGAATAGTGCAAAAGTCAAACTAGGTCAAGTATATGAAGATAACACAGAAAGTGTAATTTTATAGATAGTTATAGGTATAGCATACACTGAAAACTCAATGTGTTGGTTTTTAATTAACATACTATATCCTTCGGCTCTTTTTAAATTACAACGTTTGAGAATATTTTTTAAAACAAACTTTTGTGATTTTATATTTCGTGTACTATTTACACACATTCCTTAGCTTTGACTGCAATTTGTGTTTTATACATACGTTATGAAAATTATACTCATGTGAGGTTCGTCTAGAATTCTACATTAGAGTACAAAAAGAAAATCAACGATTTGTAATTATGTTATAATTACTTCCTCATCCGATCCTTTCCTTTTGTTTTTAACCTCTTTGACTTTGTGTTATATAAATTACGTTGATTTCCATCATGCATATTCCTATCACTGTTAAAAAAAAAAAAAAAAAACAATTAGATTATAAAAAAAACACATTAAAAAAAAAACCATTTTGTATGTAATAGTGTTGCACAAATTTTAGAAAATTTATAAGGTGGGAACCTAAGGGAGAGTGTTATGTACTACAAAGTAATATAAAGTATAGTGTTGTAGCTATATTTTTTTGTTAGGAGGAGAAAAGAAATAACGAAAAAAGTAGTGTAAGTAAGGTTGGTTGGAGAGAGAATTAATGCTAAAAACCATCCACGTCAACCAACTTTTAAAACAATTACGGAGTAATACCTTACTCCTTTCATTCTATTATTAAGTGTTTGTATTCGTAATTTGGTGTAAAAAATCACTTATATAAATTCATCTATTTATATATTAAGTGTATATATTATTTTGAATAATTTGTCCATTTATATTGTTTAATTCATTCCTTGAAATATGTGTAAAGAAGGTATGTTGCATTTAAACAATCAATGCCATACTTGTACTCCATATCTCCTCTCTCCCCTCTCCTCTTTCTAAAAATCCTAGCCTTTACTGTTGAATTTGGAGGGGCTTTCGTTGGTTTTTTACCAGTGTTAAAGCCCAAAACTTTGTTTTTTTTTTTTTTTTTGTGTACCTTTCCTCTTATTTTAGTTTGTTCTAGATTTATAATAACTCTCCCTCTTTTAGGAAGAACGTTTCTCCCTCGAAAGAAAGGGTTTTTCTTTTTCTTTAAGAGGATTTTTCTCCTTCGAAAGAAAAATATATATTAATTAGAACATGTGAGTGAAATAGAAGAAGTATATTCATTAAAGTTATTGTTTGAATTTTTGTAATAAAAAATCTGTTTTTGTCATGTTAGACATTTCTACTATTCATACACATTAACTTTATTCATTTGTGACGTTAAGAAAATCATAGTCATGTTAATTTTGTGAACATCATCTCAATGCTTAGCTTCAAAATATTAGCGTTTTATGATATGTAAATAATTTTTTTTTTTAAATTTGATTTTGACAGCTGTAAATAAAGTTATAGTGACAAGTGAGTGTGAAACATCACAATTAAAAGATGACGGTAGGAGTATAAAGTTTTTAAATTGTCTACTCTCTCTGTGTTTTTGTAAGTGGTTACACAACTTACACTTACCTAATGCGGCCGTGTTTGTTGTAAGTGTTACATTTTCTTTTTTGACAAAAAACTACATTTTTATATTATATCTCTCTCTACTGATAGTCTCCACCCATACACACTACTAATTTTTTTTATTATCATTTCTTTCCATTCACATTCATTATATTATTTTCCACTAAACTATTAAGTCCACTATTTTTTTTTCAATTTTTTAATACTCCAACTACCCCACTTATCTTTTATTTTATTTAATAGTAACTAAATTTCTTTGCATTATGATATAAATTAGGTAGTAAAATAAATTAGAATTTAGTATTATACATGTTTTGTTAATTTTTTTAATTACTCTCTCTGTTTGTGTTTTTTAAGTGTCAGAATCTAATCAACACATAGTTTTAGACAATTTAATTGACTTAAATAAAATAAAAGGTAAGTGGGGTAGTTGGACTATTAAAAAATTGAAAAAAAAAATCGTGGACTTAATAGTTTAGTGGAAAATAATATAATGAATGTGAATGGAAAGAAATGATAATAAAAAAAAATTAGTAGTGTGTATGGGTGGAGACTATGAGTGGAGAGAGATATAATATAAAAATGTAGTTTTTTATCAAAAAAGAAAATATAACACTTACAACAAACACGGCCGCATTAGGTAAGTGTAAGTTGTGTAACCACTTACAAAAACACAGAGAAAGTAGACAATTTAAAAACTTTATACTCCTACTGTCATCTTTTAATTGTGATGCTTCACACTCACTTGTCACTATAACTTTATTTATAGATCTCAAAATTAAATTTTAAAAATAAAATTATTTACATATCATAAAACGCTAATATTTTGAAGCTAAGCATTGAGATGATGTTCACAAAATTAACATGACTATGATTTTCTTAACGTCACAAACGAATAAAGTTAATGTGTATGAATAGTGGAAATGTCTAACATGACAAAAACAGATTTTTTTTATTACAAAAATTCAAACAATAACTTTAATGAATATACTTCTTCTATTCCACTCACATGTTCTAATTAATATATATTTTTCTTTCAAAGGAGAAAAATCCTCTTACAGAAAAAGAAAAACCCTTTCTTTCGAGGAGAAACGTTCTTCCTAAAAGAGGGAGAATTATTTTAAATCTAGAACAAACTAAAACAAGAGGAAAGGCACACAAAAAAACAAAGTTTTGGGCTTTAACACTGGTAAAAACCAACGAAAGCCCCTCCAAATTCAACAGTAAAGACTAGGGTTTTTAGAAAGAGGAGAGGGGAGAGAGGAGATATGGAGTACAAGTACGTCATTGATTGTTTAAATGCAACATACCTTCTTTGCACATATTTTAAGGAATGAATTAAACAATGTAAACGGAAAATTATTCAAAATAATATATACACTTAATATATAAATAGATGAATTTATAAAAGTGATTTTTTACACCAAATTATGAATACAAACACTTAATAATAGAATGAAAGGAGTAAGGTATTACTCCGTATTTGTTTTAAAAGTTGGTTGACGCGTGCGTAGCACGCGGCGATCCAACTAGTTTATTGAAAACAAAATATTGATAACGAACTAACCCTTAGTGAATAGTGATTAGCTAAATGCTTGTGTTACATTCTCAGGTTCCAATGATTGGAGCTGTTATTGGGTGAGAAAGGACTAATGTCAAGGGTACTTAGCGCGAAATTTGGAGGATTCCTTACATGTGCAACCCTTGAGGGTAAAGAATCAATTTCAGACCATGAACAACCCACTACAAAAGACCTCTTGGACTTGTACAATTTCAGGCAAATACGGGTTGATACCAAAGTTCATGGCATGCTAGGAAATCCTATCTCTCGCAGCAAGAGTCCTCATCTATACAACGCGGCATTCAAATTTGTTGGTTTCAATGGCGTTTATTTTCCTTCGCCGGTGGATAGTGTTTCTGACTTTTTAGAGACTTATTCATCTCCTGACTTCGTTGGATATTGGTACATATATTGGACTATTAAGCTTGTACTATCGCGATTTATTATAACCATCATAGTAAGTGTATGTATCTTTAGTTGTCTAATTACTAGCTAGTTAAGCAAATAGAACTCATTCTGAGTATATTAAGCCCATGACATTCGTGTGCAGTTTCACAATTCCTCTCAAGATCGCGGGACTTACATGTTGTGATGAGGTGGATCCAATCGCAAAGGTGCATAATCTCTTACTCTTTCATTAACACTATAGAATACATTATGGATATTACCTTGCAAGAAATTGGTGCCATAAGTTGCATGATTAGAAGACCATTTGATGGGAAATTAACAGGCTATAACATTGATTACATAGGAGTCATTACAGCTATTGAAGAAGGTACGAGGTTTGTTTGTTAATTAAACACATACATGTTGTACATATGTATTAAGTGATTACTCGTATATGTTATACATGTACAATTGTACATAACCTTCTTGGCTTCTCGAATCATGCAAGTGTGATTTTTTAGTATTTTTTAACTGCAATATTATATTAATTGAAATTTGTATGTCTTAGGTATAAATGATGGAAGATCAGCGCTAAAATCACCATTGGTCGATAAAGTCATGGTTGTCGTTGGAGCTGGAGGTGCAGGAAAGGCACTCGCCTATGGAGGAAAGTCTAAAGGCGCAAGAGTAGTCGTAACTGATTGCATAATAGGTAGTTTTCATGAAAACATATTGGCATTTTAGAATGAGTCGTTCATTGGTTTACTTAGCTTGTTTGATCCACTACTATGGAGTATTTAATTATTTGTTGATTGATTTATTTAGGAGTTAGTTGTTTAAATCATTTATTGGCATTTATTTAAAGTCGATCTATAAACACGAAAAAGTACAATCATGAAGTATATGTTTGATACAATTGTTTATTTAGCTCATAAATTAAATTTCTTGTTTTTTTTTCATTATATGTATGGATAAACTCGTAGTCGTGCTAAAAGATTATTGTTTATTTCTTGGTGTAAATATCAGAAAAAGCTGTGGATTTAGCAAGAAAAGTTGGTGGAAAAGTTATCAATTTTGCAGAATTAGATGAATTTGCTCCGGAAGAGGGCATGATTTTGGTAAATGCTACACCTGTTGGAATGCAACCAGATTTAGATAAGATGGTCATTTCTAAGGTAACCATCTTTCCCAATACCTTCACACCTAAATAAGATACCTTAGTATATTTGACTCTTTATCGTCAATAATGATCTTACCATAATTTAGGTAATAATATACTTTTTGTTTAAACCAGGTAATAATATACTTTGTTATATGCTTTGTAGTAAAAAATAGAATTCTTATTCTATTTTTTAAAAAATTATCAAAGTATTTCATGAAAGTGAAATTTACTTACCAAACTATATTGCTCTGTGATCAAAAAAGTTGATAAAGTTCAACTTCTTTGATTAAAAATGTCTAATGGGCGTATTATTTAGAAATAGAGGAAATATAAGTTGAGAAATTTGAGACAGGTATAATCCATACCTTATGTCACATTAACTACTAAGCATTGATTGGTCTAGTGGTAACTATTCAGTATTGATGACCTTGATGTGATAGATGAATTAAGCATTTTAAGGATATGATTCTCTTATTATTTTCCTTTCGTTCTCAAGAGTATTACAATGTAATGAAATAGATATACATGCACATGTTTTTTTTATTATAAGGGTTTTGTTCAATTCAACATCGATTAGGAATACATGCATTTAAATTTGCATTAGTTTGCACTAACTTTCTTTTCATTATACTCCATGTCTCCATATATAATACTAATGTGAATTAATTTGTGTATCTTTTGCAGAAAGCTCTAAAGCATTACTCCCTTGTATTCGATGAAGTTTATACCCCAAAACTAACCAAACTATTGAGAGAAGCTCAAAATTCAGGAGCTACTATTGTTTATGGAACAGAAATGTTCATTAATCAAGCTTTCATACAATTTAAATAGTTCACTGGTTTTCCATGTAAAATATACATACATGCAACCTCTTACTACTACAATCTAACACTTCTGATGTTTGTTTTCTCATGACGTTTGTTTCGCTTGATTACACAACCTCAAAGGAACTTATGAGAGAAGTCTTGGCAAGGAACACATAATGAGGATTGACATGAGCTATATTTGACTTCTTATTTTGAGAAATTTGTAAAATCAAGTATCATTGTATGAATGTAATGTGTAATAATGTTATCGTTGCGTATAGTATGTATGTGTGATTTATTTTTCCATATTGATATTAGCAGGAGAAAAATGTATTTATTAGGATTTGTTAAGATATTATTTAGTACGTGAATATATCTTTAGGATATATGGTTATGATAGTACATTTTTAAGAAGATTGCTTCTTATGTTATGATAGTATAGTTTTGTATAAATATTCTACCTTTTGTATCAATAATAATCAAACCATACTATTAACTCTTTACCCTAAATAATTATGCCTAATACGAAGTATAAGTCTGGAATGGGTAAATAAAGGATTGGTATTAATTGGTGGATGATTATATATTGTAATATGTATGAAATTAATTTATAAAAGGGTGCATAATTTCTCCATAATATATATTTCTATTATCGTATCTGAATTTAACAATATTAACACACTACCCTTTTACCATGCATAGTACTTCCCTTGGTTCCATTTTATTTGTTACAAGCCGACTTTTATGTTTGTGTAGACACTTACTTTTGGCCTCTTGTCCCGACAAGAAGTGCGATGATGTTACAAAAATCCGTTCTTCATGCTAGATCGAAGTTGAAGTGTTTATGGACTATGAAATGCATTATGAAGTAAGTTAAAACCCATATTTGAGACCAAGTTATCTTAGAGCGTTGTCCAATTACTAATTAGGCCTAAAAAGTGCTCATACGTGTTAAAACTTGATTAATAACAGACCCAAATACGTCAAATGCAATGATTAGATCCAATGGATCTTATATTGTTAAAAATCGAGCCAATCAGATAAACCAACCATCAAATTTCTATGCACGGCCAATATAGATGGATAGCCCTTTCAAAGAGCTTTCCAACGGTATATTATAAGCCCAATTCCGAGTGATGATCAAAACACTAAACCGGGCCCTAAAACCAACACCCTTGCACTTTAACGGCCATATCCACAACATATTTTAACCTAATTCCAACGACATTGGAAAGTAGAAATTCAGAGCTTTTCAATGATATCTCACACGGCTTAATCCGACTTTGCAATCAAAAGTTATGGAAGTTTTAAAAACGCGTTTTCGTATAAGGCAAACCGCACCGGGCGCAACTGTCAGAGTTGTGCGCGGCATACCAGCGCGACTCTAAGAGTTGCGCGCACCACCAGACGCCGCGGCTCTAAAACCCTAAATCTAGATTCCTACGCCTATAAATAGGGGTCTTCGTTCAACCCGAAGGAGGACAGAAAAATCAGAATGCTAAACCCTAAATTTTGAAATCCTTAATCTCTCAAACCCTCTTACTATCGTACTACTTTTCTTCTCTCTTCCCAAATACTTTCCAACCCTAATTGAATCCTTTGAAGCCCTTGGAGGTACAAAGAAGAAAGAAGGTCCATAAACATCTAAAACGGAGATCTAAGCATACAAAGAAGAACGTTAGTTTCCTGAGCACTTAGATAAATCACTTTTCTTTTCTTGTTTAAATAACTTTAATTGATTTATCTAAGTGCACTTAGATAAATCACTTAAAAAAACTTTTAATTAATTAATTCACATAGTTTTCTTTCGTTAATCAAGACTAGAATTTGATAATTAATTGTTGTTTTATCACTCAAGACAAGGCGAATATTGTTTATTTTTTGTTCTTTTCACGAATTTGAATTAAATAAGAATAACGACTTTTGCAATGTGATTCCTACATGACTAATGCTTGTAAATAAAATCAACTAACTCAGTTTTTAGGAGCCACGTTGCATATATTGTTTGGTGATGAAATTGTGAAAAAGGAAGAGCTAGTAGAGGCCGCACTAGGGCTAGAATAGCGATTCCTCCCTAAAAGGAACGTTATTTTAGTACCCTCGCTCCCGAACTCATTTCTGGTACATGTAGACCAATTTGGACATGGGTAAACTTACGATTCGTGCTAAATATCTCTTGAACTCTACTTGGGAGAAAGGCATGAACAAGGTTTATGAGTTTTCCCAAAACTCATTGGCAACTCCTACTTGTTTCTTACAAAAAAGTGTAATGATAGGATCAATTCTAATTCAAGGTCCCCCAAACAGTTAGGAATTCAAATCCTAATACATCCTAATAAGTGTAAAGTCCTAGATTTTAAAGGGCCATGGGCATTTAAGGAGAAGGATCCCCTATGATGGGCACACTCTCCTTACAGTTTGTTAATGTGTTATTTTAACCATTAATATTTTTAATTGAAATTTAACATTATGGAAATATTATTATATCCAGACAAATATAACCCAATTCCACATGATTATTTTTTTCCCCTAACATATACTCCGAAGTAATTAACAAAGCTAGTCAAATAGAAAAACATAAAAAATAAAAAAATATATAAAAAAAAATAAAAAAAAAAGAAAGAAAAAAGCAAAATTATGTTGCAACCAAAAAAGAGTAGAGGAATTAGATAATTTACTATCAAACACATAGACCTTGTTTGGTAATTAATTAGTAGCTGATTGATATAGCTGGAATGGTTGTATTACTCCGTAACTGAGTTGACCAAATGGTTGTATTAGCTTGTCTAAAAAAAGGGCTGTATACTTGTATTAACTGGTTTGACTAGTGGTTGCGTAAAGTGTTTAGTAAAAATTTCCTAATTGTTACTGTAGTTATTTTGGTGTATACAATAATTTAAAAGCTAAACTAGTGTGTGGCCCGGGCGATGCCCCGGTTTGCTAGTTTGTACTTGTTTAATTTGCTAATCAAATTCGATTGTTTAGATAGTAAGACTTGTTGGTTTCGAGTTTAAGTCTTGCTATAAACATTTTTTAGTTGTCAAACTCAATCATTATATAATGGAAACAAATAGTATAATAAGACACAAATTAACTTATCTAAGTTAACTATAATTTTGTTGGATAAAAAAAACACAATTAATAAATGGCTAAGATGATAAGACTATTAACTTAAGACTTGTTGGTCTTGAGTTCAAGTCTTGTTATAAGCATTTTTTAGATACAAACCTAATACATGTGAAAGTGACATGTTTTGTTTATAATGACATGTGGCGCATATTGCTTACATGTCGAACTTAAAAAAGGTGACATGTGGAATATATTTTGTTTTAGGAACGCTTTTTAATATATATTAAAGTATAGAGCTTTAATAAGCTAATTTTAAAAAGCTCTTATTTTGAGTTTTTCAAAAAGCCAAAAAAACTCTCTTTTTGGTCATTTTTGTAGGATCCACCAGGGTAACAAAGTGCTCCATGAACATTCTCTTCAGCTGATTATAGTAGTAAATGGATCCTTTCGGGATGGCTCCGTACCACTCAACTGCCAACCCCTCCAAGGTCGGTGGAAATGCCTTACACCAGACTGAGTCTTTCATAATGTACAACATCATGTGGTTCTCAAACGCTGAAACATGGTTCTTAGGTGTTGTGGTTCCATTGTACTTACAGCTGGGCATCTTTACTTTCTCCACCGGCCCTTTCAGAATCTCCCTGCAAAATGGGGAATCATCTGGAATCACCTAGATTCGCAACTCGAGTCTCCAGGCTTCCTTTATCTTGGGCTGCCTCTTCCACACTCCACTCTCGATTCAGGTTTCGAGCTTCCAGTTCCAGTACCTTCTTCCTTAGCTGGATAAGCTCATTCTACTCTAGGGTGAGAGTTATAGGTGTCGCCTTCTTTACGGCTGGCTCCGTAGCTGTGGCTACTGGTGAGGAGCTTATCCCTTTACCGAAATTGGTAAGGATTGCTGTCATAGCTGCCAACTGCTCTTTACTTCACTTAGAGAGGTTCTGCCGAATGGCTGGCGTATTGTCGGGCTGCGGTTTCTGGGTTACTGGTGTTGAAATGATGGGTTCATTGTTCGCGCTTGTCAATGGCATTCCGAACTTAAAAGAAGAACTAGACCCTATCGGATCTATTGGCTTCGTCGCCGCTTTGGTTGTAGCAGACGTCGATCTAGTGGGGTTAGATTTCTGGGAGATATTGGATTTAAGTTTTCCGTTTGATCCTTTTGGATCAAGAGTTACTGATGCTGTTTTTTGTGGTGTTTGGTTGGCTTCGATAGCCTTAGAGACTGGCATTTGTACAGCCTCCTCTCTGGCCATGGCGGTCTGTCAACTAGTCTCTCGCTCAGCTGGTGAACCTCAGGTTAGATGATCCTTCCCCTCCTTCTAGCGCCAATTGTTCCAAGTGTGGATCCAAGGGTTCTGCTGGCACGAGCTGGGTCCCGTTGATGACCTGCGCAAGGCAACACACGTGAACTACCCTCGGGGGTGGCTCGAGGAACCCCCCTCCGATGCTTAAGTTAGGAAGTGTTTAGAGAGAGAAAGTGTACTTAGAGAGATGTAGAGAGTGTAATAACTTATGTGTCTAACCTCTTTTCCGTTGTACTTTATCCTCTATTTATAGGTGTACAATCTCCTTTGTGGAGAGTCTTACTTGGTCAACCTGCGGGCTGACTCTATCAGGCTGGTGAGCCCTTCTGATTATTCTTCCGGCGGTGAATGCGCACCCCGTGAGCCAGTCTGGGAGCCTGGTGATATCTCAACCGGAGCTATCCTATACAATAATGTATACAATTTCAAGTGTATTTTTGTTTTTTCAATTTTAGGTTGTAGTTTCTTTGTCAGTTGTTCGTTCTTTAGACTAATATATACATTGTATATAGACTAATAGTTGGTAAACATAGTTAACAACTCTAATATAAGGGAAATTTATTGTAATGTTTTATGTTTATATTAAAAATTAACTATTGCTTTGATTATTGATTAGAATTTTTTTTAATATTTGTAGTATTTTTCAGATTGTTTGTGGCCCAACTACTGCACGGAAGAAATTGATTAAGTCAAAACTGAGTTGGCACGCCACTTTCTCTACTTTGCTAGTTGATTAAGGAAGTTACAACCAATTGGTTGACAAATCAATATGTATATAATGTTTCTTAGATTGTTAAAGTGAAGATTATGGCTGGTTTTACAATATGTGTACGTGGTTTTTTTTTTCCTATTGCCGACAATTGGCAATGGACATCGTGAAATTTTTTGGTTTTTATTTTAGAATATATATAAAATATCCATTTGGTTGTGTAAATTTATTTAAGTTTGTATTTATAGTCAAATAAAGTTCTTAGTTGATCAACAACAACAATTCAAGATCTTTATTTTAACAACACTCATATATTCACATTAACAACGGTTAAAATATCAATTTTGGCAGTGGTTAAATGGGTAGTCTAATGTTGTTAACACCATGCATTTAACAATGGTTAGAGTAATCGTTGTTATACGATACCCCCCTCTACAACAACGATTTCATCTACAACGGTTGTTGACCGTTGTCTATTGCTGTTTTGGACCGTTGTCTATTGACAACATTGTGGTAGTGCATTGAAACTAATCTAACATTCTAACAAGATTTCACTTAACTATGTATTCCTTACGTATAAGTTACTAACATTGGTCAGAGTATGTGAATAATGCAAAATGTGTAGATAGAAAAAAATGGAGGTAGTAAATTCCCAAAATAAGGTAAAGAGAACATCACAAGATCGATGGATTTATATTCATATAATAGTATTTATTTATATTACCCCATTGAGAACCAATGATACACTTTTGAAACCTAAAAGGGCAAGTAGAAATAGAATTAATATATTTCTTGGACCTCTATTGTGATTATTTTACATAAAACTTATGCAAAGGGAATTTACACTTTTTTCTGACTTTACACGGTATATGCCACTATGTTTATGGTTATTTTAATATAATGCTTATTAAAGAGCTATCGTGTCTCCTTTAGGTCTTGACTCAAATCTCACCAATCACTAATAGGATTTGTTAGAATGAATCTTAGGATTATTATTCCACAAGTATGGCTTTTATGTATAACGGTTTTCATTAACTAACATGGGTATTTGTTACCCTACGTTGTTCATGTTTAGATGATGGGACTTGAATTTTTGAAAATAAGTTGGTAATGAGGAAAAATTATCTCATCATTTTCCTCTTGTAGGTAGCGGATGAGTTCTTTGACTCTTTTAGTGGAAAGAAGCCTTCAAAGGACGTAATTATTGTCTCCT
The DNA here is from genome assembly GCF_948465745.1 of Chenopodium album. Lineage (NCBI taxonomy): Eukaryota > Viridiplantae > Streptophyta > Magnoliopsida > Caryophyllales > Amaranthaceae > Chenopodium > Chenopodium album. The sequence continues at coordinate 16,069,759 of NC_137846.1, forward strand.
TTCATAACTATCAAAGCACACCATCAGTTGAAGAGATAGGAAATCTTGTATCAAGGATACAAGCAACTAGAGCTGACATTGTAAAGATTGCAACAACCGCTACCGATATTATAGATTGTGCATGTATTCTTCAAGTACTTACACATTCTCAGGTGTGTTAAAAAAAGGACGATGATTTATGTAGATAATATCTGTCATATAATTTGGAAGGAGGTCACTGATCAAACTTACATCTTTTAACATGATGCCTAAGTTCAATTTTCATGCAGGCAACTTAGGGAGGTTGAAGTTTAGGTGTGCCTTAGTACAAGGTTTCTGATTTGTCCAAAATAATTTGAAGCATAATTTTTTACTTTAAAATTGTACAAAAGTGGGAATGGTCTTGTTCCTTGTTTTTTATTTTATTGTCATGTTGAGTATTTGATTGAATTTTACATTTACATTTTTCAGGTTCCAATGGTTGGACTTGTTATACGTGAGCAAGGATTGATGTCAAGGATACTTTGTGCCAAATTTGGTGGTTATCTTACTTTTGGTACCTGTAGACACCCAAATGTGTCTCCCTAAAACCAAACCCAGTGATGAATACCTTTTGCGTCGAATGATTATCGAATAAGGTGAAAGTTTGAAAGGTCAGGTGTTGCGGTTGGTTTTTATTAAATTCTTTCTTTCTGTTTTCGAAAAACAACTCTATTTTATTAAAACAGCCAATCTAGTTTAGTTTGGTCCACGACAAGGGTCCAATAATAGTGTAGTTGGATGGGTCTTGTAAAGATCTTTCCAACGATATATTATAAGCCCAATTCCGATGAATATTGAGGAAGTTATGGTCAAAATACTAAACTGGGTCCGGTTTGATCTTTACATGCGGCCCAATGATCTAGGGGAGGGCCCAATGTTAATTATTATTCCTAAAGATATTAGAATTGATTATGGTCTTCTAGATATCTTTAGAAGGTTCTCTTTAATCCTAATAAGATTAGAATTAATAATTAGATTTTTGATAAAGTTTTATTTGGAATAAAATATTATTTTTTGAAAAATACGATTTCAGTTTTCAAACGGACTTTACAAATCGATTTTGATTCGTATGTGGACTCCGTGTTTGAAAGCGCGTAGGAATCCAGGCTGTCGCCACGCGACAAGCCTTGTCGCCATGAGACAAACCCTATCGCCTGGCGACAAGGTCGGTTTTGCAGCGACAGTGTGGAGTTTTATTCCTTATCAAATTCTACTTATTTCCGGACTGTTTTCTTATAAATAGGGTCCTAAACCTCCGTTTTCAATCAACAATTCATCATCATCAACAATCATCATCTCTCTCTAAAGCTAGAAGCTTTCTCTCTCTATTCTTTTTCTAAACCTTCCCTCTTACAAAATTCCGCATTCACGAGATCTGGAAACACCTAGCCAAGTTCGAAGTTGCCTTCGCCCTAGACGTGAAAGGTTATAATTTCTGAGGGTTTGGTCCCAAATCTCGATTTCAATTATTTAATTTAATTGTTTCACTTTTCCTTGAAGTTACTAACGCGTGTATTTTGTTATTAGAAAGATGTACGAGGCATCAAAGTATGTAATCTTATTGCTCTATTCTTGTAGAAAGCATGTTTAAATTTGTTTAATTCCTAGTATCATGTTAGGATGTTATTAATGCTTTCTAGTATCATGTTTAGGGTGCCTTTTACTCTTTTCTAATAGCATGTTAGTATCATGTTAGGTTTAAAGCTTTGATCTTTATTGCTTAGTGACATGCTAGGGTTTGTTATTAATCTTGTTAGTATCATGCCTAGGATCTTGCTATTATTATGCTTTAGCATTATTATGATTATTATGATTATAATTATGATGATTGTTATTATGTTGCTTGATATATATATTATTGCTTGATCACGCCCTCTCTTGCAGGATTAAAGGGAATTTGTACTTGTAATCACGCTTAATAAGATAATTAATAATCTTGTTTAGGGTTAATATGATTATAATTCAAGTGATCGCCAATAATAGTTTTGCTTGTGCATTAAATTCAACCAACATAGATGAACATGTTTAGGGTTAATCTAATGTTTGCATGTTAGTCAGAAAGCGCACATGAATACGAGAAGAATGAAATATAGGCCTATTTAGGGCAGGTTCAATCTCTTTTAAGTTGGATTTGTACCTTAATCCCCGAACCCTATTTGGTTCAAGACCTTTTGGAGTTTACGATCTCATGGATCGTTAAGGGGTGTAATCTTCACCCTGTGAACGGTTTACAAGTTCCTAAAACTTGTTGGCGACTCTTTTGCTCTAGCTTCCTTCCCTTTGGACGCCACCATGCTTAAGTGTATGATCACAGTGGGGTTCAAGTTTGGGGTAATGCTTGAAATATTCCCTACAATACCCTTGAGAGAGGAGCAATTTCAGCACCTAGCCAACCTACTATGAAAGATCTCTTAGATTTGTATAATTTCAGACGTATAGGGCTTGACACTAAAGTATATGGAGTAATTGGGAATCCTGTTGCTCATAGCAAGAGTCCGCATATGTATAATGCATCATTTAAGTTTGTTGGCTTTGATGGAATCTATTTGCCTTTGCTGGTGGACAGTTTACCTAACTTTTTGAAGACATATTCTTCTACTAATTTTGCTGGATTCAGGTACCACTACCTTTCAAATTACTCATCGACTACTATTATAGTTTATGTAAGCTCCAAAACTGCTAACCCCACTTGGGAAAATAAATTTTGCAGATTTCTATATCCCTACAGTTTCTTACAAAATTTCCTAATTAGTCTGAATATGAACTCTACTAACAAATCAAATTTTAGAACACCATTTGTGATATTTTGTGGCAGTGGCCGATGTTAATACCAGTTAATGTAAAGTTACTTATTCATTTAATTAGCTTATGAAATATTATGTCATCCTTTTGCTTTTGGAAATAGCATATTTATTGTATCATTATATTTCCTAGATAACAAGTAAACAAAGTTCTATTGCTATTTCATACCACGCTACATTTTCATCCGATGAGGCATATTGTGCAGTGTCACACTACCTCACAAGATGGCTGCACTTGAGTGCTCTGAAGAGGTTGATCCCATAGCTAAGGTATAGCAACCCACTTTGCTTTGATTTTGTGAATGTTGTTCATACTTTAATTTCCACGAATCCACGGTCATTGATCGGAAAATTTAAGAGCTTTAAAGTGGACAAGTTCCTCCTTTTTTCCTTTCCTCTTCTCTGGACTTCTTTCTTCACATTATAAGTATTAAAATCAAACTTACTGATTACACTTAATACACTATGGATTTTTGAAGTTTTTTTTATCCATTCTGCCTATAAAAGCTTATTATCCAAAGATTTGCAATGTGAAATTATTAAATTAACTCGATTATAAATTTGAAACTAGCCTGCCACAAACTGTATAAGTCTGTGAATTTTTTTTTTCATAAATTATATCTTCAATCATTGAAATTTAATGAGGTCTAAATCTAATTAAATAAAAGTTTTCCTCCTTTTGTCTCTACCTTCCCTAGAATGTCATCTTATTTGCTCCGAGAAACAAGCACTCAAACTTCATGTACGTCTGTTTGTCCCTCATATGAGTTACAAGGAATTTTTCCGAGAAAATAATTTTTTTTTTACTTTGTATGGCCAAGAGCTTGCTAGCCCCATGTACATATTGTGTCGGCTCAACTCTAGATTCAATACCTTTTGTCACAGAGATATTTTCCCCTCCTACAAACAAGTCACATAATGATTGTTAATTACCAGAAAAAAAAAATCAAGTCAGCTTCACTCATCACTCTGAAACCTTACTTGTGAAACAATGAACTGTTCAATATTCCAGCATCCTCTTTTTTATTATATAGTTCTATTGATTGCCCATAAGATTTGATGATTCTGATTAAAGAAACTCCCAAGTATTCTCTTAAGTCATGATGCCCAAATCATAGAATGCTTGGAAAGCCCCATAGATGATAATTTAATGGAATGGAAAAGTTTAATCGAATTCTATGATTATTTTACATCATGTTATGGAATTGTAAGTTTAATCGAAATGCTTAGTGACAACATTAAACACAATCTTATGTAGTTGAACCGTGTAGTGCCTTTTACACGATGTTATGATGACTCTCAAAGTCTCAATAGATAAGTTTCATTAGTGACAACATTCCAATGTTCATTATTAACAAAGGCTTTTCAAAACAGGTCTAATAATTAGAAAAATTTAGAATAAAAAGAGGCACAATCATGCGAATAGTTACAAATTCCTATAAAAACAAATGAAACATCAGCTAAACTATAAAATAAGTTGAATAACATATATAAAACTAATTATAACTACTATGTAGTATTACCTATCCTATCATTGGCTATAGGCACACAATCATCATTTCTTTTCAAAATCTTGTAAGATTCGAAAACTAGATTACTTTTACTCACAAGTCACAAGTACCCCAATTACTCCAAGGCCAATTCCAAAATGCTCTCGAAGCTGCTCCTTTTGAATTGTCTGGCACGAAAAATCCAAACAACAAAAGCCCACATATTTACCACGTTCTAGCTTCTACGCCACCTACAACAGGGATTATGTAACTGCAAAAGAATATTCAACCAATAAGTAACAGCATAGAGGAAATGTACTATTCTTAAATACTTTCAATAGGATTTTGTATTAATAATAATAATCACTTAACTTTTACACATGCAAAAAAGTTGTCACTTCCTCTAAAGAATTAGTCAGATTATGATTAATATCCCATGTAACCCCACTTTTGGATGAAAGACTAGTACAAGGGATCATGAAAGAGGAGACTATATATATATATATATATATATATATATATATATATATATATATATATATATATATATATATATATGTATATATATATATATGACTTTAACTTTATGAAGGGGTTGTAATTCTTTTAATTGAGTGAGACCTTCAAGAGCCTTACTTGTTTGTATAGCACCTTCATATTTGAGCTCATTTTCAGCAGAATTTAGTTTTGAGAGATGTTGCTTTGATGTCAGGAATGCAGCTAGGGAAGACACAGCAGCAGATGTAACATCATTTTCCAGACAACTCCAACACTTTAATTCTTTTTTTTTTCGGGCAATTCTATTCGGTGAAATCCAACTTTTTAATTTTCTAAGTGGTAAACGTTTTAAAATTTTATTATCAATGGTAAACCTAAATTTTTTATATTAAGTCAATTATAACATTAATGATAAATTTAACTAGATATTTAACCATAGTTTTTTTTTTTTGTACATTTATTTTAGAAATAGTTTTTTATAAAACCAAAAATAAAAAAAACAAACACCTCACCTAGCCACCAGCACCACTGTCGGCGGCTAACCCCCAGCTAGCCACATTTGTCCTCCCCAACTCCGGGCCGGCGACGCCCCGCACCTCCTCTCTTTCCCATTTCCCCCATCCCCCGCCCGCCCCGCACCTCCTCTCTTTCCTATTTCCCTCACCGCCGCCTGAGCCCTAATCGCACCCCAAACCACCACGAAAACCTACACCCTTCCTCGACAAACACCCTCCTCTATGAGCCGACCACGTAAACCCTAAAACCCAACCAAAACCACCGAAAAACCGAAACCTGTTTCCTGAGTTTGGTTTCAAAACCCTAAACAGGTTTGGGTATTTTATGGTGTTTTAGGGTGGTTTTTGGGTTTTTGGCAGGCAAATAGGGGAAGGGGGTTGTCAGGGAAGGGCGCCGGTTTTTGGTGGTTAGACTGGTCGGCGGTGGGGCGTTGGGTGGGGGAAATGGGAAGGGTTGAACAGGGGAAAGAAAGGAGGTGGGGCGGGGGAGGCAGGGCGTCATTGGCGGGGTTGGGGAAGGTCGGGCGTCACCAGGGAAGGCCGATGCACCGACGAAAGTGGAGCTGGGCGCCGACGCCGGCGTTGGTGGGGGGTGGGGGAGAGGTGGCTGGGGTTGATTGAAAATGGGTTATTTTTTTTAATTAAAAAAATAAAAAACTAACTACAGTTAAGGATTTTTTTTATTAAAATAACACTTATCAATGGTAATTGGTAAAAATAATTTAGGTTTACCATTGATAATTAAATTTTAAAACGTTTACCACTTAGAAAATTAAAAAGATGGAGTTTACCAAAGAGAATTTCCCTTTTTTTTTTAAAAAAAAAAAGGTTATTAATGAATCATTATCTAAAACACTTAATAATCAGGGAAATTGGCGAATAATTAAAGAATTTCAATTAATGTTGGGGAAATTGGGGAACAATAAACACAGATAATCTTAGCAGCATAATTTTAATTCAAGTAATTAATGTTTTCTTTTCAAATGAACAATATAGTCCCCAAATGAATTAAAGAAGAACAATTCACAAATCACAATTGCAACTTTTCAATCTAGCTAAGAACCAATTACTCCTTACAATCTAAAAACACCCATCCATAATTAACCAATTAAGAAATGGCAAAAGTGACAAATTAAACCCTCAACTTTACTTAATACTTCCTCCATTTTTTTAGTTGACACCGTTTGACTTTTACACTATTCACACAACACGTTTTGACTCGCTTTTGTAGTTTATAAATACGATAAAATAAATTCATGTGGGATCTTGTTTGAATCGGGTCAATGTATATTTTATTAATATCCACTTTTTATAATTTTACAATGTTGATAATTAGAGATATTAATCGTTAAAAACATGTGTTGGCAAACGTGATGATAGAAGGTGTCAACTAAAAAAACAAAGGAAGTATTTAATAGTGAAATCAACTCCCTTAACCCCACCTACATATTCCGATCGATTTCTTGTCGGAAAAAAAAAAAAATCCACACACTCTATAGTCTAAACTATCACTCCCTTCCAAAACCCTCTCAAAATAAGAACTGCCACTATATCACCACCACAACCCACTACAATCCGAACCCAACCAGCTCCTCAACCTTCATAATCGACCTTGGTGTCAATGGCACCTTTCTCCTTCTCTGTTACCACCCTCCAACTCTGAATATGAGCCAACGATGCTCCAGAAAGAGATTCGACAGATTAGTTACAAACAAACAACAAAAATGAAACAATGTGTTGTGAAACCTCACCCCATTATCACAATAACCACTTCTTAATTGGGATTTGGGTAAAAAGATCATTAGGAAAATTGAAAAAGGGGTCTTTAGCCGATGTAAAAAATTTGGTAATGGAGGAATGTGTGAGTGATGAAAGCGATCTTCGAAGAAGATGAAGATGGTGATGAAGGAGCTTCATGGTTTTAATTTCAGGGGTTTAAGATTGTGGGAAAGTAATACAACGTATGAGGTTAGTTTAATTGTTGATATAACTAACTTTAATTTGTGGGTGTTATAGCCAGTGGCGGACCATCTAGGGGGGCCATCATGGGCCTGGCCTCTGGTACCAGCCCAAAAAAAATTTAGTGTAATAGGATAAGTATAGTATTAGAATTTTGAAGCAACCTAGTACAAGAAATACATGTAGGCTTGATATCTTAACTACCCATGCCTGAGATGTTCTCGGCTCAGCTCGGCTCGAAAGCTCGTTAACAAGCTCGAACTTTGTTATATATATATATATATATATATATATATATATATATATATATATATATATATATATATATATATATATATATATATATATATATATTGTATTTCATTATAAGATAATACCCTTAACAAAAAAATAATTAAAATTTTAAACCTAGAATTATTACTATATTAACATCTAGACTTTTGGGTATTTCCCACATTGGGCCTTTTTCCCTATTGGGTCTTATTCTCTTACAACCTTATTGCCTTAGTAATAGATTGATGATTGATAAAAATACAACAAAATACAACACAAACGCTAGCCGTTTTTTGTCCTTTGCCTCTAGTGGTGGTGCTCGTGCTCAAGAAGAATTTGCAGCTTGGTAATGTTAGTTTTTTAAGGGGTGATTGTTAATTATTAGTTCATAAAACTAGAAAGACAAACTTTTAATAAAACCGGGTTTTCACTAATTTACTGAAAATCACAACAAGGAAGTACAAATTGGGTTGCCCAATTTGGGCTCACACGTGTAAAAGAAAAAAGAACAAAAAAACTTTCTTATTTTCTCTTTCCTCTTCATTCTGCTTCTCTTTCTCTGATCTTTTTCTCTCTCTTCTACTTCTCTTCTTCTCTTGCTTTTGGCGATTTGCAGAAATTCGTTGTTGCTACTTCAATTTCTCTCTCTTCGATCTTTAATTTCTTCACTTTGAAGTTGATTGTTGCTGATTTCAGGTTTGTTTACTCAATTTTATTTCATTTTATATAGTTTTAAGTGTTTTGATTTTTAGGTTTTCGTTGTTTTGGATTTTTTGTAGTTTTTGCAATGGTGAAGAAGAAGAGTTTGGTTTCTGGTGATGATAATGTTGCTCTAGGTTAGTATTTGTTCTCCTTTTTGCAATTTTTTTTTTGTTCAGTTTGTGCTATGTTTGTTTGATTGTGCGTTTTAATCACTTGCTTTTGGTTAGATTAGGTTTATTTTGAGAATTGCCTACTAGGTGTTTGTAAAAATGTCCAAATGAAAAACTGCATGTTCATAGTAGTACAATTAGTCATTTATTGTGAGGGCTTGAAGAATCATGTTGAAATGTGAGGGCTCATTAGTGCTCTTATGTTGCTGTGTTGCTAGCTATTTAGCCTTTTGAGCTATATTGTAGGCTATTTACTGATTTGGCAGTAGACAACCTTAATCATTTTGAGCTACTCGTATAGATTGTGAAGAGTAGCATTTATTGTGATCAAACACAAATTCAAGAGTCATGGCCCATGAACTCCCTTATTGTGTTCACATCTCAGACTTTAGAGTGAAATATTAGTAAGTGTATCCATATAATATGGCTTCTTTGTTATAGAGTTTATGTTGGGTATCTCTCCCCACTCCACATCCCCTGACACATCCATCATTTACCCTGAAACCTTTCTCTCAGCCGGATTAGCATTACTTAACTTATAGCTATTTTCTTTGAAGCACTCTCCCTAATTTTTGTGTGTCTATACACATTAGTGTGTCTTAGTAATTGTATTATGCCAGATTAAAAAAATTTATGTTGTGATGTTTTTTTTAATTAATTGGTAGGATCTATCAAAGGTTTTCGTTATAGTAGAGCTGAGAAAACAGTAAATAAAATGGATGCAGGAGGAAAAAAGAAGTTGAAAGGTGAAGGAAGTACATCCAAGGGAAATAAAAGGAAGAGGCATGAAAAAGAGGATGACGAGTAAGATTTTATGTTTTAGAATACTGTATATTTGCTATACTTTTGTGAATGGAATTGTGACTTTTGTAAGAGTATAGGTAACTTTGATTAATTATGTTTTTATGTGATTTTTGTGTCAATATATTAAGTGTTACTTTTGTGAGTATATCTTTCACTTTTGTATGTATCAATGTCACTTTTGTGAGTGCAAGTATCATTTTGTGAAAGTTTTGATAGTAATCACTTTTTTTGAGTATTATATCCCTTTAATGAGTGTCATGAGTATCATTTTTTGTGATTATGATTGTCACTTTTGTGAGAATAAGTATAAAAATTTGTATAAATGTTCATAATTCATGTTTAATTTTATATGATAATTTAAATTTCAGTATATAAGTATGTTATAATAATTTTTTTTTGTTTTTTCAGGCCTGATAGGAAAATTACCTGTCGTTGTAGACCTTCTTCATTAGTTAAGGTTGTAAGTGGGCTTTCTTCGACTCAAAAAAAAACATGTAGAAGAGGTTGGATTTGGTGGTTTGTTGTCTTTACGTGTGGAGAGTATGGTTGGTGGTATACTTCCTTGGCTTGTTGAGAGTTTTAATGGATATACTTGTATGTTTTGTGTGGCTGAAGGTAAGGAGTTTGTTGTGACTAAGGATGATGTGTGTGATGTTTTTGGTTTGCCTAAGGTAGAAGGTCGTGAGGTTCCTGGAATGAAGGGTAGTTACAAAGGTCAATCTCAAGATGATAGTGCGTTGAAAAATAAATGGAGAGCTGCTTTTGATGTTGGTGTTAAGGAGTTGATACCTTTGGCTAGATTAGAAACTAGGATCAAGGAGTTGGTGAATGGAGGTGATGAATTTAAGAGGTTATTTGTTATGCATGCTCTTAGTAGTATGCTTGTTCCTACCACTAATAGGACGGTTAATTTTAGGTTAGTTAATGCTGTGGATGATGTTGATTAGATTAAAAATCTTGATTGGTGTTCATTTGTTTTGAGAAAGTTGATGAATTCTGTTGTTAGTTACAAAAATTCTGAGGCTAAAGATAGTATTAGTGGATGTTTGTTGTTGCTTAAGATTATGTATTTTCATCGTTTGAATTTCCAAGGTGTAGTAGAGAACTCCACTATTCCTCTTATCCAACACTGGACAGATAAAAAAGTGAGAAACAGGGTGTCCTTGGAGTTGAAGGCCGGTGGATTTGGTCAAGGGGTTTTGAATGAATTGACTTATCCAGTTTCTGCTAAGGGTGTTGATTCAAATGTTAACAACTTAAGTAAGGGTGAAGTTGGTGCAGCTCCTATTGATGATGGTAGAAGATGTGTGACTTTCAACTTGCCTGAAGGAGTATTAACTGATTCTGAGATCAAAAGTGCTGCAACTGATGTATGTTCTTTTTTTTTTTTGGCAGAACTCTATCTTGCATTTTAGTTTTAATGTACTGTCGGATATGAGATCGTATAAATAGCTCAAGAATGAAGCATCCGTCAGTAAGGAGAATTTCTGCCAGATGGTAGTCATCGTATGGGATACTACCAGCATAGCAGTTTCGAGCTTCAGCTTCAAGGTCAAAAACTGCAGCTCTGCAGGCACTAAGAGCTCGCGACTTGTCTCCTGTTCTCATCAGAAGAGATAGCATGTATTGCCTCTTCTGATCATCCATTGCTGACAGGTTACTCCTGCTGTGATGAAAAGGGCCAATGGAAACAAGGTGGGGAGTGTATGCATCAAGATTAGCACGGCGCAATCTGTGTGGAACTTTATAGATGCTCCATTTTGGTGCAGTCTGAGCTGCTGGATCGAACTCAGTGTCGAAGAATTTCACCATCTTATCGATTTGAGAGTGTCTTGTTGACTTATTAATATGTCTTCTTGATTCCTTTCGGTTCAGCATTGTTTTGCTTTTTTCTACGGAAGGAATCACCATTCTTCAACAAAACTTAGCATTTAATTTTTAATTATTTTTTTTTGTTCTATTCTGATATAATTGTTTGTTAATGTGTAGGATTTGCATGAGGCGTTTCTTTTTATGAAAAGGAACATGGAGCTGTTTTCATCTGTGAATTCCAATTGTTTTAGTACTTTGCAACGGTTGGTGCATAGTCGTTTTGTTGAACATTCTGTTTCTTTGGATGCTGATTCTATTGAGTTGTCTCAAACACAACAACTTTTGTCTAACCCGTATTATCATAAGCTTCTTGATGGCTTAATTGATGAGTTTATAAAAATGAAGTCAGTAGATGAGTTGTTTAAAGTTGATGCAAGTACTTCATCAAAGTCTACCCTACGAGATGATGGAGATGGTGGTGGTGGAGATGGTGGTGGAGGTGGTGGTGGTGGAGATGGTGGTGGCAGAGGTGGTCCAGTCGTGAGAACGAATAAAAGTTTGTGTTCTTTGGACTGTGGTGAAATTGGTGGTCAGAGTGTAGTGTTTGTTACGCCATTTATGAAAAGTAATTCTCGTGCTTTTAGTGAAAAATTACCTCGATTATATTTAGAAGCTCTTGATTATTGTCTGGTGGATCACTTATTTAATAATAAGTAAGTTCTTTTTTAATTGTCATATTTTTGAAACTTTTTTTTTTCTTTTTCTTTTTGTTTTGATATTAATAATATTGTTTGACCTTGCAGTGAGAATCTTGTTACTTATGGATTGCATTTTCTCATTCCAAGAGAGGATATGGTGTCTTTGGTGCATCCTAATTTGGTTCGTTGGTCAGTAGTTGATTGCTACTGCATTTATCTAAATGAATCGTGTTTTTATGATACTTGTGGTCCTCACAGATTCTTTTTTGGTGCGAGGCAAAGTGTAAGCAACTTTCTGTTTTGAGTTATTTGTTTTCTTACACTTTTCATTTACTAGTCGTTGGCCCGCGCGCTACGCGCGCGGTCCCCCAACGTTATTTTGTTTCCGTGATTAGTGTGTGATTAGGCGTAGTTTATGTGTTAATGTAGGTTAATTTGTGTAGACACCCATTTGTGTCTCCCCAAAACCAAACCCAGTGATGAATGCCTTTCGCGTCGAACCATAATCGAGTGAGGTGAAAGTGTGAAAAGTCAAGTGTTGCGTTTAGTTTTTATTAAAATCCTTCTTTCTGTTTTCGAAAACCCACTCTATTTTATGAAAACATCCAATTCAGTTTATTTTGGTCCATGATAAGGGTCCAATAATAGTGTAGTTGGATGGGGCTTGAAAAGATCTTTCCAACGATATATTATAGGATCGATTCCGATGAATATTGAGGAAGTTATGGCCAAAATACTAAACTGGACCTGGTTAATTATTTTAAATGCGGCCCAATGATCTAGAGGAGGGCCCAATGTTAATTATTATTCCTAAAACTATTAGGATTAATTATAGTTTTCTAGAAGTTTCTAGAAGGTTCCTTTTAATTCTAATATTATTATATTTAATAATTAATTATCTTTAATAGATTTTTATTTGGAATAAAATATCGTTTTGTTATCTTAAAAATATATATTTTATCTTCTGTACGGATTCCGTAGATCAAGTTGATCAAAGATCGGATTCCGCGTGAAGAAAAACGCGCTAATACAGGTTGTCGCCGCGCGATAAGTCTGTCGCCTCGCGACAGACATTGTCGCGTCGCGACAGAGTCAATTCCTGGCGACAGCGTGGAGTTTTATTCCTTATCAAATTCTATGTTTTTCCGGATTATTTTCATTATAAATAGCGTCCGAATCCCTGTTTTCAAAAATCATTCACAATTATCAATTCACATTCAATTATTCCTTATTTCTTATTTTTTATTCTCTCAAGAATTACTTAATTCTTTTCTTTCTCTCTTTCTAAACTAGATTTTTACACACAATATTCCGCATTCACAAGATCTTGAGTCTCTTAGCCAAGTTCGAAGTTGTCTTCGCCCTAGACGTGAAAGGTTGATAATTTCTGAGGGTTTGGTCCAAATCTAGTCTAAACTTTATTTAACTTGATTTCAATTTAATTATTTAATTATTCTTTATTGATTTTCATTGAAGTTTACTAACTTGTGTATTTTGTTATTAGAAAGAGATACGAGGCTTCAAAGTATGTAATCTTATTACTCTCTCACAATGTAGATTGCATGATTATTATTGTTTAATATTCCTAGTATCATGTTAGGATGCTTTCAATAATTTCTAGTATCATGTTAGGATGTTATTTTATTGCTTTCTAGTATCATATTTAGGGTGTCTTATTATATCATGTTATCATGTTAGTACCATGTTAGGTTTAAAGCTTTGATCTTTATTGCTCAGTGACATGCTAGGGTTTGTTATTAATCTTGTTAGTATCATGCCTAGGATCTTGCTATTATATTTGAGCTTTATTATGCCTTATCATGTTATTATCATCGTTATTATTATTATTATTGATTTGTTATGTTGCTTGATATTTATTTTATGTTTTATTGTTATTGCTTGATCACACCTTTTATGATTGTTAAAGGGAATTTGTACTTGAAATCACGCTTAATAAGATAATTATTAATTTGGTTTAGGCTAATGTGATTTTAATTCAAGTGATCGCCAATAATAGTTTTATTTGTGCATTAATTTCAACCAACATAGATAAACATGGTAGGTTTAATATGATGTTTGTATGTTATTCGAAAAGCGCACATGAATACGAGCAGAACAAAGTAGAGGCCTATTTTATAGGGCGGGTCCTTTCTTTTGTAGATTGGATTCGTACCCTCATCCCCGGACCCTGTTTGGTTCAAGACCTTATGGAGTAGTTGACGGTCCTTTGGATTGTCTTTTGGGTTTACAAGTTCCTAAAACTTGTTGGCGACTCTTTTGCTCTCTTTTCCTTCCCTTTGGAACGCCACCGTACTTTAGTGTATGATCACAGTGGGGTTCAAGTTTGGGGTTATCGTAATGCTTGAAATATTCCCTACAATTTGGCTAATGATTAGCTTAGTTGTAGGAAAATTTTAAAAAGGTTAGCCTGTACAATATCAATTTATTCATTATTTTTTTTTTTTTTGCATTTTATTTAAATTCTATAATAATGTCTATAATATTTTTGCTGCTTAATACAAAAATATTAGGCCCAAAGGCAACTAATAATCCTACAACATGCAAATTTTGGAAATCATGTTACTTTGTAGTATGATACTCCTTATTGATTAAGATGATTTGTGGTTATCTTAATATTAGCTTAGGTGTGAGTAAACTTAAAATATGAATGAATGAAAAGAAACTTAAATTGTAGGCAAATTGTAAAGTAATTCAATAATAACAAAGCACTATCAAATATTTTTGACATGGATAATAATTGCAATAAAGTTTTTTTTTTCTTTCTGAAAAATGCACTAATTATCGAATACAAATTTATATTGATCGTAAATTGCAAATTCTTCATAGTACATACAAAATCTCTTTCATTTTCTCCAAACATGCAAATTCCTCAAAATTAAAGGTTTTTACATGTTGGCGCAATTCTCCCAAGTTTTTTGGTAGGAGTCGGGTGTATTTGATGAAAGTTAATTCCATTTGTTTCATGTAAACACCGACTCCATTTGCTTTAACGCTCAACTTGGGCGTTATTAATAAACGCTAATACAAATATATTGTTGACGAAGTCAATTTAACCGGTTGCAACATAATTGTACTAAAGAATATTTTTAGGGAATACGTTACCACGAACTTTGGTGCTAACTCCCTATTCTACCACTAACTTTGTTGCTGACCGTTTATCCAATGATTTTATGTAATGGTATTTTGAGGTAAGCTGAAATTGATCTTTGATTGATGAGAGGAAGGTGAGAGTTATTATTTTGTTTGGCTATTTTTTGAGTATTTTAAAACTTAGGTAATGTGAAGGATATGTGTATGATTTAATTTTGGCTTGAGGCTTTTCTTGTGGCTTTCTACTTTGTTATTGCATTGTTGTGAATAAGAAAAGAAAGTGTTGTATTTATAGTAAGAATATAGTCTTTTCTTTTCTCCCCCCCCCCCTCCTCCCTTACATATATTACATTGGCATTATTTGATGGTTAGTTTTTTTTTTGTTTTTCAAAGTTCTTGATTTTATTTGTTTTTTGTGTATAGCTTTGTCGGCCAAAGTTTTAATGAGTAAACGTGTTTATCTACATGAAGTGTACCATTGTGGAGTCAATCATTTATTGGCTTTTCCTATCAAAGCACTATTTTTTGGTGTGGGTTTTTTTGCTTTTGCAGTGGCTTTAATAGCTTTTTCATTGTATGAGTTATGCTTGTATAGATTTTAAGCATGTTTGTTTTATTTTTTCTTTGAAATAAAAATGGTTTGTTCTTTCCTAAAGATGCCTTAGAGATTAAAATAAAAAAAATAAATAAAAAAAAGCAAATTAAGGTTTAAATTAATGAAGAAAGAAAATCAATTAATTTAGTGTTTATATTTTTATTAGTAGTAGTGTAATAGACTAATTGGACCCAATTAAGATAAGTCTTTCTTAATCTTTATTTCAAATATACGTTAAACTTGAACGTAACAATATAATGAGATTAGTAACAAAAAAATTTGTCTATGTACACAATTGTAAATATTACATTCTTTTGCTAAAGTGTTTATACATTATATTGATAGAATAGGCAAGTAGGGTATTTTATATAGTTGTTTAGTATGAATTATTGAATAATTCAAATAAAACATATCTTATATTCTGATTAGGAGATTTATATGTACATGATTTTTCGACATTGCCTCCACCGTAGCTTTTAAGTCTCTTTCACAATCAAACACTAAGAATGATCTCTTGAACTACTACTCACCTCTTCCTTTTTCCATTGTCCTATAGCATCTCTCTCTCTCTCTCTCTCTCTCTCTCTCTCTCTCTCTCTCTCTCTCCCTAGTCTTGTCCTCCTGCGC